>NC_138319.1:12215000-12825000 GCF_965601325.2 Salmo salar
GAGAGATAATTAAACAGAGAGAGAGATAACGAAACACAGAGAGAGAGAGAGAGAGAGAGAGAGAGATAACGAAACAGAGAGAGAGAGAGAGATAACGAAACAGAGAGAGAGTGAGAGAGAGAGAGATAACGAAACAGAGAGAGAGCGAGAGAGAGAGAGAGAGATAACGAAACAGAGAGAGAGCGAGAGAGAGAGATAACGAAACAGAGAGAGAGAGAGATAACGAAACAGAGAGAGAGCGAGAGAGAGAGAGAGAGAGAGAGAGAGAGAGATAACGAAACAGAGAGAGAGAGAGATAACGAAACAGAGAGAGAGCGAGAGAGAGAGAGAGAGAGATAACGAAACAGAGAGAGAGAGATAACGAAACAGAGCGAGAGAGAGAGATAACGAAACAGAGAGAGAGAGAGAGAGATAACGAAACAGAGAGAGAGAGAGAGATAACGAAACAGAGACAGAGAGAGAAAGATAACGAAACAGAGACAGAAAGATAACGAAACAGAGACAGAGAGAATGACACGGGGAGGAGAGAGAGAGAGAGTAACACGGGGAGAGAGAGAGAGAGTAACACGGGGAGAGATAGAGATAATGACACAGAGACAGAGAGAGAGAGTAACACAGAGAGAGAGAATGACAGAGAGTGATGCAGAGCCATAAACTGCCTCCCCGTTCTCCAGCAGAGCAGACACTCTGGCGAATTAATATGAAATCCTCTTTTTATTTTTCTCTGAAGGTACCGCGTGCTGCTCTCCCCACATCCATCTGTGAGATGAAGTCACCATTCTCTCCACATTTACATTCCCACTGCGTTCCCTACTCCTAATCTGACTAGATGGACCCACTTTGTATCACTCCATGGAGCAGACTGCACTGAACGGAGAACGGAGTGTGTGTGTGTACGTGCACAAACACCCATGACGTGCAGACGTCAATATTCAGAGTATTCTCATCCTAAAGCATTCATGCACTATATGAAATACCATAAACATGCAAACACACCTACTCATTCAAGGGTTTTTTCTTAATTTTTTACAGTTTTCTATGTTGTAGAATAATAGTGAAGGCATCTACCATGAAATAACACACAAGGAATCATGTAGTAACCAAAAAAGTGTTAAACAAATCAAAATAGATTTTATATTTTATATTCTGCAAAGTAGTGTCGTAGAAATTCTTACACGGGGACACTTGAAGTCAATCTTAAATGAATCATTGTTTATTTGTCAGCGAGCTGGAGAAGTTCCAACAAACTTAATGCACCATAGTGAATGTCTGTCAGAAGCTCTGCCTCGGCAGTCACAGCAGTTGTCTTATATACGGCTTTACATGATGTAGCATAATTAATGAATCATTACCGTTTTGTTTCATTCATGTGACAGACCAATACTGGTTCATAACATGTGACAGACCAATACCTCTTCTCTCTAAGCTGAGACCTTGAAACTGAGATATCTTTCGTTCATTCTCAAGACAAGGTCTGAGCGTACTGCCAAATTGCAGCTACTGATAGTGAGAATTTGTACTGTCGGCCACTTGCATGAACACAGAAATTGGTTTATAGAACAGCACATGAATAGAACACAAAAATGAGTTCTAAGAAAAGCACAAACATTAAAATTCCATTAGAGTAGCCACCCTTTACCTTGATGACAGCTTTGCACACTCTTGGCATTTTCTCAACCAGCTTCACCTGGAATGCTTTTCCAACAGTCTGGAAGGAGTTCCCACATATGCCGAGCACTTGTTGGCTGCTTTTCCTTTACTCTGCGGTCCAACTCATCCCAAACCATCTCAATTGGGTTGAGGTCGGGTGATTGTGGAGGCCAGGTGATCTGATCCAGAAATCCATCACGCTCCTTCTTGGTCAAATAGCCCTTACACAACCTGGAGGTGTGTTGGGTTATTGTTCTGTTGAAAACAAATTATAGTCTCACTAAGCGCAAACCGGATGGGATGGCGTATCGCTGCAGAATGCTGTGGTAGCCATGCTGGTTAAGTATGCCTTGAATTCTAACTAAATCACTGACAGTGTCAGCAGCGAAGCACCCCCGCACCATCACACCTCCTCCTCCATGTTTCACGATGGGAACCAGACATGCGGAGATCATCCATTCACTTTGCATCTTTCAAAGACACGGCGGTTGCAACCAAAAATGTAAAATTTGGACTCATCAGACCAAAGGACAGATTTCCACTGGTCTAATGTCCATTGCTCGTGTTTCTTGGCTCAAGCAAGTCTCTTCTTCTTATTGGTGTCCTTTAGTAGTGGTTTTTTTGCAGTAATTCTTTGCAGCAACAGTTGATGTTGAGATGTGTCTGTTACTTGAACTCTGTGAAGCAATTATTTGGGCTGCAATTTCTGAGGTTGGTAACTCTAATGAACTTATCCTCTGCAGCAGAGGTAACTCTGGGTCTTCCTTTCCTGTGGCGGTCCTCATCAGAGCCAGTTTCATCATAGCGCTTGATGGTTTTTGCGACTGCACTTGAAGAAACGTTCAAAGTTTTTGAAATTTTCACATTGACTGATCTTCATGTCTTAAAGTAATGATGGACTGTTGTTTCTCTTTGCTTATTTGAGCTGTTCTTGCCATAATATGGACTTATCTTTTACCAAATAGGGCTATCTTCTGTATATCACCCCTACCTTGTCACAACACAGCTGGTTGGCTCAAATGCATTAAGAAGGAAAGAAATTCCACCAATTAACTTTTAACAAGGCACACCTGTTAATTGAAATGCATTCGAGGTGACTACCTCATGAAGCTGGTTGAGAGAATGCAAAGAGTTTGCAAAGCTGTCATCAAGGCAAAGGGTGGCTACTTTGAAGAATCTCAAACGTAAAATATATTTTGGTTTGCTTTAACACTTTTTTGGTTACTACATGATTCCATATGTGTTATTTCATAGTTTTGATATCTTCACTATAATTCTACAATATAGAAAACAGTAAATATGAAGAAAAACCCTGGAATGAGTATATTTGTCCAAACTTTTGACTGGTACTGTATACACACACATTTTGGACATATCAGTCAATCTGATTGGTTGAATCTAATGGAAAAAAACATACTTGACACCTTAGATTAACCTTAGATGAGGACTTATGAAAGTTGACAGACAGACTACGTCCCAAATGGCACCCCGTTCCCTTTTCAGTGCACTACTTCTGACAAGTAGTGCACTGCGTAGGGAACAGGGTGCCACATGGGACGCGGTCTGCCGCACCCAGACAGTCTAGCAGGTTGAGAGCTCGGCCCAAATGTAATCATCTCCTTCTCTGCAGCCCCAGCATTATCCCCAGTAACCATCTTAAAGGTCACGAAGTAGCACTGTGACTTTTGGATTGGTTTAGGGAATAAGCAAACACCCCACGGTGGCTCCCCCCGACACACACAAACACATCTCCTGTCACTCATAACATAAGTTAATAACATGACCTTAATGACATTATTTATTAATAAGGCTATGTTTATTCGTCCACTGACCGAAAGGCAGTAGTGATAAATGCTGATGGCCAAGTCTTTTTTTTGTGTGTCCATTTCTCCATGTGAACACACACATCGGAAATATGTGTGTCACACTCACTGTTTATACACCAGAGGGGTTTACTACGAAGCAAGATCGATCTACAGTACTCAAGGTTTTCTAAAGCCAGCCAGCTTCAGTTAGCTTCACATTCCAGGTCAGGCTTCATCCGTACTATAATGGTGGATATTTCTTGTCTCCGTCTGCCACTAAGTCTAACAGGCTTGTAACTGTGCGTGTCGCACATGGCTAGTCAAACGGCGAACTCTTCATTGAGACAATGCTGATAGACGGATCAAAATGAAAGAAAAGTTATCTTGTGAAGAGGGCAGCAGGTAGCCTAGTGGTTAGAGCATTGGACTAGTAACCGGAAGGTTGCAAGATCGAATCCCCGAGCTGACAAGGTAAAAATCTGTTGACCTGCCCCTGAACAAGGCAGTTAAAATAAGAATTTGTTCTTAACTGACTTGTCTAGTTAAATAAAGGTTAAAAAGAAAATGGCTGTGGTCTGAAATAGGCTTTAGAAGTGGCATCTTCATTTTTTGCTTGTCGTTAATGCCGTCTTTGGTATGCTTTGTTGTACTTATCAATGTACGAGCACCCACTCCTGTCTAAAATAATTATATTAATTCACGCAAAAGTTTTACCGTGCGTGAAGTTTTAAATGCATTCTGTCATCCCTAAATGTGTAACGCGATAGGTATTTTAACATAAATCTTTTTTTAACACGCAAAAAAACACTTTTGATTAATAAACATTGAATCGGTCGTCTTCCTAAGATGAAGGAGATGATGACGTCATCTTTGCGAGAGGGAGGGTATCCGACGTCGTCAACCCGTGGCTCAGTCATTTCACTCAGGGTAAGCGGAGTTAGCCATGGGTTAGCCTGCCGCGGAGCAGGTAAGACCTGAATGATTCGTTGCCATAGAAAATGTATTTGGTTAAAAGGTGAGCCACTTTCGTGGTTACCGGTTATCCCGAGTTGAACTCAAAGTTAAGCAAAGTCACCTCACTAACTCCTCAAAGCTGATTCGTAGTATAGGGCTCAGTTCACTTCAACATGAAGGTCCCCCCCAAAAATGGTTGTTTGGAGGTAAACCAGATGGTGGATTGACATTAGACTACTTTAAAGGTCTGAAAACATTGGACAAACTTTGATTTGAAAGTGAAATGTCCCTTTAAATTTTCATTGGGATCACTGACAGCAGCCACGTAGCGATAGTATCTGCTGAGCTAAGATGAGCATCAACTCAAGCAAAAGAATGGGGGACAACAGTCAGCAGCATATAGTGAATCCTGAGGCCTGTCTGTGATCACACACTGACCTCTCGTCTGTCTGTCTGTCTGTCTGTCTGTCTGTCTGTCTGTCTGTCTGTCTGTCTGTCTGTCTGTCTGTCTGTCTGTCTGTCTGTCTGTCTGTCTGTCTGTCTGTCTGTCTGTCTGTCTGTCCTCCCCTGTCCTGTCTCCATCATTGGTGTTCACCTCGCTCTCTTTTTTTCTCTCTCTCACACACACACCCACAAACACACACTTCTATCATGTCTGGGTAATGGGCGTGCGGAGGGGCTGATGGGTACTGTGTTTGATGTCACGGCAGCGTACGGCAGAGTGGGATAGAACGACCACGATATGCCCTCTGAAGCTGGTGCTACCAACGCTGGATGGGAGAAAAGAGAAAGTGAGACCGATGGACAGAGACGGGGAGAAATGGAAGGAGAGAAGGAGCGAGGGAGGCATTTTGTCCTCAGTGCAGGTGTATTTTTAACAGTCACGTGGCAAAACAAATGTTTCTGGGCCTCGGAGCAGTGACTGACTAACTGCACCAAACTCCTAGTTCTTTTTTATTGCAACTTTTCTGCTCGATAACGCTACCTGCCTGAATGCATAGTGCCAACTGTAAAGTGTGGTGGAGGAGGAATAATGGTCCGAGACAGTGTTTCATGGTTCAGGCTAGGCCCCTTAGTTCCAGTGAAGGGAAATCTTAACTACAGCATACAATGACATTCTAGATGATTCTGTGCTTCCAACTTTATGGCAACAATTTGGGGAAGGCCCTTTCCTGTTTCAGCATGACAATGCCCCCATGCATAAAGTGAGGTCCATACACAAATGGTTTGTCGAGATCGGTGTGGAAGAACTTGACTTGCCTGCACAGAGCCCTGACCTCAAACCCATCGAACACCTTAGGGATGAATTGGAACGCCGACTGTGAGCCAGGCCTAATCGCCCAACATCGGTGCCCAACCTCACTAATGCTCTTGGGGCTGAATGGAAGCAAGTCCCCGCAGCAATGTTCCAACATCTAATGGAAAGCCTTCCCAGAAGAGTGTTATTGCAGCAAAGGGGGGCGACCAACTTTTTTGGGGGGGATGCTGTTCTTTCTCTCTCTGTCTATTGCAGCTGGGTTAAATGCTGTCTGGGGGTGGAGGGGTGTAGCAGGTTACAGACTGTTAATAGCCGGGGGGGGGGGGGGGGGGGGGGGGGTGTGTGTGTGTGTGTGTGTGGTGTGTGTGTGTGTGTGTGCCCTAATTGTTTGTGTGTGTATTGAAGTGTGTGTGTGTGTGTGTGTGTTGTGCCGGCCTGAGCAGTTTCTCTCTCTCTCTCTCTCTCTCTCTCTCTCTCTCTCTCTCTCTCTCTCTCTCTCTCTCTCTCTCTCTCTCTCTCTCTCAGGGAGATGTGGCATTGTGCTGTGGGTAGGTTCAGAGACCCACTCTATGTTCCTCAATTGAGCTGAACACTTTACCTGCAGCCCAGTCCACATGACTTAGCGGAGGAAACATCTCCCCTTTTTCTCTCGCTATTTCCTCTCTCTCTCTCTCTCTATTTTCCTCTCTTTATCACTGTCTCTCCCGCTCTCTTCGCCTTTACAGCTCTCTCCTCGTGTCCCTCCCATCGTGCTCGGTAGCCATCTGCTGGTCGTAACTCCTGGGTGATGAGTTGTGTTCACACATACAGAGAGACACACAGACCCGCCGTCAAGGCTGGTCTGCAGTAGAGGGGGTGATTTAGGAGTCTGACGATGTTGCCTCTATATTCCCTGTGGACCAGAGAAGACGGTGGAATTGTCAGTGCTTCATTAGGATTCATTTGGACAACCCAGCTCTCATCAATTGAAATAGCCTAATTCACAGACCTGGTTAGTTTTCACCAATGGAGTTCGTGCAGAAGCTTCCTCCAAACTAATTACAGCTGAACGCACTAGCCTAGAGGCAGTCGTGTGTGCGTGTGTGCGTGTGTGCGTGCGGGTGTGTGTGTGTGTGTGTGTGTGTGTGTGTGTGCGAATCAAACGCATATGTATATTTTTGGGGGGAGAGTGTGTGCTCTCTGTTCTCGCTGTCATTCTAAGTGTCTGCTACTCTGTTGGCCCCATGTGTTCTACCAGAGCAGGTCTCTGTGTAGAGGCTCAGGTGTGTGTGTGTGTGTGTGTGTGTGTGTGTGTGTGTGTGTGTGTGTGTGTGTGTGTGTGTGTGTGTGTGTGTGTGTGTGTGTCTGGAGCAGGTGATAACCCACTGCTACTGCTGCCAGCGCTCCAACCTGTCTGACCATGAGCCAAACAGACATCTACCATCTCTGGCAGGTGCCAAGCCATTGTGCGTATGTGTGTGTGTGCGTGCGTCGGCTGTGTGTTTTGCATTGTGTCTGTACTGTGTGTGTTTTCTGCTCTGTGTCATCCTGCAGAGATGACTCATTGTTGTGGGTTATTATTATTGTGTGGCAGGGTTGGTATGGTTTCTCTGTCAGTCGGCAGGCCTCCCTGGTGTCTGTGTGTGACGGAGTGAGACCCAGAGAGTCAAGCTTCTGCCACTCCATTGTGGCTCCAGTTGTGCCTCCAGTTTCACCAATTCAACATTGTGAGTCAGGAAACTGAGTCAGGCAACACGCAAGATCCAGTCATGTATTGCACTTGTGCTGTGTGCTCTGACCCCCATTGCGTGTCCTCAGGTGATTTCAGTTGCATTAGTTCTGCACAGTGAATTAGGAAACTGGCTGCCATACTGGAGCTCACCACGTGAAATGGCACTTTCAGATGATTCAGTCTGTGCTGCGGCTGGGCCTCCCTGTTCACACACAGGCGATTGGGAATCTCACGATTCTTACATCCGTTTATGGGTTACCAGGTCTGGTGCTAAAGACCTTGTTGTTTTACGGCTTAGTGGAAAAGGATTTGTAGTTGTTTAGCCTCACAATGAAACAAGGTAAAGCTCCAATTTATACACTGCTCAAACCTCACGGTATTGGCTATACAGTTAGCTTTAGATGTAGTATCAGTAGTAATGTTAGCATCAGAGTATCTCTGTCTCTCTTCAATCCCCGGAGTGCCGTATCTCATATCCTGCTGGGCTGCTGATAGGCTGGCTGCAGTCTGCCTCCAGGTGATGCAAGTGGGCTGTGATTGGGCAGATCAATGGTTTAGATCTCCTCATCTTCTCTGTGATTAAAACCAAAAATGGTGTCTTCACCGGGAGATCTTTGATTCGACTCGAGTGTAATTACTCTCCTCTCTCATGTAGTCTCATCTCTCTCATTTCCCTTTCATTTGTGTTCTCTCTGTTTCTCTCTCTCTCTTTCTGTTGTAGTTTTATCTCTCTTTCTTTCGCTCTCTCTTTCCTTCTCTCTCGCTCTCTCTTATCCCTCTCTCTCTCTGAGCTCTGCATGAAATTCCAAGCAAGGGAGGGTGTCCTGAGGTGCTGCTGGGTTAGAAATATCTCTCTCTCACTCGTTTTTTTTTTCTCTCACTCCCTTGTTTTTTTCCCTCCCGCCCCCCCCTCCCTGGCTCGTGCACCACTCTTCCCGAGGGCAAGACGGTTCCATCTGATCCTGTGCCACTGTGTGCTCTCCAGCGCACAACCCCAAAATGAGACATTAACACCTCAGTGTTCATATTCCCCACACGTTCCCTCCCCCTCTCCCTCCCTCCTGCCCTCGAGAGCCCCCTTTGAAGAAGGAGAGAGCTAGGATGAGAAAGAGAGAGGGGGGGGGGGGGGGGGGTGTAGGGAGGGGGGGAGGGAGGGAGGAATAGAGAAGGAGAAGGAAATAGAGAGAGGGTTGGAGAGAGAGGGAGGAGGGCGAGGTGGGATTTGAGCTCCTTCCAATGCAAACATTTCCATAATTGCACAAATCCCTTCCCTAATCACCACAATGCAGCAGATGAATATTAGAATAGGAGAATTAGTATTCACTCTCCCTGCTGCACTTGTGCATGCCTATAGCGTACGGAGAGTCCTTGTGCCCATTTTTGACATCTTACAATTTGTCATTTTCAGTTGACTGAATTGGGCTAAAGACAGAAAGTCGAGTTCTATGGCTTAACAGCAGGTTTGCGTTCACATACACACATGCCTGCGTGCTAGCGCGCGCGCGCGCACCACACACACACACACACACACACACACACACACACACACACACACACACACACATGCAGAGAGAGTCAGAGATATGCAGCACACACACACTCATAGACTTTGGTTTTCCTGGAAAGTGAGGCATTGTGCATGCATAACAATGAGCTCAATATGCTAATCCTGCTATTTCGCAGTCCCTGTTGTGTGTGAGTTCTGAGCCACTTTAATTGATGTTTGTTTCTTTTTTTTCTCCCTCTCCTCTCTCTTCCTCTTCCCTATTTCTTTTTTTCTCCCTCTCCTCTCTCTTCCTCTTCCCTATTTCTTTTTTTCTCCCCCTCCTCTCTCTTCCTCTTCCCTATTTCTTTTTTTTCTCCCTCTCCTCTCTCTTCCTCTTCCCTATTTCTTTTTTTTCTCCCCCTCCTCTCTCTTCCTCTTCCCTATTTCTTTTTTTTCTCCCTCTCCTCTCTCTTCCTCTTCCCTATTTCTTTTTTTTCTCCCTCTCCTCTCTCTTCCTCTTCCCTATTTCTTTTTTTCTCCCTCTCCTCTCTCTTCCTCTTCCCTATTTCTTTTTTTTCTCCCCCTCCTCTCTCTTCCTCTTCCCTGTTTCTTTTTTTTCTCCCCCTCTGTCTCTCTTCCTCATCTCTTTTTTTTTTCTCGCCTCTCTCCCGCTCTCTTCTCTCCCTAATCTCTCTCTCTCTCTCCCTCTCCTCTTCTCTCTCTCTCAACCTGACGCATATCAATGATTCCCGCACCGCTCCTGGTATCGTCTTTTGCTCTTCTCCCATTTCCCGCTGCTTTGAACCAGGGCTGAGATTCTGAGACGGCGCAGTGCACTAAAGCGATCTCTCCTCTCACTTCTCCTCTTCTTACCGTGTTTCATTATGATTTAGCATCTCAGCGGGAAGCGTGTGCGTGCTCATATTTGTTTTGTCTGATGTTATTGCACCGGTTAGGTAATGAAATCAGAGGCACTTGCTGTAGGTGAAAGATGATCAGTGTGTGATCGGTGTTCTGACGTTGTGCTGTGTAGCGTAATCTGTGTGTGTTTTCGTGCTCTCTGTATCCTCCTCCAAAAAATTGTTGGGAAAATGACGCTTTGTTCATCAGGAGCCGAAAGCTGGGAGAAGGGATTGTTCAAGGCACAGCTGACTGTTTCTCTCTCTCTCTGTGTGTGTGTGTGTGTGTCTCTCTCTCTCTCTCTCTCTCTCTCCTCTCCCCCCCCCCCCCCCAATCCTGGCTGGCAGGCGGTCGTCTGGCCCTGTAACGGGACTCTCCTTGTGTTGTATGATTTAAGCTGGATCACAGTCAGTGGCCATTCAGATTAGCCTGCCAAAGCATGAGTTATCAAAGCAGCAGGCAGCTGAGGCACACACCGTGTGTGTTTGTTTGCATGTGTGTGTGCCTAACCCAAGGCTGCTGTTGCATATGAGGTCACAGTCCCTGTGGCTATATCTGATGGAGAGGGTTCAAAGCGGTGTTTGTGTGTTTGCGCTAGCCTGCAGAGGTGAGCTGAAGGAGCCATGTAGTAGCTAGAGTGATTGCCTGTGGATCCATGCATTTTGAATGAAGATTCCCCCCCCATCCACTCACATGCTATGGATCCGGGGTACTCAAAACAAGTGCGGGTTATTTAACTTCATAGCATAACATGGCGAATGGAGTAGCATCATTTTTTACTTAGTCTACCTAAAACTATAACGCGTTTTAATCATACCCGTAAACCATTGTTTTTGTTTCTTTTCAGTCACAGAGAAATGGCACTGGCAGTGCTGTCTTTTCTGCAAAAACAAAATGGAAGTGACAATTGAGGGATAGATGTGTCAAATAGCATGGCTGAACCTGTATATCAGCCTGGGGGTGATATGACCACACATTCACCTGTCCTTAGGCTACTGCCCATCATGGCTGCACAGTTTCACAACAACTAATACAATATTCCGTTCTCTGCTGCTAACTGTGTCTTAGTTCTCCCCGTTGGCAAGCAGTCCGTGTTGAAGCTCTGTTGGTAAACAGAGTGGTCCCCAGGAGACTGCCTGACTGCAAAGGGACTCAAAAAACACAGCGGTGTTGTTGTCTCCATCTCAGCCCAGTGTAAAGACCCCCTCGGGCTAAAGCTAGCTTAGTGCTAGCTAGTTCGCTAACACTCAGCACACACATGCTCCCCTCCAGATTTGTCCCGCTGTTGTTGACGGTTTTTGTTTTCTAATGGCATGCAGGCAGCAGACATTTTCCCAGACGTCCTCTTTTACAAGTCTAATACAAGTTCAATACTTTTCACACCCAGCTGCGCATGTTTATTCGTCGTCGAGATCACAGGGTCAGTTAGCGGGTTAGCGCCACGCCTCCCTGTTAAATCACCCACCTCGCTCTATTTGAATTGTTTTCCATCTACCTTCTTCCCCACAGATAGACCCACGGCATTACTATGATCTTTGACCGCGAGCAATCAGCCAGAGTGGCCTTTCACATTATGCTATATAAGGTTTCTAATCTTTAAATGGAGTGGTACATGTCCCAACCCGAACCCATACACACGTAATGCGTTTGTCTCATTGCAATCTACTAGGTACTATGAGCCTTAGGCCACACTGTACTGATGTAAAATCGCTATAAAATCGGACCATTTTCATATTGGATTGCCTTTTCAGAATTCTACTGCCGTTTCCACCGGCAGCACAAGTTTGCTATTTGTTGTGTTGTTTATACGCTCTCCAGTCCCATCTCATGGGATGCTATAGCACGTGTGTTTACATCAAAGAGGGAGTATAGGGGTCATCGGGGGAACATCAAAGGCACGTTAAACTCAAATGTATAGCTATGCCCTAGCCCCGAAGGCCTGCATAATGAGGTTCTCTCATGCCATAATTCAAACAGTGTCATATCATGTTGTTGATGCAGTGTATCGGTTTTGATTTAACATGTTAGAATAAGTAATTTTGCACTGCTCTGTCCTATTGATTTTAGATTTACATTTTACATTCGAAGTGTTCTTAGGAAGTCTGCTAAGTACATGCTTTCTAACGACAGTATCTTGAGCAGCGTGGCATTCCAGACGTATCCCTCCATTTTTCGAATGATTGTTCGATTAGTATTGTAATTATCAGAGAGCAAGCCTCATGCCACGAGGACCCTCCATTGATTCATTTGTTTAATTCGCAAGCAGACTATTCCCAGAACAGAGCCGATGCATTCCCACCCACACAAACTAGTCTCCATATCTCACTTTACCACATTCCTCCTCCCAAACCTCCTTATTTTAGCCCTGCGTTTTCTTAATCTGTCACGATTTCTAACGGGATTAAACTACGTGTTTACTGTTTGCCTCTGAGAACGCAACCGTAGGAAATGCACGTCAGCACTACCGTCTCAGACTGTTGGCTATGTTGGCGAATGTCAAATCAAATCAAATTGTATTTGTCACATGCGCCGAATGCAACAGTGAAATGCTTCCTTACAAGCCCTTAAGCCCTTAACCAACATTGCAGTTAGTCTGGGTAGCGTTTGATTAGATGTTCAGTAGTCTTATGGCTTGGGGATAGAACCTGTTTAGAAGCATCTTGGACCTACAGTAGACTTGGAGCTCTGGTATCGCTTGCTGTTTCGGTAGCAGAGAGAACAGTCTATGACTTGGGTGGCTGGAGTCTGACAATTTTTAGGGCCTTCCTCTGACACTGCCTGGTATAGAGGTCTTGGATGGCAGGAAACTTGGCTTCAGTGATGTACTGGGCCGTACGCACTACCCTCTGTAGTGTCTTATGGTCAGAAGCCGAGCAGTTGCCATACCAGCCAGTGATGCAACCGTCAGAATGCTCTCAATGGTGATGCTGTAGAACCTTTTGTGGATCTGAGGACCCATGCCAAATCTTTTCAGTCTCCTGAGGGGGAATAGGTTTTGTTGTGCCCTCTTCACGAATGTCTTGGTGTGCTTGGACCATGTTAGTTTGTTGGTGATGTGGACACTAAGGAACTTGAAGCTCTTAACCTGCTCCACTACAGCCCACAATCATCTCCTTTGTCTTGATCAGGTTGAGGGAGGGGTTGTTGTCCTGGCATCACACGGCCAGGTCTCTGACCTCCTCCCTATATGGTGTCTCGTTGCTGTTGGTGATCAGGCCTACCACTGTTGTGTCATCGGCAAACTTAATGACGGTGTTGGAGTTGTGCCTGGCCATGCAGTCATGAGTGAACAGGGAGTACAGGAAGAGACTGAGCACACACCCCTGAGGGGCCCCCGTGTTGAGGATCAACGTGGTGGATGTGTTGTTACCTACCCTTACCACCTGGGGGCGGCCCGTCAAGAAGTCCAGGATCCAGTTGCAGAGGGAGATGTTTAGTCCCAGGGTCCTTAGCTTAGTAATGAGCTTTGAGGGCATTATGGTGTTGAACACTGAGTTGTAGTCAATGTATAGCATTCTCACATAGGTGTTCCTTTTGTCCAGGTGTGAAGGGCAGTGTGGAGTGCAATAGAGATTGCATCATCTGTGGATGTGTTGGGGTGGTATGCACATTGGAGTGGGTCTAGGGTTTCTGGGATAATGGTGTTGATGTGAGCCATTATCAGCCTTTCAAAGCACTTCATGGCTACAGATATGAGTGCTACGGGTCGGTAGTCATTTAGGCAGGTTGTTCTTGTGCACAGTGACTATGGTGGTCTGCTTAAAACATGTTGGTATTACAGACTCAGACAGGGAGTGGTTGAAAATGTCAGTGAAGACACTTGCCAGTTGGTCAGCACATGCTCGGAGTACACGTCCTGGTAATCTGTCTGGCACTGCGGCCTTGTGAATGTTGACCTGTTTAAAGGTCTTACTCACATCGGCTGCGGAGAGCATGATCACAAAACAAATGGAATTCGTTAGCTTTTGTTAGCTACCGTTCGCAAACTATTTACCTTGTTGAATGCACCTCAGGTTTACAAATAGCTGCCTATGTAATGAGAGCGAGAGAGACAGAGACAGACATAGAGAGAGAGACAGAGAAAGGGGGAGAGAGAGAGAAAAAAGGGAGATAGTGCTCTTCCTTTGACCTTAGTGCTGAGAGGCAGCGTACGAAACATCTACATAAACTTACATGCATGTGATGTCTACTGAGACATGAATTGGGATTCACTGTCAATCAAACATGGGCAGTCCTCTCATAATGACTCTCTTTGCAGAGAAAGAGCAACAGACGGGGAGGATGCGTGCGCGATGTCAACCGGGACTTCCTAATGTTCTCCTGGAGATTCAACCAAATATGTAACACTGTTCTATTTGCAGTGGACTCTATTTGCACAGATATAGAGAGAGAGAGTAACAGAGAAAGTGAGCTGTTAATATTCGTGATATCTACAGCTTGTCTCGTGTAGTCACTGATCCATCCTGGTCTATCGCTCCCAGTCTCTCCGTCTGTTGACCTGAGTGAGTAGTGAATAAACCAGACTGACTCTCTGGCCTGACAGGTAGGGTGGTTACCAAATGGCACCCTATTCCCTACATAGTACACTAGGGGTCCTGGTCAAAAGTAGTGCACTATATAGGGAATAGGGTGTCATTTGGGACGCTGCCGCACACTGCCCGCGGGGCACACACACGTACTTGCACACACACACACACTAGTGGCATGCTGAAGTGTGCTGCGTTTCTGGCTTGTCAGCACAGCTCAGGACATGGGCCAAGCAGACAGACTGATGAGTTAGGTCTCTCTGACTGACTGCTGTCTTATGGACGAGTTAGAGCCGGACAGGAAATGGAATGAGCTTGTTGTATGTCTTTATCTGACACAGTCCGCATCCCAAATGACACCCTATCCCCTGTATAGTGCACTACTACCCAAAAAGTAGTAAAACGACATAGGGAATAGGGTGCCATTTTGGGACATACCTACAGAGAACATTGGAGCTTGAATTCACTGTCCATGTTGTATAAATTAATATTCTTGCTTTTTTTTTTGCTTATTCATATACTGCAGATAATTCCCTATTCATATACTGCAGCTATATTATACAGATCTCCAGAGACCTTTGTTTTGTGGTTTGGGATCATTCACAGGGAGGAGGAAGAGAGTTAGAGAGAGAGAGATATGGCCGCTGAAGTGTTTTGTCTTGTGGCTTGCATTGTGTCTATAACTTGGAGGAAACTGAACCCTAGGAGCTCGGGAGACTAGGGGCTTGTTTGGGAGAAGCGGCCATTCATTGGTTTGTTAATTGGCCGGGCTGCAGTGATGCCTGAGTTTATGGCCCTGTTTTTGGCAAGGCAGCCTGATGTAAAATGCACTGAAGTGACTGGAGAATGTGGCCTTAGGGTGACAAGCGTGGAAGAATTATTCTGATGGGAGACGTGCACACACACACACACACACACACACTCATGTGCACGCGCGCACACACAGACGCACACATCCATTTCATTCCTATTATAGATATGCTTTTATGAGTAATCCAATTCACTAACTCACACACACGGACACACACACACACTGGTGCCTTTCTCTGTGAGCTAGTCCATTGAGGGAGTATTAAAGTAAGCCTGGACCAGAGAAAACACACTCGTCTCTGCAGGGTAAGGCAGTTCACTGTGTGTATGTGGAGCGGCTCAATATGAGTGAAGCTGGAAAATTCTGCTTTGTTAGGAGTGAGCCGAGAGCTGCGAGAGGGGATTGTTTAAAACACAGCTCGTGTGTGTGTGTGTGTGTGTGTGTGTGTGTGTGTGTGTGTGTGTGTGTGTGTGTGTGTGTGTGTGTGTGTGTGTGTGTGTGTGTGTGTGTGTGTGTGTGTGTAACATGAACACATTGATAATCCTTGTAGAGAAATGGCATAGATACACTAACACACCATCTGGCAATAAATACTTTTCCATATTACACTACCAGCAGTATTCACACGTTACAACCCTGATGGTCATGGGTTTGATAAATGAGGGTGGAATTTTACTGCCCTTTTAAAAAACAATAGTATAGGACTCAAATCAGCGTCGTTTTCAAACTGACACCCCGCAGTTGTTTTGAAGAGCATTTCCACTCTGTGACACAGGAAGCCTCACAGGAAGTTCACTGACAGTTCCCCATCACGCCCTTGGGCTTCAGGAAGCAGCGCTCCACTTCCTCAGTGTCATCTCTGTTTGATTTGACAGCCTCTGCTCTCTCCCAGTTGATCTTTGTCTCGTTTTAGGGCCTTTTAAACGGTGATGTGGTGCTGCCAATTGATATGCCATATTTCACAGTTTAAAAGTTTAGCCTGTTAGTAGTAGCTAAAAGACCGTGGGTGGATGCTTTGATAGAGGTTGATTCACCCTTCATTTCTGGGGCCACCTCTCATCCAGCATAACTACCCTAGATATTCTCTTTCTGGGGAGAAACCGCTTTTGGCCCGACAGTTCGGCTGGCTGGTCGGCTGGTTTGCTGGCTGGCTTCCTGGCTTATCAGGCAAAGACTTGCCTTCAAAGGGCAAATAGAAATGGTTTGTTACCCGCGGAGCGAGCCAGGCCAGAGAGAGAACACTTGAAGGAACTGCAGCCCCGGAGATGAAAGATAGCTGACTGCTGCGGCCGCACGGACACTCTTTCTCTCTCTCTCCATTTGACCATCGATCCTCAAGGATTACACACACTGGGAATTATGGTGGCGGGGAAAAGAGGCTTCTATAAATAGGAGTCTGGAATAAATAGGAGTCTGTCTGGGTGTGTGATATTGTCGCCATGACCTCTCTCTGTAATATTAGCTAGACAATCTCAATTCTCCATCTTGCTCTCTTTTTCCTACCCACCTCTCTCTTTTTCTCTCTTTGTCTCTCTCACAGTTTTGCTCCAATGGTATCTACAGTTTCTCTATCCCTGATTGTTTTACCCTCTCTGCAGGTGTCATTACGTGTCTACGGGGTAGGTATATGCTGTCCCCCACTGTATGTCCTACATACTGATAGGTTCTGAACAAACAGAATAAAGACTCACGGACAACTAGAAAAAGCTCAAACTAAGTTTATTCACCCACTGGGTCATACAGCTGCAAAGACAAAGATGTTTACACAAGCACATATTTATACCCTCCTACTAGGCGGACTCAACTCCTTGCACATCTAGACAGCCAATACATCTCTGTTGCTAGTCAGGAACTTCATTGGTTCCTCTCACTGGTGTAGTCATGGCCCTGCCTCATGGTAGAACCTTCATGGGCGTGGAAGTATGTGTGTGGGATAGCACTGTTCCTTCTCACTTCATCTGACCTGACCTCGGGCCGAATTCCTCACTCCTCCCTAATCCACGGCTGTCCTACCTTATCAGTGACTGACACCAGACTGTTGCCATTTGCCTGCCTCCTTAGGAGCCATAAGATTTAGCAATACCATGTTTTGACAGAATGTAAACTTTCTCCACTCCCCCTTCCTCGCTCATTAACTTTCCATTAACTTTATCCACCCTCCATTGACCCCAACATATACATTACCAGTCAAAAGTGTTGACACACCCACTCATTCAAGGGTTTTTCTTTATTTTTACTATTTTCTACATTGTAGAATAATAGTGAAGACATCAAATCTATGAAATGACACATGGAATCATGTAGTAACCAAAAAAGTGTTAAACAAATCAAAATCTATTTTATATTTGAGATCCTTCAAAGTAGCCACCCTTTGCCTTGATGACAGCTTTGAACACTCTTTGCATTCTCTCAACTAGCTTCATGAGTTAGTCACCTGGAATGCATTTCAATTAAAAGGTGTGCCTTGTTAAAAGTACATTTTTGGAATTTATTTTGTTCTTAATGCGTTTGAGCCAATCAGTTGTCAATCAGGGGTGGTATACAAGTTAGGGGTGGTAGACAGAAGATAACCTTATTTGCAAAAAATACCAAGTCCATATTATGGCAAGAACTGCTCAAATAAGCAAAAGAAATGACAGTCCATCATTACTTTAAGACATGAAGGTCAGTCAATCTGGGAACATGTCAAGAACTTTGAAAGTTTCTTCAAGTGCAATTGCAAAAACCATCAAGCGCTATGATGAAACTGGCTCACGTGAGGACCGCCACAGGAAAGGAAGACCCAGAGTTACCTCTGCTGCAGAGGATGAGTTCATTAGAGTTACCAGCCTCAGAAATCGCAGTCCAAATAAATGCTTCACACATCTCAACATCAACTGTTCAGAGGAGACTGTGAATCAAGCCTTCATGGTCAAGTTGCTGCAAAGAAACCACTACTGAAGTACACCAATAAGAAAGGAGACTTTCTTGGGCCAAGAAACACGAGCAATGAACATTAGACCGGTGGAAATCTGTCCTTTGGTCTGATGAGTCCAAATTGGAGATTTTTGGTTGCAACCGCCATGTCTTTGTGAGACGCAGAGTAGGTGAACGAATGATCTCCGCATGTGTGGTTCCCATTCTGAAACATGGAGGAGGAGGTGTGATGGTGTGGGGGTGCTTTGCTGGTGACACTGTCTGTGATTTATTTAGAATTCAAGGCACACTTAACCAGCATGGCTACCACAGCATTCTGCAGCGATATGCCATCCATTCTGGTTTGTGCTTAGTGGGACTATCATTTGTTTTTCAACAGGACAATGACCCAACACACCTCCAGGCTGTGTAAGGGCTATTTGACCAAGAAGGAGAGTGATGGAGTGTTGCATCAGATGACCTGGCCTCCACAAGCACCTGAGCTTGTGTGTTTTATATAGAACCTTTAGGTGTGCCATGTTTGAAACAAGCAAGGTGACATTGCATCAAAGCATTTGTCTTGTGATTAGGTTGTTCTTATGGGGATTTCCACAAGGCACGGATCTCCTTCTCAAGGATTCTGAAATCTGAAGCCTTTTTTAGCCTGGCAGTTATGTAATCTCAAATCCTTTCATTTCCAGCCAGTTACATTTTCCGGCTAAGGTGTTAGGTTTCAGTAAGAGGATGGCCATTTTCTAACACAGCAATAGCCTTCTAACTCTGAGCGACATTGTACTACTGGTACAATGCAAGGTCAGAGACAGTTATGCAGGGGTCTTCAACCTTTTCTTGCCCAGGCGAAAACAAAAGACCCCAGGGACCGACATATGTTTGAATACAAGAACATTATTTTCCCATAGGATGTATGATATTGGCAAGGAGAAGTAGTCAACATTTTAAAATGAATAGATTTGGTGGATAGTTTTTTCATTTATTTTTACCTCCTCCCACTTTATGATTGACTAGAATGTTGTATTATTAGCGCGGTCATGCTAGTTCTTTTAAAAATGTGCTTGGAGTGGCCATTGAATTGTTTAGTTCCTCAGACACCTGTGTCTTCAGCAGCTGCTGTGCTCGCCTCAATAGATGTTATTGCGCTAAACAAGGATAGCGTTACCCCGTGGCTATCATTAGCAACACTTTACAGTCGGCCACATACTGAATTAATGGGAAGAGACTCGGACAACGGAAAAGATTACTGCCATATAACATCTCACGATTTTGTCCCCTCGTAGCTGTTCTGCACCGCTTGCTTCAACAGATGCTCGCTTCACATGTACACACGCACACTCACCGCTCTCACAATCTCACACCATGTGCAGCCTCTCCCAGACCAACTGTGATGAATACTTTGAAAGGAGGCTTTTGACTTCTTTATTCCCATTCTCTTTTTTATCTCATATCCAATTGCTCTCTCAATACATATTACCTGCATTGATTTAGGTTCAGATTGGGCCCAATATAAACAGTCTGTCCTGGGATGTGTCCCAAATATATAAATAAATAAAATAAAAAATGGCAACCTATTTGGTATTGGATTTTTATTAGGATCCCATTAGCTTTTGCAAAATCAGCAGCTACTTTTCCTGGAGTCCACACAAAACATGAAACATGACACAATACAGAAGATTAATAGACAAGAACAGCTCAAGGACAGAACTACGTAAAAACATTTTTTTAAAGGCACACGTAGCCTACATATTTCATACATACAGACAAAGTCAAATAGGGGCGAGGTGTTGTGCCGTAAGGTGTTGCTTTTTTTAAACCAGGTTTGCTGTTTATTTGAGCAATATGAGATGGAACGGAGTTCCACACAATAATGGCTCTATATAATATTGTACCCTTTCTTGGATTGTGTGACTGTGAAAAGACCCCTGGTGGCATGTCTGGTGGGGTAAGTATGTGTCAGAGCTGTGTGTAAGTTGACTACGCAAACAATTTGGGATTCTCAACACATTAATGTTTCTTAGAAAAAGAGGAAGTGATGCAGTCAGTCTCTCTTCAACTCTTAGCCAAGAGAGAATGGCATGCATAGTATCTATAAAGAGATGCAGCACTCGACCACACAACTCGACAACAATCAAGATAAGACAAAACTAGAGCCTGCAGGACTTGCTTTTTCGGAGTGTGGTGTCAAAACATCTCTTTATTACGGACAGACTTTTCCCCATCTTTACAACTATTGAATATATATGTTCTGACCATGACAGTTTACAATCTAAGGTAACGCCAAGTAATTTAGTCTCCTTCACTTGTTCAACAGCCTTACCATTCATTACCAGATTCAGCTGAGGTCTAGAATTTAAGGAATGATTTCAAATACAATGCTCTTAGTTTTAGAGATGTTCAGGACCAGTTTATTACTGGCCACCCATTCCAAAACAGACTGAAACTCTTTGTTAAGGGTTTCAGTGACTTCATTAGCTGTGGTTGCTGATTTGTATATGGTTGAAACATCAGCATACATGGACACACATGCTTTGTTTAGTGCCAGTGGTAAAAATAGAAAAGAGTAGAGGACCTACAGAGCTGCTCTGTGGTACCCCACACGTTACATGTTTGACATTAGAGAAGCTTCTATTAAAGAAAACCCTTTGAGTTCTATTATATAGATAGCTCTGAATCCACAATATGGCAGAGGTTGAAAAGTCATAACACACAAGTTTTTTCAACAACAGCTTATGGTCAATAATACCAAAGGCTGCACTGAAATCTAACAGTACAGCTCCCACAATCTTCTTATTATCAATTTCTTTCAACCAATCATCAGTCATTTGTGTCAGTGCAGTCCATGTTGACTGCCCTTCTATATAAATATGCTGAATGTCTGCTGTTAATTTGTTTACAGAGAAATAACATTGTGTTTGATCAAACACCATTTTTCCCAACAGTTTATTAAGAGCTGGCAGCAAGCATATAGGTCTGCTGGTAGAGCCAGTAAAGGCCACTTTACCACTCTTGTGTAGTGGAATTACTTTGGCATCCCTCCAGGCCTGAGGACAAAGACTTTCCTCTAGGCTCAGATTAAAGATATGACAGATAGGAGTGGCTATAGAGTCAGCTACCATCCTCATTATTGATCGATAACAATCATTTTTCCACCACTCCCACACTAACTTTACAAAATTCAAACTTGCAATGCTTTTCTTTCATTATTTGTTTTTTTATGCGTGAATACGATAGCTCACTTTTCGTTGTTGGTATTTCCTGCCTAAGTTTGCCCACTTTGTCAATGAAGTAATCATAAAAAATTTGTCAACATCAAATTGTTTTGTGATGAATAAGCCATCTGATTCAATGAAAGATGGAGTTGAATTTGTCTTTATACCCATAATTTCATTTAAAGTACTCCAAAATTGTTTTTCACCATTCTTTATGTCATTGATCTTGGCTTCTTAATACAGTTATTCTTCTTTTTGTTGAGTTTAGTCACATTATTTTTACATTTACAGTAAGTCAGCCCGTCAGATGTGCAGCCAGACTTACTAGCCACTCCTTTTGCCCCATCTCTTTCAACCATTCAGTTTTTAAATTCCTCATCAATCCATGGAGAATTAACAGTTCTAACAATAAGTTTCTTAACAGGTGCATGTTTATAAATAATTGGAAGTTTTAACATCATCCACATAAGTCACAGCAAAATCTTATACACTGTTTTAGGCCCAGCTTTTGGAACTTTGGCTTTCCTGGATATATCCACTATATTGTGATCGCTGCATCCTATGGGTACGGATACAGCTTTAGAACAAAGTTCTACAGTATTATTAAAAATGTGATCGATACATGTGGATGATCTTGTTCCTGTAGTGTTTGTAAACACCCTGGTAGGTTGATTAATAACCTGAACCAGATTACAGGCACTGGTTACAGTGAGAAGCTTCCTCTTGAATGGACAGCTTGATGAAAACCAGTCAATATTCAGGGCCCCAAGAAAGTAGACTTCTCTGTTTACATCACATACACTATCAAGCATTTCACACATATTATTTAGACACTGACTGTTAGCACTTGGTGGCCTATAGCAACACTGCAAAAGAAAAAGCTTTAGATGTGCAAGGTGAACCTGCAACCACAACACTTCAATAACACTTGACATAAGATCTTCTCTAAGCATGACTGAATATATATACAGCAACACCTCCGCCATAAGCATTTCTGTCTCTTCTATAGATGTTATATCCTTGTATTGCTACTGCTGTGTCATCAAATTAATTAGCTAAGAGTCACAGAAATGGCTAATTATATGAATGTTATCTGA
This sequence comes from Salmo salar, assembly GCF_965601325.2. Lineage (NCBI taxonomy): Eukaryota > Metazoa > Chordata > Actinopteri > Salmoniformes > Salmonidae > Salmo > Salmo salar. The sequence goes on from NC_138319.1 coordinate 12,237,318, forward strand.
TGTTAGCAAGTTATTGATTTCATGAACCTTATTTCTAAGGCTATATATATTAATATGGGCTATTTTCTTCCCTTTCCCGGGTAGCTTATCAGAGATGGACATAATATGGCAAGAGAAAATATACATTCAGCATTCCATTAATCAATTGGTGTGCGTGTGTGCTGCGGGGTTGCAGCTACGAACACATTGGCTTGGCTCTCTCATCCCTTCCAGGCTTCTGGGAGGGAGGGTGGACAATGAGCCTGTCATAGCGGATGTAAGTAATGTCCCCAAGCGCTCATGCAGCTTTCATGGCTGGGATCAGTTCTTTCCTCTTCTGGCACACAGCTTCAGGATAGTCCTCATTGAGGAAGATATATGTTCCTCTCAAGTTCTTGGCTCACCTACCTTGTCCTTGAACCTCAGGAACTTGACCACTATCGGCCTGGGCCTGTCACCTGGGCCGGTGGTGGGTTTTCCAGTCCTGTGGGCACGCTCCACCTCAATCTTCCTGTGGTCCATTTTACATTTCTCAGGGATCATTTCCCTCACTTTGTCCTCAGACTTCGTTCCAGGTATCATGTAGAGATTCTGGAATTCTGTCCAAAACCATGTTGTTCCGCCTTGATTGTCCCTCGAGATAATCTGATTTCTCTGTCATTGTTATCATGGATTCACACACAGAACTGATGTCCTCTCTCAATGACTTGCAGATTGACGTCATCTTGCCGTTTCCCTGTTTCAACTCATCGAGCTGACCCTGGGAGAACTGCAAACTGTTCTTCAGGTCCTGGACCTCTCTGGTCAGGTCGTCCATTGTTTTATTTGTTGAATCCACCAGTATTTGGACAAAACACTTGTTTTTGTAACAACTTCTTGTAGAACTATTTTTGTTTGTTTTAAAGATCCTTCACGTGTGATAGAGAGACAACACTGTCCTCAACGGTACTCCCACCGGCTTTGGTCTTTGTCATGGTAGCTAGCAACGTAGGTTAGGCTGTTTCTCCTCACAGTTCCAGACAGGGCAGGTCACAGGGAATATTGAAAACGACAAACAGCAGGGATCTAGACAGCCACAAACCAGAGACAATCCGCGATCCCAGCCACAATGGCTTCCATGTCGCGGGCTGCGTTCAAGCCCTCAAGAAAACCCCACTAGCTTGATGGGCAGCTAGCTAGCAGCTAGTCTAACTGCTACGCCAAATAGCTCCCGAGACCCGGCTTTGGTCGGCAGGATCACTGGACAGAGACTAGAAGTCCAGGCAAATGATGCCAACTGCGTCGCGGGATCCAAACTAAAAAGTTAGCTAGCTACTAAAAAACGTTCCAATACACTTTCAAAACAACACCCTTTTCAAAACAACAAAACCGAGCTCTCCCTCATTCCGCGTTGAACAGGAAGTGACGATGGGCCGGGTACCATCGTGCACTGCTATGGGCACTGGTCAAAAGTAGTGCACTATATAGGGAATAGGATGCCATTTGGGAGGCAGACCTGGGCTCGCTCAGCTGCTGCCATGGCCAGTTTCAGTGCTAGGGGGTCAATGGAGAAGGGAGGGAACGAAGGAGAGAAGATGAGCATTCGGTTGAGAGAGAGAATTGCCTAGCGGTGCCTGAGCAGAAGTGAGGATGTGCTGTTCCTATATTTAGACTTTTTAAGACACAAGTGAGTTAAATGAGCAAGACAGAACACCCTGGACCCTCTAAACCGGCCAGGGGATGTGTGGGTGTGGGTGTGTGCGTGCGTGCGTGCGCATATTTACACACACACACACACACACACTCGGAAACAGCTTCTAGAGAGGCTCAGTGCTGTTTCAGTCTGCCTGCTGTCATCTACCTCTTCACCTGCCTCTCCTGTTAGGGCTCTGCACTGAACACGCTCGCTGGATTAAAGGATATTTCAAGTGTTCACCTCTTATACTGAACCAGCAGGGCCAGGCCACTTCACTGCCTGTGATGGCCCAAGATAGCATCCCTTTCTCAGGGGAAGGGATGATGTGTTGATCCCCTGTCTGGGTCTGTGGTGGGATTCCTATTCAGGGGATTAGGGTTTGCAATGTTTCTCATGGTGGACTTTGTCGATCCGGACCTCCTACAGAGCTGTGGCCAGAAACGCTTTCTTTACATTGAGGGCCACAAGAAAATCTGGGTCTAATGTGATGGCCCTTAAAATAGGACATGCCACTGCTTGTGATGGCTTAGCACGCATGCCTTTCTTAGGGATGAGGTTGAGCTATCGGTCATCTGTCAGTGTCTGAGGTTTCCCGTTCAGGCAGGTAGCCTAGTGACGGCAGGTAGCCTAATGGTTAAGAGCATTGGGCCAGTAACCGAAAGGTTGCTGGTACAAATCCCTAAGCCGACTGTGAAAAAATCTTAAGCAAGGCACTTAACCGCAATTGCTCCTGGAAGCCACTCTGGATAAGAGTGTCTGCTAAATGACTCCATAATTATTCCAATTTTTTTAAATGTTTAATGTAGTGGAGATGCAGAGAGAGCTCACACTGCTTCATAATCAGTGGTTAGTGATGGACTCCCCTCTTGTCTGTGTCTTTCGAATATACATGCATGCACACACACACACACAAAGTAGAGAGCGAGGGAGGGTGGGATTATAGCAGATGGGAGGATAATATTATTATTCTTTTTTAAATTGAATAATAGCATTTACAATTCTCATCACTTAACTTTATTAATATGAATAGCTGCTGCTCCCAGGCTCAGACCTAACCTCTGATATGTATATTTAGAGCCAAACAATATTACATAAGGATTTATATAAATCAGACAATTTGCATATTCTCTTTTGTTAGTGAAATGCATAGTCTAATGCTGACCATTTTCACCTTTTCTGTTGTGCCGCGCTTATAGCTGTCTGGTTATGATTCAAATCACAGTAAAAGGATGTCTGGACTCATTTGTTTTTGTGTCTGGAAATGGAATTTATTTTATTGAATTACATTTCCACCCAATGGCAAATAAATGTGGGTGTCTGTGTAACATTTCTTGTAAGATTTTCCCACACAAAAATAGTAAACTTTTTTTATAGCTTTTCAACAGACAGGGGGAAAGAAACATGTTTCGACACATAACTTAAATCTTCCATGACGATTTGACACATCCTGTGATTGAAATGGTCAGATCCCACAAACACCGTTCAAACATTCCACAGCAAACTCATTAAAATGTCCTCCTCAAACTCCAAAACCCCGACACTAAACATAGAACACAGAACTGCTTTATTTCACCACCATTTTCGTTCGTTAAATAGAGGGATGTTCTGTAAGGTCTTCAGAGCGGAGATTCTATTTGATCTTTGATGTTAAAGAAACACTGTTTTTACCCACCCCCACTCCTCGCCCCCCCCCCCCCCCCCCCCCCTCTCCCTGCACCACACCCTTGACAGAAAGCACACTGATTCATTAGAAGCCTCAGAAAGTCAATTATGGTAATAGTTCCTTTTGCCAGGGGAAGTGGGAGCTTGGCAGAACCACAGAGGGGCTTCTTTTCTGCACTTCACGTACATATTTTATTTAAATCGCATTTATATGTGCAAATTGATCGGAGAAGAGAGAGCGAGATAGGCGAGGAAGGGGGAGGGATGCCTGCCGGGTCTCATAGATTAGACGTAACATTGTAAACGAAAATGTTACGTTAGGTATGGTTATATAGGACAGAAGGTTACTTAAGGCAAAAACGAAAGGAGGGTGGTTGGTCAGGGTGGATGGATGGATGGGTGGGCGTTTAATGCGAGCGTCTAGCAAACCAAAGGTTGCCTGTTTGAATCTCATCATGGACAACTTTAGCATTTTAGCTATTTTGCAACCACTTACTACGTTTTAGCTATTTTGCAACTACTTTGCGTGTTAGCCAACCATTCCCCTAACCTTAACCCTTTAACCTAACTCCTAACCCTAAATGTAACCCTTAACCCTAACCATAACCATAACCTTAACCCCTAGCCCCTAACCTGGCTAACGTTAGCCAATTAGCCACCTAGCTAATGTCAGTAACAACAAATTGGAATTTGTAACATATCATACGTATTGCAAATCCATAACATATGTATGAATTGCAACATGTAACATCATACCAATTGTAATTCATAACATACAGTATAATACGAAATGAATGAAGGACATCCACAAATGAATACATACCATACCAAACGTACCGTATCATACTAATTTGAGTGTCCCGGATTTTCGTTTACTATATTACGTTTAGGTTGGGGAACCTTTCCCTCCCAAGCTCCAAGGCAAGGGGGTGAGGAGGGAGTAATGCAGGGAAATTCTGCACCAAGAAACCAAAAGACGAAGAGACACTCCAAAGGAATCACGCTCCCTTATTCATGTGAGGAGGAAACGTGGAATTTCTTAACCTTATTATGGAATATGGATTTGCACAAAACTGCTGTACTACAGCAGTGGGCTGCCAACTGAAACCTCCTCACCTTATCCACTTCACTTTCCCAAATTCTCACTTTTGATTCTTCCTCATATCGGATAAACACACACGATGTTATGTTCCATAGATCACAACACTTCCCTCTCCGAAAATACTCCTCCTCACAAAAACGGTTAGTGTACGGACTTAATTTAGGAGGGTTAGGCTAGTGTACTGACTTAGTTTGAAGAGGTTAATATACTGACTTAATTTGACTTAATTTGACAGGGTTACTGGACTGACTTAATTTTGGAGGGTTAGTGTAGTGGATAGCTTGACGTTTAAGTAGCCTGTAAGGGAGGAGGAGAGAAGGAGCAGATGCCGGACCTGACCTATAGATTCTCACCTGTCTGTTTCACTACCTGTCTTGAGTGACAGGCGCAGGGAGAGGAGGGCTGCTCTGCTGCACGTTGAGCCCACTGATGCAGAACGTAAATATGCATGAGCGTGGATCTGATAGCACTGGCCTTCTAGTCCAAAGTCACCACACGGCAACGTGACAAATGAGGTCTCAACCTCCCGTTTAATCAACAATTACACGTTCACATTTCACTAACGAGGTGAAATTGCCTCACGTCGTAGCCGCCTGGATACCACTCGATTCCGCTGTAGACAAGATTGATGTCATTTTGTGTGGCCTAACTCTACCACCTAACTAAAACACCCCACGGGACAATTCCTGTTGTTCAATATACCTCTGTGTCACTTTAGGCCACATTTTCTTCGTTTCTGAGTTCTCACAGAAGCCATTAGTATTTTTCCCCTGGTTCTCTTCCGTTGCTAGTTTATTTATTTATTTCCCGTTTGACCGTGCGGCGGCAGTGAGGAGCAAGCAGCCAGAGATAAAAAAAAACAGCTGGGCCTTTTAATTTGGGTGCTCTGCTCTCGCTCTCTTTTGGCAGCCATTACCGTTACATGGATGACCCCGGGCGTGAATTAAGGAAGCCGGCCACATTTGGCAGGAGAGGAGCATAGATAATAAATACACAGAGAACAGAGGGAGGGATGAGAGCCTACAAACCCAACGTCCTTCAGGGGCACTCAGGATCCTCCATTAGCAGCGTGCCCATTTCTCCCGTCTCTATATGTACCTGGTTCGTCTCGGGTTGGCATAGAGAGACACACTCACTCCTGCCTGGCACACACAAACACACTTTCTATCTCTTTCTCTCCCACACACTCTTTTACTTTCATCAGGGCAGTGAGGGGTAACATACACTACCGTTCAAAAGTTTGGGGTCACTTAGAAATATTTTTGTTCATTTAAAATAACTTCAAATTGATCGGAAATACAGTGTAGACATTGTTAATGTTGTAAATTACTATTGTAGCTGGAAACGGCTGATTTTTAATGGAATATCTACATAGGCGTACAGAGGCCCATTATCAGCAACCATCACTCCTGTGTTCCAATGGCATGCTGTGTTAGCTAATCCAAGTTTATAATTTTAAAAGGATAATTGATCATTAGAAAACCCTTTTGCAATTATGTTAGCACAGCTGAAAACTGTTGTCCCTGATTAAAGAAGCAATAAAACTGGCCTTCTTTAGACTAGTTGAGTATCTGGAGCATCAGCATTTGTGGGTTTGATTACAGCCTCAAAATGGCCAGAAACAAAGACCTTTCTTCTGAAACTTGTCAGGCTATTCTTGTTCTGAGAAATGAAGGCTATTCCATGCGAGAAATTGCCAAGAAACTAAAGATCTCGTACAACGCTGTGTACTACTCCCTTCACAGAACAGCCAAAATGGCTCTAATCAGAATAGAAAGAGGAGTGGGAGGCCCCGATGCACAACTGAGCAAGAGGACAAGTACATTAGAGTGTCTAGTTTGAGAAACAGACACCTCACGAGGCCTCAACTGGCAGCTTCATTAAATAGTACCTGAAAAACACCAGTCTCAATGTCAACAGTGAAAGTGAAGAGGCGACTCCAGGATGCTGGCCTTTAAGCAGAGTTGTGAAGAAAAAGCCATGTCTCAGACTGGCCAATGAGAAGAAAAGATTAAGATGGGCAAAAGAACACAGACACTGGACAGAGGAACTCTGCCTAGAAGGCCAGCATCCCAGAGTCGCCTCTTCACTGTTGGCGTTGAGACTGGTGTTTTGCAAGTACTATTTAATGAAGCTGCCAGTTGAGGGTAATGGGCCTCTGTACGCTTATGTAGATATTCCATAACAAATCTTCAGTTTCCAGCTACAATAGTTATTTACAACATTAACAATGTCTACACTGTATTTCTGATCAATTTGATGTTATTTTAATGGAGAAAAAATGTACTTTTCTTTCAAAAACAAGGACATTTCTAAGTGACCGCAAACTTTTGAACGGTAGTGTATATAGATTTACAAAACAGATTTATGCACATTACTCTGTGTGTGTGTGTGTGTGTGTGTGTGTGTGTGTGTGTGTGTGTGTGTGTGTGTGTGTGTGTGTGTGTGTGTGTGTGTGTGTGTGTGTGTGCATCATTATGTGAACAGTAAGTAAGAAGGGTTTGGTGTGAAATTAAATAGGGCGGGCGGAGGTTTGGGAGAGATTAAAAACAAAGTTGGCAGAGATTCACGCAATCCGATGCAACAGTGGCGCAAGGCGAGCGCTTTTCTCATGTTTTGTAAATCAGAACACACTCCAGCATAAATGACTGCTTACGTAACACACAGACCACAGCGGCCTGGTCTGAACAAGCAGCTAGCGCCCTTTAAACACATACCAGCTACAGATCCACACCAACCCATGAGAAAAAGGATTTGGCATCCAATCACAAACACACATTCATGCACACAACACATACACATACACACACATGCACGTAGAGACACACACACACCCTCAATACACAGTCAATACACACAGAAACATACACAACACACACACACAAACAATACACTCCAATGACATTGGATCATCGGATTAACAAGGCACTTATTCCCATAAAAGTGCTGGAGAGGGGCTGTGAATGGGACTGTTGACTGCTTGACTTGACTCCGTGACATAACACCAGGGGTTGGCTGTGTCTCAGATGGCACCCTATTCCCTATCTAGTGCACTACTTTTGATCAGAGCACTATGGGTTTCCCTATTGCACTATGTAGGGGAAAAGAGTGCCATTTGAGATGCAGTCCGGAGAACAAGACAGAAGCCAGCTCTCTCTCCCTGACGTCGTCTGTTCACAAAGGGAAAGTGTTTCCCACGAAACGCGCAGCGTCGGCCGAAAGCGATAAACTGCAGTTATCTCGCTGCCACAGTAACACAAAGGCATCAAATTAAACACTGCGTTTTCTTAATGGATTCCTTGACGTCGTGCCAAAGTTTGACTCGGCCGCGATTAGAAGTTTTCCCCCGGTTCCTTTGTGCTTTTTTTTTGTCCGTCCTCTTTCCTCTGTGCCATGTTTAATTTCACCTGTGACTGGCTCTCTCTCTCCCTTATCTCTCTCTCTCTCTCCCTCTTTCTTCTCCTCCTCTCCAGGATATTGAGGACCCAGTCTCTGGAATGGTACTATAACAACTTGAAGAGCCGCTTCAAGAGGTTCGGCAGTGCCAAGGTTCTGAAGACGCTCTACAGGAATCACATAGTGGAGAGAGGAGGCAACTCAGATCTACCAGGTACAGGAAATGTCTCTCTCTTTTGTCTCTTCCATGTACGGAACGGTGTGTGCATCCCAAATGGCACCCTTTTCCCTATATAGTGCAGTACTTTTGACCAGGGCCCTGGAAGTGCACTAAATAGGGAATCGAGTGTAATTTGGGACGCAGGCAGTGTCATTCCTCTAATGTTGTGTTTTCGACGTGACCGCTCTCTTCTGTACGTCCACTTCTCAATGACTGCCTGACATTCTCTGTTGGCTATGACGTCTCATTAATGGATCTCAGTTAGTAACTCAACTACAGGGGGCAAAAGGTCTTGCGTTGAATGTACACTCGCACACATAAAGAACCACTCACTCAGTCCCACACGTCACGTGGACATTTGTGTGGAGAGAAACTGAACCATTGGCTAACAGACATACACGCCCGCGCTTTCTCTTTTACACACACTGTCACACACACACACACGTGATCTCTCTTTCGCACACTCACACACAGAATTTATTTCAGGACAGGGCTGTGTGTGAGTCACTAATGTTCCCAGACCAGAGAGCAGCAGGAAGCAGGAGAGAGACAACCAAATTCATGGTATAGGTAAGCTACTGTCACTGACTCACTGAACCAACTGATATCATGACATTGGTCACGTTTCAGGCCGACTACATTGTAGCCGTTTGCATTGCGTCAATCAATGTTTGTGTGCCACGCCATCGACCGCACAGTTGGGCATATTATGGGGTTAGCTCATGTTAAACACCTATCCAGGCGTAGTGAGATCTGGAAGGCAATGTCCAAGCACATCAAAAACAGTCGTGAAGAGGACACGACAAACCTACCCCCTCAGGAGACTGAAAAGTTTTGGCATGGGTCCTCAGATCCTCAAAAGGTTTCACAGCTGCACCATCGAGAGCATCTTGACGGGTTGCATCAGTTCCTGGTATGGCAACTGCTTGGGTAGAGGGTAGTGCGGACGGCCCAGTACATCACTGCGGCCAAGCTTCCTGCCATCCAGGACCTCTATACCAGGTGGTGTCAGAGGAAGGCCCTAAAAATTGTCAAAGACTCCAGCCACCCTAGTCATAGACTGTTCTCTCTGCTACCGCATGGCAAGCGGTACCGGAGCGCCAAGTCTAGGTCCAAGAGGCTTCTGAACACTTTCTACCCCCAAGCCGTAAGATTCCTGAACAGCTAATACAGCTAATCCTGAACAACTATTTGCACCCCCCCCCCCCCCCACGTTGCTGCTACTCTCTGTTATTATCTATGCATAGCCACTTTAATAACCCCAGTGGTTAGAGCATTGGGCCACTAACCGAAAGATTGTTGGATCGAATCCCAGACCTGAGAAGGTAAAAAAAATCTGTTGTTCTGCCCCTGAACAAGGCAGTTAACCCACTGTTCCCCGGTAGCCCGTCATTGTAAGTAAGAATTTGTTCTTAACTGACATGCCTCGTTAAATAAAGGTGAAATAAAAAATGACCTCAATTACCTTGACACCGGTGTCCCCGCACATTGACACATTGAGTACCCCCTTTATATAGACCCGTTATTGTTATTTACTGCTGCTACTTAATTATTTCTTATTCTTATCTCTTACTTTTTTTTGGTATTTTCTTAAAACTGCATTGTTGGTTAAGGGCTTGTAAGTAAGCATTTCACTGTAAGGTCTACACCTGTTGTATTCGGCGCATGTGACAAATACAATTTGATCTGCATTGTAGTCAGTCCGGAATGCAGCCATTTTGTTTGTTTGACCTCACACCCCACTGGACCACAATTCGTTGAGTCAACATTGTTTCCACATCATTTCACCATACCTTGTCGAAATGATCACATTCCATCAGCGTTGCATCACTGAATTAATGTTTCTTGACAACTCATATATCAATCATGACTGGATGTTGATCTGATGTCTTTGCCCGGTGGGATGGTCATGGATGTTAGAGTAACAATTGGGCAACGTTATCTCGTGGTTGTGTGAACGTTATAAAGTTATTCTACATTAAACATTTATTGTGCCACACTACCCCATGAAGGCTTGTCTTGCTTGTGCTGTAAAACATTATCATGCATGCGGCTCGGTAATGGTTATCGTGCTGTTGTGGGAATGTTATCGTAGCATTGTCCTGTTTGTGTAAACCTAGATAGCATTAAGTAGAGTGTCTTCTTTTTACTGTGTGATGCTAGCTCTGTCTGACCTTTACCCTCAGGCCACACTGAGGCTAGAGAGCACAGGCCTCTAGGACATGCACACACGCACAAACGAATGAACTCACACACACGTGCGCACACGTCCCTAGAACTCTGCAGCAATCTTCTTGTAGGTCACACGTGTACATATTTCACTTTCACTGCATACGACAGACATGGAAGATACAAATAACAAATACCTCACATTTATGTTCCAGCCATGTTGGAGTGAAGGTCACATTATTCTCAAGGGGAAGTGATGGAGTTAAAGGGATAGTTTGTCCAAATTTTTAAATGACATGTTGGCTAAAATTCCCAGTAAGCAGCCTAGGCCCCCATCTTGGTGGTGTAGAGAAATATTAGCATTTTTATTTCTATGAATTTGTCCATGAAGCTGAGAGAATTTTTTTGCAGTTTTAAAGCTAATTTCCTGCAGTTCTATGCATTTTGCCATGGCTAATGCTTAGTTCTTTTGCTCAAACAATATCAAAACAAATACACTTGAGGCGTCACTACAGACCCTGGTTCGATCCCAGGCTGTGTTACAGCTGGCTGTGACCGGGAGACCCATGAGGCGGTGTACAATTAGCCCAGCGTCATCCGGGTTAGGGGAGGGTTGTGTTTGGCAGGGTTGTGTTTCGGAGGACGCATGGCTCTCGACCTTCACCTCTCCCGAGTCTGTAGGGGAGTTGCAGCGATGGGACAAGACTGTAACTACCCATTGGATATCATGAAATTGGGGAGAAAAAGGGGTAAAAGTACAAAGAAATAGTAATGTTTTTGGAATGGAAAATTCTCCCTGACTACCGAGCTTTTATTTTGGTGATTGTTAGTTCTCAAATATATGATTATTCCATGATCTTTTCTACATACTTTATAGCTGGTTTTAGTCATTTAAGTTTACACTGAAAGCGTTTTTCCATCTCGATTTTTTTTTAAAATAAAATATATATATACAGTACCATTCAAAAGTTTGGGGTCACATTTTTTGTCCATTAAAATAACATCAAATTCCAAATCAAATCAAAGTGTATTTGTCACGTGCGCTGAATACAACAGGTGTAGACCTTACAGTGAAATGCTTACTTACAGGCTCTAACCAACAGTGCAATTTCTAAAAAAAATTAATTAAAATTTAAAAAAGGTATTAGGTGAACAATAGGTATGTAAAGAAATAAAAACAACAGTAAAAAGACAGTGAAAAATACCAGTAGCGAGGCTATATAGAGGCAACGGTTAGTCGGGCTGATTGAGGTAGTATGTACATGCACACATGGTTAAAGTGACAATGCATATATATATTTTTATTTTTATTTATTACCTTTATTTAGCTAGGCAAGTCAGTTAAGAACAAATTCTTATATTCAATGATGGCCTTGGAACAGTGGGTTAACTGCCTTGTTCAGGAGCAAAATGAAAGATTTTTACCTTGTCAGCTCAGGGATTCGATCTTGCAACCTTTTGGTTACAAGTCCAAAGCTCTAACCACTAGGCTACCTGCCACTACTGCCTGTCTCTGAATAACAGAGAGTAGCAGTAGCGTAAAAGAGGGGTTGGCGGGTGGTGGGTTGCGGGACACAATGCAGATAGCCCAGTTAGCCAATTTGCGGGAGCACTGGTTGGTCAGGCTAATTGAGGTAGTATGTACATGAATGTATAGTTAAAGTGACTATGCATATGTGATAAACAGAGAGTAGCAGCAGCGTAAAAAGAGGGGTTGGGGGGGGGCCACACAATGCAAATAGTCCGGGGAGCCATTTGATTACCTGTTCAGGAGTCTTATGGCTTGCGGGTAAAAACTGTTGAGAAGCCTTTTTGTCCTAGACTTGGCACTCCGGTACCGCTTGCCATGCGGTAGTAGAGAGAACAGTCTATGACTGGGGTGGCTGGGGTCTTTCACAATTTTTAGGGCCATCCTCTGACACCGCCTGGTGTAGAGGTCTTGGATGGCAGGCAGCTTAGCCTAAGCTGATCAGAAATACAGTGTAGACATTGTTAATATTGTAAATTACTATTGTAGCTGGAATATGGAATATCTACATAGGCCCATTATCAGCAACCATCACTCCTGTGTTCCAATGTCACATTATGTTAGCTAATCCAAGTTTATCATTTTAAAAGGCTAATTGATCATTAGAAAACCCTTTTGCAATTATGTTAGCACAGCTTAAAACTGTTGTCCTGATTAAAGAAGCAATAATACTGGCCTTCTTTAGACTAGTTGAGTATCTGGAGCATCAGCATTTTGTGGGTTCGATTACAGGCTCAAAATGGCCAGAAACAAAGATCTTTCTTCTGAAACTAGTCAGTCTATTCCAGTTCTGAGAAATGAAGGCTATTCCATGCGAGAAATTGCCAAGAAACTGAAGATCTCGTACAACGCTGTGTACTACTCCCTTCACAGAATAGCACAAACTGGCCCTAACCAGAATAGAAAAAGGAGTGGGAGGCCCCGGTGCACAACTGAGCAAGAGGACAAGTACATTAGAGTGTCTAGTTTGAGAAACAGGCGCCTCACAAGTCCTCAACTGGCAGCTTCATTAAATTGTGCCCGCAAAACACCAGTCTTCACGTCAACAGTGAAGAGGCGACTCCAGGATGCTGGCATTCAAGCAGAGTTGCAAAGAAAATGCCATATCTCAGACTGGCCAATGAGAAGAAACAATTAGGATAGGCAAAAGAACACAGACACTGGACCCTCTGTCTAACTCCGGCTAGAAGGTCAGTATCCCGGAGTCGCCTCTTCACTGTTGACATTGAAACTGGTGTTTTGCTTAACACTTTTTTGGTTACTATATGATTCCAATATGTGGGTTTTTTTCGTAGTTTTGATGTCTTCGCTGTTATTCCACAATGTAGAAAATAGTAAAAATACTGAAAATACCTCGAATGAGTAGGTGTGCATTTTTGGGGGACAAAAATTCAAAAATAATGTTAGTATTAGCAGATATTTTTGTCCCCAAAAAATGTCAACATCTTGTTCTGCTTTCAGGCTAAGGAAACCAATACGCCATTTTCTAATTTGTGTGAACAATCCTTTTAAAATGGCAATGGAGGTAAACCCTAACCTTTATTCACATGTGACTTTCAAGTGGGCTGAAAGTGATCTGTTAGTTTCAAATCATATCTGCTCTTTCTTAAAGAAGTTAGATTTTTCCTCTAGTTTCTCAAAAACTCTTCAACTCAAACCAACATCTACAGTCAGATAGATTTCACAAATCGAGTTACATTATATAGTTCATTATGTCAATAAAATGTACCAACCATGAAATAACAGAGCAACGTTGTGTTTGTTTTATAAAGGGAATTATTTCTATAGGCTACATTACTTGAAGGATTCCTTTACATTTTGTATTCAATGTGGGCTCCAAAAAAATATTTCTGAGTAGACGTTGAGGGCTGCGTCCCAAATGGCTCCCTATTCCCTTTATGTTGCACTATTTCCCCAATGGACTCCAGGGTTAGGGTCAATTCCATTTTAATTACAGTCAATTCAGAAAATAAACCAAGGGCCTCTTGAGTGGTGCAGCGGTCCAAGGCACTGCATCACAGTGTTGCAGCATTACTACAGCCTGGGGTTCGATCCCAGCCGTGACCGGCCGGCCGTGACCTGGAGTCCCATAGGGCGGCGCACAATTGGCCCAATGTCGTCCGGGTTAGGAGAGGGTTTGGCCGGGGGTGCTTTACTTTACTTAAGAAGCGCAGCTCGGCGGGTCATGTTTCGGAGGATGCATTACTCGACCTTTGCCTCTCCCGAGCCCGTTGGGGAGTTGCAGCGATGAGAGAAGATCGTAATTGGATTGTAATTACAACAACAATTGAAATGGAATTGATCCTAACCCTGATGGACTCTGGTCAAAGATAGAGCACTATATAGGGAATAGGGTGCCATTTGGGACACTCACCAAGCTTTCAGAAGAATACAAAATGTCTTTATCCAGTATTTCTACAGCCCCATGGCCTTGACCCGTTATGGGTACTTATTGACAATCTCTTCCCTTTAAATCTGGTATAGGAGAAGGCGGAGGGGGGAGCACAGAATGGCGAGGACATTCTCATGGACAAACGCACGCACGCACTCACACACATACACAAACACACTCACACATATGCACACACACAAGGAAAATAAAGCCGTAACTCATGCATACTTTGTTTAGAAGAGAACTCATGTTAACATCCCTTGTCTCAAACACACATGCGCACACACACACACACACACACACACACACACACACACACACACCCCACTTCTCGCCGTTTGTCCGTCATTCCATCAGCCAGCTAGTCAGTCAGTACGGTTTGATGCAGTAGTGTGTGTTTCTAACTCTGAAGCTGTATAATCTGCTCAGCTCATCTGAAATGGGAGCCCAGCGGCAGCTAGCAGCTAATCCTATTACCTCCTTGTGTGATGTAAGAGTGGCAGTAAGAGGAGAGTAGGAGAGGGAAGGGCAGGAGAGGAGAGGGGATCACAGAGGGACAGCTGGAAAGACAGATTGGGACAGGAGGGCCTTTTTGGACTGTATGGGGACACACATACAGTGGAGCTGATTGGACCAATAGCCAGCCAGCAGTCACTTGGACACACAGACAAAGAGTGGAGTTGATTGGCACAACAGCCACCACCAGTTAGGTGGACACACAGACAGACAGTGGAGCTGATAGGACCAACTGCCACCAGTCAGGTGGACACAAAGACAGACATTGGAGCTGATTGGAACAACAGCCACCACCAGTCAGGTGAACACACCATCACCAGTCAACACAACAGCACTGGAGCTGTGAAACTCCCAATGCTTCAAACAGTGATATAACTGCTGCCATGACTAGTTTCTGTTCCGGTAGACTGGCTAAGAAAATACAGTGGCCCTATTCCTGCCATAACTACCATTATTGGTACTACGGCTAACAGTAGGCCTAATGGCCATGGCGGATACTTTTAACAATATGGTTCAATCAACTCATCCCTTGAAAGGAGCAATCTGGGATTAGTATATCCATTTTTGAAATGGTACATATAGCCATTAATTCTTGAAGAACTTATAAAAGCTTATAAAAGCCTCATTCCTCCGCTGTTGTTCTTTGAATCGCAGATTGCCCCTTTAACCCAGTGTGCTATACAACAGTAATACTCCCTAACTCCACACACTCTAACAAATCAGGCTGATGGGGGGGGAGAACAATGGCATCTGGATGATGAGTGGTTGAGGGCAGATAAAACTGTTCCCACAGCAGGAACTAATCACTCAGAGGACAAAGTGGCCATTGCAACGGAGGGGATTAGTAGCCAGCAAGACCAGCAGCGGCACCACCACCCCACCCGGACCGAGCAGCATCGCCACTCTTCTCTCCCCCATTATGCTTGCTGAGCAGCAGCCTTAACACTAGCTGTCTGCTAATATTACACAAGGATTACCCCCTCCAACGTCAGGGATTGGGACCATCTAGATTGTGTCCAGTGGCTGGCCAGTGGTGGATGAAGAGGGTGTTTGTGTGTGTGTGTGTGTGTGTGTGTAATGGGGGGGGGGGGTGTAAGAAAGAGAGAGCGTGTATGTGTTTGGGGGGGTTATGTGACGTCAAAGACATTGATCTGTCAGTAACCATCCATCTCTCTCTCACACACACACACACACACACACACACACACACACACACACACACACACACACACACACACATAGTATATGGCAGAGGCGTTGTCGGTGTCAGAAGAGATTTAACAGTTTGAGAACAGAACAGAAATCCACAATGCCCCTTTCGTCTCAACCCCTAATGGCTGCTGTAACGTCTCATGAGCTGCAGTGCCCCTGGTGGCCAGTATGTTACACTACAGCATGCAGCAGATGGAGGAGTCAGGTGTAATCCCAGTCTGTGCATCTTTCTCTCTCGCTCTCTCGCTCTCTCTCTCTCTCTCTCTCTGAAAGCCATCTGTACTGCCCTTCCTCCTGCTGCTGGAGGAACTTCAGCTTTGAGTGCTCTTTACTGACAGGACACACGCCCTCTTTCTCTCGCTCACTCGCACACACATACACACACAGACCGGTGCTGTCGTCTGCAGGGTTGTCATGGTGATATCGAGTGATTCCTCTGCCGAGCCTTGAGTAGGGAAAAGGTAAGACCGTGGTCAGTGAAAGGAAATGAAACAGGAACAGGGAGGAACACAAAGGAGATGGTTATCTCTCTATAATCATTTGACATGAGTAGGGCCCTGTGTTTTGGTTAATCATGACACATGACCTGGATTTTAACCTTCATTTTAAGCCTTTTCCAGAAATGAGAATTGGACCACAAGTGAAAGCAATTGTCTGAGGATGGTGCTGGACCATCTGCCGTAGAAAGAAAAGGTGACAGTTTAAATGAAGGTTAAAATCCAGGTCATCTGACATGATTAACCAAAACACAGGGCCCTAGACATGAGATGACATGAGCTTTCTGATTTGAGGAGGACATGCCCAGTAGAGGCGGGGAGGGGGAGGGGCTCTGCCCAGTGTGAAGGCTCGGAGGGGCTAAATGATTGACAGGAGAGGGTCATAACAATGGCAATGCATGCCGTGGTGGATTGTCAAGTAGCATGTCATCAATCATGTGTTTTGTCATCAAATCCCCGAATACAGCAGGTTCACCTTGCAGTGAAATGCTTACTTACAAGCCCTTAACCAACAATGCAGTTTTAAGAAAAATAAGTGTTAAAGTATTTACTAAATAAACTGAAGCAAACAATAAATAAATAAAAATGAAGAAAAAAAATGAAAATAGAAAAGTAACAAATAATTAAAGAGCAACAATAAAATAACAGTAACAAGGAGCACAGGGGGTACTGGTACAGAGTCAGTGTGCGGGAGCACAGGTTAGTCGAGGTCATGTGTACATTTGTGGGTTTCCCCTGACTGTCTGCCTGGACGGTGAGGCGTCGGGAAGTGGACATGTTGATGCTGTGAGAGATGACAGACAGGCTCCCCTGCAACAATGACACTGTTACTCAGGGAGCTAATAGTTCTCACATCCTCTGCAAAGCACACACGCACTCATCAGCCCTGCATGCATACATAATACTAAATACATGACTACAGGCTTGATTTGTGCTGGGTGATATACTGTTTGTTGTTTGTTGGCTGTCTCCTTTAAGTCAAATGTGCAGGCAGGCAGCCAAACACACACACACACACACACACACCCTGCATCTCAAACAGAGGAGAGAGAGAGGTCTTGGAGTGGTCGAGACGCAGTCGGCGACTTAAACCATGCCCTGTGGTTGAGTTGTGAGATCACAATTCTCACTTATTATCATAAGGATAAAACAAGCCATCAAATGGACAAACAAATTCCATAGATCAGTGGTGGGGTGGTCGAAAGATGACAGGAAGAGGAGGAACAGGAGAGGAAGAGGAAGGTAGGGAGGACACAGGACGGTGATGTGGATACAGATGACATCGTTGGGAGTTTTTGTCTTGATCAAAGAAGAAGTGAAAGACCATTCCCACTGACCACTCCCCTCCAAGCCAGGAGGGGACTAAAACAGCTAAAACACAAGACAACCTGTCCTGACCCGACCAAGCAGAGTCCCACTACAGGCTGACAGACAGACCCAACACAAGCAAGTCTAGTACTGTCTGTTTGCCTAGCTCCAAATACCACTGCCGTTTCAGTGTCACTGCACACAGACACTCAAGAGGATTCTGAGTGGCCTGCCTTGACTCCCACTGCTAGGCTCCGAGTGCTTTGTGTCACGGCTACAGCCGTTATAGCCCCAGTCCTTACATACACACAAATAGTTCAGTCCTTCGGGGGCACAGGCTATGGCAGGGTGATAACTTCGGCTGTGAAACCAGTCATATTCCCAGAGCTGTGGCTCTAAGCTGCTAATTGGAGGAAGTTGATTTGTCCCATGAGAGGAAATAAAGAGTTGATGAAAGACCTCCTGGGGTACATATCCGCCACCAAATGGCCCCCTTGCGCTAATGCAGAGTGGTTTATGAAGGGACGACGCTACACAGGCAAACACGCACCCTGCATCTAAAACTGAGCAGAGGAGAGAGAGAGAGAGGCCCCGGAGTTGCATTTAATGAAGCTGACCTGAAGGTCAGGGAGCTGACTTAAACCATGTGCTGCGGGTGGAGTTGTGGGGCCCAACGATTCTCACTTATTATCAGAAGGATACAACAAACCATCAAATGCAAATGGGGCAAACAAACCCCAGAGAGTAGTGGTGGGATGGTAGAAAGATCACAGGAAGCGGAGGAGGAACTGGAGAGGAAGAGGACGGTAGGGAGGACACCAGACGGCGATGTGGATACAGATTAGTGGTGCGTGAGGTCAGCTGTTTGTTCACCCGCCTGCAATTGCTAATAATCCACCCACAGCCGCCCGACTATATGTGATAAAGTGAAAATCTGAGGTCCGCACCCGACCCTAACCCGCAAATATAGAAAATGCTCTATAGGCTACAGTCAGACTGCAGGACGATTTCTTGACAGGGGTGCAGTTTTTGTTGTTGTTGCCTGATTTAGATATGTTTCTGCTTATAAGTAGGCTATTTGTTAGTCAATTTGTCTATAATTAGATACGTGTGGGTTCTCTTTTGTCGTTTTATGAGAATGAGAAATTGTTCTCAACTAGCCTACCTGGTTAAATAAAGGTGAAATCAAATAAAATCAAAATATATATTGCCCTAGAAGACTAAATAAACCCTTGCTCACCAGAATAATGTACTAGATTGATAGAATGAACGCTTCAATCGAGTTGACATCGGCGAAGTTTTCTCTGTCGTGTTTCGTGACGCAAAGACGTTTAGGGACTAGAGACAATAAAGCAACAAATAAAAAACGGGAAAGATTTTCTGTGCAAAAATGTCCAAATGGCATCAGTTTGACCGGCTGTAAGAATAAATAAAGCTGTGAAAATGACCCAACGTCTTTCTCATAAGATTTCACTTCGGCTTCCATGCATATTTTATGTGGTTGAAATACTGTCACGGTTCGTAATGTTTATATGATGAAGACAGCACCTCTACAGATGGTATCTAACGGAGCATTGCATTCTCTCAAGATGCAGAAATAAATCATATTTCTCCACTCCTGTTCCCAAGTCCAAATTTTGCCTACATTTGGTGTATAATTTTACTGCAAGAAATGCTTAAATCTGCAGTATTTATTATTAAGGCTATAGCCCTATTCACACGGGACTAGTATTACCAGAGAACGTTGGTTATGTATGTATTATCCCAGATTGTAGGTTATTCCCGAGGCGCAATATTTTTTAATGATGCATTTGGCGATGTTCAATTCATTCGCACAAAACATATAAACAAAAGCATTCACTATGAAAGTTGCGAGATGTAGGCCATTCATATATAGGCTAAGCGCAGCACTTCGTTCAATTTATCGAACCGGTTATTGTTTTCTTGCTCAAACCGCGAGCAACACCTGTCAACCTCAGACATTTCTCTCAAAGGACTTTTGCCAGAAAACAGCAGGTTATTCTGGTTAGTCAATGTCCAGATTTAAGTTTCCATTTAACCTGTCTAAACAGCAGGCTACAGTTCCCTTGATGTGCCATAGGCCTCTCACATAACACAGCTGGCACTGCTATCAACCTCTTTTACCACTTCATCAAATCTTTCCCGAACATTACTTTCCTGGCCCTCCCTTTTCTTCATTTTCAACACCTTTCGCAGCTTTTGTGTTATTGTATTAAACTTCGACAATGTCCTTTTTCCCTCCGTGGATTTTGACTTTGAACTTTTTCTGCCCTTCCCAAAAGCATTATTTGGAGATTGGCTGTGTAGGCTATTTGGCGCACGTACCGTTAAACCCTAAAGTTTAGGCTCATGCAGTAATACCAGATAGCCTACAATAATGAAAGAAAAACCTCAACGTAGCCTATATAAATTGCGCAATAATTATACATTTATGGATTTTTGAAGGTATTGTTTCGCACCCGCCCCTTCAGCCACACAAAATGTAATGACCCTAAACCCGTCCTGCCTGCGTCATGAGTCCAGGAGTCCACCCGTATCGTTGGGAGTTCTTGTCTTGATCAAAGAAGACGTAAAAGACCATTCCCACTGACCACTCCCTCCAAGCCAGGAGGGGACAAAAACTTTTATAACAGAAGACAACCTGTCCAGTGCCCGACCAAGCAGAGTCCCACTACAGACAGACAGACAGATAGACAGACCAACAACACAAGCAAATCTAGTACTGTCTCTTTGCCTAGCTCGAAATGTCATTGCAGTTTCAGCCTGACTGCACACAGACATCATTCCTAGTGGCCTGCCGCGACTCCTGAGTGCTTTGTGTCACTGTGAAAGGCATCACAGCCCCCCCCCCCCACACACACACACACACACACACACACACACACACACACACACACACACACACACACACACACACACACACACAGACACATAGTTCAGTCCTTCAGGGGCACAGGCTATGGCAGGGTGATAACTTCAGCTGTGACACCAGTCATATTCCCAGAGCTGTGGCTCTAAGCTGCTAATTGGAGGAAGTTGATTTGTCCCATGAGAGGAAATAAAGAGTTGATGAAAGACCTCCTGGAGAAAACAGATAGCCCTATGGGACACATCCGCCACCAAATGGCCCCCTTGCGCCAAAGCGGTGTGGTTTATGAAGAGACGACACTAGACAGGCAAACACACCAAAAAAGAGTTCACGGGTACGTTAAAATGAATTGGAGCCGTGGCACAGGCTCTCTGCTCTTTGCTCCCGTCTCATATCATTGCTCTCCTCTGCTGACGAGGGTGATGAGAGGTTCTCTCAGCGTGAGCCAAGGTTCCTCCCAGCACAACCGATGCTGACCTCTAACCTCTCCTCTGGCTGTCCCGTGTGGCTCGGTTGGTAGAGCATGGCCCGTGCAATGTCAGGATCATGGGTTTGATTCCCGAGCTGGGGCCACATGTATGACGACGTATGCATGCACGACTGTATGTCGCTTTGGATAAAAGGCTATATATTAGGTGTGTTATTGTACCTGCGTCTCTGTGTCCCCCGCAGAAAGCAGTGTTCACGACGGAAGCAATGGCAATGATGGCAGCGTGTGTGGCAGTGACTCCACCTTCTACAGGCAGAGTGAAGGTACACACAGGGAATGGGGTGACGTTTGGCATGCAACCATGGAAACCAACAAATGAATAAGGGTCATTTGTACCATGTATATCTGTTTCATCAGGCTAGCACATTACATATACCCACAGCATGACACAGCATTATAGTAGGGGGTGTTGGACTACACACACACTGCGTGGTCCTCTTGTTCCAGAGGTCTGTGACCCTCCCAGTCGGCCACTTGTGTGTGAATCACCACAGCCCTGACGTTAGCCCGTAAATAAACCACTTTGCTCTGCACTAGTAATGTTGTATTTGTCTAATATATCTGTAATTAAATCTGCTCCTGAAGGGCTGCAAGTAAACGTGTGTGTGTGTGTGTGTGTGTGTGTGTGTGTGTGTGTGTTTGCAGGACACAGCATGGCAGAGACCCTCACTGTTGCCCTGCGTGTTGCTGAGGAAGCCATAGAGGAAGCCATCGCCAAGGCAGAGGAGTTTACTGACAGCTTGGTGAGACAATAGTGTGTGTGTGTGTGTGTGTGTGTG
Organism: Salmo salar; assembly: GCF_965601325.2. Taxonomy (NCBI): domain Eukaryota; kingdom Metazoa; phylum Chordata; class Actinopteri; order Salmoniformes; family Salmonidae; genus Salmo; species Salmo salar. The sequence continues at coordinate 12,259,133 of NC_138319.1, forward strand.
TGCGTGTGTGTGTGTGTGTGTGTGTGTGTGTGTGTGCACGTGTGTGTGTGTCTGTTTCCCTCTTTCTCGCTCTCTCTGTCTCTCTGTCTCTCTGTCTCACTCTCTCCCTTTCTCTCTCTCTGTTTCGCTCAGATTCAGATCAGCTTTATTAGCATGAATGACAAGGCCACTGTTGCTAAAGCGACGTGAGATAATGACAACAATAACAGTAAAAAATAAGTAATTTCTTCTCTCTCTCACCATGTCTCTTTTTTTATTTGGTTTTGGTGCTTGTTTTTCTGTAGTTCTGACCAGGCTTTGATGTCTCTGTGTTGCAGGAGAAGCAGAATGAGGCTCGCTACCTACGGGACCACAAAGAGGAGCTTATAGAGGAACTTGCCACAACCATCGTACAAAAAGTAAGTTTAGAGTCTGGTGTGGAGTTTTCGGTCACATCTAACATTGCCCTCTCTCTCTCTCTTTCTCTCTCGCTCTTGCTCCGCTCCTCTCTTTTTCTCTGCCAGATAATCCAGAGGAGGAAGCGTTCAGAGATGCAGACAGAGTATGACTTGGTTTGGCCCCAGAGCCAGGGCCAGCCCCAGGGCAGTGAGATGTCCTCTCCCAGCCAGCCCCCTCACAGCACCCTGGCCCAGGCCAACCAGGCCCACCTCAAGAGTTCCTACTCCCTCTGGGTCAGTCTGGTTAGGAAGCCCTCACTACACTACACTACCTTACACTACACTTCACTTCATTACTTTACTCTACACTATACTACAATACCCTACGCTACCATGTACTATGCTATGTTACACTACACTACGCTACCATTTACTATGCTATGTTACACTACACTACGTTACACTACAATATGCTATGTTACACTACGCTACCATGTCCTATGCTGTTACACTACACTACGCTACCATGTACTATGCTATGTTACACTTCACTACTTTACCATGTACTATGCTATGCTACACTACACTACGCTACCATGTACTATGCTATGCTACACTACGCTACCATGTACTATGCTATGTTACACTACATTTACATTACATTTAAGTCATTTAGCAGACGCTCTTATCCAGAGCGACTTACAAAATGGTGCATTCACCTTATGATATCCAGTGGAACAACCACTTTACAATAGTGCATCTAAATCTTTTAAGGGGGGGGGGGGGTTAGAAGGATTACTTTATCCTATCCTAGGTATTCCTTAAAGAGGTGGGGTTTCAGGTGTCTCCGGAAGGTGGTGATTGACTCCGCTGTCCTGGCGTCGTGAGGGAGCTTGTTCCACCATTGGGGTGCCAGAGCAGCGAACAGTTTTGACTGGGCTGAGCGGGAACTGTGCTTCCTCAGAGGTAGGGGGGCCAGCAGGCCAGTGGTGGATGAACGCAGTGCCCTTGTTTGGGTGTAGGGCCTGATCAGAGCCTGAAGGTATGGAGGTGCCGTTCCCTTCACAGCTCCGTAGGCAATCACCATGGTCTTGTAGCGGATGCGAGCTTCAACTGGAAGCCAGTGGAGAGAGCGGAGGAGCGGGGTGACGTGAGAGAACTTGGGAAGGTTGAACACCAGACGGGCTGCGGCGTTCTGGATGAGTTGTAGGGGTTTAATGGCACAGGCAGGGAGCCCAGCCAACAGCGAGTTGCAGTAATCCAGACGGGAGATGACAAGTGCCTGGATTAGGACCTGCGCCGCTTCCTGTGTGAGGCAGGGTCGTACTCTGCGAATGTTGTAGAGCATGAACCTACAGGATCGGGTCACCGCCTTGATGTTAGTGGAGAACGACAGGGTGTTGTCCAGGATCACGCCAAGGTTCTTAGCACTCTGGGAGGAGGACACAAGGGAGTTGTCAACCGTGATGGCGAGATCATGGAACGGGCAGTCCTTCCCCAGGAGGAAGAGCAGCTCCGTCTTGCCGAGGTTCAGCTTGAGCTGGTGATCCGTCATCCACACTGATATGTCTGACAGACATGCAGAGATGCGATTCGCCGCCTGGTTATCAGAAGGGGGAAAGGAGAAGATTAATTGTGTGTCGTCTGCATAGCAATGATAGGAGAGACCATGTGAGGATATGACAGAGCCAAGTGACTTGGTGTATAGCGAGAATAGGAGAGGGCCTAGAACAGAGCCCTGGGGGACACCAGTGGTGAGAGCGCATGGTGCGGAGACAGATTCTCGCCACGCCACCTGGTAGGAGCGACCTGTCAGGTAGGACGCAATCCAAGCGTGGGCCGCGCCGGAGATGCCCAACTCGGAGAGGGTGGAGAGGAGGATCTGATGGTTCACAGTATCAAAGGCAGCAGATAGGTCTAGAAGGATGAGAGCAGAGGAGAGAGAGTTAGCTTTAGCAGTGCGGAGAGCCTCCGTGACACAGAGAAGAGCAGTCTCAGTTGAATGCCCAGTCTTGAAACCTGACTGATTAGGATCAAGAAGGTCATTCTGAGAGAGATAGCAGGAGAGCTGGCCAAGGACGGCACGTTCAAGAGTTTACTCTACACTACGTTACACTACAATATGCTATGCTACACTACACAACGCTACCATGTACTATGCTATGCTACACTACGCTACGCTACCATGTACTATGCTATGTTACACTACATTTACATTACATTTTAGTCATTTAGCAGACACTTATCCAGAGCGACTTACAGTAGTGAATGCATACATTTCGTACATTTCATGCATTTTTTTTTTGTAGTGGCCCCCCGTGGGAATCGAACCCACAACCCTGGCGTTGCAAACACCATGCTCTACCAACTGCGTTCTCCCTGACGCTACGTTACACTACAATATGCTATGCTACACTACACTACGCTACCATGCACTACGCTACGTTACACTACGATATGCTATGTTTCACTACACCATGCTATGCTACGTTACAGTATACTACACTGCACTGCAATACATTACACTACAGTACAGTACATTAAAGGCGTCCGCATGCTAGGTTCAGGTAACTTCTAGCAGAACTCGGCTAGCCTAAGCGAACGTCTGTGCCTCGCATACACCCTGAATTAAAAGACCTTCGCTTGAAAAACGAGAAAAAAAGTGGCAATATTACTGTTTGTCCCTCTTGAGATGCCATAGCAATAACGTAGCCAGTATACACTTTCTCAAAATAGTCCTAATTAATCTAAGATAAATCAAGAAATCTGTAATTAAATGTTTTTGCAGAGGTCTTAGTCGCGCAATTTTACATTTAAGTAAAATGTTTGGGGCAGTATTTCTCAAGTAAAAAAAAAAATTGTTGTCTCATGTTGAATGACAACATTTCATTGAAGAATCCCGTCCATACTTCCCACTAATACTAGGAGTAGTTCTGTTGACCAATCACCGACAAAGGAGCGTATACTTTGGCTACTAAACTACGACTTGTTGTGTGCTTGAACATCCGGGAAAAAAACCTGCTGAACACCAAAACTAACAAAAACGTAACCATATTTTGTCATATTATTGTCATGAACTGTTTTGAGTGGGAAGCATGCGACAAGCTTAAGCTCCACTACCTACACTACCCTACCCTTTGTCCTGACCGTTTGACCTGACCCAGGAAAAACTGGGCCCTAAATATAGCCTGTTGGTAGGGCCTGGAATTTTGGGATATAACTAGGACCCAGAGTCTTTCTCTGGTCAGGGCAGGGAACTCTTGGCCCTATGTGATGAGATATGGGGACAGACAGGGTTGAGGTCTGGCAAAGACCAAATGTAATTACTTTAATGGTGCTGGCAGATTTTCCCACGAATGGTCCTCTCCTGAGGGCTGTGTAACCTGTTTGTACCTGTGAGCTATACAGTAGCTTTCCAGGGAAACCTCTACACACACACACACACACACACACACACACACACACACACACACACACACACACACACACACACACACACACACACACACACACACACACACACACACACACACACACACACACACACACACACACACACACACACACACACACACACCTGGCAGTGTTTCACAGGGGAAGTCAGCGGGGACCTGGCTGAGATTTGTCATCGTCCCCTGTGTGTGAGGCAGGCGCAGCAATGAGGAATCAAAGCTACGTTCCCAGCCCGTCTCCTGTCCCAATCTGTCTGTTACACTCAACCATGATCAAAGTCCTGCAGAAATACACAGAGATTCTCCTCAACTCCCTGGTCCACAGAGGGATGGGTTCCCTTTATAAATGCTCTGCAAACACACACACATCCAGGCACACACACACACACAGCACACACACACAGCACACACACACACAAAGCGTGCGCAGACACAAACACAGGCGCCCACATACACACATACATGGCGTTCACATACAGTCACACTCAAACACACACAGACTCTGTCTATGAATGAGCACAGAGTGAGTGTGTGTGTGTGTGTGTGTATGTATGTCCGTAAGGAGAGATGTAGTAGTATTTGGTTGAGATTAGTTCCTCATACACTGTTTTTTGTTTGTAATTGTGGTTCTCTGATACCCAGACTGTAGTTCTCTGGTGCCCAGATTGTAGTTCTCTGATACCCAGATTGTAGTTCTCTGGTTCCCCCTGCAGACTCTTTATATGAATCACATCCATTAGACTGGCAGTTCATCCCTTAATGGCACCCTATTCCCTATAGTATGCTACTTTGTAGGGAATAGGGTGCCATTTGGGACGTAACCTGAAAGTCAGTCTTACAATGTACCAGGATGCCGGAAGAACACAAACTCCAGTGCCCATTTACATTACAATACCTTCTGAGATTTGAACCAAACGACTAGTTCAATTGGATCAGTGAAGACCAGCCTGTGGTCAGTGGTATCCACATTGCCACCCAAACAAAACCAAGCTAATCTTTTGTACCTAAGCCTGAAGTGTTTGGCTGGAACTGGAGTGTGGGAAAATTCCTCCCCGGAACAAAATGTTGCCACTGTGCCTGTTACATTTTAAGCTTTCCTTGGCTGGTAGGCCCAAAATTCATCATTCTGTGTAATTCTGTGTCACCTTTTCAGCACTTGTTGTTTTTAAAGTGTGTAGTCTATCATTTACGTGTGTGTGGTGTGTGTGTGTGTGTGTGTGTGTGTGTGTGTGTGTGTGTGTGTGTGTGTGTGTGCGTGTGCGTGCGCGCACAGAGGTCGCGGTCTGCGTTCTCCCTGACCAGTGACGATTCTCCAGAGAAGAACACCGAGGCACTAGTAGGGGCAGGGGGAGGTGAAGGGGTACAGGACTACGCCTCTCTGAAGAAGGAGACCGCCAGGGCCTCCTCACTGCCCAGCTGGAAGAGTGTGGACCGCCTGGACAACTCCAGTAAGACACACACTGAAACATGTATCCCTGATACAGTCGCGCGCACACATTAGAGACGTCCAGAGCAAAATCATCCGTATTGTCGCACACATAACGCTCTACGCTCAACCCAGAGAGACATGTCCATACTGTCACGTTTTACATGCAAAGACACGTCAGTACTGTCATGTCTCTCATTTGTACAGTCAAACATGTTACATGCAACAGGACAATTCCATACCGTTACACTCCCAGGAGGAATGCTGTGTTTGTCACCTATGTAAGGCTCTAGATATGTTTACCTGTGCCTGTATGTACAGGTGCGTCCTCGGTGCTGCAGAGCCCTGACGGTAACTGGATCGCTCTGCAGAGCTCTCAGCACTCCCGTCCCAGCCTACTGACCAAGAGAAAGTCGCTAGTGTTCAGTGTCCTGGAGAAAGAGTCCGACGTGGTCTCGGCCTACGACGAGATGGGCCCCGAGTCCGACCAGGAGGACGACAAGGGGGGCTGGGGGGCCGCGCTGCGCCAGTTCCAACGGAAACTCTCCGACGAGACCTACTACACCAACTCCCAGCACGACCCTGAGTGGACGTACACCCCGGTCCCCCTCCCGGTCACCTCGCCCTCCTCGGGCCAGTACACCAACACAGAGACCCTCAACTCTGACTCAGAGTGTTCCTCTGTACCCCCCGCCCGCCCTCGCAAACCTCTCCAGAACATAATGAAGAAGACAGGCCCTAACCAGGACCCGTATCTTCATCCCCAGCAAGCTCAGTACCACCATCATCAGCATCAACACCAGAACCTCCCTTCGTACTCGCTCCACCCGGAGGCGCTGGATGTGAACTTTAACCCCAAGGTTACGGGGGACAGTGGGCAAAGCAACCATGTCAGGAGGTCGCGGAGACGCAGGAAGAGCAAGAAGGAGCTGGCGGGGAACCAGGCCCAAGCACAGACACACACACAGCCCCTTTCTTCGTCATCTGCACAGGTGGGAGGACATCACTCACAAAGCCTTGAGGAAGGTTTTACTTGCAATGACTGTGATATGTGGTTGTTTTATCTAGCTTAGTTGATTGCACTGACTGGAAATCTCTCTGGCTGACAGTGTCTGCTAAATGACACAAATGTAAATGTAAAGATATGGCGCATGTAGCAGCTTCACCAATCTCTTCTCATTGACAGTAGTAGGTACAGAGTTGTTTTAATCATCTTTACTCCACCTCATTCTAGTTGTTATAAATCAACAACAAAAAAGTGTAAAGTCCTTAGTCAACCCTCATGAGACTATTGTGAAACATTACTACACCACTAGGTGGCAGGAAAGGACAATGCTTTTTCATACTGAAGGAAATAAGCATGAAGTTCTCTCTCCCTATTGCTCTCTCTTTCATTCTGTCTTTCTCTCGATCTCCGCCCGTAGGAGAACAGTTTCCTGCTGAACGCCCTGCTAAAGAGTGGCATGAGTGAGGAGATGCCAGGGCCTGATGTGGGGCCCATGCCCGAGACCTCTTCGGTCATGACCCCCGAGCCCAAGAACCAGGACACTGTGGCCCCTAACTCTGCGGTCCCCAGCTCCCCTAACTGCATGGCCCCTGGTCCCCTGTCCCCCAGCAGCTCTGGGCCCGGCTCGGGAGACACACTGGAGCAGGAGCTCTACTCCAAACTGGGCCAGCTGGTTGGACGAGCCAGCAGCAAGGAAGTAGCGAGCTCGTCCGAGGATGAGCCAATCAAAAGTCCCGGAAGGAGAGACAGAGAAAGTGACAGACAGAAAGAGAAGCTGAGGCAGAATGAGAGAGAACGAGATCCCCAGAGACAGAGTGAGAGACAGAGCAGTAAAAGTAGGGATAGGACGAAGCGAGAGACGATTGAGTCAGTGAACGGGCCGGAACTGAAAAAGAGAGAGCGTCTAAGGGAAAGTCAGGAGGAGATAGTGAAGGAGAGGAGGTTGGACAGAGGAGGAAAGAGTTTGGAAGAGAAAGTAGATGGCAGGGAAAATAAGACAGTGGAGAAGAACAGGCAAAGTAATAGACTACAGAGAAAAGAGGTGGACAGAGAGACCGAAAGAAAGGGGGAACAAGTGGAAGATCGAAAAGAAAAGACAGGATCCACGCCCTCCTCGCCTGCAATTACCCCATCTATCCAGGAGGGGGTGCTGTGTGACGGACAGGTGAGCAGAGAGAGGCGGAATAGGAGGTCTTTGTTTCATATTTAGCTTTAGCCATAGAGTTGGAAAGAGGGCCAAATCTAGGGATGGGGATATGGATACTTGAATAAGGATGCTTGGCCCAAAGCCTGTTTTAGCATGGGAAAAGATAGGAGATGAGCTCTTTAGTACATCTCTATGGCTTTAGCCTGTCGTACATGACCTGTATGTCCTGTTTGTGTCGTCACCTAAACACCGCAGGGGGCTACCCTGAGTTATCTTTACTCTTATCTTAAAGTCTCTGTTTCTCCTTTATTTCGTTTCTCTCGGTCACTCCTTTATTTTCCCTCCCTTTCTTCTGTCTGTACCTTCTACTCATCCCGAACCTCTTCCTCCCTCCTCGCCTACCTGTTCTCACCTCTTCTCTCATCCACGTCTTTCTGTGCAATCTGTGTCCCACATCTGTCTTTCTCCCGTTTCTCTCGATCTCTCCTTCCGCCCCGTCTCCCTTTGTCCTTTGTCTCTCCGCCCGTCCATCTGTCCGTCCGTGCATGTCTGTCTGTCACGAGGGACAGAATGGGGTGGAACTACAGCAGAGGCTACAGTTGCTCTCGTCTCTCTTACAGCAGGTGAGATTTACTGTCTCTATAACACAGGCCCCAGTCAGGACATCACACTTGCGCACACACACACACACACACACACACACACACACACACACACACACACACACACACACACACACACACACACACACACACACACACACACACACATACATACCCTTGTATGCGACATGACTAACAACAGTCCCAACCTTAACATTCACGTGATGCAACCCCAAAACAATCAAATTAATCAGATTACTGTGGTGGACAACACACACTAACACACACTCAGGCATGCACATGCATCTGTCTGATGATTCACTTCTTACAATTCTTAGACACACTCTGTCACCAGTAAGGCATCATCAAGTGAAACATGGTTGTTTTGTCAGGGGCCATCGTGATATTAGTCACGCTCTCTCTCTGATTTACTTCAGTTGTGTCGTAAATAGCACCCTATGCCCTATATAGTGCACTACTTTTAACCAGTGCGTGTAGGGAATAGTGTCCCATTTGGGACGTAGGTTTGCTCTTATCCAGATGTGGTCTATTTTAGGGACTTCTGGACACGTTCAGGTATAAATGTTATTCAAAGCCACTAGAAATAGATGGAGTCATGACTGAAAAGCTGATGGTGCTGTATTCAATTTAGACATAGGAGGTCGACTGCATTCGCTTATACCCTTACGGAAAAACCACATGATTTCACATGTGGAAAATGACATTATTTCCTGTGAAATTTTCACATTTTACACGTCTAATTTTATTTCACGTGAAATTTCACGTGTGGTTTTGGAACACTTCTCATGTTAGGATATTTCACATGAAGTTTCACATGTGGATTTTCACGTTATCACATAACCTTTCACATGTGTAATCATGTGGTTTTTCAACACTTCTCATGGATATTTTTCACATGAGATTTTACAGGTGATCAAATTAAATCAAATTAATTTATAAAGCCTTTCTTACATCAGTTGACATCTCAAAGTGCTATACAGAAACCCAGCCTAAAAACACCAAACAGCAAGCAATGCAGGTGTAGAAGCATGGTGGTTAGGAAAAACTCCCTAGAAAGGCCAGAACCTAGGAAGAAACCTAGAGAGGAACCAGGCTATGAGGGGTGGCCAGTCCTCTTCTGGCTGTGCCGGGTGGAGATTATAACAGATTATAACATGGCCAAGATGTTCAAATGTTCATAGATGACCAGCAGGGTCAAATAATAATAATCACAGTGGTTGTCGAGGGTGCAACAGGTCAGCACCTCAGGAGTCAATGTCAGTTGGCTTTTCATAGCCGATCATTCAGAGTGTCTCTACCACTCCTGCTGTCTCTAGAGAGTTGAAAACAGCAGGTCTGGGACAGGTAGCACGTCCGGTGAACAGGTCAGGGTTCCATAGCCGCAGGCAGAACAGTTGAAACTGGAGCAGCAGCACGGCCAGGTGGACTGGGGACAGCAAGGAGTCATCAGGCCAGGTAGTCCTGAGGCATGGTCCTAGAGCTCAGGTCCTCCGAGAGAAAGAAAGAATCAGAGAAAGCATACTTAAATTCACACAGGACACTGGATAAGACCGGAGAAATACTCCAGATATAACAGACTGACCCTAGCCCCCCGACACATAAACTACTGCAGCATTAAATACTGGAGGATGAGACAGGAGGGGTCGGGAGACACTGTGGCCCCATCCGACGATACTCCCGGACAGGGCCAAACAGGCAGGATATAACCCCACCCACTTTGCCAAAACACAGCCCCCACACTACTAGAGGGATATCTTCAACCACCAACTTACCATCCTGAGACAATGACAGTGATGCCCTGCAAATGAAAATGTGTCGTTAGGATGTCTCCAGAACATAAGCAGACATTTAATATCCCTTTGAGCACAGTGAAGTTATTATCAATACACCCTGTCACTAAAACGATACAGGCGTCCTTCCTAACACATTTGCCAGACAGGGAGAGAACTGCTCAGGGATTTCACCGTGAGGCCAATGGACACTTTAAAACAGTTCGAGTTTAATGGCTGGGATTGAAAAAACTGAGGATGGATCAACAACATTGTAGTTACTCCACAATACGAACCCAATTGACAGAGTAAAAAGAGGAAAGCCTGTACAGATAAAAAAATATTCCAAAACATACATCCTGTTTGCAACAAGGCACTAAAGTAATACTGCAAAAAATGTGGCAAAGCAATTTACTTTTTGTCCTGATTTGGAGCAAATACAATACAATACATTACTGAGTACCACACTCCATATTTTCAAGCATAGTGGTGGCTGCATAATGTTATGGGTATGCTTGTAATGGTTATGGACTGGGTAGAAGAAAAACAGAATGGAGCTAAGCACAGTCAAAATCCTAGGAAAACCTAATTCAGTCTGCTTTCCGCTAGACACTGGGAGATAAATAACCTAAAACACAAATCTACACTGGAATTGCTTACCAAGATGACAGTGAATGTTCCTGAGTGGCCGAGTTACAATGTTGCTTTAAATCTGCTTGAAAATCTATGGAAAGACCTAAAAAATGGTTAGCAATGATCAACAACCAATTTCACAGAGCCTGAAGAATTTTGAAAATAATAATGGGCAAATGTTGCACAATCCAGGTGTGGAAAGCACTTATAGACTTACCCAGAAAGACTCACAGCTGTAATTGCTGCCAAGGGTGCTTCTGCAAAACACAGTTAAAGATATATGGCAAATAAAAATCAAACTAGATGGTCTTCAGGGATAGATGGGAGGGGTTGAGGGTAGCTGAAGGATGGAATTAAAAACAAACAAAAGATAACTATTGTAAAATACATTGTGTCCGTAAAATGTATATTGTATGTATAAGCTGCAAGTAGAATCCTAAGTGTTCTTGTCCATTAGTGTATTCCAATTAGGGGAGGGATGGTAGGGTAAGGGGAAAATAATAAAGGAAAATATATTTCATTTATTTATATATATATATATATATATATATATATATATATATATATAGACACACACATTACCGTTCAAAAGTTTGGGGTCACTTAGAAATAACATCAAATTGATCAGAAATACAGTGTAGATATGGTTAATGTTGTAAATGACTGTTGTAGCTGGAAACAGCTGATTTTTAATGGAATATCTACATAGGCGTACAGAGGCCCATTATCAGCAACCATCACTCCTGTGTTCCAATGGCATGTTAAGTTAGCTAATCCAAGTTTATAATTTTAAAAGGATAATTGATCATTAGAAAACCCTTTTGCAATTATGTTAGCACAGTTGAAAACTGTTGTTCTGTTAAAAAGAAGCAATAAAACTGGACTTCTTTAGACTAGTTGAGTATCTGGAGAATCAGCATTTGTGGGTTTGATTACAGGCTCAAAATGTCCAGAAACAAAGTACTTTCTTCTGAAACTCGTCAGTCTATTCTTGTTCTGAGAAATGAAGGCTATTCCTTGCGAGAAATTGCCAAGAAACTGAAGATCTCGTACAACGCTGTGTACTACTCCCTTCACAGAACAGCGCAAACTGGCTCTAACCAGAATAGAAAAAGGAGTTGGAAGCCCCGGTGCACAACTGAGCAAGAGGACAAGTACATTAGAGTGTCTAGTTTGAGAAACAGACGCCTCACAAATCCTCAACTGGCAGCGTCATTAAATAGTACCCGCAAAACACCGGTCTCAAAGTCAACCATGAAGAGGCGACTCCAGGATGCTGGCCTTGTCTGTGTTCTTTTGCCCATCTTAATCTTTTCTTTCTATTGGCCAGTCTGAGATATGGCTTTTTCTTTGCATCTCTGCCAAGAAGGTTTGGGATTTGAACTCACAACCTCTTGGTTGACAGCATTCCGAGCTTCATGCTACACCCCCATGTCTGTGTCGATAACTGGTTTCACTTGGATACCCTTCACTTTGGACTTCAAAGTAAATCTCAGCTTTGTTGAAAATTCACTCAAGAAAAACTATTATATTTATCATAGTGATTCAGGAGTAACATTAAAACATATGCCTCACCAACATTAGACTATACAGAAAACTCTCAAGTTGCTGAAATAAGTAAATGAAATGATGAGAGAATAGTCAGATTTAACTGACTAATTTCCCACGGGGACCAGTACGGAAAAAAAAAGTTTTATGAAATGTATGCATTCACTACTGTAAGGCGCTCTGGATAAGAGCGTCTTCTAAATGACTAAAATGTTTTAAAAAAAATATATTAAAATGTAACTGATAATTAAAATGGCAGTGCAGATGGCACTCTTTTACTAAGTGCAGAGATGTATTATAGTTAATGAATCTGTATGGGACTTCTGAGCATGCTATAGTCTTTGTGGCACAGCTGAACAATCAGCGTACCACATATCTAGAAGTTGTGAGTTCATGTCCCACTTGGGGTCATATTGAAAGTCAGTACTAAGTCATCATGTCAAATGTAATCATATTGATTAGAGATGTCTACACTATTTTAGCTGCACAGCGTACCACTTACCTTAAAATGCCCATACCGGCCTACCGGGTGGCGCAGTGGTCTAAGGCACTGCATCGCAGTGTTAGCTGTGCCACCAGAGATTCTGGGTTTGAGCCCAGGCTCTGTCACAATTGGAAGATCCATGGGGCGAAGCACAATTGGCCCAGCGTCGTACGGGTTAGGGAGGGTTTGGCCGGCAGGGATATCCTTGTCTCATTGCAAACTAGTGACTCCTGTGGTGGGCTGGGTGCAGTGCATGCTGACCAGGTCGCCAGGTGTACGGCAAGGTTGGGTTGTGTTTCGGGGGACGCAAGGCTCCCGACCTTCGCCTCTCCTGAGTCTGTACAGGAGTTGCAGCGATGAGACAAGACTGTAACTTCTACCAATTGGGGAGAAAAAATTGGTAAAATATAAAAATGCCCATACCATTTCATTACATCCCTTTCAAAAGAGCCACGTGAAATGTGCAGTTTCACATGTTGAGCTGATATATTCACACGTGAAAATGAAAGAGACGTGAGGTCAGTTGTTCACATGTGAAACCATATATTCACATAAATTGAATTTAGAGTTTACATGTTAACACCACCTTTTCACATGTGGGGAGAATAACATGTTTTTACCTCACATGGGACGTGCAGACTGTAACACAACAAAATAATTCACATTTAAAAATCTAATTTGCAGTTTTACAAACTTTCAAATGTTGTCATGTGTAATTTCATGGTATCACAGGTTAAAATGTTGCATCCCCATGTTGTCACATTTATTTAGCACGAGATGTTTTCACATGTGCTCAAAGATTTTTTTACATGTGTAGTTTCATGTTATCACATGTTGCTTTTACATGTTATTACATGTTATCACATTAACTTCACTTAAGGTCACGTGAAATTCATGTGGTTTTTCCGTATAGTAGTTTTCTTTAGTGCTTTTCACTTTCATTCCGATTTCGATACAGTTTTGACATTTTGTAAAGGCAGATGCTGGTGTATGACCACAGCAAAGGTGTGGAACAACAGCTCTCCATTCATAAAAAATATGACAAGACAAACATGGATGGAATTATTAATTATAGTATATAACATGGTGTATCCCACACACCCACATACTGTGAAGGGTACATTTTTAGATGTGCCGGTGCCACTAAAAAGCCACAAATGACCACAACAACAACAACAGTTTTCAATTCATGGTGCTCTTGTTTATATATTTTTTTAAACGCTGACGTTTTTATTTTAAAGAAGAGCAACATGAATTGAAAACGTTGCGGTATTTGTGGGAGATGCTGTGACCGTACAAAAGTATAGATCTGCAGATATGCTCACACTGCGTGGTATCTCAGGAATACAAGTCTAGTCCTTTTAAAGTTGGATGCAGTTTCTAAAAGCGCTTTCTAAACACAAATGCCGCAGAACGAAATTGAGCCGTGTGTTGGGAGCCGTGTGATAATGATGTACATTGGTAATGTACTGTAGTTGACGGCCAAAACTCTCACTCCGGCTCCCATTACCCATCTACGTACTCAGTCGGTACCTGAAATCTTTCCCTCTCACTCTTTGCTCTCTAAGTCACCACTGAGTGTTCAAAAGGAGCCGCCTCTCATCTCCTCTCGTCTCCCACTCGAGTGCCACCTCCTACCACCCACACTATACACACTTCCTTTCAAAGCCCACGTACGTCGCTAGCTAGCTAACGCGTCTTAAAGAGAGAGAGAGAGAGAGAGAGAGAAAGGGGTGTGGATCAATGCACTTGTTAGTCCCACAGATCAAAGCTTCATGCCAAGGATTATCTCATTATTGAATTACACCGATCTCTCTCCTTCTCCCTCATCCCTCTCACCTTTTCATCCATTCAGATGTACTTGTTTGTACGTTACAGCAGGGGTGTGGTTTGTTAGTCTGTAGGTTCGAGACTGCACTTTCACTTATCGTGTTTTCTCATATTTTTTACTTTTCTAGTGGTTTGGTAGAGGAAAATGTAAATACAGTAATTGTAACTCTGTTAGGTCCCCTGTCAGCCTTCCATGACCTGGAATCTAGTAATAAAGGTCAACAGCTCCCCTCCTCTTCCACATGAAGCGTCACACTCTTCTTCCTCCACCTGATTGCTCCTTGCAGGTTGACATGAGTCGTGACGATGTGTGTATGTGTGCTGCACTGATTGGAGGTGTAAAAGGTGTGTGTCATTGAGGACCATGCTGTAAACATCTCACTTGGACCCTGTTACGACTCGCCTCTTGACTGTTCCATATTTGTTTGTACCCACTAATGATAGTCATGTTCGTGCCTGTGTGTGTCTGACTCGTATTTCTGTGTGTGTTGTCTGTCTGTTTCTATGTGGCATGTCTCTGTGTGTGTATGTGGTATGTGTGTGTGTGTGTGTGTGTGTCTTGACGTGTGTGTGCACGTGTGTGTGTTGAGCAGAAGTACTCGGCCGCATCGCTGTGCAGTATCACCACAGAGGTACTGAAGGTGCTCAACGCCACAGAGGAACTGATTGGTGAGGCGGGGGGCGATAGTGTCACCCCCTCTGAGTGCATGAGCGCGTCTGAGTCCTTCCTCAGCAACTTAGAGACCAGGAAGCTGGACCAGAAACTCACCAAGATGGAGGAAAACGTAAGACCCAGTGCCTACATACATCTCGATGTTGGCGGTCACTATCTGGCCATGCTAGAAAGAACCAAATGCAGCGCTTTCTCAACCCTAAACTTAATCCTTACCTTAACCTCCACCATAACCCTAGATAAAAAAAGGAGTAAATAGCGTATGTGTACTTGCTCATCTGATCTCACTATCTGAGTCACTTCTGTCCATCTTAGCATGACCATATAGTGACTCCAACCTGTAGAGACTAAACAAGAAAGGCCCAAGGATAGAGCCCTGTGGGTCCCCAACATTGCTATGCTCAGCACCTGTGCCCATTGATCTTTCCTGTAACACGTGACTTGTCCCTGTAGGTGTACATGGCTGCGGGGGCGGTGTACGGCCTGGAGGGGGCACTGGGGGACCTGGAGAAGGTGGCCCGAGGCATCAGCAGTGGCACCTCAGACAGAGACCTGGCCTTCCTGGAGGACCAGGTGGCCACTGCTGCCGCCCAGGTGCAGCAGTCTGAGCTCCAGGTAGGGGGTCCATTCATATCCAAACGCCCAGTTGTTTCTATGACTGCATTCCATGCTGATTACATTGCAGACGCATGTCAGATGTGATCCATGCCCAACTGTGCAGTTGATGACGGGGCAATGTAACGTTGCAATGTGGTGGGCATGGAATGCAACCAATGTTTGATGGTCCTGTAAGAATGCAGGTTTTAATGTGGAGACTGGATAGAATGCGGGAATATGTAATTGTATTCTAATGGTGTCTTCTAAATTAACCTGATTAATTCATTAAATTAACCTGAGCCTTGATGTACTCTACACTACATCTACAGCAAATTGAGTTTTTATTTTCTGAATAATTTGGAATCTTTCTCCTCCAGATATCCGACATCGAGGAGAGGATATTATCTCTAAAAACAGCTGGACTGAATGTCACCGCCTACAATCGTTTCTCCAACTTCTCCAAGCCAAAACCTAAGGTACTGTGGTATATTCCCACCTGACAATTATTACACACAGCTACACCCTCATATGGCCACTGTATTCACCGTACTGATCTGTCACTCTGCAGCCTCAAACCCTTGACACATCACGCCAACAGAGGAGAAAACTACCTGCCCCTCCGGTCAAAGGTAACGGACAACTTGTTGAAATGATCACAAAGGAAACCTTTTGCTATTGGACAATGTTAAATGTTCTATTTAATCCATTTCCTTTTTCTTCTTCTGTTAAATGGAGTTTATAGGATTGGCTATATAGGAAGTACCAGGTCGCAAAAAAAGACCCAAACTTTGTCACTTCATAAAAGTCTTTCAGACTGTGTACTGTCACACTGTCACAATTAGAAGGTTTTTCCTTTCAGAAGTTTGAAAATACACTCACACCCTCTTTACGCTTTGATGTGCGTGTTGCATCGATCGCGGCTGACATCACTGTGGCAACACAATGTTGTCTGCTCCACAGAATAACGCACCCTTTTTTCATGTGCGGACGTTGGCTTGGCAGAAAGATTTGTGTTCACACTTAGAAGACTAACATCACATTTGGATCTAAAGGAAGAGGTTGAATGGATGCCAGGCTAAGTGTACCAGGTAGAGAGGGAAGATATATAAAGGAAAGAGAAAGGTTCCATTAGGAAAGAGAGAAGGAGCACACAGAATAGGAGACGAATCGGACGGCTGCGCCATTAACCAATGAGGCACGCTTCTTTTCATGTTAATAATTCATTCATTATTAATCGGGGTTTTCTTTTTTTTGACACCGTCAAGCAGATTTTCCACATGGTCAATGAAATCACTCTGTTTTAGCCTTAGTTTCAAAGTACAACACAATGCAACAGAGGCTAAATCAAAGGAGTCTCATATAGTCATAAAGCATTGATTTCAGAAAGGGGTCGACGGTGCATCTTTGAAAGAGACTCATTAGACAATCAATCAATCAAATGTATTTATAAAGCCATATTTACATCAATAGATGTCACACAGTGCTTATACAAAAACCCAGCCTAAAACCCCAAAGAGCAAGCAATGCAGATGTAGAAGCACAGTGGCTAGGAAAAACTCCCTAGAAAGGCAGGAACCTAGGAAGAAAGCTAGAGAGAAACCAGGCTCTGAGGGCTGGCCAGTCCACTTCTGGATGTATTGGTGGAGATTATAGGAATGCAGGGCCATTAACGCTAGATCGCTCTTCAAGATGTTCAAATGTTCATAGATGACCAGCAGGGTCAAATAATAATCACAGTGGTTATAGAAGGTGCAACAGGTCAGCACCTCAGGTCGAGACAACAGGGCCGGGATAAGGTAGCAGGTTCGGTGAACAGGTCAGGGTTCCATAGCCACAGGTAAAACAGTAGAAACTGAATCAGCAGCACGACCAGGTGGGACGGGGACAGCCAGGAGTCATCAGGCCAGGTAGTCATGAGGCATGGTCCTCGGGCTCAGGACCTCCTGGAGGGGAGAGAGTTAGAGATGGGAGAATTAGAGGGAGCATGCTTAAGATCACACAGGACACCAGGTATGACAGGAGAAATACACCAGATAGGACAAACTGACCCATGCACATAGACTGTTGCAGCATAGACACTGGGGACTGAGATGGGAGGGTCGGGGGACACTGTGGCCCGGACAGGACCAACCAGGCAGGATATAACCCCACTCACTTTGCCAAAGCACAGCCCCCACACCACCAGAGGGAAATGAACAGACAACCAACTTACTACCCTGAGACAAGGCGGAGTATAGCCCACGAACATCTTCCCACCACACGAGCTGAGGGGACTGAACCCACTCAAGTCAAGGATAGTGACGCAATGGGAGAGCACTAGCAAGCCAGTGACTCAGCCCCCGTAATAGGGTAAGAGGAGCTGGCCAGGCAGAGACCGCAAGGGTGGTTCGTCACTCCAGTGCCTTGCTGTTCCCCTTCGCACCCCTGGGCTACACTCAATCATAGGACCTACTGAGGAGATGATTCTTCAGTAAAGACTTAAAGGTTGAGAACGAGTCTGCGTCTCTCACGTATCGGCAGACCATTCCATAAAAATGCAGCTCTATAGGAGAAAGCCCTGCCTCCAGCTGTTTGCTTAGAAATTGTAGGAACAATAAGGAGGTCTGCATCTTGTGACCTTAGCATATGTGTAGGTATGTACGGCACGACCAAATCGGAGAGATGGGTAGAAGCAAGTATATGTAATGCTTTGTAATCAGCAGTAAAACCTTGAAATCAGCCCTAGCCTTAACAGGAAGCCAGTGTAGAGAGGCTAGCACTGGAGTAATATGATCAAATGTTTTGGTTCTAGGGCCTCCCGAGTGGTGCAGCGGTCTAAGAGGCATCACTACAGTCCCTGGTTCGAATCCAGGCTGTATCACATCCGGCTGTGATTGGGAGATCCATAGGGCGGCCACAATTGGCCCAGTGTCGTCCGGGTTTGGCTGGTGTAGGCCGTCATTGTAAATAAGAATTTGTTCTTAACTGACTTGCCTAGTTAAATAAAGGTTAAATAAAAATAAATAAAAAAGATTTTAGCATCCGTATTTAGCACTACCAGAAGTTTATTTAGTGTTTTATCCATGTAGCCGGAGAGTAGAGCATTGCAGTAGTCTAATCTTGAAGTGGCAAAAGCATGGACTAGCTTTTCTGCATGATCTGATTCTTAAAACCTTTAAGATGGAAAGAAAGCCACTCTTGAAATATTTTTCATATGTTTGTCAAAAGAGAGATCAGGGTCCAGAGTAACACTGAGGTCCATCACAGTTTTATTTGAGATGAATGTACAACCATCGAGATTAATTGTCAGATCAAACAGAAGATCTCTTTGTTTCCTGGGACTCTTTGTTTCTTAGCATCTCTGTTTAAAAGTAAAAAAATGTGCCGCCATCCACTTCCTTATGTCTGAAACACAGGCTTCCAGGGTAGGCACTTACAGCAATGTGCTGTGGGCATAGCAGTGAAAGTTGACATTGTGTTTCCGAATGACATCACCAAGAGGTAGTGTGTATATATAGTGAAAACAAAAGTCCTAAAAAAAAAAAAACCTCGAGGAACACTTATTTAGATAAGATCCACAAATTTGGATAAGATCTAAACCAGGCAAAGACTTTGTCTGCGTAGACCATTTTGGGTTTCCAATCTCTCCAAAACAGTGGACGCCAACCGGTCAATCGCAATCGACTGGTCGATCTTCAATGCATTCCTTGTCCATCACCAAACATTTCTGTAGAAAAGCCAACGATAAAGGCTTGCGCACCTTTTTTCCACCCCTTTTTTGTTTTGGTGTTGCGCTGAAGGCGGTAGGTGCACTTGATTCAGAAGCCCTGCGCACCGGGTAAACAAAGTGTTTCCATTTTGAACCATTTCATTTGTCTGAAAAGATTGACTCCGCCTACCCGGTGGACCGGGAGATCTGTGGCTAAACCGAGTGCTCCTACTGCGCTGGCCAATAGGATCGCTCAAATCACCATACCTATAGAGCTTCTACGACCCCAGCCACAGCAAAGTTTGATACTAGCCTATATAAGATTTATTAACTTCATGAGTGAGTTCACATGTTTTTATACCGCTCAAAACACTGTTCAACACTATTACAAAACATAAAACGTGATTCCATGTACTTGCGCTGCAATGAATGAGTAGCCAAGTGTATCATTAGCCCTGAATTTGTATTGTTATTAGCAGCTCGTCGTGTCTACTTTAATATAGAGGAATGTTTCACTTTCTCTGGTCATAGGAACAAAATGACTTTGAGCATGACTGAGGCAGATGCGGTGCGACTCAAGTTTCGCCATCAGGTGGAAGAGGTGTACCCTCTGGTCAGTCTCACTGGAGGAACGTTCAAAACAATTGGGAACTCGGAAATATCCGACTTCTGACTTCAATGAGTTGGGAACTCAGAAAAAATCAAGATCCAACTTGGAAAAATTATAAGTGAAATAATCTGTCTGTAAACAATTGTTGGTAAAATTCCTAGTGTCATGCACAAAGTAGATGTCCTAACTGCCAAAACTATAGTTTGTTAACAAGAAATTTGTAGAGTGGTTGAAAAATTAGTTTTAAATTCTCTAGGGGAGGTGGGACGAAATCGTCCCACACTATTCAACAGCCAGTGACAAATCAGAGCGGCAAATTTAAAACCACAAAATGTCATAATTCAAAGTTCTCAAACATAGGACTATTTTACACCATTTTATAGATACACTTCTCCTGAATCGAACCACGTTGTCCGATTTCCAAAAGGCTTTACAGCGAAAGCAAAACATTAGATTATGTTAGGAGAGTACATAGACACAAAAAAACTCAGCCATTTCCAAGCAACTAGCATGCATCACAAATACCCAAAACACAGCTAAATGCAGCACTAACCTTTGATGATCTTCATCAGATGACACTCCTAGGACATTATGTTATACAATAGATGCATGTTTTGTTCAATCAAGTTCATATTTATATAAAAAAACAGCTTTTTACATTAGCATGTGATGTTCAGAACTAGCATACCCACCGGAAACTTCCGGTGAATTTACTAAATTACTCACGATAAACGTTGACAAAATACATAACAATTATATTAAGAATTATAGATACAGAACTCCTTTATGCAATCGCTATGTCCGATTTTAAAATAGCTTTTCGGCGAAAGCACATTTTGCAATATTCTGAGTACATAGCTCGGCCATCACGGCTAGCTAATTTGACACCCACCAAGTTTAGCACTCACCAAAGTCAGATTTACTATTAGAAAAATTGGATTACCTTTGCTGTTCTTCGTCAGAATGCACTGCCAGGACTTCTACTTCAACAACAAATGTTGTTTTGGTTCCAAATAATCCATAGTTATATCCAAATACCGCCGTTTTGTTCGTGCATTCAGGTCACTATCCGAAGGGTAACGCGCGAGCGCATTTCGTGACAAAAAAAATGCAAAATATTCCATTACCGTACTTCGAAGCATGTCAAACGCTGTTTAAAATCAATTTTTATGCTACTTTTCTCGTAAAATAGCGATAATATTCCAACCGGGCAACATTGTATTCATTCAAAGGCTGAAAGAAAAAGATTGAGAAGTCTCGTGAACGCGCATCTCAAGACTCACTATCCCCAGGCTGACCACTCACAAACAGAGCTGCTGTACTTCGCCCAGAGACAGCAGACACCCCATTCCACTTTCTGGCGGCTTTAGAGAGCCAATGGAAGCCTTGGAAAGTGTCACGTTACAGCACAGATGCTGTAATGTCGATAGAGATGCAACAGAAGGACAACAAATTGTCAGACAGGGCACTTCCTGCATGGAATCTTCTCGGGTTTTGGCCTGCCATATGAGTTCTGTTATACTCAGACACACCATTCAAACTGTTTTAGAAACTTTAGAGTGTTTTCTATCCAAATACTAATTATATGCATATTCTAGTTTCTGGGCAGGAGTAGTAACCAGATTAAATCGGGTACGTTTTTTATCCGGCTGTGAAAATACTGCCCCCTATACCACAACAGGTTAATGACTCCAACCTAAGTGTATGTAATCTTCTGACTTCAACTATATGTCATTTGTCTTCAGGAAGACAGTGAGTTTCTGAGCAACAGCTTTTTCAACAACAACAAAATTTGAGGAATGGGAGATTCGATATAGGCAGATAGTAAAAAAAAAACACAACTGCGGTAAAGGTTTGGCTTTCTCAGGAGAGGCTTTATTACTGCCACTTTAAGTTACTTTGGTACACATCGGAAGGATAGGGAGCCATTTATTATGTTCAATATATAAGGGCCAAGCACAGGAAGTATCTCTTTCAGTAGTTTAGTTGAAATAGGGTCCAGTAGGCAGTTGGAAGATTTAGAGGCCATGACTATTTTCGTGAATGTGTCGACAAAAACTTGGGTGTCGCCATTGATCTGAGGTTCTGGCAGTTCTGTGCAGACTTAGGACAACTACACCTATTCAAAGAGGAGTCTGTAATTTGCTTTCTAATGATCATGATCTTTTCATTGAAGAAGTTTATGAATTCATCATTGCTGAAGTGAAGCGCGTCCTCACTCGGGGATGCTGCTTTTTAGTTAGCTTTGCAACAGTATCAAAAATGTATTTAGGATTGTTTTTATTCTCCTCAATCAGGTTTGAAAAGTAGGCTGATCGAGCAGCAGTGAGGGCTTTTTCGATATTGCACGGTACTGTTTTTTCCAAGGTAGTCATAAGACTTCCAATTTGGTGGAGTGACATTTCCGTTCCAATTTTCTGGAAGCTTCTTTCCGGGCTCTGATATTTTCTGTATTTTATTTTGGGGGTTTTTAGTGGTGCGACTGCATCTAGGGTATTACGCAAAGTTACGTTTAGATCCTCAGTTAGGTGATTTTTGTACTCTGATGTCCTTGGGTAGGTGGAGTTAGTCTGCAAGGGCATCTAGGAATCTTTGCGTTGTCCGAGAATTTATAGTGCAGCTCTTGATAACCCTTGGTTGGGGTCTAAGCTAATTATTTGATTGCAAATGTATTAAAATGGTGGCCCAATAGTCCAGGATTATGAGGAAAAACATTTAGATCCACAATATCTATTCCACGGGACAAAACTAGATCCAGGGTATGATGGTGACAATGCGTAAGTCCCGAGACATGTTGGACAAAATCCACTGAGTCGATGATGGCTCCGAAAGCCTTTTGGAGTGAGTCTGTGGAGCTCTCCATGTGAATATTGAAGTCACCAAAAATGTGAATATTACCTGCCATGACTATGAGGCCCGATAGGAATTGAAGGAACTCTGAACTCTGAGTAACACTGTACACGGCCCAGGAGGCCTGTAAACAGTAGCTATATTTGATTGAGTAGGCTGCAAAGATTTCATGACTAGAACCTCAAAAGATGAAATGTAGCCTTTTGTGTGGTCATAAATGTTAGCAACACCTCTGCCTTTGCAGGATCCTCTGGGGATATGGTCACTAGTGTAACCAGGAGGAAAGGCCTCATTTAACCCAGTAAAATCATCAGGCTTGAGCCATGTTTCAGTCAGGCCAATCACATCAAGTTTATGATCAGTGATTAGTTCATTGACTATGACTGCCTTGGAACTGAAGGATCTTACATTAAGTAGTCCAATTTTTTAGATGTGAGGTATGATCACAATCTCTTTCAATAATGACAGGAATGGAGGAGGTCTTTATTCCAGTAGGATTGCTAAGGTGTGTTTAATTTTGCCAGACCTAGATCGAGTCACAGACATGGTCTCAATGGGGAACATTGAGCTGACTACACTGACTGTGCTAGGGGCAGACTCAACTAAGCTGGCAGGCTGGCTAACAGCACCCTATCCCATTGTGGAGCTAGAGGAGTTAGAGACCTGTCTATGTTGATAGAAAATATGAGAGCACCCCTCCAGCTAGGATGGTGTCTGTCACTCCTCAGCAGGCGAGCCTTGGTCCTGTTTGTGGGTGAGTCCCAGACTATAGCATCATGTAATGATTATTTAACTAAGGGACTAATGTTTTACTGTTTCTCTCTCGGTCTTGGGAACTTCTACATTTTATGCCCAGTTCTGATTAGATATTACCAGATACACTGAGTATACAAAACATTAGGAACACCTACCAAGTGACAGATTGACCAGGTGAATCCAGGTGAAAGCTATGATCCCGTATGGATGTCACTTGTTAAATCCACTTCAATCAGTGTAGATGAAGGGGAGGAGACAGGTTTGAGACAATTGAGACATGGATTGTGTATATGTGCTATGGGCAAGACAAAAGATTTAAGTGCCTTTCAACTGGGTATTGTAGTAGGTGCCAGGCGCACCGGTTTGAGTGTGTCAAAAACTGCAAAGCTGCTGGGTTATTCACGCTCAACAGTTTCCTGTGTGTATCAAGAATGGTCCACCACCCAAAGGACATCCAGACAACTTGACACAACTGTGGGAAGCATTGGCGTCCACATGGGGCAGCATCCCTGTGGAACACTTTTGACACCTTGTAGAGTCCATGTACCGACGTCTTGAGGCTGTTCTGAGGGCAAAAGGGGGTGCAACTCAATATTAGGAAGGTGTTCCTAATGTTCTGTACACTCAGTGTATACGCAATGCAAACTACATTAATGGTTATGCTGTGTAATAGCTTAATTTGTCATTGTGACTATTGAATACACTCTTTAGCTACCTGAATAGGTCAAGTCATATATTTCAATATGTATTTCCTTGTCTTTTTCCAGATAAGGAGTCTGAGCAGCAGGTAACAGCACCTCATCCGTAGCGACAGACAGAAAGCACAAAGAGTCCCTCAGAGGCCCCGCGGGGTCTCTCCACTCCAGTGCCTTGATCCAGCGTCTGCCTTGGGCTATGCAGGGGCCAACACCTGCCCTGTGCACCCCACCCAGCGCTCTCCTCAGCCAGGCACGGCCCCATCCAGTCACCCCCTGAATACCTCCAGACCCCTTCCCTGCCTCCCTCAGCCCAGGACTGACTCATTCAACCTCCCAACCTACTCCATCAGCCCCCTTGGGCCTCATTCACTGTAACTACCACACCGCAACGCCCACAACAGGGTGGTTTGATGGACGACGTGTCTCTGCCTTAAAATCAGCGAACGAACACTCCTCGCCGAGACAACTCACTGTCCTACTGTCAAAAGAAGACCTAACTTCAAAGTCCTTGTACAGAAAATAAGATAACCTCCGTCAGTCAACTGTTTGCAAGGGTGTTGTAGGTGTTTGAAGATGTGAAAAACCATGTGAAAACTTCTGTGATTGAATGTCCCAAAAAAAGGCTGAGCCATGTTTTATACTACTGTTTTTGTTCTTGTTGTTTCTCTCACTGATGAATTGCAGAGCACCTACAGAACCTGTTCAATGTTGTCATTTTATTATTATTTCTGTGTAAAGACTCAAAAGTAATCATTTCCTTGAACTAGCAGATAACAATCCTCATTCACTACGGTCCGGTCTGACGTGTTTTCGAATTTTGGATTAGAGGTTCACTTAGAGGTTCACAGAAACATCTGGCATCCTCTCCTGTTCCTTTATTCATTATTTACATTACGGTAACAGCTAAACACACCTCAATCTTTTGAAGGAGGTGATTTTGAGATGAGCTAATTACTCTAGCGCTCAGTTACCATATTTGGAGAAAGATTGACTAAATTGCTAGGCCCACACAATGACAGTTTATGTAATATCTGTTTTGCAAGGCCAAAATAACCTCCATCCACATGTTGTGAGACTTTGGCATCTGGCTCCAGAGAGACCAAGGCCAAAATAATGCAATGCGAAAATATTTAGTTGCATTAACAAATAATGAAACATTTATCACACAAATGGTCTACCTATTATATAAAGTATATGTAAAGCATTTATGAACCCAAAGAAATCCAACATTAGAATAAATTGACACATGTTTCTTGACCAAACAAAAACAATCTCTCTATGAAATCTTCACCATTCTGTCTTTTTTTGTTGTTGAATATGCTTCATTCTATAGCTAGAGGACTCCTGATATCTCCAGGAGTGATAAGCATCATTTTTGTCTTAATTTGTTGTTGTCTAGTACTGTCTTTTGCTAGCTAGGGCCATCTACTTTAAGTGATATCTGTCTTCCCAGTAGCATACTTGGTGTGTGAACTGCTGCCTGCTCATAACTTGCAGATGATGGTTGACACATTAACTAGGATTAAAGGACAGGGCAATTTGTGCGTGAACTAATACTCACACTTGAATTTATTTTCCTACTAGCACTGACGTTGCTGATAGCTACTTTATTGAGGAAAAATATATGTACTATGACTGAGATATTTGGCTGTCCCACCAAGCTATCTTAAGGTGAATGCACTAACTGTAAGTCGCTCTGGATAAGAGCATCTGCTAAATGACAAAAATGTCAAATGTATATTTTACTTGTTATTTTTATGTTTCATTTGTTTCAGCTTTGTGGCCTTTATTTGGCATACATTTTGATTTCTCTCCTGTGCTATATGGCTCCAATAATTAATTGTACGTTGTGTTAAATATCTTGTAAAGATTTATACATCATGAAGTCTACTGGGCTTTATGACAAAATGCCATGAAAAGCATGATTTTATTTTTGTACTTTTGAAGATTGTTATTACGCAGTTCTTTTCACTAAAACAAAGTGGGCGGAAACCAGTCCAGGCTTTATTCTCCCCCTCTGAAAGGTTTTCTCATCAGTTAAGTCTGAAGCCGTGTCATGTTTCCTTCTTCAAAGTGCTTTACATGTATGCCTGCATTAATTGTCTGAAAATGTGTGATTTTAATGGGGATGATGGTATTCATATTCATGATAACATGGGAGATGCGATAAATAACAGTTGATGCGGTGTCTGGTATTACTCCAATGACCGCGGTGAGAGTCTGGAATGCCAGGCCTGTGTTTTTTATTAGCGTCTCAGAGTAGGGGTGCTGATCTAGGATCAGGCTTTCCCTGTCCATGTAACCATATTCATTGTGATCTACAACACAAAATGGATCCTAGATCAGCACTCCTACTCTTGAGATACTCTTGAGAGGCCCTGGTCATTATATTGAAAATATTAGATAGTATATTAATGTAGAGGAGATGAAATACAGTGTTGAGGGATTCTGTTCCTTAGTAATTACAGGTAAAATAGTATGACGTTTGCTCTGGTTCAGGTTGTTACGTGCAGCTTGACCTTTCGTCACGTGGGGTCCTGTTGTGGCTCAGTTGGTAGAGCATGACGCTTGCAATGCTAGTGTTGTGGGTTCAATTCCCACGGGGGACCAGTATGAAAATGCTACTGTAAGTTGCTCTGGACAAGAGCGTCTAGTAAATGACAATAAGAATAATATGTAACGCCCTGTACCGGAGCTAGTGACAGGTTATTCCCATACCTATGCACTTCGGTTATATTATATTTGAACACTGTGCACTGGTAAGTCCTTCCATCCATCCTATGATCCCATTTGACAGGTTATGCATATCGCTCCTGAATGTCATCGTTGTTCCTGGATGTGTGTTGTGTATCAACGCATGTTTCTGGTTTTAAATAGATGTACAAAATTCGAGAAGCACAGCCAAAGGGGTTCATTATTATCAATGTCCTGTATTTTTCTATTGTAAAAAAAAATATTTTATCTCACCTCCTAATTTGTTTATAGATATATATATATATATATATATGGATTATATATTTATATATATATATATATATATATATATATATATATATATATATATATGGATTATATATATATATATCCATATATATGTAAAAAAAAAATAAAAAAAAATGGATATGACATATAAAATAATTGCCCAATCATAAACTTGATCCTTCTGTGTTGTCTGCGGGAGGCAACCAGCTGTCCCTATGTTCCTAGGCCGCAGTGAAGTTCACTTTGCACACCTCTGATGGACTATTCACTCATATGCGCAATCGTTTGTTGCAATCCATATCATGTGTCGGGGAAAAAATATTAAGAAGCAAAAAATACAGATTCTCTATGTGCCAAATTGCTCTGATTTGAGAAAAAGTGTAATACTAATTGAATAAAGTTTGCACCTGAATGACCTCTGGAGTTTCCTATCATTCCTAACCTTTGGGGATCAATGAAGTATGGTCTTACTTTATGTTACAATGAATACCCCTCACCAATGGTAAGAAAAACTGACCTGCTTATTCACAGAAAGATTCAGATTTTGAGCATCTTTATATTTGTCTTTATATACTTCCTGCTTTTTATTCAACAATAATCAGTCACAGCACCAATGTACCAAAAACATAGTTACAGGCTATCTTCATTTATTAATCAATATAGATTGCATTTCTCAGTATGTACCATACAGACTACAACTGGTCAGCCAGTTTAGAGGTCCCTAGACTAAGACATACTGTAGGCTTGAGAGCAAACCTTGAAAAGAAAGAAAGAACGACAGAAAGAAAAAGGAGATAGAGACAAAGAAAGACAATCCTTGATTAAATAAAGACACGTTCACAGACACAGATGGTGGGGGGGCGAGCGGCCAAGCATGTTGTCATGGTAGCCAGTCGGCGTCCTCTCCGCTAAGTGTCTTCCCGATGTTTTCCTGGTTCCTGATGATGTCGAGGAGAATCTCCAGTGTGCTGACCACGGCCCCAGGGTGTCTGAGCCCTCCGCTGCCCCCTCCTCCGCTCTGCCTCTTCCCAAAACGCCCGATGGGCCTTACCCCACGCCCCACATACCAGAATGGATCTATTTCTGGACCTGATAAAGACACAAGGGGTGAGTGGAAGCGTTAAGTATTGAGTATACACTGAACAAAAATATGAATGCAACATATAAAGTGTTGGTCCCATGTTTCATGAGCTGAAATAAAAGATCCCAGATATTTTCCATACCACAAAAAAAGCTTATTTCTCTCAAATGTTTTTCACTAATTTGTTTACATCCCTGTTAGTGAGCATTTCTCCTTTTCCAAGATAATCCATACACCGGACATGTGTGGCATATCAAGAAGCTGATTAAACAGCATGTTCATTACACAGGTGCAACTTGTGCTGGGGACAATAAAAGGCCACTCTAAAATGTGCAGTTTTGTCACACAACACAATGCCACAGTGGTCTCAAGTTTTGAGGGAGCGTGCAATTGGCATGCTGACTGCAGGAATGTCCAACAGAGCTGTTGCTAGAGAATTGAATGTTAATTTCTCTACCCTAAGCCGCCTCCAACGTCATTTTAGAAAATGTGGCAGTACATCCAACCGGTCTCATAACCGCATACCAAGTTTAACCATGCCAGCCCAGGGCCTAAACATCTGAGTATTTCTGTCTGTAATAAAGCCCTATTGTGGGGAAAAAAACTAATTCTGATTGGCTGGGCCTGGCTCCAAAGTGGGTGCCCCTATGAACCTCCCAGGCCCACCCGTGTGTGCACCACTGCCCAGTCATTTGAAATCCATAGATTAGGGCCGAATGAATTTATTTCAGTTGACTGATTCCTTCTATGAACTGTATCTCAGTAAAATCTTTGAAATTGTTGCATGTTGCGTTTATATTTTTGTTCAGTATATATACAGTTGTGGCCAAAAATCTTTGCACCCTTACACATTATTCAAGTAACTAATTTTCCCTAAAAATAAGTTGAAATTGAACAAAGTATTTGGTCTCCACAATTCTTTATTTCACTGTTAATATTACAGAACCTTTGTTTTTTATTCTGAACTTAATATATCCAGTTAAATCAGAAAATAAACAGAAAAGGCATTGACAAAATGATTGACACCCTAGACTTAATATTTGGTAGCACAGACTTTGGTCAAAATAACTGCAATCAAGCACTTCCTATAACCATCAATGAGCTTCCTGAACCTCTGTACTGGAAGTTTGGCCCACTCCTCTTGTGAAAACTGCTCCATTTCTCTCAGATTTGAAGGGTGCCTTCTCCCAACTGCTGTTTTCAGATCTTTCCACAAGCTTTCAATGGGATTTAGATCTGGACTCATTGCTGGCCACTTCAGAACAGTCCAGCGTTTTTGTCTTGAACCATTCCTGGGTTCTTTTTGAAGTGTGTTTGGGGTCAATGTCCTGCTGGAAGATACATGACCTTCGACGGAGACCCAGCTTTCTGACACTGGATCTGACATTGCGCTCCAAAATACCTTGGTATTCACCTGATTTCATGATGCCACGCAGAGGTTCAAGACACCCAGTGCCAGAGGCAGCAAAGCAACCCCAAAACATCACTGAATCTCTTCCATGTTTGACTGTAGGGAAGGTGTTATTTTCTTTGAAAGCTTCATTTTGTTTTCTGTTAACATAGAGATGCTTTACCAAAAAGCTCTAATTTGGTCTCATCTGTCCACAGGACATTCTCCCAGAAGGATTTTGGCATGTTCAAGTGTGTTTTGGCAAATTGCAGTCAGGCTTTCTTATGTCCTTTCTCTCAACAGTGGGGTCCTCCAGGGTCTCCTACCATAATAACCCTCTTTCATTGAGTTGGTGACGGATGGTGCGAGTTGAAACTGTCGTACCTTGTGTCTGAAGGTCAGCTTGAATCTGTGTGGTAGTTGCCCGAGATGCTTTCTCCACCATTCAAACAATCCTTCGCTGCAATCTTCCATCAAGTTCTCTTACGGCCACGTCAAGTGAGATTGGCTACAGTGGCATGGGCCTTAAACTTCTTGATAACATTACGTACAGTGGAAACAGGAACATCGAGGTCTCTGGAGATGAATTTGTATTCATGAGATTGTCCATGCTTGCCTACAATCTTGTGTCTGACCTCCTCAGATAATTCTCGGGTTTTCTTTCTTTTTGTCCATGCTCATTGCGTTACACACAGTGACACAAAACAGGAGAATGAGTCCTTTTCTCTATTCAAACTGCTTGAATACGTGATTTTTATACTGCAGACACCTTCAACTCACCACAGGTGAGTTCAATTCCAAAGTAAATGAGAATCACCTGCTTGAAATTATTTCTAACTACTTCTAGAAGGTGCCAATAATATCGTCCGGGCCATTTTAGGATTTGTTTGTGGAATTAGCTAAGATTTAGTAAATTATTCCAATTTTTTTGTTTTGTTCAACTGCACACCAAAGATATATGGATAACAAAATATGTTTCATTTTAACAGTTTTCTGGTGCATTATGGTGCATTCTTTGAAAAAGGGTGCCAGTATTTTGGCCACGACTGTACATATACAAGAATGTGCTCGCACTAACAGACAGACAGACAGACCCCCCCCACCCAACACACACACTATCTTTCTTAAAAGCACACACAAATGCCTGTCCACAAAGTACACAGTTGTACCGTTATGCGTAAACAGTAGTCACACCTAATACCCATCATATTGCTGATTCATAACTAGTGATAATGCACTAAAGGACCAGGTTATTGTTCATACCAATACCAATAAATGTGGGATGAACATTGTGTATGAACAATACCATTTTTTGTTAGGCTATAGGTGTGAGCAATAACCTGGTATGAACAGCATTAGTATTTATTGTTAGGTTATAGAATAACCTGGTATGAACAATACCATTTTAGGCTATTGGTATGAACAATACCATTTTAGGCTATTGGTATGAACAATAACCTGGTATGAACAATACGATTTTAGGCTATTGGTATGAACAATAACCTGGTATGAACAATACCATTTTAGGCTATTGGTATGAACAATAACCCGGTATGAACAATACCATTTTAGGCTATTGGTATGAACAATAACCCGGTATGAACAATACCATTTTAGGCTATTGGTATGAACAATAACCTGGTATGAACAATATCTTTACTTGGTATAAGGCTATTGGTGTGAACAATAACCTGGTATGAACAATACCATTTTAGGCTATTGGTATGAACAATAACCTGGTATGAACAATATCTTTACTTGGTATAAGGCTATTGGTGTGAACAATAACCTGGTATGAACAATACCATTTTAGGCTATTGGTATGAACAATAACCTGGTATGAACAATACCATTTTAGGCTATTGGTGTGAACAATAACCTGGTATGAACAATACGATTTTTAGGCTATTGGTATGAACAATAACCTGGTATGAACAATACCATTTTAGGCTATTGGTTTGAACATTAACCTGGTATGAACAATACGATTTTTAGGCTATTGGTATGAACAATAACCTGGTATGAACAATACCATTTTAAGCTATTGGTATGAACAATACCGTTTTAGGCTATTGGTATGAACAATACCATTTTAAGCTATTGGTATGAACAATACCATTTTAAGCTATTGGTATGAACAATACCATTTTAAGCTATTGGTATGAACAATACCATTTTAAGCTATTGGTATGAACAATACCATTTTAAGCTATTGGTATGAACAATACCATTTTAAGCTATTGGTATGAACAATACCATTTTAAGCTATTGGTATGAACAATAACCTGAAAGTGGATGTCACCTTTTCATCAGGCAGTGGAGGTCCATTACTGGCTTTGGATGATCATTTTTAGGCAACACTTTAGTCTTCTGTGAAGATTTTAGGATTTATAAGCCAAGCAAACTGTGAATGTTTAATTTATGAATACCATATCAATCATTAAAATACATGTTCAAATCCATAACTAAGATGTTGAACATCTAGATAATATTACAATTGGACAAAATGTATTTTTTTGAATAATTATAAATTATATCACATTAACAGTGGTGTGTTACAGTCAAAAGTATTACATTTGTTTATTATGATTTAAAAAAATGATGAACAAATTGTACAACCCTTTTACTAACCATTTGTAATAGGTTTGAAATGGACATTGTTTTCTTTTAATTATAACACAAAAGAAATGTATACAAAATCATGTGTAATATCCAATGTGTCATCAATGGCACCTTTCAAGATCAAATCCAATGCTTATGAAGACAAATCATTCACTTATTCGATAATAAAACGGGTTTCAACTTACTTCTGTTGTCGACATTGTGGACGATGTGAAAGTCGTGCTCCACTGTGGTACTGTGAACGCATGTGACCTTCGTTGCGAGCAGCAACAGAATCGTGAGCGCAGCCATCAGCCAGCGGGACCCCAGGACGCACTCTCTCACTGTCACTGGGCACCCGGCTGTAGTCTCAGGTGTCATTGTGGATGGACGGCAAGGCACTGCACATGGTCCGTTGTGTTTTTAAAATGACATAAAGGTAAAGATAAGTAATTAAACCCGACTTTAGACTTGTGTCAATGTAATCTTGTCCTATACTTTGAATTAGCCTGATTCTTGCGTAATTGCGCAAGAATGTGTAATTTTAGAACATACATATACCAACTAATTATCTACTCTGACACAAGGCTAACTAATAACTGAATAAATACGTTATAATCCTAAATATATGTTCACCTTTTAAACATAAAAGTGGAGAGCACACAACCAGTTTCAACTTACCGTAAACGTAGGTAGCTTGTTGAGGTGGGTCGGTGGAGTTTTCCTCGTGCCAGGTTATTCATTAGCGGAAATGGTGTGAGCCCGAATTTATATATTCCGGACTGCCCATGTTAAATGATGACTCAAGAACGTCTGTCAGAGAGGATACTCCGGTTGATATCGTCAGCACCACCACGTCCTCCCCATCCCCTCCTTCTTGCAAATCTCTCCTTATCCTTTAAGAATTAAAAAGTAACGTAATGGGGCTTTTGGGTTGCGGTTTTCCTGGTCCATGGCACGCCGCGGTGCACTCCATCAAGGAGTCAATGACACGTGGACAACATTAACTTAGTTAGTAGACTCCTGCTTTGGGGACCTTTACTTCGGGTACAAGACAGTGAACCAGAGCTGTGGAGGCGGGTACGCGTCAATCATCTTGATTAGTATCGACAAGTCCTACTGTTGTCACAGCACCAACCAGATAGTGGAAAACAGATCACCTAGTATCATTTTCAATGAATGAACTTGGAAATGTCTAATACAATTCACTCGTATTGTAATTCATTCTAGGTTA
Source organism: Salmo salar (assembly GCF_965601325.2). Lineage (NCBI taxonomy): Eukaryota > Metazoa > Chordata > Actinopteri > Salmoniformes > Salmonidae > Salmo > Salmo salar. The sequence continues at coordinate 12,292,588 of NC_138319.1, forward strand.
TTGAAATCTAGAACATTGGACAGTTACTTCAATGCAACATGGTAAATGTTTATGTCATAGGCCTACGTTATTTAGTGATGTGCAATATTCACATACATTAACACATTGATGAAAGCTCGAGTACAAAACTTGAGTGATCAATAGAGTGATATTCTTTTGAATGTGGTGTCAATGAGTTTGCACAGTTCATGTCCAAACATCCCTGACACAGCTAGGTCAGAGAGATGAGTCACAGGTGACAGTCCGGTTGAGGAGAAATTCAGAGTAAAACTGAAATGTCAAAAAGGTGATAGCAGCTTTGGCCTGAGGCCCATGACTACACTCTTCTAAAAATATAGTGCTATCAAGAAACTTAAACTGTTCTTTGGCTGTCCCAATAGGAAAACCCTTTGAAGAACCCTTTTTGGTTGCAGGTAGAACCCTTTTTGGCTTCCATGTAGGACCCTTTCCATAGATGGTTTGACATGGAACCCAAAAGGGTTCTATCTGGAACAAAAAAGGGTTCTACCTGGAACCAAAAAGGGTTCTCCTATGGGGACAGCCAAATAACCCTTTTGGAAACCTTTTTTCTAAGAGTTTAGGTCCAGTGAGAGGATATCTAAATACAGATGATATATACAGTATACAATACCAGTCAAAAGATTGGACACACCTACTCATTCAAGGGTTTTTCATTATTTTTACTATTTTCTACATTGTAGAATAATAGTGAAGACATCAAAATTATGAAATAACACATATCGAATCATGTAGTTACCAAAAAATAGTTAAACACTTCAAAATAGATTTTAGATTTTAGATTCTTCAAAGTAGGCACCCTTTGCCTTGATGACAGCTTTGCACACTCTTGGCATTCTCTCAACCAGCTTCATGAGGAATGCTTTTTCAACAGTCTTGAAGGAGTTCCCACATATGCTGAGAATTTGTTGGCTGCTTTTCCTTCATTCTGCAGTCCAACTCATCCCAAACCATCTCAAATGGGTTGAGGTCGGGTGATTGTGGAGGTCAGGTCATCTAATGCAGCACTCCATCACTCTCCTTCTTGGTCAAATAGCCCTTACACAGTCTGGAGGTGTGTTTGGGGTCATTGTCCTGTTGAAAACAAATGATAGTCCAACGAGGCGCAACCAGATGGGATGGCGTATTGCTGCCGAATGTTGTGGTAGCCGGTTAAGTGTGCCTTTAAATAATAACAGACAGTGACACCAGCAAAGCACCCCCGCACCATTACACCTCCTCCTCCATGCTTCACAGTGGGAACCACACACGGAGATCATCCGTTCTACTCTGGGTCTCACAAAGACAGGCGGTTTCAACCAAAAACCTCAAATTTGGACTCATCAGACCAAAGGACAGATGTCTAATGTCCTTTGCTCGTGTTTCTTGGCCCAAGCAAGTCTATTCTTCTTATTGGTGTCCTTTAGTAGTGGTTTCTTTGCAGCAATTCGACCATGAAGGCCTGATTCACGCAGTCTCCTCTGAACAATTGATGTTGAGATGTGTCTGTTACTTGAACTCTGTGAGGTGCAATCTGAGGTGTAGTTAATTGCCGATTTCTGAGGCTAGTAACTACACTGCTCAAAAAAATAAAGGGAACACTTAAACAACACAATGTAACTCCAAGTCAATCACACTTCTGTGAAATCAAACTGTCCACTTAGGAAGCAACACTGATTGACAATAAATTTCACATGCTGTTGTGCAAATGGAATAGACAACAGGTGGAAATTATAGGCAATTAGCAAGACACCCCCAATAAAGGAGTGGTTCTGCAGGTGGGGACCACAGATCATTTCTGAGTTCCTATGCTTCCTGGCTGATGTTTTGGTCACTTTTGAATGCTGGCGGTGCTTTCACTCTAGTGGTAGCATGAGACGGAGTCTACAACCCACACAAGTGGCTCAGGTAGTGCAGCTCATCCAGGATGGCACATCAATGCGAGCTGTGGCAAGAAGGTTTACTGTGTCTGTCAGCATAGTGTCCAGAGCATGGAGGCGCTACCAGGAGACAGGCCAGTACATCAGGAGACGTGGAGGAGGCCGTAGGAGGGCAACAACCCAGCAGCAGGAACGCTACCTCCGCCTTTGTGCAAGGAGGAGCAGAAGAAGCACTGCCAGAGCCCTGCAAAATGACCTCCAGCAGGCCACAAATGTGCATGTGTCTGCTCAAACGGTCAGAAACAGACACCATGAGGGTGGTATGAGGGCCCGATGTCCACAGGTGGGGGTTGTGCTTATAGCCCAACACCGTGCAGGACGTTTGACATTTGCCAGAGAACACCAAGATTGGTAAATTCGCCACTGGCGCCCTGTGCTCTTCACAGATGAAAGCAGGTTCACACTGAGCACGTGACAGACGTGACAGAGTCTGGAGACACCGTGGAGAACGTTCTGCTGCCTGCAACATCCTCCAGCATGACCGGTTTGGCGGTGGGTCCGTCATGGTGTGTTGTGGCATTTCTTTGGGGGGGCCGCACAGCCCTCCATGTGCTCGCCAGAGGTAGCCTGACTGCCATTAGGTACCGAGATGAGATCCTCAGACCCCTTGTGAGACCATATGCTGGTGCGGTTGGCCCTGGGTTCCTCCTAATGCAAGACAATGCTAGACCGCATGTGGCTGGAGTGTGTCAGCAGTTCCTGCAAGAGGAAGGCATTGATGCTAAGAACTGGCCTGCCCGTTCCCCAGACCTGAATCCAATTGAGCACATCTGGGACATCATGTCTCGCTCCATCCACCAACGCCACGTTGCACCACAGACTGTGCAGGAGTTGGTTTAGTCCAGGTCTGGGAGGAGATCCCTCAGGAGACCATCCGCCACCTCATCAGGAGCATGCCCAGGCATTGTAGGGAGGTCATACAGGCACGTGGAGGCCACACACACTACTGAGCCTCATTTTGACTTGTTTTAAGGACATTACATCAAAGTTGGATCAGCCTGTAGTGTGGTTTTCCACTTTAATTTTGAGTGTGACTCCAAATCCAGACCTCGATGGGTTGATAAATTGGATTTCCATTGATTATTTTTGTGTGATTTTGTTGTCAGCACATTCAACTATGTAAAGAAAAAAGTATTTAATAAGATTATTTGTTTAATTCAGATCTAGGATGTGTTGTTTAAGTGTTCCCTTTATTTTTTTGAGCAGTATATAATGAACTTATCCTCTGCCGCAGAGGTACCTCGGGGTCTTCCTTTCCTGTGGCGGTCCTCATGAGAGCCAGTTTCATCGTTGTTGATGGTTTTTGTGACTACACTTGAAGAAACTTTCAAAGTTCTTGATATTTTCCATTTTGACTGACATTCATGTCTTAAAGTAATGATGGACTGTCGTTTCTCTTTGCTTATTTGAGCCATTCTTGCCATAATATGGACTTGGTCTTTTACCAAATACGGATATCTTCTGTATACCACCCTCACCTTGTCACAACACAACTAATTGTCTCAAACGCATTAAGAAGGAAAGAAATTCCACAAACTAACTTTTAACAACTTTTAACACACCTGTTAATTAAAATGCATTCCAGGTGACTACCTCATGAAGCTGGTTGATGGAATGTCAAGAGTGTGCAAAGCTGTCATCAAGGCAAAGGGTGGCTACTTTGAAGAATCTCAAATATAAAATATATTTTGATTTGTTTAACACCTTTTTGGTTACTACATGATTCCATATGTGTTATTTCATAGTTTTGATGTCTTCACTATTATTCTACAATGTAGAAAATAGTACAAATAAAGAAAAACCCTTGAATTAGTAGGTGTGTCCAAACTTTTGACTGGTACTGTATCTACATAAAAAATATATATATAAACGCAACATGTAAAGTGTTGGTCCCATGTTTACAAAAAAAGCTCATTTCTCTCAAATGTTGTGCATAAATTTGTTTACATCCCTATTAGTTAGCATTTCTTCTATGTCAAGATAATCCATTCACCTGACAGGTGTGGCATATCAAGAAGCTGATTAAACAGCATGATCATTATACAGGTGCATCTTGTGCTGGGGACAATAAAAGGCCACTCTAAAATGTGCAATTGGTGCAATTGGCATGCTGACTGCAGGAATGTCCACCAGAGCTGTTGCCATATAATTTAATGTTAATTTGTTTACCATAAGCCGCCTCCAACCTCGTTTTTGAGAATTTTGCAATTTGTTCAACCGGCATTCACAACCGCAGACCACGTGTAACTACGTTAGCCCAGGACCTCCACATCTGGCTTCTTCACCTGCGGGATCGTCTGAGACCAGACACCCTGAAGAAACTGTGGGTTTGCACAACCGAAGAATTTCTGCACAAACTGTCAGAAACCGTCTCAGGGAAGCTCATCTGTGTGCTCGTCGTCCTCACCAGGGTCTTGACCTGACTGCAGTTCAGCGTCGTATCCGAATTCAGTGGGCCTTCGATGGCCACCGGAACGCTGGAGAAGTGTGCTCTTCATGGATGAATCCCGGGTTCAACTGTACCGGTTGGATGGCAGATGTCGTGTATGGTGTTGTGTGGATGAGCGGTTTGCTGATGTCAACATTGTGAACAGAGAGCCCCATGATGGAGGTGGGGTTATGGTATGGGCAGACATAAGCTAAGGACAATAAACACAATTGCATTTTATCGATGGCAATTTGAATGCACAGCGATACCGTGACGAGATCCTGAGGCCCCTTGTTGTGACATTCATCCGCCGCCACCACCTCATGTTTCAGCATGATAATGCACGTCCCCATGTCACAAGGATCTGTACACAATTCCTGGAAGGTGAAAATGTCCCAATTCTACTATGGCCTGCGTGCTCACCAGACTTATCACCCATTGAGCAAGTTTAGGATGCTCTGGATCGATGTGTACGACAGCACGTTCCAGTTCCTGACAATATCCAGCAACTTCGCACAGCCATTGAAGAGGAGTGGGACAACATTCCACAGGCTACAATAAACAGCCTGATCAACTTTATAAAAAAAATATTATTTTATTTAACCTTTATTTAACTAGGCAAGTCAGTTATGAACAAATTCTTATATACAATGACGGCATACCCCGGCCAAACCCTCCTCTAGACTGGAAAATGCTGGGCCAATTGTGCGCCGCCCTATGGGACTCCCGATCACGGCCGGTTGTGATACAGCCCGGGACCGAACCAGGGTCTGTAGTGACGCCTCTAGCACTAAGATGCAGTGCCTTAGAGCTCTGTGCCACCGCTGTGCCACTCGGGGGCTAAAGGAGATGTGTCCTATTAATGCGAAGGTGATGTGTCATGCTGCATGAGGCAAATGGCGGTCACACCAGATACTGACTGGTTTTCTGATCCACGCCTCTACCTTTTTTTTAAGGTATCTGTGACCAACAGATGCATATCTGTATTCCCAGTCCTGTGAAATCCATAGATTAGGGCCTAATGAATTGATTTAAATTGACTGATTTTCCTTATAGGAACTGTAACTCAGTAAAATCTTTGAAATTGTTGCATGTTGCATTTCTATTTTTGTTCGGTGTAAAAGAAGACACTCCTGGCACCCCTTAATCAAATATTATTGGTGCAGATTGTAAGAAACAAATCTGCTAAACAAAAAAACGGTCAAGAAAACTGTCACAATTCATAAGCACACAATTGAGAGAGTGGCATTATTCATAACTCTTGGTGGATATTGTAGTACGTCATTGGCCTGTTTAGTATGGGTGAGGCACGGTACACTTGGGGGAAGCAGTTTGGTTCTCCTCCATAGATTAGGACAGCCATTATTGCCCTGTTGAAGAGGATCAGATGCCATGATGTAAGTAAGAGTTCACCCAACAAGAGAGGATGGCTGTGCTAATGACTAAATTACTGCCCGAGGATGTATAATCATGACTCGGATTTGACGCCAGAGACCAAATTGAGGCTTAATGCTTGAAGATGCATATTGCATATTATTGATTTATGGCGAGGAGCTCTCATTTTCAACAGAACAAATATGAGACGCTTCCACCAGATGCTCAACCCCTATCAGATTTTTTCCCAATATTCAAGCTTCTGGGCAAAATGTATTTGAGGTGTGTCCAGTACATTCTCACCATACCGTTTTAAACTGTATTGAGCTGCTGTAAATTATTCAGATTTCTTTGCTCCCAAAATATGAGGCCATCATTTTACTAATAAAATAGGACTTATCTATTATGTTTGAACCAAGGAGCAGCAGACTACCCCTTTACATCGACAAATATCGAGCACACAAATTGCTCAAAGAACATATGCACATACTATGATAACACATGCTGCGCCCCGTAAATATACAGCAGGGGTACGCAAGTACTATTTGAGATGTCAGGTCACACAACTTTTCCGGGTGGATAATGTAATTTATCGGCGCAGTAACAAACCCCCACCTCGCAACCCATGAGACCCCAAACTGTTCACACCCCACTTGCTGGCGGAGAGAAAATGTTGCAGCAAATCTACATATTATGCATCGGACAGAGATTTTTTTTTTTTTTAATTTATAGCTAATTTCCTTCAATTCTATGCATCCTTCCATGTCTTATGTTTGTTTATTTGATACCAGGGGTCAAAACCCGACTGTGTAAAAGTTTGTTTGGGGGGGGGACCTGCGTTCCGTATTGACCCCGTTCTGGGTCCGGATCCGGTCCGCCAGTTGAGTGTGGAGGATATACAGTATGTTGTGACCCTTAAAATGTGTGTGCTTAGCATGAGAAACATGAGCTTAGACGGATCTTCAGGTTGATCCCTGATAATCTAACACTACTGCCTTTCTCTCCCACTCTGGGCTAAAGACGTCATAGGCCTCTCTCAACGTTTGGTGAAATCCTCCAAATCCTGCCTCAACGAGTCTTACCACACACTCATTGCATATTAATTAAGTCAGAATGTCACATAGCAGTCTCATTAACTCATGCTGTGTGTCTGACAACACTATAGGAGAGGCTACAGCTGTGGAAGGGTAGCGAAAAAACACTGTGTAAAATCTAAGGTACACTCCAAATGGCACCCTATTCCGTTTATAGGGCTCTGGTCAAAAGTAGTGCACTTTACAGGGAATAGGGTGCCATTTGGGACACATTCTGAGACTCTTTGCCCAGCAGTGTCATCTCAACTGAAATGACCATGAACATACTATTGGCTCCCTCCATTTACATTTCTGTATGTGTGGTGAGAAAGAAGAGAGAGATACAAATCCAGGATAACACTCAGATTGTCATTTTCGAGATCCCTGATCAGAACGTCCACTCCAAGAAATCATCTAAGGAATAGATTGTATTGATCTTTGGACTAGGACAAGTCCTCACATATGCACATCAGGAATGTGATTACAAGAAATCAGCTAAAATGGCAGCGTTTTTTGGTTGTAATTACAGCATTTATAATTATTTCATGATAGATCATACATTGACTATAAGACAGTAGTATGTTCTGCTCACATACAGAGAAATCTGCTTTCTACTGGTGTTGAATTACTTTCTGCTGTTGTTGAATTTCACTATTACGGTGTTAGGCAGGCTGTCTTAATATGGACACCCTTCACTATAGGAATTTCTTAGTTGACTGAGGAAACCTTGCTTGCAGGATGATTAAGTGTTGACTGGACTAAGACTCAAGGTCTAAATCATTTCCGTTTATGCCATGGTGTTTTTGTTATTGAGACTGACCATAAATCGTGGCCTACACAAAGAGTGGGCAGAGGTCCACCATTGATCTTCTCTGGTTTCCCCAGTCTAGAATGGCAGCTTTCCTGCAGCTAGTTCCAATGACCAATCATTTGCTGCTAACTGATGGTGTTTGTTTCGTGGGGGTGCTGGTGTATCAGATTTAACAGGATATTAAAAGGTATGGAAACACTATCAGTATATGGTCTGATGGGATTGAAAGCATAAGAAACTGCTACTTGCTTGAAAGTCATGCTGCTAAGGCCGGGATTCAATCCGATCACCGGTAGATCCGCTTAAAAGCGCGGTGGACATTTAAAGGTAATTTCCGATTGATCCAATATTTGCAGCATTTACCATGAATAACCTTGGGTAGTGTAATTTTCTTATTTGAATGATGAAAATAATGTTGGAAATGACATCAGTTTGAACAGGTAGAGAAGGTTCCTGTGGCTGTGGCATCGATGTTCCACTTGGCTGAGGCTGAGAACAGAGTAGCAGGGAGTTTATCTCGCCTATAAAAACAACACTTTCTGACCAAATCAATTTTTCTCACCTTTACATCAGTGGCCCAGTGGAAAAGGCATCAATCAGCCTGGGGATTGTGGGTTCAAGTCCCACCTGGGTTGATTAGAATCTGCTTGTTTTTCAATGAGTATACCATTAATCAGTGGCAAATTACTGTTGAGTACTTTGGTTCCAGCTCCCAATTTATAATTGCACAGATCACTATCCCCATCCTTGCCGTAACATTACTTGCTCACACCAATTTAAATGCATGTGGCTAGCTTTCATTAGTCAATAGTGAATTCCAAATTGCCTAAGTGGCCCAGAGGATCACAATAATAAGGGAAATGTTTACTAACACATAGGTACTAGAGAACTGACATTGGAAGCCCTTTTCCAGATCATGACTACACTACCGCCCCTGTACTTCCCAAAATACACATTCGTACACTGTATTTTCTAAGCAAATGAAGCACATGTCAAACTGCTGTAAATCATAACTTTAATATCATAAATTTTGAGTCGTATTCCAACGACTCAAAATGATTTAGACCATCAGTGTCGTGTGCGAGTCAGGTCTGTGGGATGTAGGCAGAGGTGTCCTCCAGGCCTGAGTAGTCGTTGTCCAGGTACTCAAGGATCACGTTGCCCCCGTTGTAGAGGGGCGAGTCTGGGTGAGCCAGCATGGAGAGAAGGGTGTCGTCCATCTTGAGGGCTTCGCCCGTCTGGGGGTGGCACAGCCGCAGCTTCTACACGTCAACAACAACGCCACAGGGGGAGGAAAAAGTCGTTTTGTAGTAAGAGGTATCTTAGAGACAAGACAGACCAACAGGAAAGTTTGCCATGCGCAGTAGATCACCTGCTGGGTGTCAACAAATGGTGTCGATTCAACATGTAGAATAAAGTGGAAACAAACAGAAAATGGTGGCCGATGTTCTGTGGTCAGTGGCGATAGGATGGATAGCCATTGCGCACCGCCGATGTTCGTGTTGGTATGTTTCGTCTCAAATATTTGTATAATGACAATGGTAGAATAGGTTTTTCTGCTTGGAGACAGCTCGTGATAGTTTCCGGTTACCTTTCTGTTAATACATTGTTCTAAGATGTTTCAAAAAGAGAGGTTTCTAAAATTTGTTTGATGATAGCGGTACAATAGGTTGATTGGAACCTGCTGCTCGAGGCCGTTTTCTGTTACCTTAGCCGTTAGTATGTTGTTGTCGTTCTTGAGGCTGGCCAGCGAGGCAGCGTAGTCCACTACTTTCCCCACACTCCACTTGGAACAGAAAAACATAGGCAGGCTGGAGTCTTTGCCCTCTTTGGGAAGGAAGACATTGAAATAGGTCCTCTCTGTCTGGAAAGCAAAGTCAGAGATGTAGACTTGTATATCGAATCAAATGCAAAAGCACAAAAAAAGACACTGATTCTTTATAGAATGATGACAAGTAGATGCTGTTTACAGCAGGGTTCCCAACCTTTTCACCATGTCCCCCATTTTTAGTATCACTGCCTTTTTATTGTTTATAGACATAGCCTATATTAAACCAGCTTGAATGTTTAATGAGGGCCCTAAGAAAATGTTTTGAAGCCCATTTCCCTCAATTCCACATAGTTTAACAAGACTCATGGCATCTTTTGGATAGGCTATTTAATAATAATAATAATAATAATAATAATAATAGATAAGGAAAATGCATTCTAAACCCGATTTCCCCGCTACCAAATGTTTTATAGGCCAATATTTTCAATTTAATTATACATATATATATATTTCTCTTTTACAGAAAGTGAATAGATCAATTGATAGCAACAGAGTCACATTGTATAAGATTACTTCCAAGCAAGTTCCTTTCACTCCTCAACTTTAAAAAGGTCATAGCTCAGCTTCTGAATATCAGAGACAAACCAAAGATATTCCCATCAGAGGTGACTCTTCCATGGGTGGAAACCTTCCTTGACTTGAGGAGGGAATATTTGTTTATTTATTATATGCAATTGTTTAAAAAAACTATGCATAAATCTGCCATGCTTTAGGCTAGATACAAGCGATAAAATGTCAGAGGAAGAGTCGACTGCTGGGAATATCTTTGGTTTGTCTCTATGATATTCAGCAGAGGTACGACCTTTGAAAGTTGAGGAGTCAAAGAAATTAGAGGGTGTAATTTCTTTGACTCCTCAACTTTAGAAGGCCGTAACTCAGCTTCTGAATATCATAGAGACAAACCAAAGATATTCCCATCAGAGATAACTCTTCATCTGGCATTTTATCGCTTGTGTCTAGCCTAAAGCATCGCAGAGACTTATGCATCGTTTTAGATTGGTATAAACAATTGCAAACAAATATACAGTATATACACTACCGGTCAAAAGTTCTAGAAGACCTACTCATTCAAGGGTTTTTCTTTTTACTATTTTCTACATTGTAGAATAATAGTAAAGACATCAAAACTATGAAATAACATATGGAATTATGCAGTAACCAAAAAAGTGTTTTATATGAAATTCTTCAAATAGCCACCCTTTGCCTTGATGACAGCTTTGCATTCTCTTGGCATTCTCCAAACCAGCTTCACCTGGAATGCTTTTCCAACAATCTTTAAGGAGTTCCCACATATGCTGAGCACTTGTTGACTGCTTTTACGTCACTCAACGGTCCGACTCATCCCAAACCATCACAATTTGGTTGAGGTCGGAGTATTGTGGAGGCCAGGTGATCTGATGCAGCACTCTTTCTTGGTAAAATAGCCCTTACACAGCCTGGAGGTGTGTTGGGTCATTGTCCTGTTGAAAAACAAATGAAAGTCCCACTAAGCCCAAACCAGATGGAGTGGCATATCGCTGCAGAATGCTGTGGTAGCCATGCTGGTTAAGAGTGCCTCGAATCCTAAATAAATCACAGACAGCGTCACCAGCAAAGCACCCCCCACACCAACACCTCCTCCTCCATGCTCTATGGTGGGAGATACACATGCGGAGATCATCCATTCACCCACACCGCATCTCACAAAGACACGGCGGCTGGAACCAAAAACCTCAAATTTGGACTCCAGACCAAAGGACAAATTTCCACCGGTCTAATGTCCATTGCTCGTGTTTCTTGGCCCAAGCAAGTCTCTTCTTCTTTCTTATTGGTGTCCTTTAGTAGGTGTTTCTTTGCAGCAATCGACCATGAAGGCCTGATTCACACAGTCTCCTTGAACAGTTGATGTTGAAATGTGTCTGTTACTTGAACTCTGAAGCATTTACTTACCAGCCTCAGAAAATGCAGCGCAACTAATGAACTTATCCTCTGCAGCAGAGGTAACTCTGGGTCTGCTATTCCTGTGGCGGTCCTCACGAGAGCCTGTTTCATCATAGCGCTTGATGGTTTTTGCGACTGCACTTGAAGAAACTTTCAAGGTTCTTGAAATTTTCCATATTGACTGACCTTAATGTCTTAAAGTAATGGATTATCGTTTCTCTTTGCTTATTTGAGCTGTTCTTGCAGTAATATGGACTTGGTATTTTACCAAATAGGGCTATCTTCTGTATACCCCCCCACCTTGTCACAACACAACTGATTGGCTCAAACGCATTAAGGAAAGAAATTCCACAAATTTACTTAAGGCACACCTGTTAATTGAAATGCATTCCAGGTGACTACCTCATGAAGCTGGTTGAGAATGCCAAGAGTGTGCAAAGCTGTCATCAAGGCAAAGGGTGGCTATTTGAAGAAACTCAAGTATAAAATACATTTTGATTTGTTTAACACTTTTTTGGCTACTACATGACTCCATAAGTGTAATTTAATTCTTGATGTCTTCACTATTATTCTACAATGTAGAAAACAGTCAAAATAAAGAAAAACCCTTGAATGAGTAGGTGTTATAAAACTTTTGACCGGTAGTATATATTCCACCCTGCAAATCAATGCAGCATAAATTAGGTTATTATTTCTTGACCCAATATAGTATGTGGCATTATATATATATATATATCTCACAGCCCCACTTTAATAACGCCATCACAGTTCAAGTATATGCGCCAGACACACTCTCTCAGTGGTTGAATCTCAAATTACACCCTATTCCCTAAATAGTGCACTACTTTTGAACAGAGCCCTGTGGGCCCTGGTTGAAAGTAGCCCACTAGGGAATAAGTTGGACGCAATCACTCTGCATCTCGCTTTCCATCACTCTTAATTCCAGACTGGTAGTACCTGTGGCAGTCCCTTGTCTCCTGCAGCATCAAGCTTTAGTTTCATCAAAGCCACCTTGGCTGCTGTTGCAGCGTTCTTTACTCCCTTGCGACCTTTCCTCGGAGGCAAAGCCTTCTTGGACTCTGTTCAGTCAAGAGGGTAGAACCCAACATTTTGGTGAACACTGGCCTCGTGTGGACAGGCTAAAGAATAGCAGGGATAAGCATATCCTGTATGGCCATGGATGTCATACAATTTATTTTGAATAAGACTCTGAAATGGCACCCTATTCCCTATATAGTTCACTACTTTTGACCACAGCCCTGTGGAAATAGGAAATAGGGTACCATTTGGGATATAGCTCCAATGGACCCAGTAAAAGTATTTTTTTTGGTTTGTGATGAAAAGTTGCGACTGTGACTAACCTACAATCTTCTGCACGAGCGCTTGCGTGGCAGCCATGCGAGGCTTGGGCGTTTCCAGTTTATCACACTTGTGGTCATCTTGGTGACGGTGGCTGGAGAATAAAGAAAATGGGGGTATGAGAGGAGCTTTTAACACACCCATCATCTGTCTTTCCACTGCAGGCGGTCCACGGCTAGATCGCAAAGAAATATATTTTCTTACATTACATTTTTTTAAGGAATATTTCGAACAACATATTAACCTAATTTTGGCCAAGGGATCCGTGGAATAAGTTTAGAGGGTGTAATATAATACAATGTAATATTACTCATATAAAATGTATGTTATTAACCCTGGGAAACATAGGCCTGGGAGGCTCACAGGGATATTGGTATCCACAGTGCTCCACCAATTATCCATTTGTCAAATTAATACTTCTTGTATTCCCAGAAAATGTAAAAAAAATCGAATACATAAATGCACTGTAATTTAAAATGTGCGTCAGCACGCTTCCGTTCGGGTAAGTCCATCTTGAGACCCTGTAGCCAGTATACACTTCCTCAAAATAGAATGAATATGCAGTGCCTTCAGAAAGTATTCACCCATTGACTTTTTCCACATTTTTGTTGTGTTACAATACACCCAGTCACTACAAAGAACTGTTTCCGGAGAGGAAGGAAACCGCTCAGGGATTTCACCATGATGCCGAAAACAGTTAGAGTTTAATGGCTGCGATGGGAGAATACAAGGTTGTGGATCCATCCTCAGTTTTCACTCCACAATACTAACCTAAATGACAGTGAAAAAAGGGACAGCTGTACAGAATAAAAATATTCCAAAACATGCATCCTGTTTGCAATAAAGTAAAACTAAAGTAAAACTGTAAAAAATGTGGCAAAGAAATTAACTTTATGTCCTAACACATCACTGAGTACCACTCTTCATATTTCTAAGCATGGCGGTGGCTGCATCATGTTATGGGTATGCTTGTCATCGTCAAGGACTAGGAAGTTTTTTAAGGATAAAAACAAACTGAATAGAGCTAAGCACTGGCAAAATCCTAGAGGAAAACCTGGTTCAGTCTGCTTTCCAACAGACATTGGGAGAAGAAATTCATCTTTCAGCAGGACAATAACCTAAAACACAAGGCCAAATATACAATGGAGTTACTTATCAAGATGACATTGAATGTTCCCGACTGGCCTAGTTACAGGTTTGACTTAAATCAGCATGAAAATCTATGGTAAGGCTTGAAAATGGCAATCGAGACATGATCAACAACCAACTTCACAGAACTTGAAGAATTTTTTTAAGAATAATGAGCAATTTTGTAAAATCCAGGTGTGTAAAGCTCTTAAAGACTTACCAGAAAGACTATCAGCTGTAATCACTGCGAAAGAGGATTCTATGTATTGACTCAGGGGTGTGAATACTTATGTATATAAATATTTCTATATTTCATATTCAATACATTTACAAAAATGTCTAAAAACATGTTTTCACATTGTCATTATGGGGTATTGTGTGTAGATGGGTGAGAAAAAAAAAGCAATTTAATCAATTTTGAATTCAGGCTGTAACAATAAAATGTGGAATAAGTCAAGGGGCATGAATACTTTCTAAACGCACTGTATGATCACTCAAGAAATCTGTCTTTAACAGACATTTGTGCCAAGGAGATTTTAGTCGTGTAATTTTACATCTACCTCAAATGTTTGGTGCAGTATTTCTCAAGTGAAAAATGTGCATGTCTCGTTGAATGACAACACTTCATTGAAGAATCCCTATTGTTGACCAATCACCTACAAAGGATCGTAGACTTCAGCTTGCCTCAATAAAACATGTTGTGCGCAGGAACAGGCGAAGGTCACAAAATATCATCATAATATACATTGTATATACAAAAGTATGTGGACACCCCATCAAATGAGTGGATTTGGCTATTTTTTATTTAATCTTTATTTAACTAGGCAAGTCAGTTAAGAACAAATTCTTATTTACAATGAAGGCCTAGGAACAGTGGGTTAACTGCCTTGTTCAGGGGCAGAACGACAGATTTTGACCTTGTCAGCTCGATCTAGCAACCTTTTGGTTACTGGCCCAACGCTCTAACTACTAGGCTACCGCCCCACCTGTTGCTGACAGGTGTATAAAATCGAGCACACAGCCATGCAATCTCTATAGACAAACATTGGCAGCAGGATGGCCTAACTGAAGAGCTCAGTGACTTTCAAAGCGGCACCATCATAGGATGCCACCTTTCTAACAAGTCAGTGTGTCAAATTTCTGCCCTACTAGAGCTGCCTTGGTCACCTGAAAGTGCTGTTATTGTGAAGTGGAAAATTCTAGGAGCAACAACGGCTCAGCCGCGATGTGGTAGGCCACACAAGCTCACAGAACAGGACAACCGAGTGCTGAAGTGCAAATAAATGTCTGTTCTCGGTTGCAACACTCACTACAGAGTTTCAAACTGCCTCTGGAAGCAACGTCAGCACAAGAACCGTTAGTCGGGAGTTTCATGGAATGGGTTTCATTGGCCGAGCAGCCGCGCACACAACCCTAAGATCACCATGCGCAACGCCACGCGTCGGCTGGAGGTGTAAAGTTTGCCACCATTGGACACTGGAGCAGTGGAAACGCGTTCTCTGGAGTAATGAATCATGCTTCACCATCTGGCAGTCCGACAGACAAATCTGGGTTTGGCGGATGCCAGGAAAACGCTACCTGCCCCAATGCATATTGCCAACTGTAATGTTTGGTGGAGGAGGAATAATGGTCTGGGGCTGTTTTTCATGGTTCGGGCTAGGCCTCTGAGTTCCAGTGAAGGGAAATCTTAACTACAGAATACAATGACATTCTAAGCTCAGCAAAAAAAAGAAACGTCCTCTCACTGTCAACTGCGTTTATTTTCAGCAAACTTAACATGAGTAAATATTTGAATGAACATAACAAGATTCAACAACTGACATGTGACTAACAGAAATGGAATAATGTGTCCCTGAACAAAGGGGGGGGGGTCAAAAGTAAGTCAGTGTCTGGTGTGGCCACCAGCTGCATTAAGTACTGCAGTGCATCTCCTCCTCACGGACTGCACCAGATTTGCCAGTTCTTGCTGTGAGAGGTTTACCCCACTCTTCCACCGTTCCCGGACATTTCTAGGGGGGGGGGGGGGGTGGCCCGATCCAACAGGTCCCAGACGTGCTCAATGGGATTGAGATCCGGGCTCTTCACTGGCCACGGCAGAACACTGACATTCCTGTCTTGCAGGAAATCATGCACAGAACGAGCAGTATGGCTGGTGGCATTGTCATGCTGGAGGGTTATGTCAGGATGAGCCTGCAGGAAGGGTACCACATGAGGGAGGAGGTCGTCTTCCCTGTAACACACAGCGGTGAGATTGCCTGCAATGACAACAAGCTCAGTCCGATGATGCTGTGACACACCGCCCCAGACCATGACGGACCCTGCACCTCCAAATCGATTCCGCTCCAGAGTACAGGCCTCTGTGTAATGCTCATTCCTTCGACGATAAATGCAAATCCGACCATCACCCCTGGTGAGACAAAACCGCGGCTCGTCAGTGAAGAGCACTTTTTGCCAGTCCTGTCTGGTCCAGCGACGGTGGGTTTGTGCCCATAGGCGACGTTGTTGCCGGTGAGGTCTGGTGACTACCTGCCTTACAACAGGCCTACAGTCCAGCCTCTCTCAGCCTATTGTGGACAGTCTGAGCACTGATGGAGGGATTGTCCGTTCCTGGTGTAACTTGGGCAGTTGTTGCTGCCATCCTGTGTAGGTGTTGTTACATGTGGTCTGCCACCGCGAGGACAATCAGCTGTCCGTCCTGTCTCCCTGTAGCGCTGTCCTAGGCGTCTCACAGTACGGACATTGCAATTTATTGCCCTGGCCACATCTGCAGTCCTCATGCCTCCTTGCAACATGCCTAAGGCATGCAGATGAGCAGGGACCCTGGGCATCTTTCTTTTGGTGTTTTTCAGTCAGTAGAAAGGCCTCTTGTGTCCTAAGTTTTCATAACTGTGACCTTAATTGCCTACCATCTGTAAGCTGTTAGTGTCTTAACGACCGTTCCACAGGTGCATGTTCATTCATTGTTTATGGTTCATTAAACAAGCATGGGAAACAGTGAAGATCTTTGAAGTCATTTGGATTTTTACGAATTATCTTTGAAAGACAGGGTCCTGAAAGAGACTTTTCTTTTTTTGCCGAGTTTAGATGATTCTGTGCATCCAACTTCATGGCAACAATTTGGGGAAGGTCCTTTCCTGTTTCAGCATGACAATGCCCCTGTGCACAAAGCGAGGTCCATACAGAAATGGTTTGTCAAGATCGGTGTGGAAGAACATGACTGGCCTGCACAGAGTCCTGACCTCAACCCCATCGAACACCTTTGGGATGAATTGGAACGGGAACTGCGAGCCAGGCCTAATCACCCAACATCAGTGCCTGACCTCACTAATGCCCTTGCGGCTGAATGGAAGCAAGTCCTCACACCAATGTTACAACATCTAGTGGAAAGCCTTCCCAGAAGAGTGGAGGCTGTTATAGCATCAAAGGGGGACCAACTCCATATTAATGCGCATGATTTTGGAATGAGATGTTCTACAAGCAGGTGTCCACATACTTTGATAATGTAGCGTGTGCACAAACTGTTCCGAACTGTTTTGGATGGGATGTATTGCTGTCTCTACCTTCTTGCCGTTTGTGCCATGTTTTGTGCTGCTACCATGTTGTCTTAGGTCTCTCTTTATGTAGTGTCGTGATGTGTGTTTTGTCCTATATTTATAATTTAAAAAAATGTAATCCCAGCCCCCGTGTCCCCAGAGGCCTTTTTCCTTTTGGTAGGCCGTCATTGTAAATAAGAATTTGTTCTTAACTGACTTGCCTAGTTAAATAAAGGTTAAATAAAAAAATAATAAATGGGAAGCATGCAGACACCTTTAGTATAGCTACATCCATTTTCTTGTATGGAATATCATGATATACCCATTGATTTGTAAAGAATATAGCTTATATATGCCCCATGAGCTTAGTTCAACTGTTGTACCGCATCAGAACCCAAAATATAAGCCTGTTCCACTAAATATTTTGAAAAGAACACTGTATAGCCTCAAAACATTGTTAAAACTATAATTTAGATATTATGGGCGGTTAGTACTTGTATCTATATCTAGTTCTATGAATTTGAGAGTGGTTACATTTCTCCAGGCCCACCCCTCAGGTTTTTACCAATTGCAGGAAATTTGCGTGAAAACTGCAACATTTTCACTCCAATGCCAAGAGGTGTGCCTTTAAAATTGTCTTTCCCAGGGCCTGAGACACAGTTTGTCCAGCAATGCACTGGCAAAGTCATAGAAATAACATACGAAGAGTTGTACTATCTCACTCGAGGTGGTCCCTGATAAATTTGCTGTCACAAAAGAGGTCCCGGACCCAAAAAGTTTGAGAACCCATGCTCTACTCCTCAACCAACACATCACCTAACACTAGTTTCAGTAGATCTGGACCTGTATTCACAAAGTGTCTCAGAACAGGAGTGCTGATTTAGGATCACCCCTGTCCATCCATTGTGAAGTAAAAGGCAAAGCTGATCGTAGATCAGCACTCCTTCTGAGAAGGACTTTTTTAATATGGTCCCTGTTCTTGTTGGAGAGACCAGGGCAGACGAAGAGAAAAAAACATGACACTTACACCAAACAGAAATGTTTCTGACAGTGTGGACAAATGACTGGCAACAGTTCCTTCCCTTTGCAGTCTTCAAATGTGCATGGGTATCTTGTACAGCCACCAGATATCTGGACTTCTTTTTTAACGTCCACCTGAGAAAAACATTTTCAATCACGGCTGAATTCAAAATCATGAGAAAACTAGTTGAAGATGCGTCCCATTTGGCACCCTATTCCCTATATAGGGCATTACTTTTGGGTCAAAATAGTGGGCTCTGGGTCAAAAGTAGGAATTAGGATGCAGACAGAGTTTCTTACCACAGGACAAGCGTGCAAATCTCGACTTCTGTGTTCAAGGCTGGAAGGAAAGTAAAGACTCGTCTAGTAGTCAATCACATCACATTCACATCAGACTTGTCTAGTAGTCAATCACATCATATCACATTCAAACCCAAGAGCCATAGTGACTGAATTTAGTTAAACGCATATACACAAGTCAGGCCATCATATTTATCACCTGGATAAATAAAAGGTTAAACAACAGCAAACATCTGATCTTACCAGAAAACGCCCCTGCAGGCATCACAAATGAATGGCAGAAAATCTGGAGGAGAAATTGGGATAGACAGTAGTAAAATGCATTGACAACTTCAACATAATGCCAAAATCAAAGGCTCGCAGCAGTGATAGCAAAAAGATGGTGGATAAATGAAGATGTCCCACCCAGACAGTTTAATACAAAAAAAATGTTTTTAGTATGCAACAATGCATTAGCAGCTGGGTCTGGTCTGCTTATTTCGCTGTAAAGTTATAAGAACCAGAAAAAAAATAGGGAATGGGAAGTCTCCTCTTCCTTCTCTGGTGATAGCTACTGCTAACTGCCTAGCTAGCCACTGCTAGTTCTAGCTGCCCATGCTTACTCGTTAAGGATTCCAAAGAGACTACTGGCTAACAAAGCTTTTGTGTTTCTAGCTACTTCTAGAGAGAAATAAGAGCTCAATTAAATTGGCTTCACTTACAAATTGACTAAGTATTATTAACTAGCTAGCTAGCAGCTAAAGGTTGTCAACAGCTTGCAAGTTAGCCAGCCTTGCAGTGATTAGCATAGCCATGTAGCTAGCTAACCAGTTAGCAAGTTGGCAAAACAAACGGTAGCTACAAATACAAAAACACAACATTTAACGTTAAGCAACATAGTTCATTCTTTCGATCACATATTTCTAGTAAAAAATGTTTTTTATGAAAACCTGTCTGATGGCAGGACTTTATGTTACAATGTTTCCCAATGTCTAGCTCAGCCATGATCCTTCTTGCGTTAAAGTCAACTTTTCAACTTTGACCACAGACGTAACAATGAGACAGATATTTCACCGGATGTATAAATGTGAAGCATTAATACCACTCACTACCAAATATGGTGGTGGCCGGCAGCGCGAGAAGATGGAGCGAGGGGGATTTTATCCGACATTCGGCAAATTTTCTCATCTATTAAACATTTGATCTCAATGCAGTTTTCTGTTTTCAAAACTATAAATCTGTTACGAACAGAGTGGCCAAAGTTTTGTAGAATTCACCCTTTGTCAAAGTTGAGTTGAGTTATTGCACACGCGCACTTCACAGAGTAGGCGTTCTCTAACGGAAATGTACAAATATATGCTGGAACGCGCCAATCGGCTCTCGCTAGTTCGTGTTTGGTTCCGTCCAACTCCTCGCTTGTTCTGCCCACTGTGACTATGCTCCCATTGGAAACAACAGGCTGTGGTCTATCTTATGTTACTTATAAAAATCTTTGCTCTGTCCCTACAACGGACTCACGTGACTAAATCTAAACCTTTCTCTGTCCATGATAAATGGATACGTTGTACTAACTAGTAATGATACATTTATGAGTGATACATTGTAAAAAGGCCTACATTGTAGGTGAATTATTCCACTGTAAATGTTTTGTTTTTTTAAATGATTATTGTGTTGATTTTCTTGACATTAAATAATTAGATACATTTCTTAAAGCCTGTCCTTTATATGCAATCTTTTCTCATAGGGGCCTAGTTATTTATCTTTTTAAAATTCGCGTTTTTTTCTTAATAGCTAGGGCCTAGGCCATTGTGTCATTCATTATAAAAGCCTATTGTTATTTTCCACCGCCAGCCACAGGTGTCACATTTCAGGAATCGTCACTCAGGTGTGTGGGACTGGCTAGCTATTTTTGAATTGAAGCCGTCGGACTTGAATTGCAACCTGCACCTGGCGCGACTTTCTCCAGAGAAGTTGATCTAACGAGCGACATTTGAAAAGTAACTTTAACTGAATACAAAAAAAGGACAAAATGAGCAAAATTTCGAAATTGTTCAAGGGAAGCTCAAGTTCGAGCTCTTCTAGCCACTATCCAAGCTCTTCGAAGTCGAAACATGGCCATCGGTCTCGGACAGGTCCTACCCCGCAGGAGGCCATTCACAAACTTCGAGAAACAGAGGCGATGCTGGCGAAAAAACAGGACTTCTTGGAAAATAAAATTGAACAAGAAATTATGATCGCGAAGAAGAATGGCCTCAAGAATAAACGTGGTATGTATTGTGATATTGTCACGTCTGCATGATTTGGTTGGTCCATGTTGAATCACCTGAACCTCAATCTATTAATAGGATACCGTCTTCTCTGAAGTATTTTGTTATTTTGTCAATACAGGGAACTCCTAGAAACAGACAATAGTTTTGTGTCAGTGCTGCTTGCAGCCCAATCTACTGTCATTAGGCTATCAGTTACTTTTCTTTAATGACTCCTATCTAGGTCATACTAATTTGGGTCTTTCTGTACCCCTTCTGCCATTGCTTTTTTTTCTTAACTACTAAAGATGCAACTGGTACTTCTATATGCTATTTAATAATCATCGTAACCATATTTTTGTACCTCTGTACCACCAGCGGCCCTCCAGGCACTGAAGAGGAAGAAGCGCTTTGAGCAGCAGCTCACTCAGATTGACGGGACCCTCTCCACCATCGAGTTCCAAAGGGAGGCATTGGAGAATGCCAACACCAACACTGAGGTCCTGAAGACCATGGGCTACGCTGCCAAGGCCATCAAGGGCGTCCACCAGAACATGTGAGTGAACAAGGATAATAACCATTAAACAATGGGTATGTGCCGCAAATGGCACCCTATTACCTATAGTGCACAACTTTGGGCCTTGGTAGCCATCAAACACTGTTCTTTCTCAAGGTTTACTTTATTGCCAATTATATGCTCCTAATTCTATTTCAACCGGAGTTTAACGTTATATCAGGCAAAAAAGAGGATCATATCTAACTAGGCTTACTGATGTACCTACCGGTACTATTATACTGTTCCTAAATCTTCTCTGTTTTCCTCCCAGGGATCTGGATAAAATTGACTCTCTGATGCAGGACATCACCGAGTCGCAGGAAGTGGCCCAGGAGATCTGTGATGCTATCTCCCGACCTTTCGGAGATGCATTTGATGAGGTAACCTATTTACTGCTCACCATTTCTCAAAATAAAAGGCATCTCATTTCATCCTCTTAGCCTATTCACTGTGACCAGTGGAGGATTAATTTATTTAGCTGCTTGATAGGTTACTTAGGTTTTGTGACTTCCTGACTGCCAAACATGTACAATACTGCATGCATCTCATTCTGATTATCCTGCAGGATGAGCTGTTAGCGGAGCTGGCAGAGTTGGAGCTGGAGGACAGCATGACGAACATGGGCAGAGTGCCCAGTGTGCCTGCCTCCAAACTGCCCACCTCCAAGCTGCCCTCAACTCGACCCAGCCAGCGCACTCGTAAGTACAGGACAAGGGCCTGCAGAATAATAAACTAGTTGAAGTGTATGCTAGTTTTTATAATACAGTGGGTGTTAAAACTGTTACCTGGAGTCAGTTTGACCTCCTGCTTTACAGCGTCCAAGAAGAGGGTAGAGGATGATGACGACATGCAGATGCTGGCAGCCTGGGCAGTGTAACTAACACACACCGGACTCTAAAATGTATGAAGGTTAATTTGAATGTTTTTATCTTTTTGTTCTATTAAGTTTCTTAGGGAAGAGCCAATGATTTCTATTTTGTTGGATTGTTTTTATGTGTGTTGTACAAATATGGAAGTGACGTATTGGAATGTGAGCTCTGACTAGGAGATTTTTATTACTGCTATATTACAACATTTTCTGTCAATGAAGGATACAGTCGCTAGTGAAGGTCTACACACCCCTCTTCACATTTAGCTGCCTTAAAATTAAAGGGATAGTTCACCTACTTTAAAACAGTGCCAGGGAAACTAAACCGAAACATGGATTGCGTCATACCCTGCCCACGGTAAGGAAACCAATAACATTTTAGCATTTGTTGCACAAATCCCATTTAAGCCATTGTTCAGTGTATAAGTGACTTTGAGATTCACAATCAATTGTAGATACTTTTGTATGATTTGGTCATGGTGTGTAAAAAAAAAAAAAAATGCTAATATCGGTACTATGACTTGAATGGGTTTTGTGCCACAAATGCTTAAATGTTTGCATTTGGTAATAGTGCCAAGGAAATAAAACAAATGCAAGGATTGCTGTCATACCTGGTCCATAGACTGCTTAGCCTTACAGGGTAAGGAAACCAATGTGTCATTTGGGTGAACTATCCCTTTAAATCTAAAAAGGGAATCAACTGTATGTTTTTTTTTTTTCTCCTAACGATCTACACAACCAACTCCACATTTTCAAAAGTGAAGTGTCTAAATTGCTTCAGTGTTGTGGTAGACACATGCTATGGGAATGCTTGGGAAGTTAGACAAGATGAAAATAAATATGAAAGGAGATAAAAAGTTAGAGGAAACCCTGCCACAGGCTTCTGAATACCTAACCCTGGGATAGTTTTATAATTTTTCAGCTGGAAAATTTCACAAATGTTGATGCCAAAGACGGACTGTTGTGGCTTTCCTATAGGTGTTAAGTGTTCCTGAATGGTCCAGTCTTAGACCTGTGTTAAATCTGCTTGAAAATCAGTCAAGGTTTGAATATTGCTCTCCAATGACTCCCAACCAAATTTACTGAGCTTGAGTAATTTTGACAAAAACAATGGATAAATGTTGCCCTAAGATAAATTACAGCTGTGATTCTACCCAATGTTTAACACTGGTGTAAAGACATACACAATCAACACATTTGTTGAATTAATATAATTGTGGAGTAGGTTGTGAACATTTAATGAAATGTATTTAATTTGAAGGCAGCAGAATGTGTAGACTTTCAATAGGCACTGTACTGTATGTCTCTTATCAATAGGCTACCTTTGTAAAAGGTGCTGGGTTTGTGTTAGAGCTTCACTCATATTCTTTATTATAATTCACTATGCTATGAATGTTAGTTTTAGAGTTGGAGTTTAACAATAATATATTTTTTGTAAATATGAAGGATGTTGAAGATTTTAACAAAATAAAATTACCCCATTTTTTTGGGGTCATTTTCAGGAAGTTTTATTTTTTTACTGTAACTTGTTCCAGTAATGTGACCACTGTCCAATGGGAGTAATTTGGTAATGCAATAGTCGGTCAAATACCTATCAGGGCCCGCACAAGCCACAAACCTCCACTGTACAATGAACTATAATCGAGGTAGGCTGCACTGTCCGCAGGAGGTTCCAAGGGGGCACCATAACACAAGTTTCCCGCACACACGTCCTGCTAAAATGTGTAGTCCCGCGCCGTATGTCAACCAAGCAGGAAATCCTTCTCCAGCGGATTAATTGCGGAATACAATTTTAGAATAACGACGCACCGGCATGGAATCAGAGAAACAAGTTCAATCAACAGGTGGGTCTCAATATAAACGGTGTCTCAAGTCAATCGATACAACTAATCGAACAAATCCTATTAAAAGCCGGTTATCGATAGTTTACGGAATGCTAACAGCTAGGTAGCTAGGTTAGCCAGTTTAACTCTGACCCGAATGTGACACGTTTCACTTTATAGTTGACTAATTTGGCTGACGACACAAAGCAAGACTCCGGTTTCAACCATAAATAAACACACGGGAGATGATGAACTGGCTGGATTTTTTGTTGGCACGGACTAACGAATGAAAGTCAAAGTGATTGCTAGCTGTCCGCTATCCTCATAGACCTCAATGCACATGCGTAGGGCAGGCTATATGACTTGGTTCTTAACTGGCTTTCTTTCATTTTCAATAAGGGATTTGAATTTGATAAAGCATTATGCAGCGCTAACTAAAGAATCCATAGCCGCGGGAAGTAGGGGAGCCGAAGATGCTAATGCACCCCCTGATAAATTAATTAATTCCACAAAATGAGTGAACTAGTCTTAATTACTCCTGTATTAGCGGAGAAAAATACTCCTCAGGTGTGTGTTAAATAAACTGCTGAAACAGTAGTAGCTAAAAAGTCCTTGCTAATGACTTGTGATATGTGTACCCTCAGGAGAGGATGTGCCTGACCCAGAGGAGGAGGAGAAGAGGCTGGCGGCAGCAGCCCGGGAAGCCAACCGTCTATCTGAGCTGCGGCTGGTGCTGTTGGGCTGGAGGTGGCCTGGGAAGAGCCTCACAGGCAACACCATCCTGGGCCGCGAGGAGTTCCGCCTAGAACGGGCAGCTGAGTTCTGTGTCAAGCGTCAGACTGAGGTGGAGGGACGCCAGGTGACAGTGATAGACACGCCGGGCTGGTTCTCAGCCCAGACAACGCCTGTCCTCTACCAGCAAGAGATGATACGGGGCGCCTCTATGTGTGGTCCCCCTGGCCCCCACGCCTTCCTGCTTGTCATCCCCGTGGGCATGTTTACCGAGGTGGACCGGGGCCGCATCGAGGAGCACCTGGCCCTGTTTGGGGAGCGCGTGTGGAGGCATACTATTCTAGTGTTCACTTGGGCTGAGGTACTGAGGAACATGTCCATCGAGAGACACATCAAGCGGGAGGGGAAGGATCTGCAGTGGGTGTTGGAAAAGTGCAAGAGGAGGTACTTTGTCATCAATAACTGCATATTTGGGGAGCACCCCCAACTGAGGCGGCTCATGGAGAAGATAGAGAAGGTGGTGGCAGAGGAGGGCATCTATAACCCAGAGGAGGTGGAGGAGAAGAAACATCTGGACCAAAAACAGAACCGGGAGCTTGGGGCAAGGCCCAAAGTGAACTCTGCTGTAGGATTGGCAAAACTGGACGTGGACCCGCCCCACAGTGAGTGACAGCTTTACTGACAACTCAGGCATAGTCTGGTACCAGGAAACAGCAGTCTCATAGGCTAAACCTCAGACTGGGTGAAATGTAGAATCTTTGCTCTTCACTCCAAAAATGTGAACTTGCATTACATTTGTATTATTCCACTTACGGTAACTGTATTTGAATTACTCATGTAGTGTGGAATTAGTCTCACTACCTCTCCCCTCAACCCTTTTTAACATTTCTTCCTTCATTTTTTTCTATGCTAACCATAACTATTCTCTCAATCCATTAGGATTGTCCAGGACAGGGCAATGTTCCTCTCCAGTAATATCAATACTGCCATTAACTAGCCTAGATAGTTTCACATAGACATGACAATGACAGTTCTTCCAATTATATTACATCTGTTATGTGTCCATTTTCAGATTCAGTGGATGTACTGACTGACTAAAGGAGAGATTTAAGAGCTGCTGAATCTACATCCATACATCACCCTTAACCTCAAGGCCTGTATTCACACATTGTCTCAGTGTTGATCTAGAATCAGTTTGCCTTTTAGATCCATAATGAATGAGACCTGTGAGGGGCGACCTAATCCTAGATCAGCACTCAATTTATGAATACAGTCCCAGATTATTTTAGAGTTTTAAGATATATTTTTTAATTTATATCAGTGAGCGATATTATCTGTAACTGGATGTAGGCTAACATTATGCTGTTTGAGACTGTTACCTCCCACCAATGTCAGCTCTGATGAAATGTATCTATTTGGGGATTCGATTTTTACTGATTTGGTTTGCACATGAAATTTTAAAAGAAATATGACCAAGAACAAAATCACAGACATTCATATAGGACGATGGAAGAAACCCTAAATGACTTCAGATGGCTAATGTGTACTTGTATTTTTTTTGTTTTACCTTTTATTTAACTAGACATGTCAG
The DNA here is from genome assembly GCF_965601325.2 of Salmo salar. Taxonomy (NCBI): domain Eukaryota; kingdom Metazoa; phylum Chordata; class Actinopteri; order Salmoniformes; family Salmonidae; genus Salmo; species Salmo salar. Next base: position 12,319,097 of record NC_138319.1, read on the forward strand.
TTAAGAACAAATTCTTATTTTCAATGACGGCCTAGGAACAGTTTGTTAACTGCGTTGTTCAGGGGCAGAACGACAGATTTTTAACTTGTCAGGTCGGAGATTCGATCTTGCAACCTTTCGGTTACAAGTCCAACGCTCTAACCACTAGGCTACCTGCCTAGTGGTTAGAGCGAGGGCCTAGTATAGGCTACCTGCCTAGTGGTTAGAGCTAGGGTAGATAGAGGGCCTACCCTTTGCTCCATGAAGGGAGGATAATGGGAAAACTACAGTACGAGACAAGTCTCTGAGGCTGGGACAGAGACAGGGAAGTCCCTGTGATACTTCTTAACCAAGTCTTTACAGTATATACTAGACAGCAGGGCTCTACAGAGCAACCATTTTACTCTCATATGTGTCTCAAAATAGATGTGTGTTGGTCAAGTATGAGCACATGTGCGACTTGTGATTTATGGCCCCAGAAAATATCTGCTGTAGACATTTTCAAAGTATTTGTTGGTGTGATTAGCTACCTCTATGAAACAAAACAAAGAACTACGAAATCCATATAGCTATCCCACCTCGAGCAGCAACAGCGCCTGGGGGGGCTGTGCGCACTGAGGGAAATGCTGAACGATACATTTTTAAGAAGCGCACTGGCATCGAAGTTGGTCGAATTTACCCGAAAGTCTACTAAAGTGGGACTTTGTCTTCGTGTTTCGTGGCAGTTTACATCGTTTTGTTCACACGCTATTTTTTTTTTTTTTAATGTTAGTTAGAGCTTGCTCAACTGCTAGCGAAGAGACACGTCGGAGAATATCATCTCTCACAGACAGACATGTGAGTCCCACCATTAACAACGGTCAAGGCCCTCCCATTAAAGAGGCAGCTGAACATTTGTCTCGCCTAAGTGGCTCAAATATTTAAGGTTAAATTATAATTGATTGAGCATGGAACACTCTTAACCTTTTTTATTCATCAACTTTTATTTAACTCCTACATTTTTCTATTTAGGAGCACATCTGCTCATTGTAAAACATGTCAGTATAGAGCCCTGGACAGGTATTCTGTACAATTGCACTACTAGATTTAAAAATGTTTAATAATTGTCTGCGAAAATGTTGTTCAGGGAATTGTGTGTGGAAAAGTTACCGAATTGTGACCAAACCTAAATTGGCATTTTAGACAATGTTTTATCAAGCACTTGAAGTGCAGGTACGGTTTTACTCTACTAGTAGAGAATACAAATATCTATGTCTGGGTTTTGTTCATGGGTGTGAAATGTGTGTGAAATATACAAAATCCACATGTATCAAACCCAACCTTCTATGCAAGTGCATAGCTACTGAAATGTAATTTAAAATGTTATTGTGTAATGATACATTTTACCCATTTCATTTTTATATAGAATTTTGGCAGCTATATGCTTCCATAACACTCTAAGTAGGGTCGCTTAATTATTCAGATTAGTTAGAATTGAAACATGAATTACTCATCTGATGTAGAATTGCAACATGGCCCATGTTGATAGCATTGCAATAGGCTTAACACTGTGAGTACAAGAATGTCTCATCATATCATTATCGTCATCATATTATCATTTTTATATTATTATTATATACTGTAGGTCTTTTATTCTTATAATTTCTTCCTATTCTGACAATCAATACTAGCTAGTGGTAGCTACATGCACTAACTAACATCCAGTGGTGAGTATAATACGAATTTCTTTCAATGTTGATAATGTATACAAACCATTTTACAAACATCTCCATACTGATGCTACGCATTGATGTTACATCATATTCTGTTAGCTACACTTACGTGAATGCACATGTGCTGTAAGGTTTCTGAGTCAAGTAAAGTATCAGCACAGAAATATCTTCAAAGTTCTGTTTCGAGTTGCCGCTGGTTGATTGATTTATTAGAGGGAGATGAGGTAGGTGTCATCTCTAGTCAGCGCAACTAGTCGTCTTTTGTTTCCCTTTATAATTGATGCTGTTTTGTTTATTTTGTCTATTGCTGTAGTAGACAATTATATATTTTCCTAAAGTATCCAAATAAAGTGTATATTTTGATGAAATTTCTGCGAACCTGTGACCTCCAGTGTTTTTGTCAAGTCCTTACTATCTGAAGGCAAAATATCAATTTATCTTTCCTCAATTCCTTGTACGCTCTCATCTCCTGCTCAAAACCAATTGGAAAAGAAGCTCAGGGGAGGGCCCATGGACCTTCTCCTCCAATATGGTTAAGAAGGTAAGGAGATTTGAGGAATCACAGAAAGACAAAGATCGCTATATCCTGGTCAGTGTGTGGACTACCAAATTCAGAGCCTGGTTTTGATTCAACATTTTACTAAGGATCTTTTACCATGTATATTGGTTGTCCCTTTTTAAGTGGAGTCCTTGGTGTATCAGTCAATAGGGTGTGTGTCAGTGATTGAGATGTTATTGAAGTCAATAATTATTAATTAGAGGTACTGCCAAAATGGGGAGGGGGCGTGTATGTTGAGAGCGCTGCAGCCGGCAGAAGCACGTGCGCACCTCGTGACAGCTTTTTGTTACCAGTTGAAGGTAGGCTATTTCCAACCTTTTTCCTTAGAACATATTAACGCGCTAGAACTGATGCGCATCAATAAATTAACTGTGGCAAAGCACAGGAAAATGACTTTAGGCGCTGTAGAGCGCGTTAGATGGATACATTCGCCATATCAAGCCAAGGGATTCACGCATGCTCAGTCCTTGGGTCTCGATCATTGCGCGAGAGGACATTTGCGTGCTTCTGTTATGGGGAAAAGTCCACAAAGAAACTGTCATTAAATGTGGAGAATGATACATTTGCATATGTTGCATTTGCAATTTCTTACTTGTTATGTATTGTTTATGTCCAATGGCTGATGAGCACTGATACTGTTTAATCTATGCTTTCTCTTCATATGACAAGGATTGCAAAGGATTTGCCGGTAGATTGTCAATGTGATTCATGATGACGACTGCTTGTCTAGCTAACTAAGATTTTGAAAGTATGATATTGACAAGATCAGTCCAATCAAAGCCACGGTAGACATAGCATGATTTGACATCATTTTATCTGTGGCCAATGACCTTGAGCCTTCTTGGACGGGCGCTTCTAATGTAAAGCTATGGCAGCACCCAAGAGTGTTGAACTGCCTAGCTCTCCCTGAAGATTCTGCGATGACGTAGTATCCCCATGAGAGATAGAAGACTGAGACAATTACGGCGCAACTGGAGTATATTACCAACGCCTACACTGTGCTTTCGCTGGCTGCCCCTCCGCCACAGAAAGCACTGAGGTAGACTGAAACACCTGCATTTTGGAGCTGCCTTACTCAAGAGACCATGTTTGTACGCGACTTTATATATATTTTTTTTTACATTGTTTGCAAACTGTAACACGAATGAATGTCAAAATAACACGCAAAATAGGCTAATTATAATTTATATATACAGTTGAAGTCGGTAATGTACACACTTCATGAAAAATGGGACCAACACTTTACATGTTGCGTTTATATTTTTATTCAGTATATTAACCTTACTTTTTGACGACATAGGTCTACTAAAATAGTTGCATCTCTCTCTCTCTCTCTCTCTCTCTCTCTCTCTCTCTCTCTCTCTCTCTCTCTCTCTCTCTCTCTCTCTCTATGCACTTTTTATTGAGTTACACAAATCCACAAGGAGTCAGTAGAAACCATATTTATTTAAGCAAGTCAGCTATGGTTTTTCAAAAGGCAGTAAATGAGGCTGAATAAACTTTTTCGCTGCCAGATGAGGCTCCGCTTAAAAATATATATATTTTTAATTTAACCTTTATTTAACTAGGCAAGTCAGTGAAGAACAAATTCTTATTTATAACGACAGCCTACCCTGGCTAAACCCGGACGACGGTGGGCCAATTGTGCGCCGCCCTATGGGACTACGGTCGGATGTGATTCAGCATGGATTCGAACCAGGGACTGTAGTGACACCTCTTTGTGGGTACCGTTTGCCACTGTTATAGTGCAATTCATGTATTATTTAGTGTTGTGTTGTGTAGTGGCTTTGCTGGCATGCTTTAAAAAAATGGTTGCATTTGCCCCACCAAGATTTACATGCTAAAATTGCCACTGCAAACATCCTGCCCCCTCCCCTGACAATCCCACCCACAGTGATTGATTGAAAGGCCAAACTATTAAATAGATAGTTCACCCAAATTACATAATGACAAATTGGTTTCCTTACCCTAAGTGTCCACAGCAGCAGAGCCAATAAAATACATAATTTGAAGAAGAAAAATAATTGTGGTAATTCATATATTGCAGTACAACTCTGAATATGACTTGAATCTCAAGAGAAGAAAGGTTTCAAAACTGTCATGAACATATAGGCCTAGACAATATCCAAAACAACTAACAATTACTTTTTATTGCAAAGTCATATCTTTCTAATCAATTCCAAAACTAAATTCACCAGTCTGGGAAGTAAAATCGTATTCAAGTATTCAATAATTTATCTGTGTATTTTGGATTGAATCAAGGCATTAGAATGTACCAGAAGCCACCAAAATAGCTTGTTTTGCAAAGAAAAAAAAAAATGCGGGGGGCCGTCACCCCCATGCCCACCCAGCCCGGACTCACTGGCTTGCTACTTTTTCTACTCCATGTACTTAAGGAAAACACTGTCACCAGCGAAAACACAACGAAAGCCTGATCACCAGCAAAAACACAATGAAGGCTGGCCTACCAATGAAAACAATGAAGGCTGTTCACCAGTGAAAACACAATGAACACAATGAAGTCTGGTCTGGTCAGACCAGCTTGACCAGCATCTGACCAGCATGGACCAGCATAGACCAGTTTGCAATTTATGCTGGTCTATACTGGGGTTTTTTCAGCATGGAAGACTCATGTGAACTCAATTGCATCCTATTCTAAATGGACCTGTACTCTATGAGTAGGTTGGACCACTAGATGGCAATAAGACATCATGTTTGTACTTATAAAATCCAGCATTCAGTGTACAAAACCTACAAAAATTATGCTATGGTATTAATATTAGATGGGTGGTTGCCAGGGTGTTACCAGATTATTATGCTCATGGACATGTTGTTTAATATACTATAACAATACTATAATATATGTATAATTAAGCAATAAGGCCCGAGGAGGTGTGGTATATGGCCAATATACCACGGCTAATGGCTGTTCTTACGCACGACGCAATGCGGAGTGCCTGGATACAGCCCTTAGCCGTGGTATATTGGCCCTATACCACAAACCCCAGAGATGTCTTATTGATATTATAAACAGGTTACCAACGAAATTAGAGTCATAAAAATATGTTTTGTCATACCCGTGGTATACGGTCTGATATACCACGGCTGTCAGCCAATCAGCATTCAGAGCTCGAACCACCCAGTTTATAATAAATTATAGTATGTTGTTGGACTGCCCTCTGACACCACTACAAACCACTGACAGTATAGAGGAATCTTCTTGGCAGTCGGCAGTGCACCTCCATTCCCTACATGCCCTCTACACCCCTGTCCTCACCTCAAGTGGCCCACCTGAGGTGGGGTATAGAGTAATGTGCACAATGTTGTTGGTGCTTCAGACGGAGTCCCTGGAGCTTTCTTCTGCATGTCTCTCTCCCTTTTTGCAGTGTTACTCCTGTTTAGTGTATTTTCCCCAGCGGTAGTGTTTGGTGAAGCAGGCTCTGGTGACAGTCCGGATATACGATGAGTATTCCCTAAAGGGGGCTTTTTCTGGATTGGTGACTTTTTCTTTACAATGGCTATTCTTTTCTGTTTTCTACAGGGATGGTTTAAAATGCTTCCGTCTTGCTGTTATTTATTTACCACATCACGGTTTATCAGGAAGAATAGGATGACAATTGTGTGTGTGTGCACCCACATGTTGGTGTGTGTGTGTGGTCCACTCTCTGACCCCCCCCCCCCATGCACAGAAAGCTCCTGGTCCTGGCTTTGGATCCCCCCTAACACACTCCACTGGTCCATCGCTGTGGTGCTGATCCTAAAAACACACAAACGTTTACTTAAACAAGTCTAGCAGCAGTGACTTCCCCAGCCAGTCAAAGAGCCCCTCAAATCTCAACATCTGCTCGATGAAACCTGCTTTCAATTTACCCCCAAACACACCTGTTTACACACGCACGCACACACACACACACACACCTTCTTGTTTACAAAGTCAGAATCACAGCCTCAGAAAGACGCATCCAGACAGACACTCATGCTGCTGCGCCGTGTGTAGCCTAGCTGTCAGATGCAGAGCTGCCGAGCTCATCTGAAACTTTAATTAAATCTGCCCGCGTTGGAGATCCATTTTTTTAATAACCGACAGGCTTCTGTTGTGTAAAGACTGTAGACAGTTCTGCTGTCTTCACATGTTGTTTAATGGGAAGCTAGTCATCAATTTGCATTTGTGTATCAGCTTCAAAAAGGCATTATCCCCCGGCTTCTGTCTAATTGCAATCAGCTGTATATGCACACAAAACTGAGCACAGCCACTAAACAGCCTCTCAAGAGACAGAAAACTTTAAATGGATTTTGGATTACACCAACTGAAGTTTTTGGTGTCATATTTAAATGAAACATATCTGTTAGGGGGTCTAGTGGCTTGGGGGTACAGAATACTAAGGTTTAATACAAGCATCCTGTGTCTGTCTCTCGCTTCACTCTGTGTGCGCTTTTCATTTATTTATCCACAACAGCAGGGATTACAAGATTCAACAGTGAATTTGGGTTGGGTAGGACAGTTTTGCAGCTGCTCAAGGTTTTTTTTGGAACTCAATGATTTATACCACGCTTGGCATTTGAATGAGATACCACCACAATATTTCCTCTTAATCGTCATCGAAAACTTAACTTCAGGAGAGATTGTGGCCACTGCTTTGGCTGAATTGCTTTGAAAAACACGTTGATGTAGAGGCTTAACCCAGCAGACTACCCTATTTTACCCAGCCATAGTCATTTCACCTTTGCCTCTATGCCTCAAACATCCTTTCCTCTTTTTTTAATATATATATTTTTTTACATCTTTTTATATCAAGCCGGGGAAAATACTGGCTACCCTAGCACTCCACTGAGGAAAAGACTCTTCTTGCTGATTCTTCCTCAGAGATGGAGAGCTGTCAGCAGCACTCAGACATCCACACACACACACAGTGGTGGAAAAAGTACCCAAATGTCATACTTGAGTAAAAGTAAAAGATACCTTAATAGAAAAAGACTCAAGGAGAAGTGAAAGTCACCCAGTAAAATACTACTTGAGTAAAAGTCAAAGTATTTGATTTTAAATATACTTAAGTATCAAAAGTAAATGCAAATGCTAAAATGTACTTAAGTGTCAAAAGTAAAAGTATAAAGCATTTCAAGTTACTTATATTAAGCAAACCAGATGGCACAATTGTCTTTAATTTTTTATGTATCGATAAGCAGGAGCACACTCCAACACTCAGACATCATTTACAAACGAAGCATTTTTGTTTAGTGAGTCCGCCAGATCAGAGGCAGAAGGAATGACCATGTGTTGTCTTGATAAGTGCGTAAATTGGACCATTTTCCTGTCCTGTTAAGTATTCCAAATTTAACGAGTACTTTTGGGTGTCAGGGAAAATGTACGGCGCAAAAAAAGTACATTATTTTCTTTAGGAATGAAGAAAAGTAAAAGTTGTCAAAAATAGAAATCGTAAAGTACAGATACCCCCTCAAAACGACTTAAGTAGTACTTTAAAGTATTTTTACTTAAGTACTTTACACCGCTGCTCACACAGCAGGATGGACCAACAGCCTTCAAAGGAAACCACGAGGGACTCTGCTGGAGGGAAGAGAAACACAGAACTCACCGGGGGGAGGATAAGAGACTGACCGAGAGGGGCAGGACAGAATAGTCACCAGGGCTGTCTCTTTTGTGTTGCTACTTAGGTATTAATGATGAATTATACTTGTAGTGTACAATTCCCCAATGTCACAACAGTAACTACTAAGTCGGACATTTGAGGTGAACGGAAAAGTGGAAAACAAGATTTAAACAACATTCTTTATTTCAAATGTAATCAAAATGACAGTAGTTACAGAAATTACAGACAGCTAGGGTACTGTGTGATTTTTGAGTCTCTCGTTGTCATGTCCTAAAGAGTTTTGTAATGAGATCGGAAACAAAACATAGGGTCACAGCTTAGAAGAAATGTGAATCTTCCTCCGTCCTCCATTTTGAGTTCAGGCAATCACCGTGGAACAAGACTTGTACCTGTATGAGCTACATTGTTCGTTTTAAGTCATTCGTCTGTAGAAAAAGCAACAGCACTCTGCAGTATTCTAATCTCAACAACAGCACAACGGCTGCGTTTAGACAGGCAGCCTAATTCTTATATTTTTTTCTCACTAATTGGTCTTTTGACAAAGATCTGATGTGAAAAGATCTGATGTGATTGGTCAAAAGACCAATTAGTGGGAAAAAGATCAGAATTGGTCTGCCTGTCTAAACGCAGCAAATGTTGCTTTTCTTATTCTAAAAAAAGCATGTTAAGAGAATGTTGGTTAAAAGCAATCAGGCCATTCAGTGATTACTGGAGTAACTTGAATAGGTTTCTTCTCCCAAACACCTAGTTTGAAAGTGTTGCACTCACTGTCTAACGCAGACTGAACACTTAGGCCTACTGAATGCCCCCCACTTCATCCTCCAAGTTTGTTTCCAAAACTCAAACCCCTCTTTCAGATCCATCCTCAGTCCACTTCATCTGCGTCCAAAATGGCAACCTATTCCCTTTATAGTACACTGCTTTTCACTAGAGCCCTATGGGCCCTGGTCCAAAGTAGCGCACTAAATAGGGAATATAATGCCATTTGGGACACAGGTTTGAGTAGTTATAAAAACATTTACAGCTTTAGGTGGCAGCAGAACAAGCAGATGTCCCAGAGAGCTCAAACAACACAGCATTTCTCCACAAGGGAAGACTGAGCCAATCTCAAAGCAGTGCCAGCATCCCAAATGGCACCCTATTCCCTGTATAGTGCACTTTGTAGGGAATAGGGTAGCATTTGGGACTACAGCATTTGGCTGTAGGCATGGAAAAGCTATGAGGGTAGTCACGTGTCCGGCCCATCGACTCTAACACTGTTTTGGAAAATAATCGTAATGTTCAGTAGAGGGTTGCTGCACTCAGTAACTCCACCTCTGTAGATGGACTTGTTATGAATGGGGTTGTGTTGAGTTCTTGAGCAGCTGATGAATCATTCATCCTATACGAGCATGTGCGCGCGCGTGTGTGTGTGTGCGTACGTTGCATGCGTCGGTGTGCGTATGTCTGCGTGAGTGTGTGCCTATGTCTCTGCGTGTGTTTTGAGTTGAATGTAGGTCTGTGGCGGTGTGCTCAGTGGTGAGTGCAATATGAAAATAGTGGTTTGATTCAACGTTAAAGGGCAAGATAGATTAGGACTTGGTGGGGAATGAAGTGAGAGATTGTGAACATTGGACACAGAGTAGAGAGCAGGTCTCCATGGTAGAGAACATTGTAGTATGCTGACAAAATAAACTTTGGGATGGGTCTTTGGTCTCAGTGCAATTGGGGATTCATTAATCATCAATGATGTAACCCTAAATAATTCCCAATCATTATCACTAAACTTTTGAAAATAAAAAAATGCATAATGAAGTTTGATGAATGCTATATTGCACATTTGAAATATATATTTTTTGTATAATCTATTTATTTGTAATTCTAAATAGTACAGTGTGTATGTACTATTGTAACCCAAGGCATATTTCCCAGCTCAATCTACAATTGATGGTGAAATTCATTTCATTGTATTTGTTCGGTCAGTCTTGGTACAGTATACAAATCATAAGTATGAAGAAACAAAAATCATAATTTTGTTTGATTTGATCAATGTATGAAAGCCTTGTCCGTTATATCGATCAGCAACAGCAGTTATGCAATGATTGATACATTAATTCACATAAAAAGAAAAGAAAATAGAGAAGAAAAGGCCACTCAAAAAGAAAAACAAAATAGTAATCTAATATATCATATGTATGCTTTTCATTAATAACCCGAATCTGCAAATGTTTTGAGAGTCAATCTACTAAGGTGTAGGTCTATGTATATACATTGCTATGCTAGGGTTAAATGGCATGTACTAGTCATCCATTCATATTGACTTGGAACAGTATGGAGTTAGAGATCTCCAAAAATGTATTTTTGACTCTAACATTACGTTCGTTTAACGTTTCGGCAGATATCTCACTCTATATAACACGAATCCTCCAGACCTGTACAATTTAGATTCTTCTTCAGGTTGAAACAGCAGCAGGTCAAACTGTTATTGAAAACCACACTGTATACCACAATTTTTAACCAAGGCAAACTCAAGCCAGGTATGTTTTTTTAAGTATCGCCGACACGTCTCATAACATCTTGTTAATGTACCTCAGGTCAACCAATGAGCATCAATTACACAGAACCAGCTCAAACTGACCCACCTTCAAGCAGGTGGATATCTAATCACACAAACACCGCACGCACGCACGCACGCACGCACGCACGCACTCACTCACTCACTCACTCACTCACTCACTCACTCACTCACTCACTCACTCACTCACTCACTCACTCACTCACTCACTCACTCACTCACTCACTCACATATAGACCATGCGTACACACAACCACACACACTCACAAGCGCCTGTCTTGCAATTTTGCATTAGTACCACAAGTCAAATGAACTAAAGATAAATGTGCATGGAAAAACTTTTGTGCAAAAAATGTTTGAGCAGACTCCAGTCAAGGAAATAATGGCACGGCAGTACTGAAATCACTGTAACCCCCCCCCCCCCCCCCCAAAAAAAAACAACAACAACATATGTTAATAAGGGAGCAATCAAATCAATGAGTGTGCCCATCGCCCCATCGTGGAAAACAGAGGTTTTCTCAGTAAGCAAAAACCACACAATCTTTGACAAAATTTAAAAAAAGAGATGCCAGAGCTGAACATTTCCAGACTTGCAGACTGCTACTCCTGGGTGGGATGAGTGGCAGTAGCAAGAGCATATCACACTATTGAACCACACTATGGAGTAAAAGCTATGGTAAAGAAGCCTTATTATGGTAGTGGGAAGGAAGACAAAACCCCCTCACTGATTATGATTAAGAAAACCCAAGTAAAAAAAGCAACAGAAACAAAATGTGAAAAAAGTACATTTGCAAAATCACAAAAGGATGTAAAGTCTATATAACCTCACTGACATTTAAAGTTGAGATCTCTGTTCACATACTCTGTATTGTTTCTGAAAAATATATTGTATAATTCCACCTACTCCCACAATGCATCACACACCAGCACAGTGTAGTGCAGTTACTCTGTACAACCCACTCAATAGCCTCGTTTACACCTTGTGCTAACATGTGAGTTTCGTGATCTGATCAATATGATCCAATCACTATCTGATCAAGGTTTTTTCACCTCTACACATAGTATTAAAATGTGTCTCTTATCCGTCCACTGTGCCCGCATTGTGACCAGATTAGCTCATGCCTCCCTGTATGCAAATTATTTGACAGATATTCTTTAAAATAATATGGATTTATTTGTTTTAAGACAGTTACTGATGCCCAAAGTCAATTTTGATACCTGTCAATGATTTTAAAGGCCGGTGTTATGATGATTTAAATGGTTTGACCATCCAGATCTGTTTACACTTAATTGATATCCAGACACAATGCGTGCCTGACTACCTCCGGCGGTGGTCAGCAAGATCTGATCACAATCAGATCACAATGTGTCTTTTAATCATCTACACCTTAAAATGTTGGCACAATCAAAATATGGACAAGATCAGGACAAAGGACGCATGTTAGCACCAGGTATAAACAGGGCTACTTTCCCTCTGTCCCCAACAAGTCAGTCAGTCAGTCACTTCAACCAGCATGAGTGTGAGACTTTGAGGACTTGGACGAAGAGCTGACTTGAGATCAGTTTTCAAGGTTTTCCTACAGCACAAACCCCACCAGTCCCTCTGGCAGTGACCCTCCCTAAGCTCTCAGATCAGCTCTCTGTTGGACAAGCCAGGGTTGAAGGTGGTAGTCCACCATGGTAGTCCATCAAACACAAGGCCCACTCTTCAACAACCAGCAAGAGTGTGGGGTTTCAAATTAACACCTCCACAATTTTCTAATTTAAGTTTACAATCGTGACAGTGAGTGTTTTAATCAACAAAACAAGAGACCAGCGTCAATCAGTCGCCATTGGTGCGGCAGATTCGGAAGGCCTGTTTCTGGTGCAATACTGGTGTGTCAGTCCCTGTGGAGCGGGCGCAAGGGGGGCAATACGGGAGGGGGGAGAGCGGCACGGCGGGGGGTGTTTGTGTGTGTGTGTGGTGGGGGGGATGCCCTTTAGCACTGCTCAGACTCGATGAAGCCCTCTTTCTCCTGGCCCACGGGCTCCACCTCCGCATAGGCCGGGTGACCGGACCCTCGGCGGAACTTCATGGCCGGCCACCTGCTGGGACGTCTCTGGAGAAGGGGAAAGGGGTCACATGTTAAGCCGGGTGTACAGTACAAGATTTTATCCTCAATTCCATTTTTTGAGATCGGAGACAAAATCCCCATGTTGTTGCCTACTCGGTGCGCGCAGCTGTCACCGACGCTTGTTTAATGTGAGCGGGTCAGAGACAGAATCTGAGGCTACCGATCATGTCTTTTAGCTGTCCCAGATATTTTCAAACATGTTTGATTTTATCGGCACAAAATCTGCAAAGCTCTTGTAGTGTGAGATGTGCAACAACAAGTTTTGAAAACAATGATCAGCAATAGCCAATGAGAGCTCGCCAGAGAAGAAGCCAGTGAGATCACCCAGAATGTGTAGACTCTCGAGCAGGAGCGATGACTACCAGTATGCATTTGTACTTGCCTTTAACCAAAGCCAAAGTGTCAAATCGTTACAGCTCTGAAGTTCACAATTCATGTTATTCAATTCAAAATGTCGGCTAGAAATGTCAACTCTGTATGGCAAGCGTGAATGTCTGACTGAAAACTTATGAGGCTGCTTTGAGCCACAGCTTGTTCTAGCTACATTAACAATCTTATCACGTCATCATATCATTGCTTTTGCAAGACAGTGTGGTGGTACGGAGAATCCTCACGACCAAGTGAAGAATCTTGTATTGTGTGACACCCCACCAGATCGTTTAGTGTGCGCACCACTACGTTGGCAAGACAAAGAACTACACGAAAGGCATCCGTTTAATGTGAGAGGCTCAGCGGTGTGAGGATTTTGAAAGTCGTGTAGTGTACACCCGGCATTAGAGGACCGTATATAAACATGTTAGAAGTCATGAGGGTCATTGAGGTCTCAGACTAGGGTCAAAGACCAAAGGTTAGCAATGCCACTGACCTGTGCTCAGGGTTAGGCCACTATGCTACATCCTGTGTCAGCTGAGCTGTCAGTAGCTAGCTTGCCCTTCTCATTTTAATTATGATAGATCGCGTTAGTAATAAGCAAAGAACATTGTATCGCAGACAGCGAGAAATAATATCTGAGGTATCTTAGGCATGTGCGATTGAAGCTGATGTATTTGTATGAGATTAATTGAAACTCGCCGTTTAATATATACCATGTACTAAACCACTCGGGGAGTGATGAGAGCTCAGCGAGAGAAGCATTTGAATTCTCTCAGGGAAATTGTTCCATGTCGAGGGATTGGCTCATTGTGCGATATTAACCTTGACGATTATGCGTTTGTCGTTTATTTTCTCTGGATGTTTAAACCTCAATCAGTCTCATTACATTTTCCAAACCGTACAAATGAAGCCGGAACCTTGTCGAAGCATTCGTAGGCATTTATCAACAAAGAACCAAGCCTGCGCCCTGTGAAAGCAATCATGCATTTTTATGAGTTGGAGATACGGATAAAGTGTAAAGCTATAAAGTGTGCTATCCTTTACAATGTGTTTTTGGCGGGGCTGCATCCCAAATGGCACACTATTCTCCATAAAGTGCACTATTTTTGAAAAGAGCCCTATGGACCTTGGTCAAAGGTAGTGCAATTTGGGACACACATAAGGGCATCTGGTTATAGCCTGACCTGGGAATTAAGTATCTGCTGGGGTAGATTAGGAAAGCACACATCATATTCAAACCTGACAGGCAGAGCGAGAGAGAGAGAGAGAGAGAGAGAGAGAGAGACTACCCTCAGGCTAGCATGCGTCTCTGCCTGCTGTTCTGAAGTACTTCAGGTCACATAACTGACCAACATATAGACAGTCCAGACCAAAGGGACTTCTAAATCTAGTGGATACTTTGGACTTTTGAGAAGTCAAAGCAATACCTGTCTTTGTTCATGAACTTGTTATTCTTTGGGGAGAGTGGATGGAGAGGCACTCTTCTTTCATATGTTTTATGCTTTATGGACACACAGATGAGAAGCCGTGGGAGATAGGTGAAGAGGAGATATAGTGAGAAGGGTGCTCCCTTCACAGGGATTGAACCCCGGTCTCCTGCAGGGAATCGCAAATGTGCATAGAGCTGCTAGTAGCCTCTCATAGAGTAGTGATAGTGTTAAGACTCACCTCGATGAAGAATAGGCTTGCGGCCGAGGTGGGGTGATGGTAGATGTAGACGGTGACCAGGACTGTGGCAGCCATGATGAGCATGACCATGAGGATGCCCAGGATCAGTCCAGTGTGCAGGGGGTGTGTGCCCTTCCGCTCTGCAGAACTCTCCTTTGGCATCGCTGGAGAAACACAGCCAAAACACCCTTTAGAATCTCTCTCTTGAACACACAGACCCAAACACTCAGACACAGCCACGCGCGCACACACACGCACCCACGCACAGACAATTGGCACAATCCGTCTACCAGGTGCTTAGAGATTGAACACACACTTTCACTGCATTTTTCCTATTCAACAGTAGGGGACACTCATCATTCATGGATGCTGCTGGTCTCTGTTTCTCCAGTTCTTGTCACGGTAGGGCCTCGCTCTTCATAAACACGCTTGTGATTAAAAGTTAATTTGAACAAATGTTATGATGCTGAAATTATTATTGTATACTGTAAATGCCTTGTTCAGCATTTACAGCCTAATCATAACAACTCTGGTAACAATTCTCCTCCAACCATTCACGGAAGATTCCGGATCTAGCTCAGCCTTCAGCAGCAGATACGGTGTATATGTGTGTGTGTGTGTGTGTGTGTGTGTGTGTGCGTGCGTGTGTATTGAAGGAGGAGATTAGCATCATTGTGGCTTAGCCTGTTTAGCTATTCATGAGCAGCATGCTTCAGCAGAGGCATGAGATATAAAATCTAAGTTTATTGGTTGTGTACACAGATTTAGAGTTGTTATAGCAGGTGCGGCGAAAGGTGCAGATAATCCCAAACCAAGGTTAGCCTATGGTGTTATTGGATGGGAGAAAATGGATGGCGATATTGAGAGTTATCAGACACTCTTCAGTAATGACAGTCCAGTTTGATAAGGTGGGTGTGTGGAGAGGAGACTCCATAATGATTGACTGTCCTACGGAGAGCCATAAATGAATGTGAATGTGTCATCTTCACGTCTGTGGGACGAGACAGAGACAAACCTGTCCAAACTGGCAGCCAGTTCTGAATCACTAACTGACACCTCCAACTCTGAAGATCACATTAACATAACAATGTTGTGATTGTTTTCTTAAAGGTGCAATATGCAGAAATCACACCGCCATTTCCTCTTCCCTAAAATTCAAATAGTTCGCCTAATTTCAGTTTATGTGACAAAACCATCAATGTATGGCGTAGAGAATCATGGTACCATCTAACCCGCTGTGAAATGTATTTTCAATAAGCAAAAATATTGTATTTTCAGCTGTTTGAAGCTGGTGTACAAAACCGAAAGTTAAAGATGCAAAAATGAAACTTAAGAACAGAAGGCATAGAAATAGCGCACATAGAATAGATCTACCGCTTCTTAGACTTGCTTTCAATGAGAATGACAGCTTTATAACTGAATTTGGACGGGTCGCCCAAAAAGTTAAATATTGCATCTTTTAAGTTTGAACTACTAGTACTACTTCTACTACTACTAGTCAATTGAAACCTGCCCTCTAACAATCAAAGCTGAAAGCCTGATAATAAGATAACATTGGAACACCCTGTTCTATATTCTCACCATGTTTGATTCCCACTGATGTGTGTGTTTGTGTGTGTGTGTGTGTGTGTGTGTGGTGTGTGTGTGTGTGTGTGTGTGTGCGTGTGTGCGCGTGCGCATGTGATTGTGTGTGAGCCCCAGTGGAGGCTGGCCCATCGATCATCGCAGGAGTGAGCTAATGAAGTGATGACCGTCACAGCTTTTTTCTCTCAGCTCTTACAGATTTATGGCAGCATTCCTTTCTGGGTCTATTTATTTATTGTGTATGTATATTTGTTTACTTTTCTATTCGCTTTCTTGGTTTAATTAGTGACGAGCCACCCACCAGTGCCACAGGCAGCTCCCTCCTCTCCTGGCTCTCTGCCTTATTGATCTCCATCATCACAGAGGAAAACAGGGAGGTCCAGAGTGCTAATCAAACCTGTTTGCTAAAACATGGCCCGTCATTGTGGATTTACATACAGGTAACTGCCAAAATAATGGAAACAAGTGAGTAAATGAGGGATACAAAGTATATTGAAAGCAGGTGCTTCTACACAGTTGTGGTTCCTGAGTTAATTAAGCAATTAACATCCCATCATGCTTAGGGTCAGCGATGGGCAGTTATTTCTGTTAAATGTATTTGAAATATGTATTTTGTCATCTGTATTACGCTGGGCTGAACTAAACTCCAAAATATTATGTAACAACTGTCACGATCGTCGTTGTAATCATACTCAGACCAAGGTGCAGCATACGTAGAGTTCCATATCTTTATTAAATTAAACTCACAAAAACAATAAAGAGCAACGAACACGTGAAGCTATGGAGTGCTCACAGGCAACTACACATAAACAAGATCCCACAAAACACAGTGGGGAAATGGCTGCCTCAATATGATCCCCAATCAGAGACAACGATAAACAGCTGCCTCTGATTGGGAACCATACCAGGCCAACATAGAAATAAATAAACTAGAATGCCCACCCTAGTCACACCCCGACCTAACCAAAATAGAGAATAAAGGATCTCCAAGGTCAGGGTGTGACAATACCCCCCCAAAGGTGTGGACTCCAGCCGGAAAACCTGACTCTATAGGGGAGGGTCCGGGTGGGCATCTAGCCTCGGTGGCGGCTCCGGTGCGGGACGTAGACCCCGCTCAGCTCGCGGATCCGCCCACTTCGGTGGCGACTCTGGTGCAGGGATCGTCGCCGTAAGCTCCGGGCCATGGATCGTCGCCGTAAGCTCCGGGCCATGGATCGTCGCCGGAGGAACCAGACCGTGGATCATCGCCGGGGACTCCAGACCGTGGATCGTCGCCGGAGGAACCGAGCCGTGGATCGACCTAGGAGGTTTCAGACCGTGGACCGTCGTGGGAGGTTCCGGACCGTGAACCGTCGTAGGAGGTTCCGGACCGTGGACCGTCGTGGGAGGTTCCGGACCGTGAACCGTCGTGGGAGGTTCCGGACCGTGGACCGTCGCGGGAGGTTCCGGACCGTGAACCGTCGCGGGAGATTCCGGACCGGGGCCCGTCGCGGGAGGTTCCGGACCGGGGCCCGTCGCCGGAGGCTCCGGACCGGGGCCCGTCGCCGGAGGCTCCGGACCGGGGCCCGTCGCCGGAAGCTCCGGACCGGGGCCCGTCGCCGGAGGCTCCGGACCGGGGCCCGTCGCCGGAGGCTCCGGACCGGGGCCCGTCGCCGGAAGCTCCGGACCGGGGCCCGTCGCCGGAAGCTCCGGACCGGGGCCCGTCGCCGGAAGCTCCGGACCGGGGCCCGTCGCCGGAAGCTCTGGACTGGGAACCGTCGCCGGAGGCTTGGTGCATGGAGCTGGCACAGGACGTACCAGGCTGGGAAGAAGCACTGGAGGCCTGGTGCGTGGAGCTGGCACAGGGTGTACCGGGCTGTGGAGGCGCACTGGAGGTCTGGAGCGTAGAGCTGGCACAATGTGTCCTGGACAGGTGACAACCTTCGCACAGCAAGTGCGGGGGGCTGGCAAAGGACGCACTGGGCTGTGGAGGCGCACTGGAGACACGGTGCGTAGAACCGGCACAGGACGTACTGGGCCGTGGAGGCGCACTGGAGGTCTGGAGCGTATAGCTGGTACAACGTGTCCTGGACAGATGACAACCTTCGCACGGCAAGTGGT
Source organism: Salmo salar (assembly GCF_965601325.2). Taxonomy (NCBI): domain Eukaryota; kingdom Metazoa; phylum Chordata; class Actinopteri; order Salmoniformes; family Salmonidae; genus Salmo; species Salmo salar. The sequence continues at coordinate 12,337,345 of NC_138319.1, forward strand.
GGGAGCTGGCACAGGACACACCGGGCTATGGAGGCGCACTGGAGACACGGTGCGTAGAACCGGCACACATTGTACCGGAGCGATGACACGCTCCTCAAAGCGAGTGCAGAGAGCTGGCACAGGACGTACTGGGCTGTGGAGGCGCACTGGAGACCTGGTGCGTTGAGCCGGCACAGATGGTACCGGACAGATGACACGCTCCTCAGGACGAATACGGGGAGCTGATACAGGTGGCATCGGACGGCTAACACGCCCCTCAGGGCGAATGTCTTGCCTCCCCAGCCAAACCAACAGCTCTTCCACTTCACTCTCTTCACATTTCGCCAACCACTCCTTGAAGGCCTCTATCTCACCCCTCCGTTCACTCTCTCTCAATCTATCCAACGCTTCCTCCATGGTCTCTAACTCACCCCTCAGCATCACCGCCCACCCCGTGTGTCCCCCCCCCATTTTTTTTGAGGTTGTTTCTTGGGCCTACGTCGTGGCCGCGAGCCCCGAAGTCGCCGCTTTTCCTCCTTTGCTGCTTCCACCTGCTTCCATGGCAGGCTTTTGTCTCCTGCCATTATTTCCTCCCAAGTCCAGGATGTCCTCCAATCCTGACTTTCCTCCCAGGCCCAGGATCACTGCTCCTCCTGGGCACGCTGCTTGGTCCGTGGGTGGTGGGATCTTCTGTCACGATCGTCGTTGTAATCATACTCAGACCAAGGCGCAGCGTACGTAGAGTTCCACATCTTTATTAAATGAAACTCACAAAATCAATAAAGAGCAACAAACACGTGAAGCTATGGAGTGCTCACAGGCAACTACACATAAACAAGATCCCACAAAACACAGTGGGGAAATGGCTGCCTAAATATGATCCCCAATCAAAGACAACGAGATACAGCTGCCTCTGATTGGGAACCATACCAGGCCAACATAGAAATAAATAAACTAGAATGCCCACCCTAGTCACACCCTGACCTAACCAAAATAGAGAATAAAGGATCTCCAAGGTCAGGGCGTGACAACAACATACCTTTGAGAGCTGTAATTTGTATTTTCAAAATACTTTTATAATAAATAAAAAATTCTAACGGTTCCCATTTTTGTGGCCCCATTTTACCCTGCATTGGTATCAGAAGTCTGATGGCACTGTAGTGTGATAAGACCATCTGCTAAATTAACTAAATATAAATATATACATTGCATGCGGAAAGTATTTAGACCTCTTCCCTTTTTTCACATTTTGTTATGTTATTGCCTTATTCTAAAATGGATTAAAGAAAGAAAATCCTTATCAATCTACACACAATATCCCCCTAATGAAAACAGAAATACCTTATTTACATAAGTATTCAGACCCTTTGCTATGAGACTCGAAATTGAGCTCAGGGGCATCCTGTTTCCATTGATCATCCTTGAGATGTTTCTACAACTTGATTGGAGTCGACCTGTGGTAAATTCAATTGATTGGACATGATTCGGAAAGACACACACCTGTCAATATAAGGTCCCACAGTTGACAGTGCATGTCAGAGCAAAAACCAAGCCATGAGGTTGAATGACTTTTCAGTAGAGCTCCGAGACAGGATTTTGTGGGTACCAAAAAATGTCTGCAGCATTAAAGGTCTAAGGACACAGTGGCCTCTATCATTCTTAAATGGAAGAAGTTTGGAACCACCAAGACTCTTCCAAGGGTTGGCCGCCCGGCCAAACTGAGCAATCGGGGGAGAAGGGCCTTGGTCAGGGAGGTGACCAAGAACTCGATGGTCACTCTGACAGAGCTCCAGAGTTCCTCTGTGGAGGTGGGAGAACCTTCCAAAAGGACAACCATCTCTGCAGCACTCCACCAATAGGGCCTTTATGGTAGAGAGGCCAGACGGAAGCCACTCCTCAGTAAAAGGCACATGACAGCCGCTTGGATTTTGCTAAAAGACACCTAAAGGACTTTTAGACCAGGAGAAACAAGATTCTCTGGTCTGATAAAACCAAGATTGAACTCTTTGGCCTGAATGCCAAGCGTCACGTCTGGAGGATACCAGGCACCGCTCACTCCATCTCCAAGAAATACTGGTGGCCCACCATGGCGCAGGATGTGACTCACTATGTCGGGGTCCCGTGTGGCTCAGTTGGTAGAGCATGGTGTTTGAAACGCCAGGGTTGTGGGTTCGATTCCCACGGGGGACCAGTACGGGGAAAGAAATGTATGCATTCATTACTGTAAGTCGCTGGATAAGAGCGTCTGCTAAATTACGTAAATGTATGTCAACTCATGTTCAGTATGTGCCCAAACTAAATCCCTCTGGCACGCTCCAACAGGGAGACTCATTCCCCTTCCTGTACCCCATTGGTTTTGTCACCGATCTCGTCCCTTTGACGGTTTCACCACCATTCTGGTGATTGTGGACAGATTCTCAAAATCATGTCGGTTTATTCCTCTCTCTCTGGTCTCTGTACCGCTCTCCAGGTCGCTGAGGCACTGTTTCAGCAGGTCTTCCGGCACTATGGCCTTCCGGAGGACATCGTCTCCGACCGTGGCTCCCAATTCACATCATGGGTATGGAGGGCTTTCATGGAGAAGCTGGGGGTCATGGTCAGCCTCACTTCCGGGTACCGGCCTCAGTCCAACAGGCAGGTGGAGAGGATGAACCAGGAGCTGGGGAGGTTCCTGAGGAGTCACTGACAAGACAGACAGGGGGAGTGGGCCCGATTATTTCCCTGGGTGGAATATGCCCAGAATTCATTACGTCACTCCTCCACCAGGCTGACTCCCTTCCAGTGTGCCCTGGGTTATCAGCCAGCCCAGGCTCCGTAGACTCCGAGCCAGACCGAAGCCCTTGTGGTGAAGGAATGGTTCGGGGCGCAGAGGAAGTTCGGTTTGATGCTCACTTGAGACTCCAGCGCGCTGTCCGTCGCCAGAAGGAGCAGGCGGCTCGCCACCACAGTGAGGCTTCCATGTTTCATCCTGGTGATCGCGTCTGGCTCTCCACCAGGAACCTCCCACTCCGCCTGCCCTGCAAGAAGCTGCGCCCACAGTTTGTGGGGCCATTTAAGGTCCTCCGGAGGGTCAACGAGGTGACTTATAGGTTACAGCTTCCCACTAACTACCGGATCTCACCTTTTCATGTTTCTCTCCTCAGGCCGGTGGTTCCTGGTCCCCTGGATGAGGGGAAAATTCACAAATTCTACAGCACAATGGCAGAGTCATGTTTTAAGTGTAAAACTAATAGTGACTCAATAGTCCATGCTTTCTGGGAATGCTATAAAGTCCCGAAGTTGGGGGCGGAGCTAGAAAGTTGGCTGTCAGAAGTATTACAATGTAAACATACTTTTAGTCCATCTGTCTGCATATTTCAAGACATGGCATATGGGGATGTAATGAGATCCCGGATGGATTTGACGATTCTCTTCTCATCACTCATCTTGAAAAAACATATACTAAACACTTGGAAATCAATCAATCCCCAATAATTAACACAATTGTAAAATCTAATGATTTATTATTAAAATATTGAAAGTGCGTGGTCTACGGAGAGAAACAATATGGAGCAGTTTCAGGCGGAAAGTGATGTGGGTGTATGGGAGACGGGGGTATGTGCTAGTGGGTCTGGCCAGGTGTGATGTAGTTGATGTTTGTATGATGTTGTTGTTTGTATCTGTATGCTTTGTTTTGTTTATAAAAGATAAAATAACATCTTAAAAAAAAGGTACATTGAAGCTAGTTCTGGCTCGTGGTGGCCCAATGCGATATTATGACACTTTATGTTGGTGTTTCCTTTATTTTGGCAGTTACATGTACATCTTATCTGAAGTATTTACCTCATTATGTGAAGCAAATGTCTGTGAAAAACAGACTATAACCCACTAAGCACAAAACATTAATAAAAAAAAATGCAAATGTGTAGTTTGGGTTGAAAAGAAGTTGAAAATATATACTGCTCAAAAAAATAAAGGGAACACTTAAACAACACATCCTAGATCTGAATGAAAGAAATAATCTTATTAAATACTTTTTTCTTTACATAGTTGAATGTGCTGACAACAAAATCACACAAAAATAATCAATGGAAATCCAATTTATCAACCCATGGAGGTCTGGAATTGGAGTCACACTCAAAATTAAAGTGGAAAACCACACTACAGGCTGATCCAACTTTGATGTAATGTCCTTAAAACAAGTCAAAATGAGGCTCAGTAGTGTGTGTGGCCTCCACGTGCCTGTATGACCTCCCTACAACGCCTGGGCATGCTCCTGATGAGATGGCGGATGGTCTCCTGAGGGATCTCCTCCCAGACCTGGACTAAAGCATCCGCCAACTCCTGGACAGTCTCTGGTGCAACGTGGCGTTGGTGGATGGAGCGAGACATGATGGCCCAGATGTGCTCAATTGGATTCAGGTCTGGGGAACGGGCGGGCCAGTCCATAGCATCAATGCCTTCCTCTTGCAGGAACTGCTGACACACTCCAGCCACATGAGGTCTAGCATTGTCTTGCATTAAGAGGAACCCAGGGCCAACCGCACCAGCATATGGTCTCACAAGGGGTCTGAGGATCTCATCTCGGTACCTAATGGCAGTCAGGCTACCTCTGGCGAGCACATGGAGGGCTGTGCGGCCCCCCAAAGAAATGCCACCCCACACCATGGTTGACCCACCGCCAAACTGGTCATGCTGGAGGATGTTGCAGGCAGCAGAACGTTCTCCACGGCGTCTCCAGACTCTGTCACGTCTGTCACATGTGCTCAGTGTGAACCTGCTTTCATCTGTGAAGAGCACAGGGCGCCAGTGGCGAATTTGCCAATCTTGGTGTTCTCTGGCAAATGCCAAACATCCTGCATGGTGTTGGGCTGTAAGCACAACCCCCACCTGTGGACGTCGGGCCCTCATACCACCCTCATGGAGTCTGTTTCTGACCGTTTGAGCAGACACATGCACATTTGTGGCCTGCTGGAGGTCATTTTGCTGCTGGGTTGTTGCCCTCCTACGGCCTCCTCCACGTCTCCTGATGTACTGGCCTGTCTCCTGGTAGTGCCTCCATGCTCTGGACACTACGCTGACAGACACAGCAAACCTTCTTGCCACAGCTCGCATTGATGTGCCATCCTGGATGAGCCACTTGTGTGGGTTGTAGACTCCGTCTCATGCTACCACTAGAGTGAAAGCACCGCCAGCATTCAAAAGTGACCAAAACATCAGCCAGGAAGCATAGGAACTGAGAAGTGGTCTGTGGTCCCCACCTGCAGAACCACTCCTTTATCGGGGGTGTCTTGCTAATTGCCTATAATTTCCACCTGTTGTCTATTCCATTTGCACAACAGCATGTGAAATTTATTGTCAATCAGTGTTGCTTCCTAAGTGGACAGTTTGATTTCACAGAAGTGTGATTGACTTGGAGTTACATTGTGTTGTTTAAGTGTTCCCTTTATTTTTTTGAGCAGTGTATATTTCAACCAATTTCAGTGGGAAAGTATTTATAATCTAATATCAATCTGTAATCACCAGAGGGATGTACAACAAAGGAGAATCAATGAGTTAGCCAGCCATATTCTGAAATAATGATTATTATTTTTTGGCTTGAAATGTCAAATTGACTCAACAACCAAAAACACATACCCATGTTAAGCTTTCTTAATCAATAGTTATTTCTGGTTGTTTATCAAAGTTAGCTGGCTAACTCATTGATCCTAATATACCCATCTGGGCTGAGAGTGAAAACAAAACAAAGTACTACAGGGATCAAGATAACGTAGCTATGCTTGGGATTGGGACTTTTATTGTGTGTCGATGGATGTGTGTGTGTGTGTGTTCGTGCGTCTCTGTGTTTGTTTGAGTTCTTTGTCTCAGAGCATAAAGATTTGGACCACACTATAAAACATGACCTATCTGTACAAAATGTCTTAGCCACTGTGTTACAATGAATTGGGCAAATCCTTCATCAGTCCCTTATAGACTCCTCTCTCATTCATACCCTTCTCCTTAGCAGAGATGATCCATTTGGCTCACAAAAATCTAATCCCCTCTCAACTACTTCATGAAACCAAAACTGGGGCCCAAAAAACAACACCACCACCAAAAGTGAAACTAGAGCTGGAATGCCCCTTTCTTTTCTCCTTTTCTTCCCTGGAAGGCAATTTGTCTGTGAGGAGAGTACAGAGTCAAACTGCCTATCCTTACACAGTTGGAGGCAGCTACTCCACAGTAGTGCCGAGGCTGTTAGTCTGAAGTGTTAGCAGGTTAGCAGGTCCGTTGTGCACCCAGCGCTCAGAGTGAGAGGGGAACTTGGTTTTGGAACGAATATCACGTGAAATGTGAAAACAAAAATTTGGCGTTAGAACTTTTACACTGCTTTTTAACATACAATGCTCTCAGGATTTGAACTGCCATGGAGTGCATTAATCTCTCAGCAGTGCCACCAGGTACTGATTTGTTACCAAGAACATATATCCATACACTCTCAAAAATAAGAGTATGGTTACAATAAAATGTTGCTCCCTGATTTACAAAAATATAAAAAAAAGGTACACATAAGGCACATTCAGAAGTACACATTGGAATTCACATTGTACTGGTCGATACCTTTTAGAGTACATGTGCGGATAATCTAGTATAATGGTATGTTTCTACACAATATATTCAATATAAGGTACAATCATTACTGCACTTTGAAATGTAGGTGGAGTTGATGTGCTGGCTTGGGCTCATTACCATTTTTGGTGTAAAATATGTTGTATTGAGGCAACCGTCAGTGGAAATGTTATGTTATGTTGATTAAGGTTGAGCACCTGTTTTGACACTGTCAGTTCTGCAATCTTTGTATGAACTTGTGACAATGAAGAACTGCACTGATAAGATGTTACTGTGCATTTATCAGTAGCTTCATAGCAGCTGGTTCACAGAAAGTTAATGTTTAATTTTCTATAACTTACTGTCAACAAGTCAGTTATTGTCAATTTCACAGTAACTTACTCTAGCTAATCTGTCACACTTCCTGGCCTGATGGCAAGCAGGAAAGTGGATATTACAATGACATTGTGACTAGCTATAAAATAAATACTGTATGGCGCTTTAATATCACATGCACTTATGCCAGCCTTTAACAAGACTTGAGTACTGGCAGTGTAGAAACATATTGTTTATGAACAGAACACATTAACTGGGATAACATTCCCTCTCATGGGAGACCAAAAAAAGCTTACTGAATGCCATGCCTCCAATAAGCTACCTGTGCAGTATTCAGATAAACTGACGGTACTACAGTAGGCTGCCAATCAGCAAGTAATGTTGCATGTTGTCTATAGCCGCCATCCACATAGCTGATGTTTTGACGTGTCGGAGGTGGAACTGCGTTAGAGCTGTTCAATTCACAAGCGGCTCCCAGCGTTATACCTAAAGTGGACATTGTCATTGGCAGCACGGAGTCGCATTAAGAGAAATCCCATGCAGCCTCGTTTACAAGTTTGAATACTGGAATGTGAGAAGTAATCTACACCTCGATTAGGCTGATAGAAATCCTCATTATTTTGTCGAATGATTTTCAATTTAAGCGTCATTATTTCTATATAGCCTTCACTTTCTCATTCAGAACTTCTAACGCCAGTGGGAAGGGTGTAGCTTCGTGACAACAATCACAACGATTTGACAGCTCCAATGAAGTTCCACTTCTGGCACCGCCAAAACATTAGTTATGCGGTTGTCGGCTATCGCCGGTTAACTCTTGAACTGATTGAATCTAGGCCTTATTGAAATCAGAATACAGCAGCATACTGTAATTTTATAGAAATAACACCAAGTTTATTTTAAGCAAAGTGTTAAAAAGTATTCTTGGCAATATATGTATAGTCAATTGCCATTATGTCCACAGTCTTGGTGGCACAGCAGGAACTTCAGTTACCTAGCAACCAAGAGGTTGGGATTTCAAATCCCAAATTAGGTAATTAAATGTTTTTAATTTTTATAATATGTATTTATTTTTGTGTTTTTGAAATGTATTTACCTCAGTTTATTTTAGTTAATACTTTCTCAACCCTTTTTTTCTTAAAACTGCATTGTTGATTAAGGGCTTGTAAGTAAGCATTTCACTGTAAGGTCTACACCTGTTGTATTAGGCGCATGTGACAAATAAAATTAGATTTGATGTTGTTTCATGTTATCACATGTTGAAATTTTGCGTCCCAATGCTCTCATATGTTATCAAATTAACGTCACATTTTTTTTGTAAGGGGAGGCACATCTAAGCCACTTGGGCAGTGGAGACAGTGGTGTGTATAAATCTACATGTTATTCACATTGGGTCACAAAGCTGAAAGCTGGCAAAACAATAGCCTGTAAAACAAAGTTACAAGTGGTGGCATTTTAAATCGGAAGTTTACATACACCTTAGCCAAATACATTTAAACTCAGTTTTTCACAATTCCTGACATTTAATCTGAATAAAAATGTCCTGTCTTAGGTCAGTTAGGATCACCACTTTATTTTAATTATGTGAAATGTCAGAATAATAGTAGAGAGAATGATTTATTTCAGCTTTTATTTCTTTCATCACATTCCCAGTGGAACAGAAGTTTACATACACTCAATTAGTATTTGGTAGCATTGCCTTTAAATTGTTGAACTTGGTCAAACGTTTCGGGTGGCCTTCCACAAGCTTCCCACAGAGCTGGTGACAGAGCTGGTGTAACTGAGTCAGGTTTGTAGGCCTCCTTGCTTGCACACACTTTTTCAGCTCTGCCCACACATTTTCTATTGAGGTCAGGGCTTTGTGATGGCCACTCCAATACCTTGACTTTGTTGTCCTTAAGCCATTTTGCCACAACTTTGGAAGTATGCTTGGGGTCATTGTCCATTTGGAAGGTCCATTTGCGACCAAGCTTTAACTTCCTGACTGATGTCTTGAGATGTTGCCACAATATATCCACTTACTTTTCCTCCCTCACGATGCCATCTATTTTGTGAAGTGCACCAGTCCCTCCTGCAGCAAAGCACCCCCACAACATGATGCTGCCACCCCCGTGCTTCACGGTTGGGATGGTGTTCTTCGGCTTGCAAGCGTCCCCCTTTTTCCTCCAAACATAACAATGGTCATTATGGCGAAACAGTTCTATTTTTTTTTTCATCAGACCGGAGGATATTTCTCCAAAAAGTACGATCTTTGTCCCCATGTGCAGTTGCAAACCGTAGTCTGGCCTTTTTATGGCAGTTTTGGAGCAGTGGCTTCTTCCTTGCTGAGCGGCCTTTCAGGTTATGTCGATATAGGACTTGTTTTACTGTGGATATAGATACTTTTGTACCCGTTTCCTCCAGCAGCTTCACAAGGTCCTTTGCTGTTGTTCTGGGATTGATTTGCACTTTTCGCACCAAAATACGTTCATCTCTAGGAGACAGAACGCGTCTCCTTCCTGAGCGGTATGATGGCTGCATGGTCCCATGGTGTTTATACTTGCGTACTATTGTTTGTACAGATGAACATGGTACCTTCAGGCATTTGGAAATTGCTCCCAAGGATGAACCAGACTTGTGGAGGTCTACAATTCTTTTTCTGATGTCTTGGCTGATTTCTTTTGATTTTCTCATGATGTCAAGCAAAGAGGCACTGAGTTTGAAGGTAGGCCTTCAAATACATCCACAGGTACACCTCCAATTGACTCAAATTATGTCAATTAGCCTATCAGAAGCTTCTAAAGCCATGACGTCATTTACTGGAATTTTCCAGGCTGTTTAAAGGCACAGTCAACTTAGTGTATGTAAACTTCTGACCCACTGGAATTGTGATACAGTGAATTATAAGTGAAATAATCTGTCTGTAAACAATTGTTGGAAAAATTACTTGTGTCATGCACAAAGTAGATGTCCTAACCGACTTGCCAAAACTATAGTTTGTTAACAAGAAATTTGTGGAGTGGTTGAAAAACGAGTTTTAATGACTCCAACCTAAGTGTATGTAAACTTCCGACTTCAACTGTACATCAGTAATGTCTGGAAAGGAATACATGGAATGATACCATTCAATTTACTCCATTCCAACTATTATTATGAGCCGCCCTCCTCTCATCAGCCTCCACTAGTAGTCTCAGTGTCTCAATCATCAAAAATGGGTGAATATTCTTCTGCTACTGCTTGCATGGCCTTGAAAGGTGGACATGTGCATGGTCTTAGTTCATTGTTTATTCAGTCTAATGAAGCAAAGTCACGTCATGACACAGCCACATGAATGGGACTGTGGGGGGTCATGGCAGACATAGATGGAGTCCAACATTGAACCATCTCCCTATGATCAATCACGCTGTGTCCTCCTCATAAACGCTCTCACCACATTAACCTGCTTACTGAGCCTTCAGACAGCAATAAAAACACATTAGCACTAGGAGATAGAAGATTAATTGAATGACCGTGTGGACCCAGACCACGCTATCCCTTTTAGCACCACATTACTGACAATACAGTGTCACAGGGCCACAGCCATCCTCTCACCTGGCTAATGTGTCTAGCAAGGCTAATCAGCACATATACTGAGGTTGTGTCCCAAATAGCACCCTTTTCCATACGGCTCAAGTCAAAAGTTGTGCGCTATGTAGGGAATAGGGTGCCATTGGCGATGCAGCCTGATTCATTCTGCCAGATTCAAAGGGAGAAAGAGCCTATTTCTCATCCTGATTTTAAATGGAGGATAAGGAGTGTCCTGTCCTCTTAGAGTTGCCTCTGCAGTGAGACAGTACGGTACATCCCTATTGTCCCTTATCTTATCACTTAGCCGCGGCTAATCGCCTTAGCGTTTTCTGCCATGCTCCATGTTTCCCAAGGTTAAAGGACACACGCACTGATGGATCTGATAGAAATTACACTAAAAACAAGCCCAAAGCTAGGACACGATGCAGAGAGATGATGGGTTCAATGTAGAGTGGATGAGATGCACTAAATATGAAATACTAAATACACAGCTAGCATTGCTTAAAATATTTTTGTTGTTGGTATTTTCAGATTTTATTGAACAGATAGTGAGAGTAGATGACATTGGGGGAAGATAGAGGTTGTGTCAAAGGCCTTTAAGCCAGATGCAGTTTAGTTTAGCCTACTCAAACACCCGGCCCAAACAGAGAGGGATGCTATGTTAACTAGCTGGCTATGGCTATCCAACACTGGAACTCTTCCAAGTCAAGGTAAGCTTTTGGTTTTATAAATGTATTGCCACTGGGGCTCGCCGGTGTAACTGCTAAACTGCTTGCTGAATGTACACTGTACTGCATGATTGTAGTGGGTTTACTAACACGTTAGTTGTAGTAGCTATGTTGACTAGACTATGACGTTAGCTAATATGGTGACAACGATGTAGGCTGTGTGTAGAGGTTAGCGGTTATCATATTAAGGTTTGGCTTGGAAAGTTTTTTTGTGCCTGGTCACAGACAGCTGATGTGTTGTGCACTGAAGTCCAAAAAGGTCAGAGGAGGAGCGAGCGTAGATGCGAGAAGGAATTATACAACGATCAAAGGGATCATACTGTTTGTATGTGGATGCTATGAAAGTGAACTGTGTTTGTGTGTGAGATCAGGGGTGTATTCATTCTGCCGATTCTGTTGAAAAACTTTTCTTATGGAGAAGCAAATGGAACAAAACGGGGATAAACATACCTGAATTTGTCCAGTAGAAACTAATGATTACACCCTAGATCAGCTAGATGCAGGCAAGAGTTTGTAAGGAGGTATTGAATATGTCAACGTCTGTCACCTTGACTACACAAATTTCTCTCGACCTGTAAACTTTGTAAACTTTCATTCATAGGATGTAGCAACCTCATGATGGGTATAGGGAACATTTGAGTATTATGTAGTAGCCTAAACCTATCGATGTTACATTGAGCTGGGTGAATGGAATATGAATGACACTCATCCAATATGCTGTAATAGAAATAAGGCCATGCTCAGACAAACAATGTGCATCCTTTTAATTAAACGGCACCGACCGCCACTGTTCCAGGTAATACCCTTTTTGGTTCCAGGTAGAACCCTTTTGGTTTCATGTAGATCTCTCTGTGGAAAGGGTTCTACATGGAACTAAAAAGGGTTCTTCAAAGGGTTCTCCTATGGGGAGCGCTGAATAACCCTTTTAGGTTCTAGATAGCACCTTTTTTCCCTAAGAGTGAAGATGTGTGCTAAACCTGCGGCCACCACGGGAGGTTGGTGGCACCTTAACTGGGGAGGACGGCCACATGGTAGTGGCTGGAGCGGAATTATGTGGTTTCCATGTGTTTGATGCCATTCCATTCGCTCCGTTCCAGCCTATATTATGGGCCGTCCTTCCCTCAGCAACCTCCACTGGTGGCCACAGCTACCATTACTTTAGACACCCTCTCCATATTGCAGTCCCATGGCTTGGATACTGTGTACGTGAGACTGGTTTGTGGTTGTAATCTCTCACATGCACACTGTGCACCTCGCGACAACATGGTGTGGTTTGGGCTGCAGCAGCCTTTGGCTGTTTGTGGTTTCAGTATGTTCTCAAGATCATCACATTGGCTCGTTCCCTCCCTTTTGGCTTTCACCTTAAGTCCAAATCCCTTCCCAGCACGCTTCCCACACAGTGAATGCATCCCAAATAACACCCTATTCCCTACATAGTGCACTACACAAGAAAAAGTGTGCCATTTGGGACGAACCCTGTGAAACAGACCTGGTTTCTCCAAAATTAAAATGTGCATGCAGAGATGTTCTCTTGTCTGGCTGATACCCCAGGTTTCTGGGAAGAGGCTGTGCCACAAGTCAGCAAGTGAGATAGGCAATGTTTGAGCAATGAAAGGACGATAAGAGATTTCCAATTCCTCTCCAGCAGGAAATTAAATATTTGAGTGCTTCACTCTGGAATTGATAGAGTCGGGACTCATTTTGGAATTCAAATGTCACTCTCTCACACTCAAAGACGCACACACACAAACTAAACACCGTGTGGGTGAAGCTATACAGCAGAAAACTTTAATATTTAAAAAAAAGAACATTTAAATTGTCAAAACATTAAAAACATGACATTGTCTAACAACACCGCTCCCTCTACACAAGCATCCCGAGTGCGTGCATAAGCTCCCATTAGGCCTACAGAAATACATGTGTATAAAAATGTATCTAACTGATGGGATACATAAGCTACATTCCTTGCCAAAGGATGACAGTATTATCACAAATTCAAAATGGACTGGTTGATTGAAGTAGGGAAATATGTGTTCCAACAACGAGCTGCAGTCTTGGAATAATTTCATCCCGTCTATTTTACGCTTAGGCTACTTTGCGAACAGCTAGTGCCATTTAGAATTGGTTAGCCTAGGGCTAGGATATAACCCCCTAAACATAGACAGGTTCAACATTGAAAATATGCAAACACATTTGTTTGATAAAGACCATGAACATATTTTCATCCAGAATCATTAAGACTAGGCCTACTCACCAAACAGATGGTGTGGCCGTAATTCATCACCATGCAGTATTCAATGTGGAATTGTCCACTAAGAAAATTATTCATTTAGAAAATTCCAAATAAACTAAATCAAACATCTGCATATCGAAAAGAAGACAGATTTTGTTGAAAAATAAAAATAAAACACTAACATATCCCCCTGAGTCAATACATGTTAGAATCACCTTTGGCAGCGATTACAGCGATTACAGCTGTGAATCTTTCTGGGTAAGTCTCTAAGAGCTTTTCACACCTGGATTGTACAATATTTCTTCAAGCTCTGTAAACTTGGTTGTTGATCATTGCTAGACAGCCATTTTCAAATCTTGCCATGGATTTTCAAGCCGATCTAAGTCAAAACTGTAACTAGGCCACTCGGGAACATTTAACGTCGTCTTGGTAAGCAACTCCAGTGTATATTTGGCCTTGCGTTTTAGGTTATTGTCGTGCTGAAAGTGAATTTGTCTCCCAGTGTCTGTTGGAAAGCAGACAAAACCAGGTTTTCTTCTAGGATTTTGCCTGTGCTTAGCTGTTTTCTCTTAAACTCACAAATTCTTGCCGATGACAAGCATACCCATAACATGATGCAGCCACCACCATGCTTGAAAATATGAAGAGTGGCACTCAGTGATGTGTTGTGTTAGATTTGCCCCAAACATAATGCTTTGTATTCCGGACATAAAGTTGATTTCTTTGCCAATTCTTTAGCAGTTTTACTTTAGTGCCTTATTGCAAACAGTTTTTGAATATTTGTATTATGTATAGGCTTCCTTCTTTTCCTTATGTCAATTAGGTTAGTATTGTGGAGAAACTACAATGTTGTTGATCCATCCTCAGTTTTCTCCTATCACAGCCATTAAACCCTGTAACTGTTTTAAAGTCACCATTGGCCTCATGGTGAAATCCCTGAGTGGTTTCCTTCCTCTACAGATACGCCTGTATCTTTTTAGTGACTGGGTGTGTTGATACACCATCCAAAGTGTAATTAATACCTTCACCATGCCCAAAAGGATATTCAATGTAATTTTTCTTTTGTTTTACCCATCTACCAATAGGTGCCCTTCTTTGCGAAGCATTGGAAAACCTCCCTGGTCTTTGTGGTAGAATCTGTGTTTAAAATTCACTGCTTGACTGAGGGACCTTACAGATAATTGTATGTGTGGGGTACAGAGATGAGGTAGTCATTCAAAAACCATGTAGAACACTATTATTACACATGCAACTTATTATGTGACTTGTTAAAACCTCTTGGGGCTAGGGGGCAGTATTTTCACGGCTGGATGAAAAACGTACCCAATTTAAACAGGTTACTACTCTGGCCCAGAAAATAGAATATGCATATTATTAGTAGATTTGGATAGAAATACGCTGAAGTTTCTAAAACTGTTTGAATGGTGTCTGTGAGTATAACAGAACTCATATGGCAGGCAAAAACCTGAGAAAAATTGAATCAGGAAGTGGGAGAAATTAGAAATTTAGTTTTTCTTTTGAATCCCTTGAAAAACTACAGTGACAAAGTGGTTGCATAAAGGAGTAGATTATCTCTAATTCTTTAAATAATTGTTATAAATTTTGTCAACGTTTATGAGTTCTTCTGTAAATTAAATGTGCCTATTCACCGGAAGTTATGGGGAGAAAACATTTTCTGAACGTCACGCGCCAATGTAGAAATTGGGTTTTTGGATATAAATATGAACTTGATCGAACAAAAAATGCATGTATTGTCTAACATGATGTCCTAGGAGTGTCATCTGATGAAGATTGTCAAAGGTTAGTGCTTCATTTTAGCTGTATATCTGGTTTTGTGATGGCTATCCGTGCTTGGAAAATGGCTTATTTTTAATTTTTTTTGCTAATGTGCTATCCTAAAATAATCTAATGTTTTGCTTTCACCGTAAAGCCTTTTTGAAATCGGACAATGTGATTGGATTAACGAGTAGAGTATCTTTAACCTGTTAGGGCTAGGGGGCAGTATTGACACGGCCGGATAAAAAACGTACCCGATTTAATCTGGTTACTACTCCTGCCCAGTAACTAGAATATGCATATAATTATTGGCTTTGGATAGAAAATACCCTAAAGTTTCTAAAACTGTTTGAATGGTGTCTGTGAGTATAACAGAACTCATATGGCAGGCCAAAACCTGAGAAGATTCCATGCAGGAAGTGACCTGTCTGACAAGTAGTTGTTCATCTTGGCTCTTTTTATTGAAGACTGAGGATCTTTGCTATAACGTGACACTTCCTACGGCTCCCATAGGCTCTCAGAGCCCGGGAAAAAGCTGAACGATATCGAGGCAGCCTCTGGCTGAAACACATTATCGCATTTGGCAAGTGGCCGATCAGAGTACTATGGGCTTAGGCGCGTGCCCGAGTCGACCCCATGCTTTATTTTCTTTCGTCTGTTTACCTAAACGCAGATTCCCGGTCGGAATATTATCGCTTTTTTTATGAGAAAAATGGCATAAAAATTGATTTTAAACAGCGGTTGACATGCTTCGAAGTACGGTAATGGAATATTTAGACATTTTTTGTCAGGAATTGCGCCATGCTCGTCACCCTTATTTACCCTTTCGGATAGTGTCTTGAACGCACGAACAAAACACCGCTATTTGGATATAACAATGGATTCTTTGGGACCAAACCAACATTTGTTATTGAAGTAGAAGTCCTGGGAGTGCATTCTGACGAAGACAGCAAAGGTAATAACATTTTTCTTATAGTAAATCTGACTTTGGTGAGTGCTAAACTTGCTGGGTGTCTAAATAGCTAGCCCTGTGATGCCGGGCTATCTACTGAGAATATTGCAAAATGTGCTTTCACCGAAAAGCTATTTTAAAATCGGACATATCGAGTGCATAGAGGAGTTCTGTATCTATAATTCTTAAAATAATTGTTATGCTTTTTGTGAACGTTTATCGTGAGTAATTTAGTAAATTCACCGGCAGTGTTCGGTGGGAATGCTAGTCACATGCTAGTCACATGCTAATGTAAAAAGCTGGTTTTTGATATAAATATGAACTTGATTGAACAAAACATGCATGTATTGTATAACATAATTTCCTAGGGTTGTCACCTGATGAAGATCATCAAAGGTTAGTGCTGCATTTAGCTGTGGTTTGGGTTTATGTGACATTATATGCTAGCTTGAAAAATGGGTGTCTGATTATTTCTGGCTGGGTACTCTGCTGACATAATCTAATGTTTTGCTTTCGTTGTAAAGCCTTTTTGAAATCGGACAGTGTGGTTAGATTAACGAGAGTCTTGTCTTTAAAATGGTGTAAAATAGTCATATGTTTGAAAAATTGAAGTTTTTGCATTTTTGAGGTATTTGAATAACGCGCCACGGGATTACACTGGCTGTTGAGTAGGTGGGACGCAAGCGTCCCACCTAGCCCATAGAGGTTAAAATGCCGTATAATATTTGAATTTTATTTTAGAGATATTATTTATTTTTTTTTCGCCCCGTGCTATCTCACTGGTTGTTGTCCAACCAATCCCTTTAGCGGGATTGTATCTCGAAGGGGTCCTCAAGAGGCTAAGCAACCTTTTACTCCTAAACTTATTTAGGCTTGCCATAACAAAGGGGTTGAATGCTTATTGACTGAAGACATAATTACATTTTTTTTATTTTTTTTTATTTCCACTTTAACATTATGGGGTATTGTGTGCAGGCCAGTGACACAAAATCTCAATTTATTCCATTTTAAATTCAGGCTATAACCCAACAAAATGTGGAAAAAGTCAAGAGGCGTGAATACCCCTGTGTCCCAAATGGCAAACATACTATGGGCCCTGGTCAAATGTAGTCCACTATAGGGAATAGGATGCCATTTGGGACACAACTACAGTGCCTTCAGAAAGTATTCACACCCATTGACTTTTTCCACATTTTGATGTGTTGTACCGTGAATTTAAAATGTATTAAATTGAGATTTTAGACACCATGATTGATCAGTCCCATCCAGAAGCTTGGTACAGAGCCATTTCAATCAGCCTCTGGATGAGGTGCTTCAATGAGCCGCTCCTTCCCTTGGCCTGTCCTCCCCAGAAATCAAAAAGCGATCTGCTTTCTGGAGCAAGCAATCTGTCAGCCATAAATACACAGACCGCAGCCTTGTAAACATACCCCGTATACTCTACACAACATGCAGCAGCACAGAGAAACACAACTGTCAACAGTCAAAGGATCTAGGAAGGAAAAGAGAGGCTTACCTCCATTGTCTTTGAGATGCAGAGCAATCTTGGTGTCATCTGTGGAAGAGAGAGAGAGAGAAAGAGACGCAGAGAGAGAGACAGAGAGAAATAAAGATAGAGGGAGAGACAGAAGCAGAGAAAGGGATGAGTTATAGAGGGTCAGAAAAAGGTTTGTCTGTGATTTGTGTTATCCTTACAGCCGTAGATTTACATATAGAGTCCCTATGTCTATTATACAGCAGAGAGCTGTCTGCCTGCCAACAACAACTATTGATCTTAACACTGGTGAAGAATGTCAATCAAATATTCGGAAATAATCATCACTGACAATTATTACACAGGTTTATAGCAATTTTTTTTTTTTTTTGACCATTATTTCATATACGGATAATCTTGGGTTAAAAGTGAATTTTCTCCACTTAATTTGCAATGAAAATGAATGTTTTGGATAAAATGCTTCTCCCATGCATAATTCAACAGCTAAAATGCAGTCTGGGGTTAAGCAACTATGAAACATGTAAATTCACTGTGACCCACTTCTCTGAGAGAGGGGTGATATGAATTTACACACCTCATAGGATCCATATTATGCTAATTTGCCATATACATGAGCCTGTGAAACGCTATGCGTGCTATTCCACCATATCAAAACTAGAAAGAGCTTTGAAATGGGGTCTCAACTGAGTAAATCTATTTCAAAGGCTTTTTTTCATTTACATTTCCAAGATCAAAGATCATTTAATGCCTGCAACCATTTCCTAGTCTAAGAAATGTCACGGCCTATGCGATAAGGTGTATGAGGGCAAGGCAGGAAATCAAATTCAATGACCAATCCCGTGCCAGTGAGAGCAGTAAGAGAGGGAGGGAAGGGGAGAAGAAGGAGAAAGGGGGGATTGGGAACAGGAGAGGGAAGTGATGGGTTCTCACACCTCCTAGTAACAGAGTTCTCCCTCGCTCCCTCCCTCCCTCCCCTAGTAGCACGTGCCTCTGAACCGCCAAGCTGAGAGAACTGGGTCGGAGGGAGAAACTGATCCTCTGTGCGTGTCAGGAATTGTGAGGGTCTCTGTGTGTCACACAGAACCCCTGACTTTTTTCATGCTAACACACCCACACATCGCTGGGGTTTGTTTTGCCTCTCAGCTGGATCTCTCTCACACTCCTCTCCACCTCTCTCCAGCGTTCAAGGCATCTGTGGTCATATCATCACCTCATCCACCTCATTGAGTGAAGGTCTTAAAGGGGCAAACTGGTATAGGTACATAAATGTTTTGACTTTTGAAGAATATAATTTATTAATGCCTCATGAGTTTTGCTGTTTTTCTAATCCCAGATTGCCCGTTTAACATTGGCTGAGAGAAATTGGCATTTCCATGCAATCTCTACCAAGAAGAAAATTGGGAGTATAAAAGAGAAAAGGTCAAGGACTGAAACACTGAATGTAAGACAGAGATTAGGAGAATGAAAAAGTAAATCCTACAATTTGTAATTTAGAAGTCAGAAAAGTGGAGCTGGATGCCATTGATGTTTGTGTAGTGGGTAGTACTCAGAGCCAAAACCTTAGGCATCTGCTTTAGAGATCACCACATAGTGGAGCTGGATCCAGACCCATTTAACCCAGAACCACCGGGCACCAGTTCTACAGAACAGGAACCAGAAATCATATGTTAACTCACCATTCCAACCACTGCCTAAGACACCGTTAAACACCACTCTGCAAGTTTAGACTCTGCAAGTTTAGACTCCCTACAGGTTTAGACTCCATTTTTTACATCAATTCTACAAGCCTGGGAAACCAAAGAGCACCTTACCATATTAACTATTATTGTCTGAGAGCGTACTCAATTATTCTGCCCATTCCATTCCACTTCACAATTCCACTTCACTTCCCTCGATTTATCAATCTAGCTAACCTCCCTCCCTTGTGGTCGCAGATTCATACAGTGATGCATTCCTATAAAACATCATCAGTCATCTGCACGCATTAATAAGATGAATAAAGATGGCGTCGGAGATGAAGGATGATGTCTTACGTGTTCCTAACTAGTTGTGTTTTTTTGTTTGTTTCTTTGCGTTGTTTGTAACTTAAGTTTTAACTTATTTTGCACATCATGTTGCTGTAACCGTCTCTTATGACCAAAAATAAATTCTGGACATCAGAACTGCGATTACTCACCACAAACTGGCAGAATCCTTTATTTCCTTTAAGGAGTCCAACGTGAATGACATACTGCTTTCCCGGGAACAGGCCCAGATCCCTGTCATTTGCGTGAAGAGAAGGCGGAGAAAAAGGGGCTGGAGGGTGGGCTGCCTTCTGAGAATTCGTAGGCGATTGAATAATCCCCACTTCCTTCCATTCTTCTAGCAAACGTGCAATCTTTGGAAAATAAAATTGATGACCTACGCAGAAGATTAAACTACCAACGGGACATTCAAAACTGAAATATCTTATACTTCACGGAGTCGTGGCTGAAGGACGACACTATCAACATACAGCTGGCTGGTCATACGCTGTATCGGCAGCGTATAACGGTCTACATACCACCACAGACTGATGCTGGCATGAGTTGTATTCCGTCATAAGCAAACAGGAAAACTCTCACCCAGAGGCGGCGCTCCTAGTGGCCGGGGACTTTAATGTAGGGAAACTTAAATCCGTCTTACCAAATTTCTATCAGCATGTTAAATGTGCAATCAGAGGGAAAAAAACTCTGGACCACCTTTACTCCACACACAGAGACGCATATAAATCTCTCCCTCACTCTCCATTTGGCAAATCTGACCATAATTCTATCCTTCTGATTCCTGCTTACAAGCAAAAATTAAAGCAGGAAGCAGCAGTGACTCAATCAATAAAAAAAAGTGGTCAGATGAACCAGATGCTAAACTACAGGACTGCTTTGCTAGCACAGACTGGAATATGTTCCGGGATTCCTCCGATGGCATTGAGTACACCACATCAGTCATTGGCTTCATCATTAAGTGCATCGATGATGTCATCCCCACAGTGACCGTACGTACGTACCCCAACCAGAAGCCATGGATTACAGGCAACATCCGCACTGAGCTAAAGGCTAGACCTGCCGTTTTCAAGGAGCGGAACTCTAACCCGGAAGCTTATAAGAAATCCTGCTATGACCTCCGACAAACCATCAAACAGGCAAAGCGTCAATACAGGACTAAGAATGAATCGCACTACACCGGCTCTGACACTCGTCGGATGCGGTAGGGCTTGCAAGCCATTACAGACTACAAAGGGAAGCACAGCCAAGAGCTGCCCAGTGACACAAACCTTCCAGACGAGCTAAACTACTTTTATGCTCGCTTCGAGGCAAATAACATGCATGAGAGCACCAGCTGTTCCGGAAGACTGTGTGATCACGCTCTCCGCAGCCGATGTGAGTAAGACCTTTAAACAGGTCAACATTCACAAGGCCGCAGGGCCAGACGGATTACCAGGATGTGTACTGCGAGCATGGGCTGGCAAGTGTCTTCACTGACATTTTCAGTGTCTCCCTGTCTGAGTCTGTTAAATCAACATGTTTTAAGCAAATCACCATAGTCCCTGTGCCCAAGCGCATTAAGGCAACCTGCCTAAATGACTACCGACTTGTAGCACTCACGTCTGTAGCCATGAAGTGCTTTGAAAGGCTGGTCATGGCTCACACTTATCACCATCATCCCAGACACCCTAGACCCACTCCAATTTGCATACCACCCTAACAGATCCATAGATGATGCAATCTCTATTGCACTCCACACTACCCTTTCCCACCTGGACAAAAGGAACACCTACGTGAGAATGCTATTCATTGACTACAGCTCAGTGTTCATCACCATAGTGCCCTGAAAAGCTCATCAATAAGCAAAGGACCCTGGGACTAAACACCTCCCTCTGCAACTGGATCCTGGACTTCCTGACGGGCCGTCCCCAGGTGGTAAGGGTAGGTAACAACACATCTGCCACGCAGATCCTCAACACAGGGGCCCTTCAGGGGTGCGTGCTCAGTCCCTTCCTGTACTCCCTGTTCACTCATGACTGCATGGCCAGGCATGACTCCAAGTTTGCCGATGACACAACAGTGGTAGGCCTGATCACCAACAACGACAAGACAGCATATAGGGAGGAGGTCAGAGACCTGGCCATGTGGTGCCAGGACAACAACCTCTCCCTGAACGTGATCAAGACTAAGGAGATGATTGTGGACTACAGGAAAAGGAGGACCGAGCACGCCTCCATTCTCATCGACTGGGCTGTAGTGGGGCAGGTTAAGAGCTTCAAGTTCCTTGGTGTCCACATCACCAACAAACTAACATTGTCCAAGCACGCCAAGACAATTGTGAAGAGGGCACAACAAAACCTATTCCCCCTCAGGAGACTGAAAAGATTTGGCATGGGTCCTCAGATCCTCTAAAGTTTCTACAGCTGCACCATCGAGAGCATCCTGACTTGTTGCATCACTGCCTGGTATGGCAACTGCTCGGCGGTGTCAGAGGAAGGCCCTAAAAACTGTCAAGGACTCCAGCCACCCCTGTCATAGAATGTTCTCTCTGCTACCGCACGGCAGCGGTACCGGAGCACCAAGTCTAGGTCCAAGAGGCTTCTACCCCCAAGCCATAAGACTCCTGAACATCTAATCAAATGGCTTCCCAGACTATTTGCATTGCCCCCCCCCCCCTTTACACCGTTGCTACTCTCTGTTGTTGTCATCTATGCATAGTCACTTTAATAACTCCACCTACATGTACATATTACCTCAATTACCTCAACTAACCAGTGCCCCAGCACATTGACTCTGTACCGGTACCCCCCTGTATATAGTCTCGCTATTGTTATTTTACTGCTGCTCTTTTTTTAAACTGCATTGTTGGTTAGGGGCTCGTAAGTAAGCATTTCACCGTAAGGTTCCCTGTTGTATTCGGCGCATGTGACTAATACAATTTGATTTGATTTGATAGAAATACACGCTGTTACATATTGCAATGGATTCTACAGTTAGCTGGCTACACCTCTTTCTCTTGGGTGTTAACAAGAGTGGATGCTTGAGACTATGAGTTGTCCATTAGCACAGTGTAGGCTTTGTGTATCTCCCAGACATCCCAACCCATTTTAACACATTGGTCAATTATCAACCCCGGGATGTGCCAGTTACTGGGCAGAAAACTCACTCCGCATACGCGTTTAGTCATGATTAAAGTGCATAATGTGATTGTACACATAGTGACAGGGAGATTAAGTTGAACATTTGACTTTTCATTGGGACGATGAATGGTAAAGGTGAATTCTAGATGAATTCTAGCTGCCTATTCAAGTCAAATGGGCCCCTGTCAAAAGTAGTGCACTACATAGGGAATAGGATGCCATTTGATAATCAGTCTTTAAGTAGCTCCAGTATCTCTGGGGAGGGAGGGAAAGGAAGGTAAACAAACTCAAAAGGACACCTTCGGAGTTTCAGAGTTTCTCCTGACATCAGCAGAAGGACCCAGGGTTATTTTTTCTCCAGGAGGGATTTGTGTCTGATATCTTTGAGATGACTACTGCAGTGTAACTAATCATGAACTCAGGATGGACATGCTTGGCCCCTGGGACAGAGGCTGAGAAACCCTGTTTTAGAGTGGCCATCTATTCCAGCCATCTGTCCCTGCTTGCTGGGGTTGCAGGCAGCACTTGCCTGATGATTGAAGATATTTATCAGCAACACATCAATCAATAAAAAGTCAGTATAAAAATGATTATAATTTACTTGTCATAAAAAATGAATAACCAGCCAAAAGGACTGAACACTAATATGTTTCTGTGTGAATGCATCTCTAAGATTTTAGAGATGTCCTAATTCAATCTACATTGTTTAGTTGGGTAAAACACAGCTGGCATGCCTTGCATCATTTGTTGCCATCTGGAGTGCATTTGGTGCTCAAGGAAAACTATCCGGATAGTTATATTACCAAAGAAATTACAAAAGAGGCAGAACATATTGTAGATAAAGAATACAGTACATCATTTGTAATGAAGTACCTGTACCTTCACAGGAAAGGTACTGTGTACTTTGTTTTACTTAACGTCACAACAGCACATCCATCAAGACTTTCGTGTATTAGCCTACCCTTCAGTTCGAAGATAGGGCCAGGGTTGTGTTCATTAAGATACACTGTAATAAAACATTTTGCAAATGAAAACGAAAATGAGTGTTTCTCATTGGAGCACAAAACTGAGGAACACTAACTGAACACGACCCAGTTTTTCCTGAACATGTTGACTGGACCAGAAAAAAAATGTCTGATCATATCATACCAGTATTCAGACACTAGTTGGAGTTATCTGCTTTGGGGCATACGTTAGTTGTCTTACCTTCTGTGGGGACGCTGGTCGGGGAGAGGGACGTAGACAAAGAGGCTTCGGCTGTGGTGGTCTCTCCTCTGCTCCGGCCTGTTGTCTTGGCAACTAACGTGGTGGTGAACGGATAGAGTTGTGTGGTGTTGATGATATCACAGCTTTTGTCCTTGGTCTGCAAGACAGAATACAAGGGCCATCTTCGTCATGCATGTAAGAATATGTTTTGTGTGTGTGTGTGTGTGTGTGTGTGTGTGTGTGTGTGTGTGTGTGTGTGTGTGTGTGTGTGTGTGTGTGTGTGTGTGTGTGTGTGTGTGTGTGAGAGCTGAAGATGTGAAAGGAGTAACTGGGTCATCGCCTTTCCCCCTGCACATAGCAGACCAGGGCATCCATCATCCTGGCAGCCACACACAAAAAACATTACAGCAGATACACATGCACGCACACATTCCACCATATCCCCACTCACTCGCTATCCATATTAGAAAGCGAGCCATTTCCATCAGCCATGACGATATTCACCTCATCAGGACAGCTGTTATCCACCCAGTCCTGCCGATGGCGGTCGAACCCACTGGAACACCTGAAACCAGAGGAGACGATTGTCAGGAAGAGTTTAGGAACATGAACACAAGACATGCATCACTAAGAGGGCTAAACCACAATCAAAGTTGGAACGAATACATCTCTAAAACGTAAATTATAGCAACATATATACGTGGTGCTATCCAGCTCTGTAGACCTGCAGATGTTACATGAAACCAAAAATGTTTATAATAATCCACTATAATAATCTCAGTCTGGAGTCTGGGTGTCCAAAATAAGTTCAAAGAGGGGAAAAGGCCATGATTATTTGAATATATAGGGGGGATTTGTGAAGAGGAAGTTCACTGGGTCAAACTGCTCAGAGTACAGGGGTTGATGTAGGGGGTGAGGGGAAACGGGAAGAGGGAGAGAGGGGTGAAGGGGATGAGGGGGAATGCGTAATGCCTCCCAGCCAGAGGCGACTCGTAAACTCTGTGGACTAGCCTTTGATCGAGGGCAACTGCTCATTCTTCCTCTTGTTCACAGATCATAATGAGTGTGAGTGAAGATACTGACCCCCAGGCGAACCTTCATACCCCCCCCTCCTTATCCCTCTCTCTTTTCTTCTCTTCTCTTTCCTCTGTAAGACCTCGCTGACATTTCAATGTTACATTCACTGAATTTTGAGGGACATATTTTCTTGCTTTGACACAGAGGGATTGTTTGTTCTCCATCTTTCTTTCTCTCTCTCTCTCTCTATTATATTTTTTATTTTGTCTGTCTGGCTCAAATAGTCCACTGAAGTCAAAGACAGAAAGCTGTACAATCATATCACCAATGGCGTAGGTGGTAAACAAATGCTAAACCAGTGTCATGCACCTCACAGACACCTAACCCGCTAACAATGCAGCAAGACCCACGAACAATCCACCCCTCTACTTCTCTACATGGAGCAGTGGTTGCTGGTGGGTGGAGATATCGGAGGACGGGCTAATCATAATGGCTGGAATGCAATATGGGACAGTATGGTTTCCATGTATTTCATACCGTTTCATTTATTCCATTCCAGTCACGACAATGAGCCTGTCTTCGGATATCTCCGCCTACTAGCCCCCACTACCGTACAGACAGGCCGCATTAACCTCCATTCTCCATCCTTATTCCCATCAGGTCCTATAACTCCCATTAGTCCTGGTGGATGTGGTAACGCTCTCCGTGTGGAGAAGAAGAGGAGTCCATTCCCATCTCCCTCTGCTGTCTAATCAGCCCACACTGCCCGGATTCCACCGTATTGTTGCATGAAAAATTCCACCTCATCTGTCCAATCAGCCGAGACAGATTCCTTCACCTCTTTTCCCCCTCCGATTTTCGCGGGAGAAGCGGAGCGAGAGAGGGAGAGAGAGACCGAGACAGGCCAAGGATATTACTGCAACACAGGTCTGACCAGTCCCTTCGGATCCATTTATGTTTTACCTCAATGCCATCCAACATCCCAAATGGCACCCTATTCCCCTATGGGCCCGGGTCAAAAGTAGCACACTATATAGGGAATAGGGTGCCATTTGGGATGCATTCCAAACCTTCCTTCCGACATCCACTCAGCCACCACACCGCTAATTATAAATGGGTTGAGCTGCCTCATTTGAATATAAATGAATACACATGGGAGAAAGTTTCTGTACGGTCTTGTCGTTTTCTCCCCCCCCCCCCTCTTTCATGGCAGAGAAGATGCATTTCTTTATTGGGTTTTAAAGACTCATTGGTCTCGGTTACATTGCGGGTACATTCAAAGACATTTAGTCTATCTCATACCAATGGGCCATATTTCTTGACATTATATGGATTTACTACCAGAGGTTTGAGGGTTACTAAAGCTCACTGGGTCTACATAGTGAACGTTAAGCTTATCAGTGTGTAGGAATGTTGAAACCATCATTACACTCTTGGCACTACACTCAATCTATCTCCACACACACGCAATGTGATTGAATGAGGTACGCAGAGTGACCGCATCTTATTCAAGCGCAAGATCTCTGAAATGTTATGTGGCGGCAGTCATTTTGATAGTACATTCATGATGCACACCAGCTGTGTTTTTGAGTAAACAAATCGTCTCTTTCTCACCAAATGAGCGCTCGGCAGTATTGGTAACCACGGCAAGTCGCTGGTCCATAGGGATGCCTTGCATGCTTTATTAGCTCCAACCCGCTTTTAATTGTCCAACCCAGCCCAGCGCCCAGCTTGCATACATCAGAGGGACCCAATGAGCTGATTTAGCCTGAAACACATGGGAGAGCAGGTACCCAACGAGCAGGTTCTTACACATCACAGAGAGAGAGGGCGAGAGAGAGAGAGAGAGAGAGAGAGAGGTAGAGAGAGAGAGAGAGAGAGGTAGAGAGAGATTTAGAGAGAGAGAGGTAGAGCGAGGGAGAGAGAGAGAGCGGTAGAGAGAGAGAGAGAGAGGTAGAGAGCAAGAGAGAAGTATAGAGAGAGAGAGGTCGAGAGAGAGGTAGAGAGGTAGAGAGAGGTGGGGTGTAGAGAGAGGTAAAGAGAGAGGTAAAGAGAGAGGTAGAGAGAGGTAGAGAGAGGGAGAGAGAGAGAGAGAGAGAGAGAAGGAGAAAAAGAGGGAGGTATAGAGAGAGGGAGGTAGAGAGGTAGAGAGAGGTAGAGAGAGAGAGAGGTGGGGTGTAGAGAGAGAGAGCAGTAAAGAGAGAGAGAGAGAGGTAAAGAGAGAGGTAAAGAGAGTGGTAGAGAGAGAGAGAGAGAGAGGTAGAGAGAGAAAGAGAGATGGTTCATTACGGCTGCTCTCTTAAATCACAGGCGCCTTCCTTTCATTAACCTACTGCCCAACAATGCTGCAATGCATTTCAATTAGCTTGTTTAAACTGTGCATTCATTTGACTTTTCAAGGGAAGTTTGTTGTTGAAGGACACCAAGGACAGAGCGAGCCCTAACGGTGTGATGCAGGACGCACGCGTTTAAATCTCATTAAAATGCAGCGTAATTAGATCATTATAATTCAGGCGTATAGTGTGTCATCGCAGCTCTAATAAACTGCTGAGGTGATGCACGTAAAGGGAGTTCAGTTCGATGCACAGGCGGTAGAATTAGTCTTCCTCTGGAGGGTACAGAATATAGATACATTGTCCGCTGTGATCCTGTATGGCTAAATTGGTAGAGCATTGTGCTTGCAATGCCAGGATTATGGGTTTGATTCCCAGAGCCACCAATACATCAAATTTATGCACACATGATTGTATTATTATTTTCTAAGTTGGATGGAGAGAGGAGACCGAGAGGAGACAGAGAGGAGAAGGCTAAACCCTGACCTTTAGTGACCTCACAAAGCCCAGTGGTCCCGGTGCGTGTACTGCACGTCCCCTAAATCGCGCATCATCACTCTCGGAATAAACGATTAATCTAAAATAACTATGGGGTCGTTTCATTATGGATGCATTGGCCACTAAAAGGCTTCCCAAGTCGTACCCTTTTTCCAATATAGTACACTACTTTTGACCAGCGTCCACAGGGGAATAGTACATTTACATTTACATTTTAGTCATTTAGCAGACGCTCTTATCCAGAGCGACTTACAGTAGTGAATACATACATTTCATACATAAAAAAAAATAAAACAATTCCATACTGGTCCCCCATGGGAATCGAACCCACAACCCTGGCGTTGCAAACACCATGCTCTACCAACTGAGCCACACGGGACTGTAGTCTGTCATTTGAGATACGGACAAAGCGTAGAGACATAGGAATATGGGGAGTAGTCAAATCATCTCCGCTAAGTCCAACAGACATTTTCCAAGAAGGGAGGCCCAAAAGCTTTCAGTGCACTTGATAACTAATGGCTTTTACAAACCTCAAATGGACAACAACATGCCTGGAACACATTCTCTGCTTCATGATTAATTTATGCTTCCCTGTCTTCTGAACCCAAACGCTGCGATCCAACACTAAAACAATGCTCCAACAACACTCCAACAACGCTGTCCAAACCTCCATCATTCACATCTCACAACAGGCAGGTAATATCTCATCTGTGCAATAACACTCTACACGGTCTCAAATATTTACCTTTTTGTGCGAGGGTGTGAAAGATAGAAAGACAAATGGTGTGAGAGAGAGAGAGAGAGAGAGAGAGAGAGAGAGAGAGAGAGAGAGAGAGAGAGAGAGAGAGAGAGAGAGAGAGAGAGAGAGAGAGAGGAGAGAGGAGAGAGAGAGAGAGAGAGAGAGAGAGAGAGGAATTCTCCATTTCGCCAAAAAAAAAACAAGAGTAATGGGTCGGATCTCATGTTCTCTCCCTCTGTTGTTCATTCCTTCCCTGTCTCTCCATGGCGGGCCATCAATAAGGAAAAACAACATCACCACAACTCACTGGCTCCCTCCCAAACTGCACCCTATTCCCTCTTTACAGTATACAGGGCACAACTTTTGACAAGGGTCCATGGGCCATTTGGGACACACAAACACTGAGCAGAAGGCTTAGGGGAGGGTCAGTCTCCACATGATAGCCACATGTCAATACATACACCTCACACTCAATAGCTAGCTAAGAGAGGTGCTGAGTGACTGGTACTAATAGCAACATTTAAAGGAGGGAGAAGAAAGACAGGGAGACTGAGCGAGCGATGGAGATGGTCACCGTCCCAAAAAGATGGTCTCCGTCCCAAATGGCCCCTATTCCCTATATAGTGCACTACGTTTGATCAGAGCACATAGGTAGTAGGGCGGCATTTGGGATGCAGACAAAGACATACGGTAAAGGGTATAGAGGGGTGTCTGACCTGCGAAGGCGGTGGCACCAGCTGCAGTTGAAGTTGATCTGGGAGGAGATGCAGCTGCTACAGCTGGTGAACTGGAGACATGCTATGGAGGGAACAGGATACGCACGTCACAACAAACATACGTCACAACACACACGTCACAACACACACACACACACGTCACAACACACACGTCTACTGACTCAGTCAAAACTCAATATAGAAATCTATATATAGATTGCTAGATTGTTGTAGTTGATAATGCAAAACAATATATTAAGCATCTCAGAATAGAAGTGCTGATCTAGGATCAGGTCTCCCATGCCCATGTAATCTTATTAATTGAGATGTTAAAGGTTAACTGATCGTAAATTAGAACACCAACTCTGAGACACTTGATACATTCATACCAATTGTCAAAACACCAACATAGAAATCCATAGCTAGAATGTTGTAGTTTGCTAAATGCAAAACAGACGTTTCTAAAACCTATTACTATATCTAGAACCTAGGCTAGTTCATGGGGGCCTACTTGTGTTGTCTTTATCATATATCATATCATGAGCCACGTCTATCAAAGGAATCCATCTTACTCGGTAGAGGCATCATTTCCACTGCTGTGGAGTTGGTGATTTTGGTCTTCGTCAGCTCCACGCGATGGTACTCATAGATCGTTCTCCTACGAACATCTGAATGGAGTGAGTAAGAGAAAGGGAAAGAGAGGGAGGGAAGGAAGGAAAGAGCGAGAGAGAAAACGGTCACAAATCTTCCTTGGAGAGCTAAAACTAGGACAAGTGGTTCCCGAGGAGGAGAGCGAGAGAGAATAAGAGAACGGAGAGGCAGAATCAGGCCATATGGGAAGAGAGAAGAGCATTCCTTTAGTTTTCTCTCTCTCTGTATCAGAAAGCCTGCCACTTGGCAAAGGGGTGGGCAGAAATGTCCCACTAGAGGTGATATCCCTGTTGAAAGCCCCCAGTTCCTCGAATGGCTACGTCCCAAATGGCACCCTATTCCCTATATAGTGCACTGCGTTTGACTAGGGCCCGTAGGGCTCTGGTCAATGGGCCCTGGTCAAACATAGTGCACTATGTAAGGAATAGGGTGCCATTTGGGATGCTCCCCCAGTGACTAAGATAATCTGCTGCTGCAGTCACCAGGACCAGGCTCGGTAAAACGGAGAGTTTGATTTGATCCATCATTGACTCTCAGTAGTCCCCCAATAATAAGTGGCTTTTTCAATCTTAGTGTAAAATGGCCCACTTGGTTTTGCAGTCTATGCATCTCCCCCCGGCACTACACTCAACTATACACAGATAGAAAGGATTATAATATTATATATTATACTGTACATCCTAATTCAATTAAAATGAAAAGGCATAGCTCCGCCATTGTAATCTCATAAATGTAAAAGCTTTGCTAGTTAATTCCTTAATTCCAGTCATTTTCCTGGTGTGTTTAAATCCTTAATTCAAGTTAATGTGACTGAAATTCCTGGAATTCAATGGGACGTTTATGTACATCAGTGAGAGTAATTATTTAACGTAGCCCGTATGACATTGTTCAACACATTACATTTTCTATAATACACACACTTGCTTGAGCAATGAGATAGAAAATTGAAATTCAATAAACAGCACCATGGCTGTGGAACATACACAGCAATGAGTTTGACTGCTAGTGAGCCCAATTCATTATATACACTTACTGTATACACTCATACATAATTGACCAATATAAAATGAACACATTTTGCCTGCTTGGATGAGTTTTCATCTAAGAGCAAAGCCATTATTCTGTTGTGTGCAACTGTGGATCCAGATACCGCGGCGGCAGACTGGAACCAGAAATCGTCTTTGGCATTTCAGGGCCGATTCCTCGAGGCCCCCACACCAGCCCAGTTTTTCCATGAGGACCCCACTATTAGGACCCCACTATTAGCCTAATAATAGTGCTGAGCGAATAACCTACTTTTCTGTTACTTTTCTGTTTTTAAACAACTAATTGACTGACATCGGTTCAATTATTTGAATTGCACTTAATTCGCGTTTTTTCTGTGAGTTCAATGCTCAGTTTCGGTGGAGATAAATCAGATCAAGTTCGAACTTTGCAATGTAGTAGGGAGTTATAGTTTTCAACAGGTCAATATTCCACATAGTTTAGCACAGAAAGCCTCCCGAGTGGTGCAGGGGTCTAAGGCACTGCATTGCCGTGCTAGCTGTGCCACTAAAGATTCTTGGTTTGAGTCCAGGCATGGTCGCAGCCGGCCATGACAGGGAGACGCATGGAGCGGCGCACAATTGGCCCAGCATCGTCTGGGTTAGGGGAGGGTTAGGCCGGCAGGGATGTCCTTGTCCCATCGCGCACTAGCGACTCCTGTGGCGGGCCGGGTGCAGTGCACGCTGACACGGTCGCCAGGTGTACGGTGTTTCCACCGACACATTGGTGCGGCTGGCTTCCGGGTTAAGTGGGCATTGTGTCAAGAAGCAGTGCGGCTTGGTTGGTTTGTGTTTAGGAGGATGCACAGCTCTCGACCTTTGCCTTTCCCGAGTCCATATGGGAGTTACAGCGATGGGACAAGACTGTAACTACCAATTGGATACCACGAAATTGGGGAGAAAAAGGGATAAATAAAATAACAAATAAAATAAAAGATTTTAAAAAGTTTAGCACAGAAAATGTGGTAATTAATGACCATAATCCATTGTTCACCTGCTTACTTGTCCGGTTTGTGTAGTGCAGACATGGAGACCTCGTTGATGGAGTTAAGAGAGATTGTGCAAGAGAGATAGAAAGCAGTTGCTTACGACGTATCTCTACTTGAAAATACATGATCTAAGTGATTGATAGTTGGTATTCAGCAGTCATAAAAGTATTTCTTAATTGCTTTGAAGAACTACTAAAATTGTGATTTTCTCAGATAGCATATGCAGAAGCTCTATAGAGATGAGACGATGATTCGGAATTAAATCATAAAGTCATCAAATAAAACAAATATTTTATTAAAGTAAAGAAATGTGAATAAATAATGGTTAATCAGTGATAAGCAGTAATGGGCAGTCACTACCATAAGGGGACTTTTATTAATTGTTTTATTCTGTGTTGTTACAGCATTCAACTGACATAATGCATTTCTTTTTTTCCCCGAAACTAAAATCGAAAACATGATTATTTTTAAATAATTGAACCGAAACTGAACCAACCTCAAAAAGCACTAATCGCTCAGCACTACCTGATAGTTATCGTTTCGCGCAACCCCCCAACAATTGTTTACAGACAGATTATTTCACTTATAATTCACTGTATCACAATTCCAGTGGGTCAGAAGTTTACATACACTAAGTTGACTGTGCCTTTTAACAGCTTGGAAAATTCCAGAAAATGATGTCATGGCTTTAGAAGCTTCTGATAGGCTGATTGACATAATTTGAGTCAATTGGAGGTGTACCTGTACAAACAATAGTACGCAAGTATAAACACCATGGGACTACGCAGCCGTCATACCGCTCAGGAAGGAGACGCGTTCTGTCTACTAGAGATGAACGTACTTTGGAAGTAGCCACTGCTCCAAAACCGCCATACAAATGCCAGACTACGGTTTGCAACTGCACATGGGGACAAAGATCGTACTTTTTGGAGAAATGTCCTCTGGTCTGATGAAAGAAAAATAGAACTGTTTGGCCATATTGAACATCGTTATGTTTGGAGGAACAGGGGGAGGCTTGCAAGCCGAAGAACACCATCCCAACTGTGAAGCACGGGGGTGGCAGCATCATGTTGTGGGGGTGATTTGCTGCAGGACGGACTGGTGCACTTCACAAAATAGATGGCAACATGAGGAAGGAAAATTAGGTGGATATATTGTAGCAAATTTGTGGGCAGAACTGAAAAAGCGTGTGCGAGCAAGGAGGCCTACAAACCTGACTCAGTTACACCAGCTAAGTCAGGAGGAATAGGCCAAAATTCACCCAACTTGTGGAAGGCTTTTATTTACTAGGATTAAATGTCAGGAATTGTGAAAAACTGAGTGTAAATGTATTTGGCTAAGGTTTATGTAAACTTCCGACTTCAACAGTATATAGAGAATTGTGTGCCACTTGAGACACAGCCTATGAGTATACATTCTTCTAATACAGGTGAGAAAACAGAACTATAGAGACATTAGAATGTGTGAAAAACACAGTCAAAACATGCTTGGTTTTGGCACCAAAAACATCTGACCAAGGCATACTGTAGAGTATTAGCTGACTTGACCCTGAAACCCATCCCACCCACCATCTACCCTCCCCTATGGCTGGCTTCCTCTAGCCCCAGGCATTAGGATGATCAAGTCCAATGATAGCATTGAGGGGCCAGAGGAGGGGGGGAGGTCTCTCGCTCTCTCTCTGCCTGCCTGGTGGTGCTGCTCTGTGGACAGGCTATCCAGACTCGGTCGCCTGCCTCGGGTTTCCTCTGGAGGTGGATGAGTCTGGGGGTGTAGGGTGAAGTTGCTCTCAGACGCTGATCTTGGCAGCCAGGTCACCCGTGATACAAGTGAGTATTCGACATCCAACCATGTCCGAGGACGTTGGGAGATAACGTGGAAACCGGCCACTAGGGACAACAGTGAGCGCTGTTACCTTCAAGTAGGTTTCGGTTTTGCTGGGGCGTAAGCATCTGCCTCTGATTCCAAAGATTGCATGTTCGATTCCAGCAACAGATTTTTGTTTTAAGCCTATCCCAAACCATAACCCTTACCTTAAACACTTTAAAATGTTACATTTGCAACAACTTTTACATTTGACGTTTGAGAAACATGGATGAATGTCTAATTCTGACGAGACTGTGAGAGCTAGTTGGATCTTGGGTCAGTTTAGCATTTTCCCTCTACTAGTGAAGGTTAAGATTAGGAAGGGGAAGCTGATCCTAGATCTGCACCTATGGGAAACAGTGGGTCTGGGAGGTAGGAAGCTTTAACAGCAATTACAGTCTCAGCCTGAGCATCAAAAGTGGTAATGAGGATTTAGCTGTCCTGCTCCAATACCATCAAACAAAACGAGCTTTGTAGAAGTGTGTCATCAATTATGCACACAAGGGTCAATTAGGCCATAATCTAATTAAAAGCACGCTCATGCAAAATTATGCACTGGCCCAATATCTCCCCAAAATACAATGGAAAATAGGCTACTGGTCTGGTACACACCTAAGAAGGGTCCAGCCAAGGAATTGGTTTCTTATTCATTCACCCCTGAAAGTTGGATGAGAATCATTGGAAATGTGATGTGGGAAAAGTCAATGAAGGAATAAGGGAATCCAAATTCTGAATAGTGCTTTATTTGCCAGTAGCCTTTGTACCTGTGTCACAGTGGAGTCCAACTCTGCTGGAAGGAGAAATAGAATAAATACGCGGGCAGATTTTCATTACTCACACTGTTCCAACAGCCCTGTGATAATAATAATAATCACTGCGCAGAACAGAATATCACATAGGACCCTGACTGTGAGGTTAGGTCCCTATACTATTCCTATTCCCGATGGGGTATAAAAGCTCTAATTCCATACAAGTGTATTTCCTGCCATCAAGATAACAGTCATGCAGCTTTTATATCGCCTCATTAATTCAGAATCCTTACCACCACACGGCAAGCTCTCTTGCTTTGAGCAAATTATTTCCATTATCTCCTCCCCAAAATCTTTGCAATCATTGAACATTGGACATGGAAATTCAGCAATATCACAATATGAATGGATATGATGAATACACACAAGGATGTCAAGCTGACCTCCTCCTCTGCCTGTATAATAATGAGGTGAGCTAATCCTGGGCCTGCTATTGTACATTTACCATGGTGAATTAGCACAAGAATAAACTCAGACAGGTATTAAAAGGACTGAGGCACTTCTGGTTTTGAAAACATCATCAGAATAATGCATTACGGTGACTGGGAGTCTGGCTGTCCGTGCATCTGGCTGCCCAGCCCGGGGGTGGCTAAATAAAAGCCTGGGTTTAAAGGTTTTAACACCGGAAGACCAGCGGGTCTCCAGGCCTCTAACACCTGACCTGGTAATTATCTCGCCTGTCCATGGGATGCCGGAAAATCCTCCCTCTGCTGCTGCCAGTGCAGCACAGGCCAGGCCCAAACGCCATGGCCTGGAAATAGCTAGCAAGCATTGTAAAATGTTTAATTTTACAAATTAAGCGTGAACGTGGCTAAAGGAGTGGGTTAGAGGAAGCCTCTCGGCTGTGCTAGCTGTGTGTGCTCAGGCCGGTAATTGGCAGCAGAGACACTTATTGACTCGACATGAGTTCACTCCTGTACACTAAACACTCAGCCCTTGAGCTGCCTGGGCGCTTCCCAAATGGCACCCTATTCCCTATAAAGTGCAGTACTTTTGACCAGAGCCCACTCAAGTAGTGCACTATTTAAAGGAATAGGGTTTGGTACGCTCTGATGCTTGGAGCTTAAAGCCACTAAGCAATCATTCTAGTCTAAAGACATAATCATATTAGAATACGAGAGAGATAACTTAAAATACCATTTTCATGTACAGTCGTTAACACTACAAGTATCAGCAGATGTGTCTAAAAGAACAACCGGTCCTTAAAAGGTTGATCTACATTTCAAAAGACATTATTTTCTTCCAGGAGAATGAAAAATGAGTTCCACGCAGCTGTAGGGATTGGGATTACACAACAGGAATTCAGATCAAAGTAGTCCAGCCATCTGACACAGTCTGAGTTTCAGAGCTGGGTGGAACCCTGGGTCAGTGCAATCAATACTGCAGAAGGATCCATTCTACCTGCTGTCCAGGGGACCAGATCAGGGTGCGTGTGTGTGTGTCAAGATTGTTAGGGCTTTTACTGATGTCTCATATCCACAATGAATCAAATCACAACATTTTTATTCATCACAAGCAACAGGTGTGGACTAACAGTGAAATACTTAGTTACGGGCCCTTCCCAACAATACAGAGAGAAAGAAAATAGTGAAATAATAGAAAAGTCAAACACGTAATAATAAAAGTCACAATAGATTAAAAAAATGAGTAACGATAACTAGTCTATATACAAGAGCTACCAGTACTGAGTCAATGTGCAGGGGTACGAGGTCATTGAGGTAGATATGTACATATAACTAGGAATAAAGTGACAGATAGTCAACAATAGCAGCAGAGTAAGTGATCAGTCGTAAAGGTGAGTGCAAAAAGGATCAATGCAGATAGTCCGGGTAGCTATTTGATTAATTATTTAATTAACTCTTTAGAAGTCTTATGGCTTGGAGGTAGACGCTGTTCAGGGTCCTGTTGGTTCCAGATTTAGTGCATTGGTAACGCTTGCCGTGCGGTAACAGAGAGAAAAGTCTGTGACTTGGGTGGCTGGAGCCTTTTTTAGGGCCTTCCTCTGAAACTGCCTGGTATAGAGGTCTTGGATGACAGGGAGCTCGGCACCAGTGATGTACTGGGCTATACGTACTACCCTCTGTAGCGCCTTGCAGTCGGGTGCCGAGCAGTTTCTATACAAAGTGGTGACGCAGCCTGTCAAGATGCTCTCAATGGTGCAGCAGTATAACTTTTTTTTTTAAACTGAGGGCCCATGTGAAATCTTTTCAACCTCCTGAGGGGGAAAAGGTGTTGTCGTGCCCTCTTCATGACTGTGCTCGTGTTTTTGGACCATGATAGGTCCTTAGTGGAGACCGAGGAACTTGAAGCTCTCGATCGCCCCGTCAATGTGGAAGGGGGTGTGCTCGGCCCCCCATTTCCTGTAGTCTACGATCAGCTCTTTGGTCTTGCTGAAGTTAAGAGAGAGGTTGTTGTCCTGGCACCACACTGCCAGGTCTCTGGCCTCCTCCCTATAGAATGTATCATCGTTGTCGGTGATCAGGCCTACCACCTACCATGCTGAGCTGTAGTTAATGAACAGCATTCTCACGCTGGTGTTCCTTTTGTCCAAGTGGGAAATGGCAGTGTGGAGTGCAATAGAGATTGTGTCATCTGTAGATCTGTTGGGGCGGTTTGCAAATTGGAGTGGGTCCAGGGTGTCTGGGATAATGGTGATAAGTGTGAGCCATGACCAGCCTTTCAAAGTATTTCATGGCTACAGATGTGAGTGCTACAGGGCGATAGTCATTGGGCACAGGGAGTGTGGTGGTCTGCTCGAAATATTTATGTATTACAGACTGGGTCAGGGAGAGGTTGAAAATATCAGTGAAGACACTTGCCAGCTGGTCAGCGCAGGCTCTGAGCACGCATCCTGGTAATTCGTCTGGCCCTGCGGCCTTGTGAATGTTAACCTGTTTAAAAAGTCTTACTCACATCGGCTGCGGGGAGCGTGATCACACAGTCGTCTGGAACAGCTGGTGCTCTTACACATGGTTCAGTGTTGCTTGGCTCGAAGTGAGCATTGAAGGCATTTAGCTCGTCTGGAAGGCTCGCGTAATTGGGCAGCTAGGTTTCCCTTTGTAATCCGTGATAGCTCGCAAGCCCTGCCACATCAAGGAGAGTTATAGTGATCAAGATTCAATTCCCTTTTAATTAAGAATCATCAGTTATAAACAACCAAATCCAGCCTTTTCAGAGCACTGCACAGCATAACATGTTGACGAACCAGTAGCTAACATTGGTACTGTATATCCTGAAATGGATGCATTGGCTACATGCTTTGCCTACTAAACAGCAGCGGCTGAGACACATTGAGAGAGCGAGATTGTCCTGCCCTTTTGACCGACAGAAGACCCAAGATGCTAATCCTGACCTTTCTCTCCAGACAGACAGACAGACAGACAGACATGAGTTTCTGCTCTCTGCCCAAATATCACCTTCTCCATGTTCACCCACCAACCTGCCTGTTTCTATCCTCTCTAGAGATATCACATTCGCCACCATTCACTAGGTATATGAAATATATGATCAAATGTATGTTTTCATGATATTACACTTCCAAAGGAAAGGCCTCTCATACAGGAAATTAGCAAACCAATAGTTTACTTCAGAGGGAGTACAGTACTACTGTTTGGGCTGTATTGTACGTCCATTAAACCAAAATAAATAAAGAAGGGAACCCAGTAAAAGTTTGTGAGGAAGCTGGCTCAGCATTTTACAGTCTTTCAGGCTAGAACAGACAGAACTTTGCAACCGAATCTCCAAATAAAACGGCATAACTCCAGCAACAGAATTACGCCATGGCTTGAAGTTTAAATTACACCATCTGGTGCCGTATCTTCGTTGTCAGTCCAAAAAAGTTTAGGGATTAATTCTGAATGGTTAACGTTAGGGTTAAAGTTAGGGATAGGGTTAAACTTAAGTTTAGGCATTAATTGGGTAAGTTAATGATTAAGGTTTAGGAAAGGCTTTAAAAAAAAGAAAAAACGCATGCCTAGCACTGGGATTGAACACGCGACCCTTGGAGCTGGCGTCTACAGCTTAAACGCCCATTCACCATCCACAATGCCCTAGTGAGCCTACTATACAGTAATAGGCGCTCACGCTGCCCCTAGTGGTCAGGTATAGCTTCCACATTTCGCCAGGTCCAAACGTAATCTGATACCTGCAGAGTCAGTATCTCCTGGTGTCATAGCCACGGGAAGTAAGGGTGCTGAGGGTGTGGCAGCACCTCCTGATTAAAACATAATTATTATAATAATTAAAAGAAAGAAACTAGGCCTTTATTACTCTTGTATGAGCGGAGAAAAATACTCCTCAGCAGAGCGGAGATAAATACTCCTCAGCCCCCCCCCACCTCACATCGCAAATGTCACCCTATTCCCTATATAGTGCATTACCTTTGACAAGGTCCCATAGGGAATAGGGTGCCATTTGGGACGCAGCCGAGGAGACTGTTTTCATCCAGCTGAGCTGAACGTTAGAAAGACTGCACCAAAGCGGGTAGTATTTAGCACAAGTCCTTTGGAAGCCTGAAAACCCTCTACAGCAGGGGCTTTCATCTCTTACCCTATGAGGTCCGGAGCCTGCTGGTTTTCTGTTCTACCTGATAATTAATTGTACCCACCTGGTGTCCCAGGTCTAAATGAGTTCCTGATTAGAGGGGAACAATGGAAAAAACACAGTGGAACTGGCTTCGAGGTCCAGAGTTGAGCTTGAGGGCTATATAGTACCAACAAGAGTGTTGTGGGAGAGCTACTGTGGCAACAGTTACAAGAGCACAGCTGAACCCACAGTTTTCAGAAAAGTAGAAATAATCAACAACCACAGAAGTTCAACACTCACAGAACAGCTGAGCAGCAGGTTTGAATTCCCCATTATAACACCTAAACCCTTTATTACTGACCACAGTGGCTATGTTCCAAATGGCCCCTTATTCCCTATGTAGTGCCCATAGGGCTTTGGTAAAATAAAAAAGTAGTGCACTATATAGGCAATGGGGTGCCAACGGGGAGTCTTTAAAGTTTTCTGAGCAGAGGTACTTATTACCCACGATTTAATAATTCCAGACAAAGTCGAAATGTTATAAATAACAAGCTATAAAACGCTATGTGAAACAAATACTGTACATTCTTCAAAAGCCAAGTCCTATGAACATATCATCAACAAGCAATTAAATCAATGATTTTCGCAGACTTGAAAATGAAATGAAAGCCCCAGAGCGGGTCTAGCAGCGGATGAAAAGGTTGACTTTCTCCTCTTTTGCGCAACTTTCTTTTAACTTTAATGGGCCTAAATTGGAAGGAACGTCATGCAAAGAGACAATTCTGGACCGCGCCCATGTAATCATTCCCATTCTGCCGTTTGAGAGGCCACAGCAAAAGGTTGAACTAATGCGCGCTTTGGGGTGAGATTCAGATCTAGGACCAACTTCCCATCCCCCAGTGGGAGAAATGCAAAACTGAACCAAGATCAGCATATAGGGCAGGGGTGAATTTTGGGATTTCGAATTCAACAAAAGGCAGCACAGACTTTTTGTTTTTACTTATTTGTTCATCCATACTTTATATCTACCTTTAGATGTTCCAGTGTGGCCTGGAGTGTTTTTTTTTAACCCAAAATAATAATTCCTTTAAAATGCCGAATGTGGCCCGCGGGCCGTAGTTGCCCACCCCTGGTCTAGGGGCAACTTCACCGTATTCCAGCCCCACAAGGAAGGAGTTTTGAGAGGGGGAAAAAAAACTACTGGTACTGGTCATGTGATTGGCTTACTGTATGTATCCACTGCCCATCCTTTGGTGTCATGCAGTATGAGGTGGTATGTACACAGTAAAAAACTGAAGTGATGTTTGATGGTGTGTGTGTAGTAAAAAGTGTAATGTGGTATGTGTCTATGTGATGTGTGAGTGGTAAAAGGTGTGCGTGCATGCGTGTGTGTGTGATGTGGTTTATGATGGTTTATGTGTATGTAGCGATGCAGGGAGTCGTGTGTGTGCGTGCGTGCAGTGACGCAGCACTCTCTGCATCATCGTGACTCACTGGGAATCTGTTGGATCCTGTGGACCACCACAAAGGCATCGGAGAGGCCCACCTTCACCGGGTGATTGACAGAGCTGATCTGGGCCACCTCGATGGGGATCTGGAAGAGAGAGGAGAGACCAGTGGAGGGGCATCAATCACCAGCCGTCACACCTATCTAACTGAGCCGGCTGCAAACAGACCAAACCAGGCAGAGGCCTAACAGTTTCTGATGCTGATGGAAGGCTGGGGTAAATGTGTCCCAAAATGACACCCTATACCGTTTATAGTGCACTTCTTTTGACCAGGGCCGGCACTATATAGGGAATAGGGTGCCATTTTGTGACGCAAGCCTACAGACAATGGGACTTCATTTACTGGCAAGAACAAAGAGCTTACAATCAACTCATCTCCCCAGAAAATCCAATTAATAACTCCACAAAACAAGTCCGGCGGGCTCAAACTTGAGAATGTAGAGATCCTTGGAGAGACACACTTTTATTGTGTGGTGAAAGTGAAGTGAACACAGCAGTCACCTTTACGTCTTTACATGAAGGTGGATGAGGTGAGTGGTTAGAGAGAAGTACTCCCTGATTGGAATGGAGAGAAAGAGAGAGAGAGAAAGAGATATGTCGCGTCATGCCCTGATTGAGAACAGAGGTTGGAGAGCACAGAGCTTTATTTATCAACTCAATCACGGAGAGAATGTAATAAGTGCTCCGTCGCCACAAGGAAGAGAGGGTGAGGAATGAGAGAGCGAGAGAGAGAAACAGAGAGAGAGAAATGGAAACAGAGAGAGAGAGAGAGAGAGCGAGAAATAGAGAAACAGAAAGAGATGGAGAAGGAGAGAGCGGTGAACGTGAATAATTCCCTGCTCCTCACAAGCTGGGTGTGACGTAATGTCACTCCTATAACCCTATAGCTGGGTTAGCTGACAACGTCACGAAAATGATGCGTAAGCATTGCAGAGGCCGTGTGTTGTTATGATTCTGAAAGTTCAGATAACTAGCAACAATGACAAGAAGCTGCCATGTGGGGGGAATCGTAGGTGGTTCATTTCAGCTAGTTTTATCTTGTTCTTGATACCATGTCTTGTTTAGCTAATTATCGCTATCTAGCTAGCCAACAACTGTAACGATATATTTGAGAGACAACAAGTACTCATTGTGCAAATGTATTTATGTTCTCAATAAACATTTGGAGAGGAAATAAAGTGTGCATGTTGTCAACAATCCTTTGATTCTAAACGAATCCCTTCTGTTTTCCTCAAGGGTTGCGCACAGATCGGTTTTGTTGCTAAGCAATCCACCCGTCTGTGGGAGATAGCTGGAGGGAGGAGCAGCGAGAGAAATAAAGAGAGACCGTGCGAGAGGGACTGAGAGTAGCAGAAATAGAGAAAGCGAGAGAAAGAGGCAGAGGGGAGGGACATATAGCCTAGATAGGGAGCAACAGAGAGAGAGAGAGAGAGAGAGAGAGAGAGGCATATGTAGATAAAGAGAACGAGAGAGAGGTTTAATACGTCGATAAAGAGAAAGAGAGAGAGAGAGACCTCTTTGTAGGCGAAGACGATCCTGCCGTCGCTGTGCAGTGTGGCCTGAAAGGTGAAGCTGCCCAGGTTGTAGCTGTCCTGCAGGTGGACATGGTCCCACTGGACTACCAGAGCAGTGCCTGGATGAGGGAAAGGGAAAGAGGGAGACTGTCAGAACCTTAGACAATCAAACAGGACCACATAACCACACAGGACCATGCAAAACCACAAAGAACCACTTAGGACCAGATATAACCACTTAGAACAACACAGTACCGCACATAACAACATACTGTATAACCACACAGGGCCACACAGAACTACATATAAACACACAGTTCCACACAAAACCACATAGAACCACACATGACCGTACAGAATAATATAGAACCACATACAGTATAACCACACAGGACCATACAGAACCACTTAGAACCATATGTAACAGGTGTGGGAAACCTAGGGGTTTAAAACTGGATAGAAAGTATGTAGAAATTATAATGGACCTATAACAAAATCGGTCCCCAAAGAAGTCTATGCAGCCCCCTGAATTTTGAAAACCCAATGTGGCCCTTTGAGACAAAATGATTACCCACCCCTGATATATAACTACACAGGACAATAGAGAACTACATAGACCTACATAGATTTCTATTAGATACGAATATGGAGAGCAAAACCCAGAGGAGGCAAGGTTCCTTAAGTTTCAAACATTGCCTAAGGCATCCAGGGTAGCCAAAATGAGTTGTGACATGCGTCTTCTCTGATACCACAGTTTCACCTTCTCAGATTATAAAAGATACATGTAAGCCTAGTAAATTCAGCAAAAAAAAGAAACATCCTCTCACTGTCAACTGTGCTTATTTTCAGCAAACTTAACATGTGTAAATATTTGTATGAACATAACAAGATTCAACAACTGAGACATAAACTGAACAAGTTCCACAGACATGTGACTAACAGAAATGGAATAATGTGTCCCTGAACAAAGGGGAGGTCAAAATCAAAAGTAACAGTCAGTATCTGGTGTGGCCACCAGCTGCATTAAGTACTGCAGTGCATCTCCTCCTCATGGACTGCACCAGATTTGCCAGTTCTTGCTG
The DNA here is from genome assembly GCF_965601325.2 of Salmo salar. NCBI lineage: Eukaryota > Metazoa > Chordata > Actinopteri > Salmoniformes > Salmonidae > Salmo > Salmo salar. The sequence goes on from NC_138319.1 coordinate 12,380,589, forward strand.
TGAGATGTTACCCCACTCTTCCACCAAGGCACCTACAAGTTCCTGGACATTTCTGGGGGGAATGACCCTAGCCCTCACCCTCCAATCCAACAGGTCGCAGATGTGCTCAATGGGATTGAGATCTGGGCTCTTCGCTGGCCATGGCAGAAAACTGATATTCCTGTCTTGCAGGAAATCATGCACAGAACGAGCAATATGGCTGGTGGCATTGTCATGCTGGAGGGTCATGTCAGGATGAGCCTGCATGAAGGGTACCACATGAGGGAGGAGGATGTCTTCCCTGTAACGCACAGCGTTGAGATTGCCAGCAATGACAACAAGCTCAGTCCGATGATGCTGTGACATACCGCCTCAGACTATGACGGACCTTCCACCTCCAAATCGATCCCGCTCCAGACTACAGGCTTCGGTGTAACGCTCATTCCTTCGACGATAAACGTAAATCCGACCATCACCCCTGGTGAGACAAAACCGTGACTCATCAGTGAAGAGCACTTTTTGCCAGTCCTGTCTGGTCCAGCGACGATGGGTTTGTGCCCATAGAAGATGTTGGAGGCGGTGATGTATGGTGAGGACCTGCCTTACAACAGGCCTACAAGCCCACAGTCCAGCCTCTCTCAGCCTATTGCAGACAGTCTGAGCACTGATGTAGGGATTGTGGTTCTTGGTGTAACTCGGGCAGTTGTTGTTGCCATCCTGTACCTGTCCCGCAGGTGTGATGTTCGGATGTACCGATCCAGTGCAGGTGTTGTTACACGTGGTCTGTCATTGCGAGGACGATCAGCTGTCCTTCCTGTCTCCCTGTAGCACTGTCTTAAGCGTCTCACAGTACGGACATTGCAATTTATTGCCCTGGCCACATCTGCAGTCCTCATACCTCCTTGCAGCATGCCTAAGGCACATTCACGCAGATGAGCAGGGACGCTGGGCATCTTTCTTTTGGTGATTTTCAGAGTCAGTAGAAAGGCCTCTTTAGTGTCCTAAGTTTTCATAACTATGACCTTAATTGCCTACCGTCTGTAAGCTGTTAGTGTCTTAACGACCGTTCCACAGGTGCATCTTCATTAATTGTTTATGGTTCATTGAAGCATGGGAAACAATGTTTAAACCCTTTACAATGAAGATCTGTGAAGTTATTTGTTTTTTTACGAATTATCTTTGAAAGACAGGGTCCTGAAAAAGGGACGTTTCTTTTTTTGCTGAGTTTATATTCCAGTAAACAAAACTCCTTGCAACATACAGGCCACATTTAATTATTTTTGAAGAATCAGGAGGAAGCTCACATGAAGTACTCTGCACTGGATGGGGGGGTTTGAAATCATTTCACTATTCAAATAGTATCCTTCTTTTTTTTGTTGGATATCAGTATATTCGAAATACATTCGTTTTTTTAAACGTACATTTTTAACCTGAGCACTGCTGCGCGTGGTAGAGGCTGGCGCTCTATTGCTGCAGCTGTGCCTGCAGAGGTTATATGGGGCGGTGTGTGTGTAGCGAGCAGAGGGAGGGAGAGAGAGAGAGAGAGAGACGCCAAGGCAACTCGGCTACAGCCAAGACTAGCTAACTTGTAGCAGCCACAATGTTATTCATCATCCCACATAACTGTGCCTGTCTTGACTGGAGTAGCTAGGCTGATTGAAGCCACATGCTGCGCTTTCTCTCCAACCCCATTCAGATAAAACAGCCGACCTGATGGTTGCTCGTTGTAGCCTTCACGCTAACTTTTAGAGCTTTTTTTGTTTTTCTTTTTGTTCCATCATTGCATTACATTAGTGAACTCTCACTCCCATTTGCTACACATTGAGCCTCTTTGCCGATTTGATTGGACAACATAAACAACAAGACAGGTGAAGGCTACCGGTCTTTTTATTGGGCGCACGTGCATGTCAAAAAGCGACATTGAGAAGTTTGTTACTTTATTCCATGAATCATTTGAAATGTCATGGTATATCCGTGTGTATAACAATGTTACACTGATATTGTCATTTCATTTAGAAAAAGCACTCTGGTTATAGAGGCCTGTTTTCGCTCCAAAATGTATTTGAACACTAACATCCGTTCAGATATTCAAATAACCGTGCGCATCCCTACCCCGGGTGCAAACCTCACGTTCCTCCCCATGCCGTTTTGATTTAGTGTGGACTTCAGAGAGACTTTGGATGTGAAAGTGATGCCTTTGCTCTCCCATGCAGCCAGACAGTCATTTGGCCAAGAGCCAGAGCAATAAAGGTTTGTTAACACAAATAATCTATTTTTCCATCACACAGCCAGAACCTCTCTCCCGTCCAAAGTAAAGTGGGGATTTCGTTTCTCTGCTGACAGCTAGGAGTACTGCAGCTGTAGTGCTACAGGAAACCCCTGTAATATCCACACCTGGTCTCCAGAAGGCTTATGCATGAGGCTGATGCTACAGGATTCTCGATGACCTGGCCGGGGCATGGGGCTGCATGCTTGATGTAGAGAGGACAGGAATCGAGGCAGGGCATGGCAGTGGCCCGCGTCCCAAATGACACCCTATTCCCTGTACAGGAAATTGGGGTGCCCTATGTGCCCTGGTCAAACGTGGTGCACTATATAGCGAATAGGGTGCCATTTGGGATGCAGCCAGCGGTTGTCACAGTAACCCTGTCTGTTCTGAATACTCTATCCATCTGACTGAGAATGGGTCCTGGCTAGGGGGCTGGGAACGCAACGCTACTCTGCTTGGATTCTGTTTTGGATGGGGAGGGAGGGAGGGAGGGAGAGGGGGCAATTGAGGGTAAATTGAAGACGTGTAGAGGTAGACAGAGGTATAGGTAGATTGGAGGAGGGAAAAGAGAATAGTGTGACTACTCCTTGTTGGCCGTGTGAGTTCCACCAGTCAGTGCTATAAAGGTAAGCCTAATAGAAGTCCGGAGCCTACTTAAAATGCATTGAGTTCAGAGAGAAAGCAGCCGTGCTATCTGGGGCTCCCTCTTCTAAAAATACAGACTGGGTGAGAATGAGTGCACTGCACAAGCTGGCCTTGTTTTTCCCTAAAATGGCTTATATGCTGCAGAAAGTTAGGCAAAAAAAAAAAATTCTCGACACACTGGGAATAGTGTACTAGTCGGCAGGGGGACGATGACTGCATAGGGCTCGAAAATGTTGAAAACACATAGACACAACTTCTTACAACGTTGAATATTTCTTAAAGTGAGAAAGAGAGGCTGTCAGTGGGTCCCCATGGGGGGGATACATTTAAAGTAGATGAATCAAGTTTTAATTGGATGTGTATGAGGTTGAGAGGCAAGGCTGAGGTTCCAGTCTACATGCAGCCTTGGCAGGCCACTGCCTGATGGATGGACTGGTAAAGAGCATCTAGGCTGGGTATTGATCAGCTGCCACACTGCCTAACCCATGATGGAAATGGTCCACTGGAAAAGGTCATTCAGCTGGTCAGTCACCAACTGCGTCCTAAATGACACCCTATCCCCCAAACAGGATATAGGGTGCCATTTGGGAGGCAGACACTGATTTGGGGAGATTGGCGAGCAATGGAGGCCTACATGGTCAGAGAAGAGATTCCAACCGTAAGATTGACCTGTTTTGAAAGAGCCCATTATTAGTTTTTTTTTTCTTCTCACCAATAGTCTGTGCTTCTGGCGCAGTTTGTCATGTGCTACAGCATGCCTTTGAGAGCCATGGGTCTCAGCGTTTGCATCTTGCAAGTTACACACTGCTGTCAGACGTGGGATCTTGTAGCTGGAGTTGCTACAATCTTAAGGACAGAGCATAGACAAATTAGGGACTGAGTGCCACGTACCGTTGTCAAAGTAGATGACGGTTGAGTTCCTGGAGACACTGGGGTCAAAGTTGGCCATGAGGGGGGCGATGTACTGGGTGGCCGTCAGCATCCTGTGGACGACATCACCCGTGTAGATGAACCCTGAGGAAGAAACACAGAGCGGGTAGTACTCATTCATTACGACAGTCGCCACCCCACAACAAGTCGGCATGTCAATGACTGAGGGCCTACTATTATTCAACTCGTTTCAAGGTCTCTCTCGCTCTCACGTGTCAAGGTCAGACAGGTGCTGCCCCCTTTCGGTCAGGTGCAGTCCAATAAACCACCGAACTTCGGCAAGTCAAGATGCATGTCTGTTTATCTTTCCACACGTTTACAAAATGGTCCATCATATCCCCGCTGACCCCCAGCCACTGGCTTCCTAACCCCCCACCTGCATCAGCTGCTTGGTCCTGCTGATTAATTAGCTAATTATATTCCATAAAATAAAACCTGAAGGGCTTCAAAGAGGAAATGCTGATTTAGCAGAGTAAATTCACTCATCATATAATGGAGTTTCTCAGTCATGTTCCCTGGCGAAGCTTCCCTCTCTGCCTGACAGTCTCAAACCAGACACGCAGGCAAGCACGCACGCGCACGCGCACGCGCACGCGCACGCACACACACACAGTCAGTGACAATAAGGACTTTGTTAAGGGCTTCCACTCTGTTCAGTCTCACAACAAGGTGGTGTTTGTATGACAGGTTAGAGTCACAGAGGACTGTTTCTTCTTCAGCCATTAGAGACAGTTAGAAGGCTGGTGAAAGGTTGCCTGCTGCTTTCTCTCTCGTCTTTTCCACAGTGTGTGTGTGTGTGTGTGTGTATATACTCGCATCATCTAAATACAGCTTCATCAGAGAGGACATCAATAGAAAAAAGTTGTCCTTTGTTTCTCAGTTGGTAGAGCATGGTGGGTTTGAGTCCTGTGACCACCCATATGTTAAATGCATGCAGACATGACTGTAAGTTCCTTCGGATGAACGCATCTGGCTGAAACTTTTGTACAGCAAGAAAAAGCTAAAAAATAAAAAAAGATGGAAAAAACCTAAACAGTGTTCTTCAAAGGACACTCATAGCTGCAGCCAATTCACTGCCAGCTCGTGTCACCATATGTCTTCACCAACAGCAGACGTGCTGTAAAGAAAACAACACATTACGACAGAGGCCAAGAACACTGCCCCTCCCAGTGAGAAATCAATCCTGGGGGCTGCACAGTCAAGTGCAGCCCCCATCCAGCAGTGTGTGTGTGTGTGTGTGTGTGTGTGTGTGTGTGTGTGTGTGTGTGTGTGTGTGTGTGTGTGTGTGTGTGTGTGTGTGTGTGCCCCCACCCAGTGCAGTCAGCAGAGCACAGAGCTGTGGAGATACAGGAGAACGGGAGGATCGAAGGAGGATCGAAGGAGGAGGGGGAGTTGAGTGACTACAGTAAGCCTACCTGTCGGTCTACTAGGTAAACATGGGGGAGGGAGAGAGAGAGATTTAGCTAGAGATAAAAGGGTGGAGATTTGGGGCTACCCTCCCTCCCTCCCTCCCTCCCTCCCTCCCTCCCTCCACACTGAGGAGAATGACACAAATGTTTCAACTCTGACTCAATCAGTGCATTCAATCAGCTGTAGTGTTTACCCAATAGCCCAACCATGTGCCTTTTCTCCGACACACCTGGTCTCCCCACCTTTCTCTTTGTATCTTGAAACAGCACAGAATGGGCCCAGACAAAGACGTACAGTGTAGGCCCACATAACCACACAAAGGCCATCAGGGACACACACAGGCAAAACGCACGCACAGAGACACATGCACGCGGGCACACTCACACGCAAGAATGCGCGGACGCACGTGCACACACGCACCATCCTCTATGTTAAATTCAGCCTGTTGGGAGACTTTTGGCTCTGTGCCTGCTTCTCCGGTCAAAGGAGAGAGGCTTTTCCTAAAAATCTGTTGCAAACACAAAAACATTAAACCGACAGCTTGGGGAAAATATGACAGTCTCGCAGTACACTTAAGAGCAGACACCCAGAGAGAGAGCCATTCAATAGAGCGGGCAGTCAAATTCATTATGGCCGTCACTTTAAGGACGGTTGGGGAACTGGACAGTAGGAGTGGGAGTAGAAGAGTAAGAATTCAGCAGAGAATGAGAGAAAGAGAAAAGGGGGTGAGTGTGTGGGGGATGGAGATGGTGAGGGGGAAGAGAGAGAGAAAGAGAGAGAGGGAGAGAGGGAGAGACAGAGAGAGAAACACAGAGACAGATAGTGAGAGGGATAAGAGATTTTGTTCCATTTCTAGTTCCACCTCTGTTTATATGTGCTGGTGTCAGGGAGTACTGTTCTGTATATAGAGGAAAACATGAATGGGCATTACCAGAACCTCTTGACCAAGCACTCTACTTTATTAAACATTCTGTCCAAAGAACCCAATTGTTTTTCCATACTGAGCCTTTGTTAAGTTCTGGAGAGATTTCATAGGAGCAGCCAGCATAGAAGGAACACACAGACACACACACACAGACACACACACACAGCACACACACACACACACACACACACACACACACACACACACACACACACACACACTTTCTATCTCTCTGTATTCGCCTTGAGCGTCTGCTGCGTGTCTGGCCATTACCTTATCTCACAAACAGCCGCAGAGAAAAACATCTCTTCAATTAAGGGAGAGGCTTCCCTCATTTTGTCTGTGTAATCATAATGACTGTGGCTTATCAGACACTAGAGGCACACACGTAGAGAAAGCCTTTGTTAGCATAGGCTCACAGGAAGAGAGGAGAAACAACTGGACAAACTGCTGTCGCCATACTGAGTGACCACCTTGTGTCTCTCGGCTTCCTCCCTGTGTCTGTCTCTTTCTCTCTCTACGTCGTCTGTTTGCCTGTTAGTGTGCAAGTGCTTGTGTGTGGCTAGAAGATATAGGTTGTGTGTGTGTGTGTGTGTGTGTGTGTGTGTGTGTGTGTGTGTGTGTGTGTGTGTGTGTGTGTGTGTGTGTTTACTGGCTGCCTTGTTATTCCACTGCATTCCACACTTAGAAAAAAGGGTTCTAAAAGGGTTCTTTGCAGAGGGATAGGTTTCTGCTAATAACTGTTTTCATCTGAAGAACACTTTTTGGAAGAGAAAAGTTATTTGTAAGGAAAATGGTTCTACCTAGAACCTTTAACATCCTAAGAACCGTATTAGGAAAAAAGGGTTCCTCGACGATTCTTTGGAAGGCAAGAAGGGTTCTACATAGAACCCTTCTGAATGTAAATACGTTTTTTAATTGTCATTTTTTATTTATTTGAAATAGTGCCTGCATTAGTGTTTACCTCAGAGCTTGAGTAATCAAAGTAAAGTTTAAAAAGATAGGCGTGAGAATGTTTTAAACTGTACCTATATGGGAACATTTGTGCATGTACAGTATCTGGTATTCCCTTAATCATTTCAAATAACAGTACTAACATAGTTGATATCTTTACCATGATTTCTGTCTTGATTTTAATTTCTAGTGTTTATTCAGGAGTAAAATTAACTTAACACTCAGTGGTGTACAAGTGTTGTCTGTTGGTATTAATAACCAGAGTCGAGTGTGATTGTTTTACTCTACACAGATTAAAAATGACACAATCAAAACCACACCCATCATTGTCATATTTCCCAGAATGCTCTATTGTAGGTTGATTTTCACAATTGCTTGTATCAATATCTGTGTTTTTGCATGTACATTGATTGATTAATTAATCTTATGCTACTCAAATATAAATAACATAAATGTTTCTAACATAATCCAATCTGTTACTTGGATTTATTGCACCTGTTAATGCAATGGTTATTCCACTTTAGATGATTTAGGTAGTCTCATTAATGAATCTTCCCTACCTTGGCAGTTGTTCTCAATGCACGTTCCAGGTGATTAAAAGTTCAAATCGTTGAATATCCTCACACTGGCTGGATTCCAATATGCATTACACATCACTTTGCAAGCCAAGCATAATGTGACTTGCAGGCCTGATGTGGAATGTAAACCAGGAGTTTCCTAACAACACTGACTTATGGTATAACTAAGCTCTCAAAGAAAGGCCTTATCATTTACACATACTCATTCAAAGGTTTTTCTTTATTTGGACTATTTTCTACATTGTAGAGTAGTAGTGAAGATAAAGAAAAACCCTTGAATGAGTAGGTGTTCTAAAACTTTTGAACGGTAGTGTATGTAATGTATTGTCAGAGTTTAATTTCAAAGGCTAATAAGGTTGGCAGAACCGTTCATAGAGGGTTCTAGGAAGAACCTTTAGATTGTTTTTACACTGCTGCTACTCGCTGTTTATTATCTATGCATAGTCACTTTACAAATTACCTCGACTAACCTATACCCCCGCACATTGACTCGGTACCGGTACCCCCTGTATATAGCCTTGTTATTGTTATGTCATTTTTTTGTCTTAATTTTTTCTTTTTTGTCTTTTTTTTTCTTTAGTTTATTAAGTAAATATTTTCTTAACTCTATTTCTTGAACTGCATTGTTGGTTAAGGGCTTGTAAGTAAGCATTTCATGGTAAGGTCTACACCTGTTGTATTCAGCGCATGTGACAAATAACATTAGATTTGATTTAGATGATAAAAGGGTTATTGGTAGAACCATTACAGAGGGTTCTAGAAGAACCCTTCATATACACGTAGGGTTCTAGGTAGAACCCTTTACAGAGGGCTCTATGAAGAACCACACACTGAAGAACCCGACCTTTTGTTCTAGTAGTGCACACACGTCAGCCCTGTGTTTATCCCCCCTTAAAATAAAGTATGTGTCCCAAATGGTAAACTATTCCCTAGTGCATTACTTTTGACCAGGGCCCATCACTAAAAAGGGAATAGGGTGCTATTTGGGATGCAACCAAAGCCTCCAACCAAAGTGTGCCTGCAGAAAAACACAGCCGCTGAACCCAATGCATGTGTGTATGGTGAAATCTGGAGCTGAGGGTGAAGTGTGTGTGTGTGTGTGTGTGTGTGTGTGTGTGTGTGTGTGTGTGTGTGTGTGTGTGTGTGTGTGTGTGTGTGTGTGTTTGTGTATGTGTGTGTGTGTGTTTCAGGGTTTTGACAGGGGGCCAGTTCTGGGCCAGTAAAGGCATCACACTGCTGGGTTTCTACCTTGGCTGTCTCTGACAGCTGGGGTTACGGAGGGATCAGATCACATATCACCACACTGTGTCCCAAATGGCACTCTATTATATAGTGCTACTTTTGACCAGGTAGGGAATAGGGTGCCGTTTGGGACCGATAAGACCGGTCTCTAGCGCTACAACCTCCTACCTCTAGACACTTCTCTACATTTGGCTTCAGCAGCACCAACAACACTTCACGTCACAACAACACTTCTTGTGTGACTTCTGTTATTAGGTGATTCATTTCTAAGTGTTGAAGCAACACCATGTCAAACACCACTTCGTTTGATAATGTGCTATGTGATTTGTCTGTAAATGGGCCTGACCTCTGTGTTGACCCCTATCCTCAGTGCGGCTGAGACACTTCTCAACTCCACTCTATTCACTGAGTGTACAAAGCATTCCTAATTTCCCCTCAGAAAAGCCTCAACTCATCGGGGCATGGACTCCACGAGATGTCGAAAGCATTCCACAGGGATGCTGGCTCATGTTGACTCCAATGCTTCCCACAGTTAGGTCAAGTTAGCTGGATGTCCTTTGGGTGGTGGATCATTCTTGATACACACGGGAAACCCTGCAGTTCTTGCCCCAGACCATCTGAATGGCACATATACACCATCCATGTCCCAATTGTCTCAAGGCTTAAAGATTATTCTTTAACCTGTCTCCTCCCCTTCATCTACACTGACTGAAGTGGATTTAACAAGTGACATCAATAAGGGATCACAGCTTTCACCTGGATAGTCTGTCATGGAATGAGCAGGTGTTCATAATGTTTTGTACACTCAGTTGATTGACGATGTCCATAACAGGACTACTGCTGAGACTGTGGCTGTCCTAATATGGACAGCTCAGTACTGCTCCTGTCCTATCCCCTTCCTGGCTGCATGCAGGGCCATATGTCTCCAGCCTTAGACCCGCACCATCCCCCACTGTCTCTCTAGCTTGACGCTCACAGGAGGATAACACAATTCCAATGGAGGAACGGAAGGTTGGAGCAGGGCAGAGCTGGAGGGGTGGAAAGGCTAGCTAAATGGATAAATGAGTTGGGAGGCGGAGGAGGGGAAGGAGGGAGGGAGGAAAAGAGGATGATAGAGAGATGAAGGGAGGGGTAGACACTGAAATGGAGGTGTGTGAACAGGGATTTACAGAGGCAGAGTCCTGGAGCCTGCGGTGAGCTGATAGCCGCTCCTGCTCCTCCTCCTCTTCCTCCTCTCCTCCATCACTCCGTCTCTCTCTGGAGGCATGTAGGGACTCTTTATCTACTGTGGGGTAGCTGCTAGCTGCTAACAGCATTTGATAGCGTCCCAAATGGCATCCTATTCCCTATACTTTTGACCAGAAATCTACGGGCTCTGGTCAAAAGTAGTGCACCCTATAGGGAATAGGGTTCCATTTGGGACACACACTATTCATCTCTCATGACTAAAACACTGTTCTGGAAGCTCCATGCTCTACAGGATAACTCTGAGGTAGTGAGATATACTATAGCTAGGGAGGAACATTCACCTTGTCCAATAATAGTCTAAGAAATCAGGAAAATGATATATTCGCATGATGATAATGGCGATAGTGATTTATTTTCTTCCATTACGATTACAGTCTAATGTCAGCATACATTGCTGGAATAGTTGGGTACGGTTTAAGCATGACTCCTTGATGTGATAATAGCCACTAAAGACGTTGGAGGAAAATACTCCAAAATACTCTCGGTGGAAAATACTCCTCCTCCTCCTCCTCCCCTCTCCTCCTTTCTTCTCCTCCTCCTTCCTTCACCTCCCCTTCCTCCTTCCTTCACCTCCCTAGTGCGGTTGGAACATTTACTAACACACTCGCCTCTTTTGTAACGTGTCTGACTTGCTCTGGTCCATTACACACACAAACACACAAACCCACCCCACACCCACAGATATAGAAAGGACGAAGCGTTGTCATAATTTGACCATTTTCTTCTTAATATTCATACTCTCATATCACTCCCATTTCACATGTATATCAATGAATTATTATTTCACTCCTATTTCACATGTATATTAATGGGTTATTATATCACTCCTATTTCACAGGTATTGTATATCAATGGGTTATTATTTCACTCCTATTTCACATGTATATTAATGGGTTATTATATCACTCCTATTTCACAGGTACTGCATATCAATGGGTTATTATTTCACTCCTATTTCACATGTATATTAATGGATTATTATATCACTCCTATTTCACAGGTACTGTATATCAATGGATTATTATTTCACATGCATATCAATGGGTTATTATATCACTCCTATTTCACATGTACTGTATATCAATGGGTTATTATATCACTCATATTTCATATGTATATCAATGGATTATTATATCACTCCTATTTCACATGTACCGTATATCAATGGATTATTATATCACTCCTATTTCACATGTACTGTATATCAATGGGTTATTATATCACTCCTATTTCATATGTATATCAATAGGTTATTATATCACTCCTATTTCACAGGTACTGCATATCAATGGGTTATTATTTCACTCCTATTTCATATGTATATCAATGGATTATTATATCACTCCTATTTCACATGTACCGTATATCAATGGGTTATTATAGCACTCCTATTTCATATGTATATCAATGGATTATTATATCACTCCTATTTCACAGGTACTGCATATCAATGGGTTCTTATTTCACTCCTATTTCACATGTATATTAATGGGTTATTATATCACTCCTATTTCACAGGTACTGTATATCAATGGGTTATTATATCACTCCTATTTCACATGTACCGTATATCAATGGGTTATTATATCACTCCTATTTCATATGTATATCAATTGATTATTATATCACTCCTATTTCACATGTGTATCAATAGGTTATTATTCCAGCACTTAGCAGTGCAGGTCCTTTTCCAAATCAAAACTCTGGTCTGGTTCTCTCTCCAACATAATCTGCATCCCAAATGGCACCCTATTCCCTATACAGTGCACTACTTTTGACCAGAGCCCTGGTCTAAAGTAGTGCACTATGTAGAGAATAGGGAGCCACTTGGGATGTATTCCAGTACCGGCTGGTATTAATGAGTGTTGGGTACTGGGAGTGGTGGTGGTTTTCCCCAGGTCTAGCAGGCTGGCCACTGGTGCTGAGTGTTGTAAGTGGTTTTGTACCAGTCTAACTGGCTGCCTGGACGACTTGTGCTGAGGGCTGTTAGTGGTTTTGTACTGCGGTCTGTGCCAGATGAGAGTTTTCAAAGCTCAATTTGTTTGGCTGGCCTGGCAGTCGACAGACTGTGACGAGGCGAGATAAATAACCTTCTGTTTGACCCTTTACACTTCTCAGCATTCAGATATCAATCACACACACACACACACACACACAGGTACAAACAAACAGAATCAAAAACACAAGCACGCACACGCGAGAGAACATGCACCCACGCATGCATTCACACGCACGCACACACACACACACACACACACACACACACACACACACACACACACACACACACACACACACACACACACACACACACACACACACACACACACACACACACACACACACACACACACACACACACACACACACACACACACACACACACACACACACACACACACACTAAATGCTTCTGTACACCAGCAATGATTTCTCTAACCTCATTACAAACTCTTCTAAACCCTGGAGCAATAAAGCAATGGCTGTATAATTAAGCAATAAGGCCGGGGGGGTGCGGTATATGGCCAATATAACACAGCTAAGGGCTGTTCTTACAGTTTTTTACAATCCCTTTGGCACTCATTTCAGAACCTTGTGGTCATTTTTCAAAACTCTAGACACAAAACTGAAAATGGTCATCACTTGTAACACAGGCTGTCCAATGTTCAAAACATTGCATTGTGCATTCATATCTTTAAAGAAACCTTGCACTTGCAGAATCATTGGTTCAAATAACTCATTTATCATGAAATACCATAGGAACATTCATTTAGATCACCCACACACAAGATACTGATAGTTTCACTGTGTAGTTGTTTGTACAATCATTAAATATTGTAGTACAAAATATGTGATACCATGTTTCATTATGCTACTACACGTAAATACATCACTGTAAAAGGACTAGTAGAGAGAATACTACAGACACAGTGGAATCATTGAACAAAATATTAAATGTATTGGTGAAATACAATAAAATCACAACATAGGTTTCTTTGAATCAAAGCAAAAATAATTAGCTACAAAAATGAAAAAACAGTTAAAGGTCAACTGCAGTGTTCCTCACCTGGCTTACTGTAAAAAGCAAAACAAAGGCTTGATTACTGTACTTCTATATTTCCATCAACCCTGTCTTGTGGATTTGGCCACAGGTTCTCATCCACATCACAATTGATGTTTAATTAGCCAAACATCTTGGGAAGAATCTTCGGGCATGGTGAATCCAGGCCTGACACTGGTCTGCAGTGATGTCATTGCATGCGTCATCCATAGCCTGGAGAAGGGCGGCTTGTTCATGAGGCCGCTGATCATATACCGTCCACCTCCATGTAGAGAAAAATTCCTCAATCGGGTTAAGGAAAGGAGAGTATGGGGGTAAGTACAGGGTGGTAAATTGTGGATGAGCCTGAAACCATGCTTGCACCATTTGAGCATGGTGGAACCTGACATTATCCCACACAATGACATAGGTCATGCCATCAGCTCTACAGACCTGATTTAGCTCATCAAGGAAGGCTACAAGGAGAGAAGCATTATATGATCCAATACGAGGTCTGTGTCCCACCACACCATCTTCCGATATAGCCACACACATGGTGATGTTGGTCCCATGTTGTCCAGGTACTTGGATGGTTGCCCGCTGGCCAATGAAATTCCGACCTCTCCTCCTTGTCTTGGCCAGGTTGAAGCCTGCCTCGTCCAAAAAGAGGAAATTGTGATGGTTTTCGTCAGCATCCAGCTCCATCACCCTCTAAAAATACATTATGGAAAGAAAATTCTACATCATTGTAATCAGTAATTTTGGGGGAATTTTTCACAACAGGCATCTTGAAACTGAACATAACTGAACGTACTCAGTACTCAGTTGCTTCACTCTGTCTGCATTTCTTTCAAAAGGTACATGGTATAGCTGTTTTAGAGACACCTGGTGCCTTTTCAGCATGCGTGCAATAGTCGGCAAACTTATGGCTTCCACATTGTTGAACATGTCGTCATTGTCCAAGATGTGCTGACGAATTTCTGTAAAGTGAATATCATTTCTGGCCCGAACCAAATTGACCACAGCCCACTCTTGTTGGTCAGTCAGAATTTTGCCTCTGCCTCCCCTATTTGGCCAAGTCTCAATTCTGCAGGGAAAATTACAGTAAGAACACATTTAGTCACATCACCTACTCTGTGGTACACACTGGCATGCAGTATACAGTCATTTGACAATTGAGAGTAGCCTAATGTTTAGTGCATGCTGAAGACTTACCGGTTCTCATTGCGGAAAGTTCTGATGATTGAGGCCACGGTTGATCTTCTGAGGTTTGGTTGAATCATTGTAGCTGCCTCAGTCATTGTCATGCCATGATTTACGACATGGTCTACAACTATTGCTCAGATTTCATTGGACACTCTTTGCGGGTGCTGCCGCTGTCTTGGTTTGTGGCCTTGTCCTCTACCACGTTCTCCCAGACCTCTCAAACGAGGCCCACGACCACCTGTCAGAAGGGGTGCTTGTCCCCTGCCATTCCTTTGACCACCACGTCTTCCTCGTCTTCCTCCTCCCACTGCTTGACCTCTATTGTGACCTGGATCACCTGCCGGCTCCATGTTATCGCTATGTTGTTGTAGGTGGATACCACTCATTTCACTATATACTCGTACCACAATGTGATATCAAATCATCAGTAACGAGTTGGCAGTATTGGAAAAGCGATTACAAGGGCCTGCATACATACACCCCATGGCCACTTTATTAGGTACACCTGCATGTTAACGCAAATATCCTGCTCTTTCGAACAGCGATTCAAGTGGCTGCCTGCAACTCAATATATAGAGTATATAGAGTAGAGAGCTTTAGTTGTTGTTCGACCAAACATTAGAACGGGCAAGATGCGTAATCTAAGCAACTTTGACCGTGGTATGATTGTTGGTGCCACACATGGTGGTTCCAGCATCTCAGAAACGGCTGCCCTCTTGGGATTATTCATCACTACAGTCTCTAGAGTTTACAGAGAATGGTGCGATAAACAAAACACATTCAGTGAGTGGCAGTTCTGTGGGCAAAAACACCTTGTTAATGAGAGAGGTCGGAGGAGAACGTCCAGACTTATTCAAGCTAACAGAAAGGCCACAAATGCTCAAATAACAGCCGTTTAAAACAGTGGTGTGTAGATCTCTTAACGTACAACACCGTGAATAATTCAGGCTGTTGTGGAGGCAAAAGGGGGTCCTACCCAGTACTAGATAGGTGTACCTAATAGAGTGCACAGTAATGTCAAATCTGAAAACATGGTCTGGAAAAGTGGTACATGGGACCATAGAAACAGTGTCTGATAAAGAATGATGATGAAATATTACAGATAATGTCGTCCAATTTGTTCCACGGTAATTGGTGTCAATGGATCTCGTTATCCTGAAACTTTCATGATCTAAACATGGAATATTGTTTGTCAGTTTCCATAAAACTATGCATTAAGAATAATGCAACAGTTACATATCATTTTGATCAGTTGTATCAATTGATAGTTAGATCATTGTAATGAAATGAATAGACAGTCATCTCAGACGTAATGTGTGAATTGCATTTTGAAATGGTAATACTTTGATGTTAAGTTGTGTCATTTTGAACAGATGATTTTAGTTCAATGAACAAATGATCGTAGCTTTATGTGTATTGTATCCAAGCAATTGGAAAAAGTGTTAGAGTTTTGAAAATTGTGCATTTTGATCATCGGTTGTGAGTTTTGTGTCTAGAGTTGTGAAAAATGACATCAAGGTTCTGAAATTAGTGCTAAAGTGTTTGTAAAAAACTGTAAGCTGAACGCAACTTGGTGAAGAATACAGACCTTAGCCGTGGTATATTGGTTACATACCACAAACCCAGAGGGGCCTTATTGCTATTATAAACTGGTTACCAAGGTCTGATATACCACTTAAGCAATTATCATTCAGGGCTCGAACCACCCAGTTTATAATATGCCATGTATAATTGCAATGATAATTCAGACTGCTACCAAATAAAAGTCAAGCACATGCGCACACGCACGCATGCACTCACACACACAATTTCACTTTTGCTAGCATTCATTCTATCTCCCTCAATCACGACAACATTAACTCAGGAAGAGGTTTTTCACTTACCACCAGTTGCCACGGTGAGATCACGCAGAAAATGTCCATAAAAGGGGAAATCGAAGGATAGATTGACTCTCTGCATGAAGAAATAAAACATAAGACCCAGGTCAGAAAGAGAGCTCCAAAAAGACATGTAAGATAAGACTGAAAAAGATTAGGATAAAACTTCAGTCTCAGACAAAGAAAGTTTGTTTAAGGTAAACAAAGAGGCACTCGGGACAGAACATTCTTAAGCTCAACCTTTCTCAGTTCTTAGGGTAGCTGACTACTCATTTTACCACAAGCCACGTTATGATTTGTTTTTAAGCAAATATACATCTCCCAGGATAAAATGCAATGTTGTGGTTATGAAAACAAAACATTTCTGAGTTCATACATTTTTTATTTTATATTTTTTACACACCCTTCCTAGAGCTTGAACATAAAAGAACATGCATTTTTCAATGAGCTCACAGAGTGAAACGCAATGTGCACACTCATTTCTGTGCAAAACAAGATTAGTACAAAAATGTTCCCGACCAATTACTGAAAAATGAGTTCGATAACAAGTAAAAAAAACCTTAATGAGCTGACTACAGTATATTTATATTATATTCATACATTTCTATTGATTCCTAAATGTATATGCTATTGGATTTTACATTCTACCACACTATTTGGACAATTTCTGTGTCAGATAGAGTAGTTAAATCGAATAAAATGTGATGGTTTACAGCCTGCTTTAAGGCAGCACAACTGTCACATGGGTCATTGCAGTACTGTATAATGGCCTGCGTCCCAAATGGCACCCTATTCCCCAGTGCACTACTTTTGTCCAGGGCCCATAGGACTGTATATAGGGAATAGGTGCATAACTCCATGGTAAACATAGCAACATAATCCAGGATTAGGCCAGGGGGAGTAATGCTGCGGCCCACCACAGTCAATTACCATGACTAAACACAGTCGTTCAACAGCTTAGCTTCTACGCTTTATTTTGATGAATTTGCTTGTTTTACGATTCCTTTGGCTGATTATGTTCTGTGGGTATTCCAACACACTGGGGCTGGCACAATGCGGTGCCAGAAATCAACACAGCTAACAGTGAGACTTCCTTCTCCTCCTTCTAAGACACATTGTCGAACACGGCAGTCACATTTCTGGCCCACTAGCCTCCTTATGGTAATCTCTGGGGGTGTGTCCCAAACGGCATCCTATCCTATATAGTGCTCTACTCTGGTCGAAAAGCACCATATAGGAAATAGTGTGCAAAGGGATACATCCTCTGCGTATCCCCTGCTCAGCGAAGGTCCTTGTCAGTTTGGCTGAATGGGGTTTGGTACAGCTGGCTGGCTGGGCTGGCTGGCACTACTATCCCCAGGCCAAATGGCTTGCGTCTGATGTGATGTCGTGCTCAGTGTGGTCTGTTTCTCTCCCTCTCCTCTTCTCTTCTGCTTCAATGACCATTCACTTTGGGTATTCATGTCCAACATCCAACATATTGATTCTCTGGACACAGTCTAAGCGTACGTCGCAAATGATGCCCTTTTCCCTATGTAGTGCATTACTTTTGACCAGGGCCCAAAGGTCAAAAGTAGTGCACTGTGTAGGGAATAGGGTGCCATTTGGGACAGACCCTGAGAAAACTTCCCAATACCACTTGCTCGGTTCTTTCACTGTGGAAGAATAAGGAAAGCTGCACTCTCCATAGCTCTCTCCAATTAAAAGGGAAGCCTTGCCCCAGTTTGTATGGCTCAGTCCATCATCCAGTGACTGAAGGGGAGAATACACAATGCACCACTCCATTTTGTGTCTTTACTCATTGTGGATGGAACATTGTTTCATTGTTTCCTCCCATCCTCCCTCCTTCCCTCCTCCCTCCTTCATGCCACCCTGTTCTCTGTCTCCTGACTGTACAAGGACCTGATACAAAGCCCAAAGCGGCTTGGTGACCTTTATCAGTATGCACCTGTTTGTGCAGAGGTAGTGTGCTACGGAGTGAAGTTTTCCCCAGTTGCAGATCTAGGATCAGCTTCCCCTCCCCCAATCCTAACCTTAACTAATGGCCCAAGATCACTGACCCAAGATCATTGTCTACGGGAAACTTCACCCTACTGCTGCAGGGTGCAGCTCCCACTGCAGAGTCTGTCCAATTGAAGGTCATTATGAGTCTATTTCATATCAAATCATTCCAAGTCATTCCAGGTATCTCCATTTTTCCACATAATCAGAATCTGAGAGGAAGGTTGTCTTACCGCAGCTTGCCTGTGAGTGTTGGACAAAATGCCATGGATCTTCACCTTCTCCTTGTCCATCTGGTCAACGTTTACCCACAAGTCCTTGCTCATGGGGTCCGTGGGGCCGTAGGTCTTTGATGTGTAGTAGTTGTGATCTGTGTCCTCCTATTGGACACAAAGCAAAAACACTGGTTAGTTACACTTTATTTGGAGTGTCCCTTTACAGACAGTCTATAGATGTTCCTATATTGGAACGAAACAAAAGCATTGATTCAATAAGTGACCATTTGTCGATAGTAATATAGTAAGACAAGAGCTGTGGTTCGTAGCTTGAGATTTATGAAAGACCATCAAAACGTTGTTAGGTAGGGAGTGAAAGTATTGAATGAGAGTGGATGTAACCCTGTGCTCAGGTTGATTTATTAAAATAGAGCCTCTGCTCCTGCATGTACATTAAGTCAGTTTTACGTGGGACATTTTCTAGCCAGACAGAAACATCTCTCTGTCTCTCGAGATAAATAATCACTTGGCTTCAAAATTAACTGCAAAAAGCATGGAAGACTAGTCTGAAATGATAACAGTTACAGTTAAATATGTGACTACCATTCATAGTAATTGAATTAAAACTGTAGAACTGTTTTGATATCCATTGTATAATATACTTATTAAAATGTTGATGACAGGTGCTATGAAAACAGCGTGTGTGTATGTTGACATGTGTCTTTGTGTGTGTACTCAAATCATATCAAACTTTATTTGTCACATGTGCCGAATACGACAAGTGACCTCACCGTGAAATGCTTACTTACAAGCCCATAACCAACAGTGCAGTTCAAGAAGAGTTAAGAAAATATTGACCAAATAAACTAAAGAAAAAAAATAATTTGTCAGCAGTCTTATAGATTGGGGGTAAAAAGCTGTTAAGGAGCCTTTTGGTCCTAGACTTGGCGCGCCGGTACCACTTGCCGTGCGGTAGCATAGAAAACGTTGGCGTATCCGAGATGGCGTAGCAGTAGGATGTCTGTTTGTCTTGTCCTGTCCCATGTGTATATCTTTTTCTTTGTATATATTTCGTATATATATATATATATGTTGTACGGATCTGCTATTTTTTACACTTTAGAACCGGAACCCCCATCAAAAGCTAGCCGGCTAACTAGCTAGTAGTCAGTTAGCCACTGCTAGCGGTCATCACCGTTAGCTCGGACAACAGCCAGCGTCAGCCCGGTCAATTCCTGCCAGTCTGCACAGCGCGATATCAACCCAGAGCATATCGGACTGCTTTTTCTCTACCACATCTCCAGATTCCTACCGCAAGCTCTGAACCTTTACACCGAGTCATCGCAGCTAGCTAGCTGCTATCCGAGTGGCTACTCCTGGCTAACGTCTCTGTCCCGAAGCAAGCACCAGTTAGCCTGGAGCTAGCCTTGAGCTAGGCCAATCTCCCGGCTAGCTGAAGAGGTCCATCAGCCAATTCTTGCTAATTGGCCTGGACCCTTTTACTGCCAACACGGAGCCTCGCCAATCACTTGGCTACACATGCCTTTCCCTAATGTCAATATGCATTGTCCATTGCTGTTTTGGTTAGTGATTGTCTTATTTCACTGTAGAGCCTCCAGCCCTGCTCAATATGCCTTAGCGAGCCCTTTTGTTCCACCCCCACACATGCGGTGACCACACTTGGCTTAAATGGTGCCTCTAGAGACAAAACCTCTCTCATCATCACTCAATGCCTAGGTTTACCTCCACTGTATTCACATCCTACCATACCCTTGTCTGTACATTATGCCTTGAATCTATTCTTCCGCGCCCAGAAATCTGCTCCTTTTACTCTCTGTTCCGAACGCACTAGGCGACCAGTTCGTATAGCCTTTAGCCGTACTCTTATCCTACTCCTCCTCTGTTCCTCTGGTGATATAGAGGTTAACCCAGGCCCTGCAGCCCATAGCTCCACTCCCATTCCCCAGGCGCTCTCATTTGTTGACTTCTGTAACCATAAAAACCTTGGTTTCATGCATGTTAACATTAGAAGCCTCCTCCCTAGGTTTGTTTTATTCACTGCTTTAGCACACTCCACCAACCCGGATGTCCTAGCCATGTCTGAATCCTGGCTTAGGAAGGCCATCAAAAATCCTGACATTTCCATCCCTAACTATAACACTTTCTGACAAGATAGAACTGCCAAAGGGGGCAGAGTTGCAATCTACTGCAGAGAAAGTATGACTGAACTCTGCAGTCTATCAAACAATTCAATTTTTAAAAATCTACCTTTCCAGAAAAAAGTCTCTCACTGTTGCCACTTGTTATAGACCCCCTTCAGC
Source organism: Salmo salar (assembly GCF_965601325.2). Lineage (NCBI taxonomy): Eukaryota > Metazoa > Chordata > Actinopteri > Salmoniformes > Salmonidae > Salmo > Salmo salar. The sequence goes on from NC_138319.1 coordinate 12,401,429, forward strand.
CCCCAGCTGTGCCCTGGACACCATATGTGAATTGATTGCCCCCATCTATCTTCAGAGTTCGTACTGTTAGGTGACCTAAACTCGGACATGCTTAACACCCACCCGTCCTACAATCTAAGCTAGATGCCCTCAATCTCACACAAATTATCAAGGAACCTACCAGGTACAACCCTAAATCTGTAACCATGGGCACCCACTTAGATATCAACCTGACCAATTTGCCCTCTAAATACACCTCTGCTGTCTTCAACCAGGATCTCAGTGACCATTGCCTCGTTGCCTGCGTGCGTAATTGGTCCGCGGTCAAACGACCACCCCTCATCACTGTCAAATGCTCCCTAAAACACTTCAGCGAGCAGGCCTTTCTAATCGACCTGGCCCGGGTATCCTGGAAGGATATTGACCTCATCCCGTCAGTAGAGGATGCCTGGATGCACTTTAAAAGTGCTTTCCTCACCATCTTAAATAAGCATGCCCCATTCAAAAAATGTAGAACTAAGAACAGATATAGCCCTTGGTTCAACCCAGACTCCCCTTGACCAGCACAAAAACATCCTGTGGCGTTCTGCATTAGCATCGAATAGCCCCCACTGTAGGCAACTTTTCAGGGAAGTCAGGAACCAATATACTCAGTCAGTTAGGAAAGCTAAGGCTAGCTTTTTTCAAACAGAAATTTGCATCCATTAGCACTAATTCCAAAAACATTTGGGACACTGTAAAGTCCATGGAGAATAAGAGCACCTCCTCCCAGCTGCCCACTGCACTGTGGATAGGAAACATTGTCAACACCGATAAATATACAATAATCAATCATTTCAATAAGCATTTTTCTAAGACTGGCCATGCTTTCCACCTGGCTACCCCTACCCCGGCCAACATCTCAGCACCCCCTGCAGCAACTTGCCCAAGCCCCCTCCCCGCTCCTCCTTCACCCAAATCCAGACAGCTAATGCTCTGAAAGAGCTGCAAAATCTGGACCCCTACAAACCAGCTGGGCTAGACAATCTGGACCCTCTCTTTCTAAAATTATCAGCCGAAATTGTTGCAACCCCTATTACTAGCCTGTTCAACCTCTCGTATCTTCTGAGATCCCCAAAGATTAGAAAGGTGCCACGGTCATCCCCCTCTTCAAAGGGGGAGACACTCTAGACCCAAACTGTTATAGACCTATATCCATCCTGCCCTGCCTTTCTAAAATCTTCAAAAGCCAAATAAACAAACAGATCACCGACCATTTTGAATCCCACCGTACCTTCTCCACTAGGGAATCTGGTTTCCGAGCTGGTCATGAGTGCACCTCAGCCATGCTCATGGTCCTAAGTGATATCATAACCGCCAGTGATAAAAGACAGTACTGTGCAGCCGTCTTCATCGACCTGGCCAAGGCTTTTGACTCTGTCAATCACCGCATTCTTATCGGCAGACTCAATAGCCTTGGCTTCTCAAATGACTGCCTCACCTGGTTCACCAACTACTTCTCAGATAGAGTTCAATGTGTCAAATCGGAGGGCCTGTTGTCCGGACCTCTGGCAGTCTCTATGGGTGTGCCAGAGGGTTCATTTCTCGGGCCGACTCTTTTCTCTGTATATATCAATGATGTCGCTCTTGCTGCTGGTGATTCTCTGATCCACCTCTACGCAGACTATACCATTCTGTATACATCTGGCCCTTCTTTGGACATTGTGCTAACAAACATCCAAACAAGCTTCAAAGCCATACAACACTCATTCCGAGGCCAAACGCTTTAAAATGCAAGTAAAACCTTCAACCGATCGCTGCCCGCACCCTCCCACCCGACTAGCATCACTACTCTGGACGATTCTGACTTAGAGAATGTGGACAACTACAAATACCTTGGTGTCTGGTTAGACTGTAAACTCTCCTTCCAGACTCATATTAAGCATCTCCAATCCAAAATTAAATCTAGAATCGGCTTCCTATTTCACAACAAATCCTCGTTCAATCATGCTGCCAAACATACCCTCGTAAAACTGACCATCCTATCGATCCTTGACTTCGGCGATGTCATTTACAAAATAGCCTCCAACACTCTACTCAGCAAACTGGATGTAGTCTATCACATTGCCATCTGTTTTGTCACCAAAGCTCCATATACTACCCACCACTGCGACTTGTATGGTCTCGTTGGCTGGCCCTCACTACATATTCGTCGCCAAACCCACTGGCTCCAGGTCATCTATAAGTCTATGCTAGGTAAAGCCCCACCTTATCTCAGCTCACTGGTCACCATAGCAACACCCACCCATAGCACGCGCTCCAGCAGGTATATTTCACTGGTCACCCCCAAAGCCAACACTTCCTTTGGCCGCCTTTCCTTCCAGTTCTCTGCTGCCAATGACTGGAATGAATTGCAAAAATCACTGAAGCTGGAGTCTTATATCTCCCTCTCTAAATTTAAGCATCAGCTGTCAGAGCAGCTTACCGATCACTGTACCTGTACATAGCCAATCTGGAAACAGCACACCCAACTACCTCATCCCCATATTGTTACTTATCCTCTTGCTATTTTGCACCCCAGTATCTCTACTTGCACATCATCATCTGCACATCTATCACTCCAGTGTTAATGCTAAATTGTAATTATTTCGCCTCCATGGCCTATTTATTTCCTTTACCTCCCTACTCTTCTACATTTGCACACACTGTACATGGATTTTTCCATTGTGTTATTGACTGTAAGTTTGTTTATGTGTAACTCTGTGTTGTTGTTTTTGTCGCACTGCTTTGCTTTATCTTGGCCAGGTCGCAGTTGTAAATGAGAACTTATTCTCAACTGGCCTACCTGGTTAAATAAAGGTGAGATAAAAATATATCTATTTTTTTTAAACAGTCTATGACTTGGGTGACTGGAGTTTCTGACAATTTTATGGGCTTTCCTCTGACACCGCCTATTACATAGGTCCTGGATGGTAGGAAGCTTGGCCTCAGTGATGTACTGGGCCGTACGCACTATCCTCTGTAGCGCGTTATGGTCAAATGCCGAGCAGTTGGCATGCCAGGCGGTGATGCAACCGGTCAGGATGCTCTCGATGGTGCAGCTATAGAACTTTTTGAGGATCTGGGGACCCATGCCAAATCTTTTCAGTATCCTGAGGGGGGGAAAAGGTTTTGTCGTGCCCTCTTCATGACTGTCTTGGTGTGTTTGGACCATGATAGTTCATTGGTGGTGTGGGCCGCGGCTTTGTAAATTTTGACCTGTTTAAAGGTCTTGCTCACATCTTATACCTCTAGCGTTATCACACAGTCATCCAGAACAGCAAGTGCTCTCGTGCATGCTTCAGTGTGGCTTGCCTTGAAGCGAGCATAAAAGAGCATTTTGGGGCGGCAGGTAGCCTAGTGGTTAGAGCGTTGGGCCAGTAACCGAAAGGTTGCTGAATCGAATCCCAGAGCTGACAAGGTAAAAAGCTGTCGTTCTGCATCAGAACAAGGCAGTTAACTTACTGTTCCCTGGTAGACCATCATTGTAAATAAGAATTTGTTATTAACTGGCTTGCCTAGTTAAATAAATGTTAAATAAAAAAATAAAAGGCATTTAGCTCATCTGGTAGGCTCGCGTCACTGGGAAGCTCGTGTCTGGGTTTCCCTTTGTAGTCCATAATAGTTTTCAAGCCCTGCCACATCCGACAAGAGTCAGAGCCGATGTAGTAGGATTCAATCTTAATCCTGTATTGACTCTTTGCTTGTTTGATGGTTCGTCTGACGGCATTGCGGGATAAGCGTCTGGATTAGTGTCTCGCTCCTTGAAAGCGGCAGCTCTAGCCTTTAGCTCGATGTGGATGTTGCCTGTAATCTATGGCTTCTGGTTGGAATATGTACTTATGATCACTGTAGGGGGGGACGTCATTGATGCACTTATTGATGAAGCCGATGACTGAGGTGGTATACTCCTCAATGCCATTGGATGAATCCCGGAACATATTCCAGTCTGTGCTAGCAAAACAGTCCTGTAGCGTAGCATCCAAGTCATCTGACCTATTCCGTATTAAGCGAGTAACTGGTACTTGCTGCTTTAGTTTTAGCTTGTAAGCAGGAATCAGGAGGATACAATTATGGTCAGATTTTCCAAATGGAGGGCGGGGGAGAGCTTTGTATGCATCTCTGTGTGTGGAGTAAAGGTGGTCTAGAGTTTTTTCCCTCTGGTTGCACATGTGACATGCTGGTAAGAATTTGGTCAAACTGATTTAAGTTTGCCTGCATTAAAGTCCCCGGCCACTAGGAGCGCCGCCTCTGGGTGAGAGTTTTCCTGTTTGCTTATGACGGAATACAACTCATGCCAGCATCAGTCTGTAATGGTATATAGACAGCTACGAAAAATACAGATGAAAAATGGAGCCGGGGATTTTCTTGTTTGCTTATGACCTTATAGAGTTGGTTTAGTGCGGTCTTAGTGCCAGCATTGGTCTGTGGTAGTAAATAGACGACTACGAATAATATAGATGAGAATTATTCTCTTGGTAGATAGTGTGGTCTACAGTTTATCATAAGGTACTCTACCTCAGGCGAGCAATAACTTGAGACTTCTTCAATATTAGACATTTCGCACCAGTTGTTATTGACAAAAAGACACACACCCCCACCCCTCGTCTTACCAGACGTAGCTTCTTCTACATTCTGCCGGTGCATCGAAAATCCCACCAGCTCTATATTATCTGTGTCATTGTTCAGCCACGACTCAGTGAAACATAAGATATTACAGTTTTTAATGTCCCGTTGGTAGGATAATCGTAGGTCATCAATTTTATTTTCCAATGGTTGCATGTTAGCAAGTAGAACAGATTGCAGTGGGAGTTCTCTCGCTTGCCTACGGATTCTCAGAAGGCAGCCCGACCTGCGCCCTCTTTTCCTCTGTCTTTTCTTCACACAAATTAAGTTATTTTTGGTCATAAGCGATGGTAGCAGCAACATTATGTTCAAAATAATTTCAATAATAAGTTACAAACAACGCAAAAAACATAACAAAATATCATCCTCTTCGGCACAATCTTATCAGTACTGTAGGCTTATGCATGCTTCTTCATTCTTCTTCATGTGTTCCACTTGGGCCCAGTCAGCATCTGAAGTGGTCGTAATGGCTGCTAATCAAATTAAGAAAGCCAGAAAGCATGACATCCTGCACTCGTAAAACCCTGGCTTATAGGCTAATGGAGTGCAAAAGGCCCGGTCATGCTTTATAATAGACACATTCATGAGGGCTTTTACGAGCAATGTGGACGCCACACGACTCCTTTTACTATTTCCTGTATGGAGTAAGCCGAACGCCCTGAGCTGCACCCCTATCTCTGCCTGCGTCCAAAATGGCACCTATTATCTACATAGGACAATACTTTTGACGAGGGCCCCGAGGGCTCTGGTTAAAAGTAGTGCATTATATGTGGGACTGGGTGCCATTTGGGACAACAACTAACAGCTGGTAGAATGTTTTTTAATGGGACATCTTCTCTCTGATCTGGGCCTCTCGTAACCCACTAATACAAATAGGAGTGTTAAACCTGATTCAAGACATGTATAATATGGTAAATCTGATGCAAATGCATGAAAAATAAAGTATGAGACTCGAAATTGAGCTCAGGTGCATCCTGTTTCCATTGATCATCCAGTTTCTACAACTTGATTAGAATCCACCTGTGGTAAATTCAATTGATTGGACATATGGAAAGGCTGTCTATATACCTGTCTATATAAGTACCCACTGTTGACAGTGCATGGCGCTGGAGAACAAGGCTGATGTTTTACGTATTTCTAACCAATTGTGTTTTTCTGCATTGTTTGTAACTTATTTGGTAACTTTTTTTGTACATAATGTTGCTGCTACTGTCTCTTATGACCGAAAATAACTTCTGGACATCAGAACTGCGATTACTCAACAGTATATCATTCATGTCGAGTCTGACGAGCCCGACATGAATGATATACTGCTTTCCCGGGAACAGGCCCAGATCCCCGTCATTTGCGTGAAGAGAAGGCAGAGAATAAGGGGCCAAAGGGCGGACTGCCTTCTGAGACTTTGTAGGCGATCGAATAAACCCCCACTTCCTTCCATTCTGCTAGCAAACAAGCAATCTTTGGAAAATAAAATCAATGACCTACGAGGAAGATTAAACTACGAAAGGGCCATTCAAAACTGTAATATCTTAAGCTTCACGGAGTCGTGGCTGAACTATGACTGTATCGGCATGCTGTATCGGCAGGATAGAACAGCGGTGTCTAGTAAGACAAGGGGCGCCGGACTATGTATTTTTGTAAATAACAGCTGGTGCACGATATCTAATGAAGTCTCGAGGTTGAGGTAGAGTATCTCATGATAAGCTGTAGATCACACTATCTACCTAGAGAGTTTTCATCTGTATTTTTCGTAGCAGTCTATATACCACCACAGACTGATGCTGGCACTAAGCCTGCACTGAATGAGCTGTATTCCACCAATAAGCAAAAAGGAAAACGCTCACCCAGAGGCGGAGCTCATAGTGGCCGGGGTATTTAATGCAGGGAAACTTAAATCCGTCTTACCAAATTTCTATCAGCATGTTAAGTGTGCAACCAGAGGGAAAAAAACTCTGGACCACCTTTACTCCACACACAGAGACGCATACAAAGCTCTCCCTCGCCTTCCATCTGGCAAATCTGACCATAAATCTGTCCTCCTGATTCCTGCTTACAAGCAAAAATTAAAGCAGGAAGCACCAGTGACTCGATCAATAAAAAAGTGGTCAGATGCAGCAGATGTTAAGCTACAGGACTGTTTTGCTAGCACAGATTGGAATATGTTCCAGGATTCCTCTGATGGCATTGAGGTGTACACCACAGCAGTCATTGGCTTCATCAATAAGTGTATCGATGACGCCATCCCCACAGTGAACGTACGTACATACCCCAACCAGAAACCATGGATTACAGGCAACATCCACACTGAGCTAAAGGCTATAGCTGCCGCCTTCAAGGAGCGGGACTCTAACCCGGAAGCTTATAAGAAATCCCGCTATGCCCTCCAACGAACCATCAAACAGGCAAAGCGCCAATACCCGCCCGGCTAAACAGAGCAATCAGGGGAGAAGGGCCTTGGTCAGGGAGGTGACCAAGAACCCAATGGTTACTCTGACAGAGCTCCAGAATTCGTCTTTGGAGATGGGAGAACCTTCCAGAAGGTCAACCATCTCCGCCAATCAGGCCTTAATGGCCAAACAGAAGCCACTCCTCAGTAAAAGGCACGACAGCCCACTTGGTTTGCCAAGAGGCACCTGAAGACTTTCAGACTATGAGAAACAAGATTCTCTGGTCTGATGAAACCAAGATTGAACTCTTTGGCCTGAATGCCAAACGTCACATCTGGATAAAACCTGGCACCATCCCTACGGTGAAGCATGGTGGTGGCAGCATTATGCTGTGGGATGCTTTTCAGCAGCAGGGACTGGGAGACTAGTAAGGATCGAGGGAAAGATGAACGGAGCAAAGTACAGAGAGATCCTTGATGAAAACCTGCTCCAGAGCACTCAGGACCTCAGACTGGGGGAAGGTTAATCTTCCAACAGGACAACGACCCTAAGCACACAGCTAAGACAACACAGGAGTGGCCTCGAGTGGCCAAGGCAGAGCCCGGACTTGAACCTGATCAAACCTCTCTGGAGAGACCTGAAAATAGCTGTGCAGCGTCGCTCCCCATCCAACCTGACAGCGCTTGAAGGGATCTGCAGAGAAGAATGGGAGAAACTCCCCAAATACAGAATGTGCCAAGCTTGTCGCGTCCTACCCAAGAGGAATCGAGGCTGTAATTGCTGCCAAAGGTGCTTCAACAAAGTACTGAGTAAGGGACTGAATACTTACAGTATGTAAATGTGATGTTATTTAAAAAAAAAAAAAAACACAGAATTTTCTAAATTTTGCTTTGTCATTTTGGGGTATTGTGTGTATATATTATTTTTCATAATTTTTTTCTACTGTATTATTGACTTTATGTTTGTTTATTCCATGTGTAACTCTGTGTTGTTGTATGTGTCAAACTGCTTTGCTTTATCTAGGCCAGGTCGCAGTTGTAAATGAGAATTTGTTCTCAACTAGTCTACCTGGTTAAATAAAGGTGAAATAAAAATAAAATTGATGAGGGGAAAAAACTAATTAATTAATTTTAGAATAAGGTGGAACATAACAAATTGTTGAAAAAGTCAAGTGGTCTGAATACTTTCCGAATGGACAATATATACAGTATGAGATAGAAAAAACATTCAGTAACAAAACAATAGTTATTTCTAATAACTAAAAAGCTTGCATGGCATTTTAGTAAGGCCAATTCGACAAAACCAAGTTGGGCAACAGATGGGATAAGTCCCAAATAGTTCCATATTCCATATTCCGTATGGGCCCTGCTCAACAGTAGTGCACTATATTGGGAATAGGGTGCCATTTGGGACTTACAGTAAGTAGCTTCTTTGTACTAAAGACAGGTGAAATGTTGTTTACAAAGACACCGCTCTCCCCAAATGACAAGTCAGCAGGCATCATGCCAAACAAGGATAACATCTTTGCAAATGTGCTGAATCTCCACTGTTATTGTGGGTTGAAAACCAATAATATTCAGCAGCTTTGGAAGTTGTTCAATTGTTTCGTTGCTTGGGAAGCGAGAGGAGGCTTTTCAACTGACCTCTATCAGACTGATGAGTTGGACACGCTGTGCTTTGTGCTTCCTCTGATCATCTGAACATTGTGGTGTGTGTGAGTGCGCGCATGCATTCATGTACATGTGTGCGTGCATGTTCTCTCTCACGTGCGTGCGCTTGTGTTTTTGATCTCTCGGGGGGGGGGGGGGGGTGTGTGTGTGTGTGTGTGTGTGTGTGTGTGTGTGTGTGTACCTGTTTGTTTGTGCGCTTGCGTGTTTTCGGCTAGTCAAAGAGCTGTGAGACAAACACTACATGGGTTAAACAAACATCACTCCTCTTATTAAGAATAAACACACCATATTATTCCCCTCGGAGGACAGTAATGTGGAAGATGTGTGGGGCCTCAACACGTCCCATGCTGTAATACTGGAGTCGTGACATTGGGACTATAAGGTTCTATCTGTTCTATTTTTTTGATTTACCAAGATAGAGTCAGAACACATCATCAAATACATGAATGAATGTATTATGGTCATCAGACGAATTACTGGCATCACAGAACAACGATGTGACAACATCCCTTACTTGAAGATTTCTGACAGTGTTTTTTGCTTGCGTGCCACTTTTGCTGGTTAGACTAGTCTAGACGATACTTAGAGGGAGATAGCAAAGACGTGTTCTGATTGGTCCGTCCGTACTTGTTTAGGTTTGTCATTGGATTGCAGATAGAACCCACGTTCAAATGGATTTATGCAACTAGAACGTTACCGTTTATTTCCCTTAAAATGTACTTTTACAATGTAACTTCACATATGAAGAACCATCTAAAGATCATACATGACTATGATCTTACATGACTAACGATCATACATGACTAACTCATTTTTGACAAAAATGTCAGCTATAACCTCGGAGTGTAGAATAGAATAGAGTGAGCGTGTTCTGGGTTTACGTAGCCCTGGTGGGATTAATACATAATAAACCTCTTAATTGAAGCTAGGCGCAGCAGATGGGATATTGCTATGTATTAATTGGTCGACCTTAAAACACACATTACCAAAGGCGTTTTTTTTTCGCATTTGGGAGCCGCGGGTGCAGACAAAGCTTGTTAAGAAAACAAGCACGTTGTAGCAGCCAGTCAGGCTTACTCGGCAGATTAGTTTTGGAGGTTATGAAACAAAGAAAAACGACTACCATTAGACCCTTCATACGTTTCCTACTAATCAGCACAGGATGTGTTGGCTATTTCCCGGACGTCTTTGGAGAGGAGGAAGAGGAGGAAGGCGGGGAGGAACTCCTTGGAGGTGAGAGGGGGTCCAGCTGGCTGTTGTCATACTAGTTTCCCCCCGTCAATTCCATTAAGCAGACAAATAATAAACCCACATACAGTATGCTGTATGAGTTGCATTCCGTGAACCAAACAATCTCCAATTCACTTTTCAATTTCATGTATGAGTCATTTATTCAAGCTACTGCATCAGCATTGCGTTACGGTGACGCCTGAATATCTTTATGCCAATGTTTTCCATTTCAAAATGTATCTGTCATCTCTTAAGAGATTCTGCCAAACAGATTTATTGTAGTGCAATGAGATTGTTCCTAGCACTTCCTGTAAACAGAAATAAGAGGTTAGAAAACTATTTCCAGGCCAGACATCTACCTGTGGGTTTAATCACTTAGCTCAGACTAGAGAGAGAAAGAGAGAGAGAGTTTGCTGCTTTAATTGGGTAAATAGGTATACTTTCACAATGGAGCATCAATCACATCAGTGTTACTGAATACAGACAATACAGTAAAAAAAAAACATCTCATCTCATACCTTTTAATGGCTCTCTCCCTACTCTATGCGTCCCTCTATCCCTCCTACAACGCACACACACATTCACACACGCACACGTAGGTATGCACACTGGCACGCACATACGCATAAACAACCTACACACGCTAACACACACACTTCTGCGCTTTAGAAAGAAAACAGTACTCGTGTGCGCCGCTCACACTCACTTCAGCTGATAATGTCTATGATCCATTATTTATCACTCTGCATCATCCCCTGCCCACTGGCGCAGCATTAGTGGAGCGTGTTGTGAAATCCAACAGCATTGCATTGCATGGAGCTGAGGTGTGCTGCACCTGCTCACTAACAAACCAGTAGGGCTCGGTGCTTTGAACACGTCATCCAGGTGCGAAGCAAACAGGAGTCAACAAAATAGCACAACAGTAAACATGAAAGCGTGAAACGCATGGATAGAAAAGTCACGCTTTAGTTGTGAAACTTTTGTTTTCTTGTTTTAACAATGAACTCAAGCTGTTGCAACCAAAGGCAGACTTATGAGCCTGTAAAATACAGGGCTGCCAACTTTTGAAGAAAGCTTGGAGTGAGATTTGTAATTTGAATTTCATTGCCCGCTGGCACAACCCCTAGGCGGGAGGAAAATTCTACTGTTTTATAGCTTTATAGCTCAAGAGAATGTGACAAGGAGGTGTTCTCTTGATAGCAGCCTCTATGGTCTATGGTCTACACCAGGCATGGGCAACTGGTGGCCATGTCAGTCAAATTTTGATTAGTAAGTTAGTCTAGCGGCCAGCTATCTAAACTTGTAGTAATCATGGTTGAATTACCGACCGGGGTGCCCCAATTGATAATCAGATTTCATATTAAAAATCTTTCATATTAAAAACTGCAAATATTTGTCTCTACCCTATGGCAAAAGTAGTAGAATTTCATGAAATGAGTTATACAATTGCTAAATCTTCTCTCCACCCAATGGCAAAATGTGTAGAATTGCAGCAAACATGCTTTAAAACTACAGGATATTAAAACTAAAACTGAAATTGTCTCTTCTCTGTCATATATATCATATATATATATATATATATATATATATATATATATATATATATATATATATATATATATATATATATATATATATATATATATATATATAAATAAAAATGTGTATTGCTTAGGGCCCCCAAAAGGCTAGGGCCGGCTCTGACTGCATGTGTGGGTATGGATGCAGGTACACAGACCCACGAGCCACTACGGCCCCTGATGAGTTTACATTTTTTGTGGCCCCCACCCCCATCAAAGTTGCCTATCCTTGGTCTACACCCACACACATACAGAGGTGTGTTGTTATTGAAGAGCTCTAGTGTTCTGTGGTTGCAGGTCTCTGGCCACCAGATAAACATGTGGTTTGGAGCCTTCTCAGCTAACAGCTTTTAGGCTAGTTTATTTACTTAAGGACATATAGACTTGTTCCTGTCTGAACTTCATGAGATTGTCCCAAGCGATATAACTAAAAATATATTGGCAACCTGCCTCATCTCAAGATTTAGGCTTCCAGTGCTTTAGACAAGAGCTGTATTGGCGGCTGATAGCAAAAATGTGCTATCACTGCTAGGCTAGAAACCACAGTAAAGGGAAGTATGATGTTAATCTCAGCCCCAGCCCTGGCAGAGAGACACACTCCAGGTGGGACAGTGAGAGAGGCATGCTAAGATCAAGGCAGACGACACTGGCTGAGATCAAAAACACTGCAGGTTCAGTTTGGAGAGCAATAACAGTGCCGAGCACTGCAGTCAACTATCTGGTAGTACTGGCACAAATCAGCACGATTGAAGCTATTTCCTGGTAATGTCATATAGTGAAGTAAGATATATATATACACATAAGGACATAAGGACATATATATATATACATTTAGAAAAGCATCTCTCCCAGGTAATCTTTTAATAAAGGTACTGTGAAAGGGTCATACTAACGCATTGTTCTGCAAATGAATATGAGATGGAAATCAAATGAAGCAATTGAAATGTTCAAAGCTGAGTCAATTCCTTTCCTGCTCGCTCTACCCCCAACTAAACAGAAATGAAGAATGTAATAATGCATCGCTCCCCTGGGATACTCCTGAGCAATCAGACAGACGGCACAGACCAGGGTCGTGTTCAGAAATCAAGCAGAAATGGTGCTGGCCCCTAAATGAATTCCTCCAAAAAGAAATGCTGTTTTTTTCCCCAAAACTTTTTGCTATGATGTGCATTAATTAATATGACCCTGGCTGGACAGACATTAACTAGCAGCAACTCCCCCTACAGCCAACATAAGAGAGTCTAGGTAGAACCTTGGTAAAAACATGAACACTTCAAAGAGCAGATTTGCAATCCTTGATTTATTATGCCAACGTACACATACAGTCAATTCAGACTAGGAAACATGACAGGCTGTATAGTTTCAATAGTTCGACCTGGGTTTTATGCCAGTAAGACATAACATAAAAGTCAGTGTTTTTCTTAGGATTTTTTTCAGCAGCGGTGGAAAAGTTAGTGTAATGGGGGACATCCATGAAAATAATAATAGAAAAATATGTATAATAGGCTAACTATTGACCATCGTCTAAAAATCAATGACAGTTTACATTTGGTTGAAACCAATTTGGTAGCATCTTTGAACATTCAAGCCTCTCTTGTAAGATTTTTTTTTCTTAAACCCCACTGCTTTTGAAGATAAGTGACAACAAAAACCAAGAAAGGCTTACTCTCATGAATATATTCTTCTCCTTTGCACAAAAACGAATGCATAGATGTTTTCACTCCTACAGCATGAACTGCTCAGCAGGGTTGGAGTCAATCAATTCCATTTTTCAATTCAGTCAATTCAGGAAGTAAACTGAAATTGTAATTCCACATTTTTCAGAGAAGCATTGAGGATAATTGAAATTTGAATGCAATTTGTTTTTGGAATTGACTGAATTTAAATTGATTGACCCTCAACCCTGCTCGTCAGGAAGTTTGGGCGCACAACAAAGAAAAATGCTGGAGATAAACTAATTTAACACTTCATTTCACCTTCATTCAAAAAAAATACAATTCATTAGTGACACATTTCTTAGTGTAAGAAACCGACTGTATGCAAGACAGCATTCCATTAAAATAAGTTATACTTGAAAATTCTAAAAAGATTTAAAAATAAATAATTAAATGCAATAAGTAGTTCACAAATAATCCTGAAATACATTCTCAGACCAGAGAGAACATTTAACAGTTTTAACATTTGGGGTATTTTGTTGTGGTGTTGTGTTGACTGTTGATATTGCTGTAGAGTTGTTAATGAGGTGAATGTGGTGTGGGATGAATGTCGTGATGACACCATGTTAAATTCCACATGCCTTTATCAAAGACTGGGTCACCTCATCAGTACTAAGCAGCAGCATGTCAACAAACAGACACACGGACAAGTCTCAGTATAAATATAATACCACTTACTCGATGGTGGATTATGTCTTAGTGCCCCACTCCTTTAGTTTATTTAAACGTATAAACTTCTTCCACTTCCATAAAATACTTTGGACAGCCAAAGCAAGCACACATTTTTTGCATCCAAAAAATGACGCTTCCTAATTCTAGTTCTATACGGTCAGTGTTTCCCCTATATCGTTGCCGCTTCTCCAGATGATAAAAATAATTGTAGGGATGGTGAAACGTTTTCAGTTTAACTTGTTATGGATTGGGGGCAGTATTTTCACGGCCGGATAAAAAACGTACCCGATTTAATCTGGTTATTACTCCTGCCCAGAAACTAGAATATGCATATAATTAGTAGCTTTGGATAGAAAACACTCCAAAGTTTATAAAACTGTTTGAATGGTGTCTGTGAGTATAACAGAACTCAAACGGCAGGCCAAAACCTGAGAAGATTCTGTACAGGAAGTACCCTGTCTGACCATTTCTTGGCCTTCTTTGTCATCTCTATCCAAAACAAAGGATCTCTGCTGTAACGTGACACTTTCTAAGGCTCCCATAGGCTCTCAGAAGGCGCCAGAACGTTGAATGATGACTCTGCAGTTACTGGCTGAAAAACAGTAGCGCATTTGGTAAGTGGTCGATCTGAGAACAATGAGACGGGCGCGCGCGTGCACGTGAAGAGTCCATTTTACTTTTTCAGTCTTTGAACGAAAACAACGACTCCCGGTCGGAATATTATCGCTATTTTACGAGAAAAATCGCATAAAAATAGATTTTAAACAGCGTTTGACATGCTTCGAAGTAAGGTAATGGAACATTTTGAATTTTTTTGTCACGATATGCGCCGGCGCGTCACCCTTCGTTACCCTTCGGATAGTGTCTTGAACGCACAAACAAAACGCCGCTATTTGGATATAACTATGGATTATTTGGAACCAAACCAACATTTGTTGTTGAAGTAGAAGTCCTGGGAGTGCATTCTGACGAAGAACAGCAAAGCTAATCCAATTTTTCTTATAGTAAATCTGAGTTTGGTGAGTACCAAACTTGGTGGGTGTCAAAATAGCTAGCCTGTGATGGCCGGGCTATCTACTCAGAATATTGCAAAATGTGCTTTCACCGAAAAGCTATTTTAAAATCGGACACCGCGATTGCATAAAGGAGTTCTGTATCTATAATTCTTTAAATAATTGTTATGTTTTTTGTGAACGTTTATCATGAGTAATTTAGTAAATTCACCAGAAGTGTTCGGTGGGAATGCTAGTTCTGAACGTCACATGCAAATGTAAAAAGATGTAAGAGGTAAACTTAAATGACTAAAACCAGATATAAAATATCTTTAAGAATCACCAAAATAAAAAACTACACAGTCAGGGAGACCCTAAAAAGCCATAGCATGGGGCACCCAGGGATTTTGTTATAATATTTCAGTCACTCAGATGGCATAAGAACATGACATAAGCCATGGCAGAATGTGTAGATTTGCAGGGAATTCCTTTTAAAATTATAAAATGCTCTCTCTGCCCTATGGCAAAATGTGTAGAATTTTGTCTCTGCGGCCAAGAGGAGCACCTCTAAATTGCTTTTGCGTTGTGTGTGTCAGCAGTGGCTATTAGCACCAATGCCCCGTCATTTCCCCTGTCAAGCTGCCTGCACCACCGTCATCCCTTTGCCCCCCTCTCCCTTCCAATATGCATCCCTGTCTTCAGGACAAAGCCTAGTCTTTTTATATTCACATTCCCAGACTAATAAGAGGCTGCTGACACCTTTCCTCCTTCCTTCTGCACAGCACTGGTCTAACTGAGAGTATTTAGAGTTTAGAGTGTGATTCTGTCACTGAAAACATTTAACTATCCATATAATTATTATTATATATTTGTAATCATATTTTTTGGAGTGGCCGTTGCTAAATGAGTGGCCGTTGCTAAATGAATATAGGGGAAACTCTGACAGTATAGAACTAGAAAGTGTAATCTTGGTAGTGGAAGAAGTTTATATGTTGAAATAAACTAAAGGGGTGTAGCACTAAGACATAATCCAACATCCAGTAAATGGTATTATATTCAGTGTTTAATTAGAGCCAGATCCGTTTGGACTGTTTAGTTCCAGAACGTATTTGGCCAGATCCGACACCTCTCGTGGAATGAAAAATAATGTTCACTTTTTGCAATGTAAAAATTCGAATAAATGTGATCAAAGTTAATTCGAGTTGCCTCTTCGTTAATTCTCCTGCCGCCCCCCCCCCCCCCCCCCCCCCCCCCCCCGTGTCTATTACAGAACTAGAATGAGATTCACTTATTATTATCACTCTTACTCTGATAGACATGAGCCTGCAACTCTCATATCTCTAGCATGCACTTCATCATTTATTTCCTTATAGAATCATAGGGTTCTGGAGATGCTGCCGCACACCTAATGAAGTGAAACACATTTGCCAAAGTTATAGAATTACTGCTGTCTGTTCAGAAATAAATGAAATAATTCAGAATAGCCTACTACACCATGAGAAGGTCAAACATTTTGCCACAAAGGATAAATCGCTTATTTGAAAAATAACCTAGCTGTAGAGTGTAGCCCAATAACTAGGCATAGCCTACAGTCGGGAACACGCAGCAAGTATATCAGTGAACAAACAGCACACAGAAAAAACTGGCCTTCCATAATATTTTAAACAGCCTACAATCACGGGAAAACACAGGTTGGAAAGCAAATGGCTCCTGCTGAAAAGACTCTAATCTGTCAGCTGCAGGCTACCAAAATATTTGATCAACTTCCTAATATTGTTTTACAAAATAAAACAATAGAGAGACAGGCTTTTGGCACAAGCACATAGGCCATCACCAGCTAGTGAGCTATGCATCATTGTCATTTTTAGGACTATGATTTCCTCCTCATATTGTAGCATATAATATGTGTCTCCCCACCCCTAGGCCCCTAGGCTATTGATGGATTCAAGACAAGGTCGTTTTCATTTGATCTCAGATTCTCAGTTTGTCAGTGTCAAAGTAGCCTGTCATTTCGATTATTTGTGCAGGTATTAAGGTGCTTTCAAGACAACTGGGAACTCGGGGAAAAAAACGAGACCGAATCATCACGTCGGTGATCTTCAGGTTCGAAAGTCGGAGCTCTAGAAAGAGGCCAGAGTTCCCCACTTGGAGTTGGATTCAAAACAGTCGGAGCTCGTTTTTTCCCCCCGAGTTCCCAGTTGTTTTGAACGAGGCATTAAAAAAGATTATGCCAATGTCTTCCGTCATGTAAAATGACGTAGAATTCCATGAAATGCGTTTATAAAAAGGCCCCATTTGTGCAACTTCTGTAAGTCCCTCTTCTGCTCTATGCCACTACACAAATGTGATGATATGCATGCAATGCTTTATTATGAGAGCTCCCCAGGTCACCCCCCCTCTCACACTTACTTTTTGTTCCGGCACCTCCCAATTCACAAATTAAGCACTGATTTATACTGAGACTTGTGTCTGTTTGTTGACATGCTGCTGCTTAGTACTGATGGGGGTGCTCTAGTCTTTGGTAAAGCCATGTGGTATTTAACATGACATCATTGGGACAATCATCCCGCACCACATTCACAACGCTCCAGCAATATCACCACTGAACACAACACCACAACAAACACATGGCTGCCAAGCTTTCCCAACTCCCAAGCCATGATTAAGGACAACATGTACTGACTGGTTCAGCGGTTTGCTATTCGTCACAATGAACAAGGAATTCGTCACACAATCAATATCAAATATTGATTGCATTGCACCAAATGGGTTTAATGTTAGTTCATTCCCACACTTTGTACCACACCTGAAAGTAATTGTGGTTTAACTGAGATGACCTTTAGTCCCAAAATGTTTTGCTTGTCAGCAATCAGGTTTTCAAGATATGTAACTTTCAAAATACAGAAATCACCCCCCTATGATGTATGTTGCATCATATGAGAAACAGGACAACCACTGGTGTACCAGATACCCCATGCGCCTGTCATCGATGTCTATTATTTTTTATGTAATAAATCATTTTGACAGTAAGCCTCCAAAAAGTAAATAATTCATAAACATTTTTTCCCCCATATGTACTGGGAAGCTAAGTTTTTGTTTCTTGGGCTTCAGGAATGTGACTGAAAAAGTCTTGAAAAGTAAAACATTTAACTGATTGAAAGTATAAGGGGGATATCGGCCATGGTCAAGGCTACGACAGCACCAGTACAATGAGTGGTGCTTACTCAGGTTTTCAAAAGCTCATATCAGACCAAGAGCCTAATGCTTCTTAGGTAGTTCTTTATGAACTTTAGTTTAGAAACTGATCTCTCCGCAGAAGCGACAGTTACATGTATGGTAAAAACAGCTTGATTGCCTTAGCAACATCAGGGAAACTGGGCAGAAGGGAGGCGTGCTTCAAATACAGAAGTTCTGCAACACCTTTAATTGAGCCTCTCATTCTCCTTAATTGCCGGCTTCAACACATTACGGAAAGAGATTAACTGTATAGGAAGCTCTGGGGACAGGTCGTCTGGATACTGGACAGCCAATAAATTGTCAGATGCAAGTAGATTATCGTATTTAGCAGACAACAGGGCTTGAACAAAAAAAGCGGTTTGCGATTTTCGTTCATATTGGTGAACCGGCATTTGAGTTAAATGGTGTGCAGCACAATGGACATATAATGCACAATGTCTCAGGAAAGACTGTCTGGTTTGGCAAAAATACCCAGTATAAGAAACAGTCGGGCCCGCAACCTGGACCTACAGGCCGTGGTGAAAACATTTGCACACAAAAAAGGAGGACTTAAGGAGACTAGAGGAGTCTCTCAATTTGTATCTAATTTCATTTAGGCCTAATTTAATGTATACAGTTTATAAATAGCACCTAAATCGCAGCTAAAGACAGTATATAGCTATAGATAGTACACCACATTATGAATCCATCCCTAGTATCAACAACTTTCTATCTAAGCTGGGAGATGTCAGCGCAAGGACGGCTCATGTCATGCAGGTTCAGGTAGCCTATTCATAGGTTGCACCTTCGTCAGTCAGTCATGTCATTGTTATGAATGTTCTCAAGCAACCAGCTACCAACAGCGCCGTAGAGGTACCCTAAAGGGGTGATAAGCCCAGTCATTCTGGAACTAGGCTAACTACTGTTTCGTCTAAATTACACTAGAGGGCCTGGAAATATGATGACATTGTTAAAGTAGTCAAATATTTAGTAGGCAAATATTTAGTAGCAAACAACTTTGCCAGCATTATCATGTGGTCAAATTGACTTTAGACGGAAGGCAATGTTGTCATTAGTTTGTCAACATTGCTAACATTAGCTAGCTAAAATCCGGTGGCTAGCTAGCTAACGTTATACTGTATCTAAAAGTCAATCTGGTGACATCAAAATGATGACCAAAGGTTTTCCTAATAATTACTTGCCTAATTTTGAATGTTATTGTATTTCCAAGCCACTGTAATGCACTTTTGATTAAATCTTCATCAGCACTCATTGACGATGCATTGAGTAGAATGCTCAGTCGGGCATCAGTCCCAAAAAAACTTTCAAAACCAATATTGTGATGAGTGAATACAGGGAATGACATCTATTGGTAGCTGACTATGTATTTGACATTCTGCAATATTTGAATTTCCAACTGTAATTACTGAAAAAGTAATTACATTATTGCTACCAGCCAAAAATGGCAGCAATGCGACACCGTGTATAGCTTCGTGAAATGTTAGGCTTAACCTGAGAAAATGACGACCAAATAGGCCTACCAATAAACTCTTATCCATAAGCTGAATCAAAGCTATGCCCTGGGTCCATAGAAATCCTATCATCGATTCAAGACATGCAGCCGCATACACATGTTGCAATTTCAGCACCATGGACAGTAATTGGTAGTATACTTTGTGAGTGACTGTCTGGCTGACACATTTTTAAGGGGGGGGGGGGGGGGGGGGCAAAGAAACTATGTTACGCAACTGATGACAAGAAACATGGTCTTACTTTCTATTGCCAAAATCGAAGGGCCTTTCTATTGGCAAAATATGACTAAACTAAAACAATAATACATCTACAAGGCATGTTTTAGGACCACACTTACAGTTGAAGTCGGAAGTTTACATACACTTAGGTCGGAGTCATTAAAACTTGTTTTTCAACCACTCCACAAATCTCTTGTTAACAAACTATAGTTTTGGCAAGTCGGTTAGGACATCTACTTTGTGCATGACACAAGTCATTTTTCCAACAATTGTTTACAGACAGATGATTTCACTTATAATTCACTGTATCACAATTCCAGTGGGTCAGAAGTTTACAAACACTAAATTGACTGTGCCTTTAAACAGCCTGAAAAATTCCAGAAAATGATGTCATGGCTTTAGAAGCTTCTGATAGGCTAATTGACATCATTTGAGTCAATTGGAGGTGTATCTGTGGATGTACTTCAAGGCTTACCTTCAAACTCAGTGCCTCTTTCCTTGACATCATGGGAAAATCAAATCAAATCAAGACTTCAGAAAAAGAATTGTAGACCTCCACAAGTCTGGTTCATCCTTGGGAGCAATTTCCAAACGCCTGAATGTACCACGCTCATCTGTACAAACAATAGTACGCAAGTATAAACACCATGGAACCATGCAGCCGTCATGCCGCTCAGGAAGGAGACACGTTCTGTCTCCTAGAGATGAACGCACTTTGGTACGAAAAGTGCAAATCAATCCCAGAACAACAACCTTGTGAAGATGCTGGAGGAAACAGGTACAAAAGTATATATATCCACAGTAAAACGAGTCCTATATCGATATAGCCTGAAAGGCCGCTCAGCAAGGAAGAAGCCACTGCTCCAAAACCGCCATAAAAAAGCCAGACTACGGTTTGCAACTGCACATGGGGACAAAGATCGTACTTTTTGGAGAAATGTCCTCTGGTCTAATGACCAGAGACCCCAAGCAAATTTCCAAGTTGTGGCAAAATGGCTTCAGGACAACAAAGTCAATGTAATGGAGTGGCCTTCACAAAGTCCCGACCTCAACCTATAGAAAATTTGTGGCCAGAACTGAAAAAGCGTGTACGAGCAAGGAGGCCTACAAACCTGACTCAGTTACACCAGCTCTGTCAGGAGGAATGGGCCAAAATTCACCCAACTTATTGTAGGAAGCTTGTAGAAGACTACCCAAAACGTTTGACCCAAGTTAAACAATTTAAAGGCAATGCTACCAAATACTAATTGAGTGTATGTAAACTTCTGACCCACTGGGAATGTGATGAAAGAAATAAAAGCTGAAATAAATCATTCTCTCTACAATTATTCTGACATTTCACATTCTTAAAATACAGTGGTGATCCTAACTGACACCAGACAGGGAATTTTTACTAGGATTAAATGTCAGGAATTGTGAAAAACTGAGTTGAAATGTATTTGGCTAAGGTGTATGTAAACTTCTGACTTCAACTGTAAATATTCAAATGTGTGTGTTCACCATTGTTTACTCACTACTACATTCCAAATTCTCACCTGATGACCTGTTCGTCCTCTCTCTGCCTCAACATGGGCAGTGTTCTCTCTCTCGCTCTCTCCACTGACTGTTTCTAACCCTTGCCATGACAACCAAATTAAATCAGAATGTAGGCAACAACTGTTTTGTTTTTGTACTTGGGCTACAGTCAGCAAAGATGATCACTTGAACTGATTGTGCCTTTTAACAAAAATTCTTACCTGATGACCTGTTCGTCTTCTCCCTGCCTCAACATGGGTGGTGCGCTCTCTCACTCTCTCTATTGTCTGTCTTTCAACCCTGCCATGATCATATGTGTCACGTCCTGACCATAGAAAGCTGTTATTTTCTATGGTAGAGTAGGTCAGGGCGTGACAGGGGGGTTTTCTAGTTTAGTTTTTCTATATTGTCATGTTCTAGTTTTATATTTCTATGTTGGGTTTTGTTTGGGATGATCTCCAAGTAGAGGCAGCTGGTCCTCGTTGTCGCTAATTGGAGATCATACTTAACAAGGGCTTTTTTCTACCTGTGTTTGTGGGAGATTGTCTTTGAGTTAGTGTATGTTTCACCGCTGCGTCACGGTTTGTTGTTTTGTTATTCAGTTTATTTATATGTATTGCATAGTTTCACAGTGAAAATAAAATGTGGAACGATACACACGCTGCACTTTGGTCCTGCAGCAACGGCCCGCAGTCCGGAACCTCCAGCGGCGGTCCGCAGTCCAGAACCTCCAGCGGCGGTCGGCAGTCCAGAACCTCCGGTGATGATCCACGGTCCGGTGACACAAAAGCGGAGGGATCAGTGGGCAGAGCGGGGGTTACACCCCGAACCGGAGCCGCCTCCTCTGCTGGAGGATCCGTGGGATAAGAAGGTTCTGCGTACTGCACCAGAGCCGCCATAGACATTTGTCACCCTCCCTAACCCTCCCGTTGTTTTAAAAACATTTTTTTTTTAGGTGCATTCGGAGTCCGCACCTTTGGGTGGGGGGTACTGTCACGTCCTGACCATAGAAAGCTGATATTTTCTATGGTAGAGTAGGTCAGGGCATGACGGGGGTTTTCTAGTTTAGTTTTTCTATGTTGTCATGTTCTAGTTTTGTATTTCTATGTTGGGTTTTGTTTGGGATGATCTCCAATTAGAGGCAGCTGGTCCTCGTTGTCTCTAATTGGAGATCATACTTATGTAGGGTTTTTTTCTACCTGGGTTTGTGGGAGATTGTCTTTGAGTTAGTGTATGTTTCACCTCTGCGTCACGGTTTGTTGTTTTGTTATTCAGTTTATTTATATGTATTGCATAATTTCACAGTGAAAATAAAATGTGGAACGACACACACGCTGCACTTTGGTCCGCTCCTTCCTACGACAACCGTGACAATATGACCAAATACCATTATCATATGACAAAAATGGCTGACCTTAACAATGATGGGGTTAGCTTATTAACATGATTTAGATGGTGATTTTATTAGCTAAATTATTTTTTTACCTGGCAATATGTAAAGCTAGCTGTCTGACTACATAGACTGGTACTATTATGAAATGTACAGTTTAGTTAGCTAGCTATGTAGCCATTAATTTACTTACAGTTCTCTGCAACAACAAAAATATTATGTCCTACACTTTTCTACTCTTTGGTGTTGTTGTGCACCTCCATTAAGGGCACTAGCTACGTTTTCACTAGGGTGAACACTGACTCATCTGAGTTGAAAAGTAAAAGATCTAGCTTTGGTGCTAGCTTAGCTGGCTAATGTTAGCCTAGCCAAACTAGCATTGCATCACTTGGTATAAAACTATTTTTACACAATATCTCATCACCAGTAGTTCGCTAGTTACATAGCAATATAGCAATACATTTATGAAATGTCCATGACCTTTTACTCGTTTCAAATGTTCCAAACATTTACACATTGGAGTGCTATGAATATAGCTACCTCTCCTCAGCAAACGCCACAAAGAGAAAGAGAGAGCGCATAGTGAAAGGGAAAGAGAAGAAATTGCGCATTGCTCCGTTCATCTTCCAGGCCATGGGCTGGCTGCCTCTAGGCAGTGGGGACCGGGCACAACCAAAAGCGTATTTAGCGTCAGCGGTATCCAATCATAAAATGAGGAACTGAGTAGCACTGTGGTGAAAAGCCACATAAAGTCAGTAGTTGCCTGGCTCTTTAGAGTAAACTTTACCTGTTTCTAATATTGAGGGGGTAATGACCCCCTGTCCCCCCCCCCCCGCAAGTTATGCGCCTGGTGGTGTGAGTGTGGGCGCACATGGTGTGTATGTTTGTGCATGTGTGTGTTAGCACGCATGTGTTTGTATGTGTGTGTGAGTGTGAGTGTTTGGGTGGCCGCATGTGTGTGTTTAGCTGAAGATCAAAGCGTCTTCTGTTATCACACAGAGCGACGCTGGGGCTGCAGACCTGAGATGATTTGAAGTCACAAAGAGACTTAACGATCAGTCTGGACCAGACGCACCGCCGCCATCGTTACGACTAAATGCCTGAGCGCTAGGCTGCAACGGTGAGCTCGGCTAGTAGGCACAATAACAAGGGACCTGGGTCCTTGCCTTTCATTTACAAAGGGACACAGTGACACACAGACCAAGGGCCAGAAATTAATCTCCAGCTGGTCTATTGCCTTGTGACTGTCGAGAAGGAGGTCAAAGTTAAGGGGGAATACAACCACTTTTCAACCTCATAATCATTACGTCCAGCATCATACCAGTGTCTCTGAGAAAAAAGCAAATTTCTACGTTATGTACTTAAAAAGATATGAAAAAACATAATTACGTAGAAAACAGTGATTTTCTAAGGCTATGAGATTCAAGGTGATGGAGGGAGCAGGGAAATGGCTAGAAACACATTGCAATTTTTACCTTTCAATGCAATTTCATGATGCCATTTTTTAGGACCATAAAAACTTGTTGCTTTTGTGTAGACACTGTATGGTGCTGAAGATAATACAGTGCCTTCAGAAAGTGTTTACACCCCTTGACCTATTCCACATTTTGTTGTATTACAGCCTGAACTCATTGATTAAATATATGTTTTTTTCTCACCCATCTACACAAAATACCTCATAATGACAAAGTGAAAACATGTTTTTAGACATTTTTGAAAATGTTTTGAAAATGAAATACCGATATATCATATTTACATAAGTATTTACAGCCCTGAGTTAATACATGTTATAATAACCTTTGGCAGCGATTACAGCTGTGAGTCTTTCTGGGTAATTTGTCTCCCAGTGTCTGTTGGAAAGCAGACTGAACAAGGTTTTCCTCTAGGATTTTGCTGTGCTTTGCTCTATTCCGTTTCTTTTTATCCTAAAAAACTCCCTAGTCCTTGCCAATGACAAGCATACCCATAACATGATGCAGCCACCACTATGCTTGAAAATGTGAAAGGTGGTTCTCAGGGATGTGTTGTGTTGGATTTCCCCCACACATAACGCTTTTTATTCAGGACATAAAGTTAATTTCTTTGCCAATTGTTTTGCAGTTTTACTTTAGTGCCTTGCAAACTGGCATGCATGTTTTAGAATATTATGTATAATGTCCAGGCTTCCTTCTTTTCACTCTGTCATTTACGTTAGTATTGTGGAGTAACTACAATGTTGTTGATCCATCCTCAGTTTTCTCCTATCATAGCCATTAAACTCTCTAACCTTTTTAAAGTCACCATGGTCACCAAGTCATCATGGTGAAATCCTTGAGTTTCCTTCCTCTCTGGAAACGGTATCTTTGTTGGGACTGAGTGTACTGATGCACCATCCAAAGTGTAATTAATAACTTGACCATGCCTAAAGGGATATTCAATGTCAGTTTTTTTTACCCATCTACCAATAGGTGCCCTTTGCAAGGCATTGGAAAACTTCCCTAGTCTTTGTGATAGAATCTGGGTTTGAAATTCACTGCTCGACTGAGGGACCTTACAGATAATTGCATTTGTGGGTTACACAGATGAGGTAGTCATTAAAAATAATGTGAACTCTATTACTGCACACAGAGTGAGTCCATGCAACCTTTTATGTGACTTTTGAAGCAAATTTTTACACCTGAACTTATTTAGGCTTGCCATAACAAAGGGGTTGATCGCTTATTGACTCAAGACATTTCAGCTTTTCATTTTTAATGAATTTGTAAAAAAAATTAAATATCATTCCACTTTAACATTATGGGTTATTGTAACACAACAAAATGTGGAAAAAGTCAAGCGGTGTGAATACTTTCTGAAGGCACTGTAAATATAAAAAGTGGTGGAATGACCCTTTAATAACCTATTGTTCTGGTCTCTTTCTGGGGTACTTTAAGGTGATTCACCCTCAGTCCACACACAGCAGGTTATGATGAATGACTACCTAAGGGTGTGCTGAGCTTTAATTTGATATTAAGTATTCATCCGCCAAAAGGTCCCCTCGTCCTGTTTTTCATTATCATCTAATCACTCTGTTCTCGGGTTGTCTACTTTTTCTCCTCAGAGAGTTGCCCAGGAATATTTGGACTACTGTAGTTCTAGATTAAAGAGGATTGAGGAACTAATGCAGTTTAGACTCTGTTCATTATTCTAATAGAGACCTCACAGGTAAATCCAGACATTCTCCCTGCCTGTCTCAGAGGGTTATCTGGGGTGTTCACTCTGTTGGCCCAAGTGTTTCCCCTAAATAGTTTTTTCTTGGCGGAACACCAAGCCCCCTAAAGTAACAGAGTTCTGGTAAGCCTCCGCCCTTCAGCAAACAAAGGAAAGTATGAGGAGCTCAACAACAATGACAGGAATCCAGGAATCCAGTAATAGGTTTTACCCAGAAATAAATTACCAACAAGCACTAGTTCATGGTAAACAGGTTTGGTGCTACAAATATCCAGTGGTGTAAAGTACTTAATTAAAAATACTTTAAAGTACTACTTAAGTCTTTTTTTGGGGGGTATCTGTACTCTACTTTAGTATTTATGTTTTTGCCAAGTTTTACTTCACTACACTCCTAAAGAAAATAATGTACTTTTACTTTTTATAAATTTTCCCTGACACCCAAAAGTACTCGTTACATTTTGAATGCTTAGCAGGACTAGAAAATGGTCCAATTCACACACTTTAAGAGAACATCCCTGGTCATCCATACTGCCTTTGATCTGGCGGGCTCACTAAACACAAATGCTTTGTTTGTAAATGATGTCTGAGTGTATATATATATATATATATATGTATATAAATTGTGCCGTCTGGTTTGCTTAATATAAGGAATTTGAAATGGTTTATCCTTTTACATTTGATACTTAATTTTAGCAATTCCATTTACTTTTGATACCCAAGTATATTTAAAACCAAGTACTTTGAGACTTTTACTCAAGTAATATTTCACTGGGTGTCTTTCACTTTTACTTGAGTTATTTTCTATTAAGGTATCTTTACTTTTACTCAAGTATGACAACTGAGTACTTTTTTCACCACTGCAAATATCAAACCACTTTTTTTGACAGGGGGCAACAGAGGTAAGAAGTGGATCCGTCCTTTGTATCCTGCTGAGTAATGGTAGGGGAAACACTGTTGGTGTACTGTACCTCTATCTGGGAGCTGTTGTCAGTGTCCTGGCTGTCCTCTGCTGAGAGCAGGCCTGGGAAGTTCCCCTCAGGCTGGTCTTGACTCTGGTCTTGGTCCTGCTGATCCTGGTCCTGGCTGGCCCTGTTACTGTCCATGTTATGTGGTTGTTCTGGGGACAGCCATCTCCTCCACCGGTGACTGTACAACTTCACATCCACTGCCACGTCCTCCTCAGCCAGCGGCTGCCCCTGCAGGTAGGAGTAGGAGACCCCTGGGGAGCACAGATAAAGAGGAAGAGGGGAGATAAGTAGAAGTGGTACAGTATAGGAGGAATAGGCTGTTTTTAGTTGCAGTGACATAGGTACACTTTATTCTAAGAGAAATAAAGCAATAATGTAAACATGTTATGATTTAGAAATAGATAGATTTATAAGTTATGAGTAATTTTTTTATCATACCAACATTTTCCTTTCCTCAAAAATGTAAAATGTGATTACAATATAACTCCTTAATTAGCTCAATCATTCTGCTCTCTCCTCAATATAATTTGTAAGCCAAGACATTCTCAACTATTGACCTTTTTAAGTAGTTAAACTGAAATGAGAAACGGGCTATATTGTACACCAGTGGATCCTAGCAGCATAATTATATAGAACAATAATATTTTTATGGTCAAAAAGGCAGTGGTCCAGTGGTGGAGCCAAAACTCTGGTCTGGTCATTAATCTTCTGCCACTCTCATAACTCACTGTCTCAGTGGACTATTCCTCATTGCTTTATGGAGAAATTATACTACTTTGGATGAAACACATGCAGAATAGCATTGAAGCAGTGACTCAGCATATTTAAGACACACCAGTGGCCCATAGTCATACCTAGCTTACCTAGGGCCAAGAGTTTTTCCTGACCATGTGAGCTGACCAGGATAAACTCTGATCAGGTCACAGTGAGGACAGGACACACAAACACACACGTGCCTCACGGATCCAAAAAGTTGGACCCGTCCCAAAATGGACCTGGGGCTTTCCCACCTAGACCCAATATGCATAAATAAATAAATACAAATAATATAGAGACCCGTTCCGAACGGACCCAAGGACAACTAGACCCGTTCTGAATAAACCTGTTCGGATCCAGACTCGGTTCGATCCAATCTGAGGGAGGGAAAGCAGTGGAAAAATATGTTTTTAAGCTACTTTATTAACCGGAGCTGATACAGTGTGAGAGGAGGGAGAGCGGTTCCACTCAAGCAGGCAGGGGAGGGACCATACTGTGAGCAAGTGACATGAGGAGCAGGGAGGAGGGAGGGAGAGAGGAGAGACAGCAAACAAGCCTAATAGACTAATAGCTGCCATAGCTAGGTTATTTATCGTCAAATATGATTGCGTAGTACCTGTCTTGGACTGCTTGTCTGCATCAAACCGGGACAAGAACCTAGTTAAGCTAGCTATCGTTAGCTAGCTAGACTACCTGAGGCTGCAGTGCATGCGCTTTCTGATCTTACAGTTACAAATAACATCTCCATTCAGAAAATGAAGTAGCAGCCTGCCTACCTGTTAGCTCTTGTTTGTTGTAGCCTATTATTATACCATTTTTCTCTCTCTTTTTCTACTGCAGGAGTCGTGTTTGGAAATGCACAAGCCCTTCGGGACAAGTCAGTTAAAATTACACATACTGTACCCGAGACCCGTGACAATCATATCAGATCCGACCCAGATCCGTGACATTATCCGGATCAGGTCTCGGGTATTTGGGTACAGGTGAATCCGCAAAGACCTCTAACGCACACACAAATGCATGCAAAAACGCACACTCGTGACACCAGGCAGATCATCACTTCAGACAGTGTGTCCTAGCATAGGTTTATCCTTTTAATCACTTTCCCACTTACAGTTTTTCCCCCAGACTCATACAAAAACTGACATTAGTTCAAAGCCTGCCTGCCTGACCGTTAATGTCATTCCAGCTATACTAATGAGGGTAGTTGTATAAACAAACAACAAATGGCTGCCCCCCCCCCCCCCCCCCCTCGCCTCATCCTCCCTCCCCTCGGTCCTCCCCTCTCTCTCTCTGGGCCCCAGATAGACCAGAAGTGTTTACCATGAGAGCAGGACTAGGGAGGTGAGAGTGGAGTGGAGAGGCTTAACATGCTAATGTGCCCAAAGTGGAGGCTGACAGTTTCACTCTGTAATGAGCATCCGCAAAGTAAACAGCTCAGAGACCAGCTGCTGCACGGATGAGACCACAGAGACTAACTAACTAACTAACTAACTCTCGCACACACACACACACACACACACACACACACACACACACACACACACACACACACACACACACACACACACACACACACACACACACACACACACACACACACACACACTTGCAGGAGAAACTGCAAGAATTCTAAAGTTAATGCTGAGGACACTACACGGAGTCCAATGTGCTGTACTCTAAATGTACTACTGGCTTAACTAAACTGTATATATTGACATCACAGACAATGCCAGTCATCAGTGGCAGCAGGTAGCCTAGCGGTTAAAGAGCGTTGGGCGCATTAACCAAAAGGTTGCTGGTTTGAATCACCAAGCCGACAAACTGTCAATGTGCCCTTGAGCAAGGCACTTAACCCTAATTGTGCCTGTAAATCACTCTGGATTAGCGTGTCTGCTAAATAATGTGAATCACTAGACCACACGTATGAAACCATAGTCTCTATCAGTAGACTACACTTTCTCTGCATCAGCTAATCTTTATCATTTTAAACCACAGGTCATTCTAAAAGTCTATCAATAAAGGTTGGACAAATCTTTCCGGAAGTTCTTTAATTCAACACAATTGGATGCTGATCACAAGGCTAAAACATAACAAAGTTGACTGACGCAGACAGACTCCCAAACAGAGTCCTTGAGGCCCCTCTCACCACCACCCCCCTGTGAGCTCTTCTCATTATGAAGTCTAGGCAGCTATGTCTGTTTGGAGTATGTAGCATGCTGCTAATTACTATTCAGATCTCAATGCTGTTGTTCTTAGGTGTCTAACACTGCCCCTGTAGCCAAGCATGCATATCCCCCCCCCCCCCCCCCCCCACTGAGACAATGTATGCCTGCAAGATCCCCTGTCAAAGAACACTGTATATTTCGATCCAAGGGGAACATACAGTATACATTCCACGAACACATACATCATCTCTCACCCTCCAAAGGATCTTTGTTAGACACTTCAATATACACTGCACAAAAAAATAAAGGGAACACTAAAATAACACATCCTAGATCTGAATGAATGAAATAATCATATTAAATACTTTTATCTTTACATAGTTGAATGTGCTGACAACAAAATCACACAAAAATAATCAATGGAAATCCAATTTATCAACCCATGGAGGTCTGGATTTGGAGTCACACTCAAAATTAAAGTGGAAAACCACACTACAGACTGATCCAACTTTGATGTAATGTCCATAAAACAAGTCAAAATGAGGCTCAGTAGTGTGTGTGGCCTCCACGTTCCTGTATGACCTCCCTACAACGCCTGGGCATGCTCCTGATGAGGTGGCGGATGGTCTCCTGAGAGATCTCCTCCCAGACCTGGACTAAAGCATCCGCCAACTCCTGGACAGTCTGTGGTGCAACGTGGCGTTGGTGGATGGAGCGAGACATGATGTCCCAGATGTGCTCAATTGGATTCAGGTCTGGGGAACGGGCGGGCCAGTCCATAGCATCAATGCCTTCCTCTTGCAGGAACTGCTGACACACTCCAGCCACATGAGGTCTAGCATTGTCTTGCATTAGGAGGAACCCAGGGCCAACCGCACCAGCATATGGTCTCACAAGGGGTCTGAGGATCTCATCTCGGTACCTAATGGCAGTCAGGCTACCTCTAGCGAGCACATGGAGGGCTGTGCGGCCCCCCAAAGAAATGCCACCCCACACCATGACTGACCCACCGCCAAACTGGTCATGCTGGAGGATGTTGCAGGCAGCAGAACGTTCTCCACGGCGTCTCCAGACTCTGTCACGTCTGTCACATGTGCTCAGTGTGAACCTGCTTTCATCTGTGAAGAGCACAGGGTGCCAGTGGCGAATTTGCCAATCTTGGTGTTCTGTGGCAAATGCCAAACGTCCTGCACGGTGTTGGGCTGTAAGCACAACCCCCACCTGTGGACGTCGGACCCTCATACCACCCTCATGGAGTCTGTTTCTGACCGTTTGAGCAGACACATGCACATTTGTGGCCTGCTGGAGGTCATTTTGCAGGGCTCTGGCAGTGCTCCTCCTTGCACAAAGGCGGAGGTAGCGGTCCTGCTGCTGGGTTGTTGCCCTCCTACGGCCTCCTCCACGTCTCCTGATGTACTGGCCTGTCTCCTGGTAGCGCCTCCATGCTCTGGACACTACGCTGCCAGACACAGCAAACCTTCTTGCCACAGCTCCTATTGATGTGCCATCCTGGATGAGCTGCACTACCTGAGCCACTTGTGTGGGTTGTAGACTCCATCTCATGCTACCACTAGAGTGAAAGCACCGCCAGCATTCAAAAGGGACCAAAACATCAGCCAGGAAGCATAGGAACTGAGAAGTGGTCTGTGGTTACCACCTGCAGAACCACTCCTTTATTGGGGGTGTCTTGCTAATTGCCTATAATTTCCACCTGTTGTCTATTCCATTTGCACAACAGCATGTGAAATTTATTGTCAATCAGTGTTGCTTCCTAAGTGGACAGTTTGATTTCACAGAAGTGTGATTGACTTGGAGTTACATTGTGTTGTTTAAGTGTTCCCTTTATTTTTTTGAGCAGTATATATGGTGGAAAGTTATGAAAAATGAATAATTCGGAACACACCATGACTGGAAAATAGAGACCCTTAACAAATGTGTTGTGCTTTTCATGGAATGTCTTTCTCTGAGTCACTGTGAATAAAAACCACATGCGCTGGTGTCTGTTGATCACTCTCTCTGTAATGGTTTATACTTCTCCCAACTGGTTCAGGGCCAGTGAACTCTCTCATTATCAAGGAGAGACTCCATGGTCTGTGTTAGTCATTTTAGAGGGGAAAGTACAGACCCCTGAGGAACACCCCGAATAATATCGTAGCAGGACGAGGCTTCTCCATGGATGTGTGAGTTCCTTCAGCTTTGTGTGAGAGAAAATCTTCCCCCTCCGTTCCTCTTTTACCCCCCCCCCCCCCTGAATGCCCTGCAAACCTTTGCTGTGACTCTCAAGAGTGGCTCTGTTCGCCCGACTCACACCTGTCAACACGACTAATCCACAAACGCCAGGAGAACTGTAATTTGGTTTCACCAAACGCTTTCAACGACATTTAGAAGATCATGAAATCTCGGTGCAACCCTTCTTTTCATTCTCTTCCTGGGTATTAGGGTCCCGCTGGTTTTCCCCTTTCTCTGGTTGTCTACCTGACTCAATGGCACTGACAGGGCACTTCCGTACAAGGGTTCGCCCATACTGGAGAGAGGAATGTTGTGTGTGTGTGTGTGTGTGTGTGTGTGTGTGTGTGTGTGTGTGTGTGTGTGTGTGTGTGTGTGGTGTGTGAGTGCATGTGTGCATGTGTGCTGCATGTGTGCTGCATGTGTGTGCCCACAAGGAAAATTATAGGCTTTGGGGTTAAGTGTAGGGTTACATTTAGGGTTAGAATTAGGGTTAGGGGTTAGGTTAAGGGTTAGGGCTAAGTTTAGGACTAGGGGTTAGGGAAAATATGATTTTGAATGGGAATCAGTTGTTTGGTCCCCACAAGGATAGTAAAACAAATGTGTGTGTGTGTGTGTGTGTGTGAGAACGTGCATGTGTATATGTTGGAGGGACATCTTTTGGCTCTGACTGTCTCTTTTTGAGGGTGTCAGAGCACTCTTTTCCACCTCCCCATTGAAAGCAGCTCCATCAATGTAGCAGGAGCCCTTGCCAAGCACATGGAGATAAACTGGGGCCCTCAGGTATGCACAGAAACCCTGGACATACAGTGCCTTGCAAAAGTATTCATCCCAATTGGCGTTTTTCCTATTTTGTTGCAATACAACCTGCAATTTAAATGGATTTTTATTTGGATTTCATTTAAGGGACATGCAAAAAATAGTCCAAATTGGTGAAGTGAAATGAAAAAAAATACTGGTTTCAAAAAATTATAAAAAAGAAAAAATGGCAAAGTGGTGTGTGCATATGTATTCACCCCCTTTGCTATGAAGCCCCTAAATAAGATCTGGAGCAACCAATTACATTCAGAAGTCACATAATTAGTTAAATAAAGTCTATCTGTATGCAATCTAAGTGTCACATGATCTGTCACAAGATCTCAGTATATATACCAGTTCTGAAAGCCCCCAGAGTCTGCAACACCACTAAGCAAGGGGTACTACCAAGCAAGCGGCACCATGAAGACCAAGGAGCTCTCCAAACAGGTCAGGGACAAAGTTCTGGAGAAGTACAGATCAGGGTTGGGTTATAAAAGAAAAAAGTGGTCCTATGGACAGAGTATCTGTCCATAGGACCACTTTAAACCGTACACTCCACAGAGCTGGGCTTTACGGAAGAGTGGCCAGAAAAAAGCCATTGCTTAAAGAAAGAAATATGCAACCACGTTTGGTGTTCACCAAAAGGCATGTGGGAGACTCCCCAAACACATGGAAGAAGGTACTCTGGTCAGATGAGACTAAAATTGAGCTTTTGGCCATCAAGGAAAACGCTATGTCTGGCGCAAACCCAACACCTCTCATCACCCCAAGAACAACATCCCCTGCTGCCACTACCATGCTGTGGGGATGTTTTCATCGACAGGGACTGGGAAACTGGTCAGAATTGAAGGAATGATGGATGGTGCTAAATACAGGGAAGTTCTTGTAGGAAATCTGTTTCAGTCTTCCAGAGATATTAGACTGCGACGGAGGTTCACGTTCCAGCAGGACAATGACCCTAAGCATACTGCTAAAGCAACACTTGAGTGGTTTAAGGGGAAACATATAAATGTCTTGGAATGGCCTAGTCAAAGCCCAGACCTCAATCCAATTAAGAATCTGTGGTATGACTTAAAGATTGCTGTACACCAGCGGAGCCCATCCAACTTGAAGGAACTGGAGCAGTTTTGCCTTGAAGAATGGGCAAAAATGCCAGTGGCTAGATGTGCCAAGCTTATAGAGACATACCCCAAGAGGCTTGCAGCTGAAATTTTTGCAAAAGGTGGCTCTACAAAGTATTGGCTTTGGGGGGTGAATAGTTATGCACACTCAAGTTTTCAATTTTTTTGTCTTATTTCTTGTTTGTTTCACAATAAAAAACAAATTCCATATTCAAAATGGTAGGCATGTTGTGTAAATCAAATTATATAAACCCCCCAGAAATTCATTTTAATTCCAGGTTGTAAGGCCACAAATTAGGAAAAATGCCAAGGGGGTGAATACTTTCGCAAGCCACTGTATTGCCACCTTAAATGAGGCGGGGCTGAGAGACTGAGGGGTCAAGTGGTTGTTCTGGAGTTGACATGTATAAATAATGATCAAAAGCCATAGAGATCATATAAGACACTGAGGTCATAAATAACCTTCTGGGGATGTACTGGATGTACCTCAGTAATGTATCATTTTGACTTTATTTCACCAGGAAGTTAGCCTTGTGAAACCAGCCTGATCTTGTGAACGCAGCAGTCAGTCTGCTTGACCAGGTTACCAGGAAGTCCCATTGAGGCCAGAAAAGCCAAGGGAGTCTCCCCCTGGAATTCCCCACAGCTATCTTCCTGGTGAAATAAAGTCAAAATGAAACATCACTGAGTTTTAGGCACATCCAGTACACCTCGTCCCCAAGCACATGAAGATATCTCCCTGGGACCAACTGGGGCCCTCAGGTATGCACACAAACCCTGGACATATAGCCTCCTTTATGACGTGAGGCTGAAAAAAACAGCAAAAGGTGAACACTTAGAGAAATCACACGTAATTGGATGTACACAATGTGAAATAATGAGGCTTCAATTAGTATAAATCCCATTTAATGGGAGTAAAATGACAATTATTTCTGCGATCGTGCCGGCGGGTTCCCCTCATTAGTGATCATTCAGTGAGTGGTGTTGGCAGGAGTACTCTGTCATCATACACAGACACAGCTGGGAGCCTTGGAAAGGTCAGCAAATAACTTCAGCCTTGAGCCAGAAAAGTCAGAAAAGATGATGATGTAAAAAGTAAATGGAACTGCAAACGACATTCCCCTACCTTTCTCTCCCCCCTTTGTTCCTCTTTAACGTTTCTGAGCACAACGGGTGAGCGGGTGAGTGGAGCTGGTTCACATGCTTGAGTTTTCAAAACCTACTTGATTTATTAATCTTAATTAATCTCCTGAAGAAGACAAAAACAGTGAGGTTGTCCCTTACAACTCGATGAGGGAGTGAGAGAGAGGGGAACGAGGGAGAGAGAGAAAGATGGAGAAAATGCCCAAAAAAGAAAAGAAAGACCAAGCTTTTCTGTCTAAATGAGAGGGGATAAGTGATGAGGGAGAAGAGAGTGACAGAAGGGTTGGAAATATTCCTCTATGAGTTTGGGTTCTGAAGTCTAACTCTCCTCATTGGTCTGTCTACTGTTGCTCGTCCACAATATTGATTCACAAGATCAACACTATACTACAGGGCAAAAATCCATAAAACAAAGCAGAAATAACGGTGAGGCGTATAGTACACAAACTCTGCTTCTGCTGGGTAGAAATCAAATGAATACTAGATAAAAGGTACATCATTATATAGAAGATAAAAGCACTGGGTAACTATTTGGAGGTTTTCTTTTTTTTAAAGAGTGAGATGGGGGTGAGAGGGAAGGAAAAATGTACACTACTCATATTTTCTGTCCATCAATGACAGAGGCAAACTGCAAAAATGGCCTTCGCTCTGTCAAAAGAGAACTTGAACTCTCCTTGTCCCAGATATTCCCACAGGGTATGTTTGACATTGGCCAGATGGGCTGGCAGACAGACAGAGGAGACCTGATGCTCTCACACAAGTCAGAGCAGAACCTCTCACGTGAGGACGCACAGGGTCACCCAAGTGCAAGGCCAGGGGCATGGATGCACAAACCACGAGAGAAGAAAACCGAGGGAAAACATCGGGGGCGTCCAAAATAGCACCTTATTACCTTAATGTGTAGTGCACTATATAGGGAATAGGGTGCAAGATGGGACTCATTCATAGATAGAAAAACCTTCCAGGAGGATATTTAGCAGCCATGTTCAACCTAAACAGAGGCTGTGGACAGATAAGCCAAGGCAGAGAGAAGATCTGACCGATGAGTTAATAGAGTTTTAGTGAAGATGGCTGTCCCTCTCTAGGCCTGATCTCACATCAAATATGAGGTACAGGGACTGTCACCGCTCCTTCACAGACTTCCTCTGTACTCTCTCTGATAACACTCTTCACAACCAACTCTCAATTCTTTTAATCAGTTAGAGCTGATCTTTTTGTGCCGAAAGTGATTGCAGCTTTCACTGTTGATTATAGTTCATTTTAGTCATAGTTTAGTTCTGAGAGGATAATTGTTTTGTGCTGTAGACACCTACGATTTGTCTGTTCTACAAAGTGTGGAGACAAAAGAGGAAGATTAACAATAACACATTTGGGCCAGACACGGGAGCCATGCACACTCCCTTCAGACATTGTAATTATACAGAGGAAAGTGTGCTGTGTTCTCTATCTGTTCCAACATGTCCCTTGACTATTTTCTACCCTAAAACATAGACTTGTTATTACCCCATAGAGCTGACATGGACAGATTAGTAATCCTCCGGGGACAAACAGCACCTGTTCAGTGCTGCTGAGACACTGAAAAGAGATGCATTCTCACTGCGTCCCAAATACTACCTTATTCCATATGTAGTGAACTACTTTTGACCAGGGCCCATAAGGAATAGGAAATAGTAGTGGACTATATAGGGACTAGGGTGCCTTTTGGGATGCATTCCTAGTGACCACGCTACAGTCGTCATTTACACTCTAAGAAATGCTGGGTTATAAACAACCCTGTTTGGGTTATTTGGTAACCCAGCACTGGGGAAATATTGGACAGAAGACACGCTTGGTTATTTTGACCCAGCCAGTTGGGTTGCATGAATAACAAGTTGGGTTGTTGGGATTACCCAAACACGGGATAATTGAACCATCAGTTGGGTATTTTCTACTCTCATGCTGGGTTGACCTCGCAGCTCTGTCTTTTTTAATGTAATCCTTAGGTTATTTTCAGGAGGCGTGGCTTACTGGGGTTGTGGCTTTCAGATAGATCTTATTGGTCACCCATGAGAGTAAATGTAATTCCATACAGCAAGTTTACATACAGCAAAATCAAATAGTTCTTTTTTTTTTTTTTTTTACACATTCCTCTATAATATTAACATTTTACATATTATAATAAGGTATACCACCTTATTGTATCCCAACAACAGGATTTACATCGGCTTTTAGGGAATTCATACAATTCTGTAAGCATCAATGAATGTTCAAAAATGTCAATGTTCAACCTTAATATGTGATAACTATACAAGAGAATAGATGAAGAGGAATGACATTTACTCTAATGGGTGGCTAAAAATAACTATCTGAAAGCCACGCCCCTACTAAACTATGCTTCCAGTCATCTGATCTGACCCACTGGGGCATATCCCAATAACCCAGCACCAATAACCCGTCTTTTTTTTAAAAGAAAACAACCCAACTAAGTGACCCAACGCCTGCAAGCCAGCAGTTGGGTCTACCAAACACCCAGAGTGTAGAGTGGTGGGCTGGCTACCTGTTCTTCTTTTGAAATCTATGAAACCCACACGCACATAAAAGCACAATGGCACACACACTGGCTGAAGTGATCCCTGTGCTGTTAAAGTAGGGTAGACAAGGGATAAAACACTCTCAAACTGAATGCAAAGCATCTCTATGACAGTCACCGCTTGGTACATCCTGTCATCCTGTCTGACTATGTCATGCCCACACGATTGCTGCAGACATGTTGTTTTGTCAACAATTAGTCCCATCTTTCTAGATGAAGTCTCCGCATTACAAGCATCTGCTGAGCTACGGGGTGAGACTGCAAATAGGACGCAAAGAGACTTCCGGAATTGACAATGTGTCCAATACTGTATCATATTATCCAGGGGGGCACAGCGAAACGCAGAACTCCACAACACAGAACTCCACAGCACAAAGTCATCAAGGCCCCCTATGGACCCTGGTCAAAAGCAGTGCACTACATAGGAAATAGGGTGCCATTTGGGACTTAACCTAATGCAAGCTAGTTCACTCAGGTATATGCATTACAGATTTACATTCAAACAGGGTAGGAACAGAATACTGTCATGGACAACATATGTGTCAAGAGTGACATTCGATTATGCAGACCATATAAAAATATTAAAGTGGAACAAAGTACTCCCAATAGCCTTGTAACACGGTTGGGTCTGTCGTAAAAATAAAAGTGTGTGCCACAGGCCGAGCGGAAGAAAGAGGCGAGAACAACGGGCCATAAATAATAACACCAATCTGCACCCATCCAAAGTGTTAATTACATTCACGCGAGAGCTGCAGGAGATTAATTAGCTCAAGACTAATGTTGCGTTCACACTCTGTTCCACAGTGCTCGGGGAAACTGATCCAATGAAGAGGTCTGTCAGAGTGTGTGTTTGGGTGGGTAGAATGTGTGTGTGTATGTATGTATGTATGTATGTATGTATGTATGTATGTATGTATGTATGTATGTATGTATGTATGTATGTGTGTATGTATGTGTGTATGTATGCATGCGTGTATGTGTGTGTGTGTGTGTGTGTGTGTGTGTGGAGGGTAACATTCTGGTTTAGCTCGAGGTCCAAATTAAATGAAATCTCTATCAATTTGTTACATCTGAACAAGATTTCTCTCACTAGGGTATACACCTTACAGATCCATATTCAACAAGGTTAGGAACAGCTCAATAATGCAGTCATTGAAAGATGGCCTTACTTTAAAGAAGAATCCATTCAGTTTATCACCAGAATCCTTTATGGAGAGTATGTGAAACTTGTTAATTACATGGAGTTTCCTGAGCAAAGGCCCCTAGTCACAAATACAGTCACAAACCTCAATCACAGGGTTACAAACCTCAATCATAGGGTCACAAACCCCAAATACAGGGTCACAAACCCCAAATACAGGGTCACAAACCACAAACACACGGTCACAAACACAGACTCGAACCACCAGGGAGTCTGCCATCACCACTGTGGCTTTCATGATATAATCACTGGTTCTCTTTACTCAAAGACTGGTCAGCGTATGTACTGTACAGAACACGCTGCACTTACTGTAACAAACAAAACACACACAACACACACACAGAGAAGACATGGAGGGGGAGAGCGTGAAAAATAGAGAAAGAGAAGGAAAGAGAAAGAGAGGGAAGAGCCGGAGAGAACAACAAAGGGAAGTGAATTACTGCCTAATATTACTGTATGGTGTGAGTGACAGAGGACATGTGGAATTCCACATTCTGGTCTGCCAGCCATGGAGTGGGTCATATTTCGCTAGATTGAGTGATAGCGTACAGGACAGAGTGTGTGTGAGAGTGTGTGTGTGTGTGTGTTTTTCTCCCAGTGTATGTATAAGAGTATGTTTGTTATTCACTGCAGAAAAAGCATGAGAAACATTGCCATGGAATATTTAACACGTTTCACATTTAAGCCCTCTCATCTGAGCGACCTCAATCTCTTTTTCCCACTCTTCTCTTCTATTGCTCCCTCATAGGTGTTACTTAGCAGAGACGTACATTTAAAGTCAGAGCTGTAGTGGCAGTGAATGGACTGGGTTAGGATGTACAAAAAGCCCTGAGCTCCACTCAGACACTTCACTTCAATACTAGTCGCTTCATCCCCTAAGCTTTCACATATGTCTACGTGTGTGTGTGTGTGTGTGTGTGTGTGTGTGTGTGTGTGTGTGTGTGTGTGTGTGTGTGTGTGGTCTAATTTTACTATCCTTTTGAGTAGCAAAAGTCCTCACATGCATAGTAAAACAAGAAAAATCGTAGGTCCCCAAAATGAAAAATCCTATTTTAGGCTTAGGGGTTAGATTTAAGGTTAGGGGTTAGGTTTTCTCTTTTCTCTGTATACATCAATGATGTCGCTCTTGCTGCTGGTGAATCTCTGATCCACCTCTACGCAGACGACACCATTCTGTATACTTCTGGCCCTTCTTTGGACACTGTGTTAACAACCCTCCAGACGAGCTTCAATGCCATATAACTCTCCTTCCGTGGTCTCCAACTGCTCCTAAATACAAGTAAAACTAAATGCATGCTCTTCAACCGATCGCTGCCTGCACCTGCCCGCCTGTCCAGCATCACTTCTCTGGACGGTTCTGACTTAGAATTTGTGGACAACTACAAATACCTAGGTGTCTGGTTAGACTGTAAACTCTCCTTCCAGACTCACATCAATCATCTCCAATCCAAAGTTAAATCTAGAATTGGCTTCCTATTTTGCAACAAAGCATCCTTCACTCATGCTGCCAAACATACCCTCGTAAAACTGACCATCCTACCAATCCTCGACTTCGGCAATGTCATTTACAAAATAGCCTCCAATACCCTACTCAACAAGCTGGATGCAGTCTATCACAGTGCCATCCGTTTTGTCACCAAAGCCCCATATACTACCCACCACTGCGACCTGTACGCTCTCGTTGGCTGGCCTTCGCTTCATAATCGTCGCCAAACACATTGGCTCCAGGTCATCTACAAGACCCTGCTAGGTAAAGTCCCCCCTTATCTCCACTCACTGGTCACCATAGCAGCACCCACCTGTAGCACGCGCTCCAGCAGGTATATCTCTCTGGTCACCCCTAAAGCCAACTCCTCCTTTGGTCGTCTCTCCTTCCAGTTCTCTGCTGCCAATGACTGGAACGAACTACAAAAATCTCTGAAACTGGAAACACTTATCTCCCTCACTAGCTTTAAGCACCAGCTATCAGAGCAGCTCCCAGATCACTGCACCTGTACATAGCCCATCTATAATTTAGCCCAAACTACTACCTCTTCCCCTACTGTATTTATTTATTTTATTTATTATTTTGCTCCTTTGCACCATATTATTTATATTTGAACTTTGAACTTTCTTCAAATTATAAATCTACCATTCCAGTGTTTTACTTGCTATACTTTATTTACTTTGCCACCATGGCCTTTTTTGCCTTTACCTCCCTTATCTCACATCATTTGCTCACATTGTATATAGTCTTATTTTTGTCTACTGTATCATTGATTGTATGTTGTTTTACTCCATGTGTAACTCTGTGTTTTTGTATGTTGTCGAACTGCTTTGCTTTATCTTGGCCAGGTCGCAATTGTAAATGACAACTTGTTCTCAACTTGCCTACCTGGTTAAATAAAGGTGAAATAAATAAATAAAAAAATGATGCTGGTATTAAACCTTGGGTTGCACGGGCCTTATGCAACTTTCTGCCCTGTTTCTATATTGTACATCCGACCAGTCTGGAGAGGGTGGGAGAACATGAAAGGCCGAGAGCTCAGAGGGGTCACCCATAACAGTTCAACAGGAAGAAGACAATTATTGATAAAGTGCTGAGGTATTGGGGTAAGGGTTAAGGTTAGGGTTACGGTGAGGGTCAGGTTAAGGGTTAGGAAAAATAGGATTTTGAATGGGAATACATATTTTGGTCCCCACTTGGATAGTGAAACCAATGTTTGTGTGTGTATGTGTGTGTGCGTGCACTTGTACAATATCTCTTCTACTTCTCAGACTTTCCCATCACTGTGAGAAGTTATGGTAACTAAGACAAGGATCATTACAGCAAGAGAGCAGGTAGAGACAGATTCTGTCTACCTGAGAACCAGAGATGGACTCAGTTCCAGAGTCTCTACAGTTCCCACGTCTCTACAGTTCCCACGTCTCTACAGTTCCCACGTCTCTACAGTTCCCACGTCTCTACAGTTCCCACGTCTCTACAGTTCCCACGTCTCTACAGTACCGGAGTTGGAACAGGATCATTAGCTCAACCTTTTGATTGCCATCCAGTGTAAGAAAACCAGTGAGTTTTATTTAGGCCTCCCGCAGTGTTCTAAGGCATTGCATCGCAGTGCTAGCTGTGCCACTAGAGATCCTGGTTTGAGTCCAGGCTCTGTCGCAGCCGGCACCGACCGGGAGACCCATGGGGCGGGGCACAATTGGCCCAGCATCGTCTGGGTTAGGGGAGGGTTTGGCCGGCAGGGATGTTCTTGTCCCATCGCGCACTAGCAACACCTGTGGCGAGCCGGGCGCAGTCCACGTGGTGAGTTTCCGGTGATTCCTGCGACACATTGGTGCGGCTGGCTTCCGGGTTAAGCGGGCATTGTGTCAAGAAGCAGTTGGGTTGGTTGGGTTGTGTTTCGGAGGACGCCCGGCTCTCGATCTTCACCTCTCCCGAGTCCGTATGGGAGTTACAGCAATGGGACAAGACTGTAACTACCAATTGGATATCAAATTGGGGAGAAAAAGGGGTACAAAAAATATATCTATAAAAAAAGAGTTTGATTTAATGTTATACTGGTATATCAGATAACTCCACTTTTTGGGAATGAAAATGAACATTGGTTTGTTGTTTAGTCATTAACACACACTCTCTCACTCTCTCTCTCTCTCTCCCTCTCTCTCAAGGAAATTAGGGTCATTTCAATCACATCGATCAAGGTTGGTGCTTTGGTCTAAATACACTGCCGTCAATTTAATGGCAATCTCTTAAGAGGAGTGTCTGCAGCCAAACAGTGTGTATGGGGGACCTTGCTTGTGCCAGAGACCCTTTAACTGAGTCTATCTATCTATCTATCTTTGTTTGTGTGTGTGTTTGCGCGTGTGTGTGTACGTGCATGCGTGTGTATCTGGTGATTGATTGACTCTGTGTGTATTGCCAGTGGTTTCTCTCTCTCTGAGGGGTTAAAGAGGCACAGTGAGGGCCTTGGGCCTGCCTTCAGTCTGGCTGTTAATCCATCAGCATCAGAGAGCCTCTCCCTGTCACTACCAAAGAGCCTCAGCACTACCCTATTATCAGAGTACTGTGTAAACACACGTCACACACACACACACACACACACACACACACACACACACACACACACACACACACACACACACACACACACACACACACACACACACACACACACACACACACACACACACAGAAATCAGAAGTCAATGAGATATACAAGATGCCTGCAAAATAGCTGAAGGGTCCATCTACCATACAAGTGAAGGGCAGTTCGTTTTCCTGAAAATATATAGATTTACAATTGTTATGTGTAAAAAGAGTCTCAACCCCCCCAAAATGTAGCCGTATTTGCATTCTCTGCAGTTCATTCCTGCTGGGTTGTAACACCATCACAAAGCAACATTATAGAATATGAAAACCCAGGGTTGAGCTGCCGGTAGGCCTTAATTAGACAGCTTCCATCTAAGCCGTGGAGCTCTCAGTAGCTAACCCAGAGTGACAGACAGACACAGAAAGCCAGCTAATACCAAGCTTACAGCTAGGGGAATATCCTGGATCAAGCAAGGATTTTGCCTCTTAAATCCCACAACATTTATTCAGGGTTGTCTCTTCCCTTTTCCCAGTCAATACTAATTGATTCTTTTGATAGGTTTTTCTCTCTTGGTGCAAGTGGGTGATCTGTTTAATTTTCACACAGAAGCCTGGTCACAATTCTATTAATGAAATACTCATAATCTGTTTAATTAAGTTGAGACAATATTTTGATAATTTGAGGTGATGAGATAAGTTCCCACAACTGATGTGAAACCAAAAACATACGTTCCCACAACTTACAAGGAACCAAATGTGCTAGCTGGGTTATGACTAGCTATATTTTACTGTATGTACCACCAGGTGCTAAATCAGTGGAGCTGATGACACAGGGCCGATGACACAGGGCCGATGACACAGGGCCGATGACACAGGGCCGATGACACAGCCCCTTACACCCCTCTCACCACCTCTTCTCCCCAGGCCCAGTGTGTGTGTGTGTGTGTGTGTGTGTGTGTGTGTGTGTGTGTGTGTGTGTGTGTGTGTGTGTGTGTGTGTGTGTGTGTGTGTGTGTGTGTGTGTCCTATGGCAGATTCACAGTGACAGGCCCCTGACTGGACATGACAGGCGACACATGGAGCCTGATATGAGAGCACAATCCCGGTGAAAGGCAGGTAATAAAGGAGGCCTCGGCTCCCCTGACACCACGTCTGTCTCGCTAGATGCTGACGCTAAAACAGATTGCAGGGTGATTGACGTGATATTATGACCTTGTCTGTCACAGACCTCTCCCAGCTAGCACATAATGTTCTAAGAATCCTATGTTTCTAGAGATTGGTGAAAGTGTTGTCCTATGATTATTTTGCATACCACCTCCCCA
The DNA here is from genome assembly GCF_965601325.2 of Salmo salar. Taxonomy (NCBI): domain Eukaryota; kingdom Metazoa; phylum Chordata; class Actinopteri; order Salmoniformes; family Salmonidae; genus Salmo; species Salmo salar. Next base: position 12,445,702 of record NC_138319.1, read on the forward strand.
CAACAATCTGGGAACGGTGCAGGATAGTTGCTTGGCTTTGGAACATTCTCAGCACATTTAAGGAACTTGACAAAATAACGTTATTTTTCTTGGTATTTCATTACGTTAACAGAACGTTTCCTAAAAGTTTGAACATGGTTGCATTTAATTACATTTTTGGTCAAGTTCTAGGAACGTTCTCCAACTGGTTCTCGAATAGTTCAGAGAACGTTAAGAAACAACGTTCTCCTGTGGGAATTCCAATACTTCAGCAAAATGTTTCCACCAGGTGGACTCATGTTTGCGTGATTAATGCCTAAGCAAATTAATGTCCTATCTGTGTTGAAAAAAGGTAATCCAAAATAAGCTAGTGTTTTTATTAAAAGTCTTATTAAAATATTCAGTGACATTTTTAAGGAAGTTATTCAAAAACCTCAAAATAACCTATAATTTACATTCAGGGAACAATAGTAAAATTAAAAATTGTGTTCCCAGAACTGGCAAAATGTTCACTAATAGGTCTTAATTTATGCTCTTGGTGTCACGTCCTGGCCAGTATAAGGTTAATTGTTTTTGTAGTTTGGTCAGGACGTGGCAGAGGGTATTTGTTTTATGTGGTTGTGTAAAGGGTGTTTGATTTAGTATTTCCGGGTTTTTGGTTGATGGTCTATGTGTTTGTATTCTATGGTTAGTCTGGTGTGTGTGTTTCTATGTTTGGTTAATTGGGGTTGGGACTCTCAGTTGAAGGCAGGTGTTGTCTATCTGCCTTTGATTGAGAGTCCCATATATTAGGGTGTGTTTGTGTGGGTGATTTGGGGGTGATTGTTCTGTGTTTAGCCTAGTGCCTTACCAGACTGTCAGTTTGGCAATCGTTCGTGGTTTTTGTTATTTTTGTACGTTCGTTTTTTGGAAGTTAATAAACAAGATGAGCATACACATACCTGCTGCGTTTTGGTCCTCCATTTCCAACGACAACCGTGACAGAATCACCCACCAACTATGGACCAAGCAGCAGAAGAAGGAGCAGAGGGAATTCGAGTTGGACTGGCGGGAGAAATGGACCTGGGAGGAAGTTCTGGACGGGGCCGGACCTTGGCACCAGGCTGGGGATTATCGACGCCCGCAGTGGGAAATTGAGGCAGCCAAGGCAGAGAGGCGGTGGTACGAGACCAAGTACGCGCTGATGGTGAAGCACGAGAGGCACCCCCAAGAAAATTTTGGGGGGGCACACGGGTAGTTTGGCTAGGCGTAAGAAGAGCCGGAAGCCAGCTACCCGTGGTTATATGGAGGAGAGTATGGGGTGGAGAGCGCTATGTTTCGCTGAGGAGCGCACTATTTCACCCATACGCACGCACAGTCCGGTGCGCGTTATTCCAGCCCCTCGCAGGTGCCGTGCTAGAGCGGGCATCCAGCCTGGTAGGAGGATGCCTGCGCAGCGCATCTGGTCGCCGGTACGCCTCCGAGGACCAGGCTACCCAACTCCCGCTCTACGCACGGCTACCATCAGGCCCCTGCACAGCCCAGTCTGCCCTGTACGAGCACCCCGCTCGTACAGGGCTACTAGTTCCATCCAGCCAAGACGGGTTGTGCAGGAGGTAAGATCGAGACCGACTGTGCGCCTCCATAGCCCTGGGTTTCCAGCTCCTGTCTCTCGTGCGGACCCGGAAGTGCGTCAACCCAGTCCGACTCGTCCTGTTCCCGCTCCCCGCACTAGCCTGGAGGTGTGTGTACATAATCTGGTAAGCCCAGTACCAGCACCACGCACCAGGCTACAAGTGCGTCAACCCAGCCACGCCAGTCAACAGTCGTCACCAGAGCTGCCCGCCAGTCAACAGTCGTCACCAGAGCTGCCCGCCAGTCAACAGTCGTCACCAGAGCTGCCCGCCAGTCAACAGTCGTCACCAGAGCTGCCCGCCAGTCAACAGTCGTCACCAGAGCTGCCCGCCAGTCAACAGTCGTCACCAGAGCTGCCCGCCAGTCAACAGTCGTCACCAGAGCTGCCCGCCAGTCAACAGTCGTCACCAGAGCTGCCCGCCAGTCAACAGTCGTCACCAGAGCTGCCCGCCAGTCAACAGTCGTCACCAGAGCTGCCCGCCAGTCAACAGTCGTCACCAGAGCTGCCCGCCAGTCAACAGTCGCCCAGAGCTGCCCGCCAGTCAACAGTCGCCAGAGAGGTCAGACTGCCGCTGAACTGCCGGAGTGGCCAGACTGCGCTGAACTGCCGGAGTGGCCAGACTGCGCTGAACTGCCGGAGTGGCCAGACTGCGCTGAACTGCCGGAGTGGCCAGACTGCGCTGAACTGCCGGAGTGGCCAGACTGCGCTGAACTGCCGGAGTGGCCAGACTGCGCTGAACTGCCCGGAGTGGCCAGACTGCGCTGAACTGCCCGGAGTGGCCAGACTGTCCCGAGCTGCCAGACTGCCCAGACTGTCCCGAGCTGCCAGACTGCCCCGACAGCCTGGAACGGCCCGGCCTGAGTCCTAACGTGACACTTGGAGAGAAAATAGTGTCACACCATGATCTGTTTCACCTGTCTTTGTGCTCGTCTCCACCCCCCCATTATCCCCTGTGCATTTATACCTGTGTTCTCTGCCTGTTGCCAGTTCGTCTTGTCTCGTCAAGCATACCAGCGTGTTTTTCGTACTCCTGTTTTCTTGAGGGCCTGTTTTCTAGTTATCCCGGTTTTGATCATTCTGCCTGCCATGACCCTGAGCCTGCATGCCGTTCTGTACCTTACGGACTCTGCCCTGGACTACCGATCTCTGCCTGCCCTTGACCTGTCGTTTGCCTGCCCCTGTTTTATAAATAAACGTCTGTTATTCGAACTGTCTGCATCTGGGCCTTACCCTGAGGTCTGATACATAGGTACAGTACATGAGATTCATAATTGTTTAGATGATAGGTGGGACGAGAAAGAGAGGCAGGCAGCGTTTCTCAGCCAGTCTAAATCATAAATCAGCTGGCATAATTTTAATGTTGAAGTCGGAAGTTTACATCAACTTAGGTTGGAGTCATTAAAACTCGTTTTTCAATCACTCCACAAATTTCTTGTTAACAAACTATAATTTTGGCAAGTCAGTTAGGACATCTACTCTGTGCATGACACAAGTAATTTTTCCAACAATTGTTTATACACAGATTATTACACTTACAACTCACTGTATCACAATTCCAGTGGGTCAGAAGTTTACATACACTAAGTTGACTGTGCCTTTAAACAGCCTGGACTGTGCCTTTAAACAGCCTTCTGATAGGCTAATTGACATCATTTGAATCAATTGGAGGTGTACCTGTGGATGTATTTCAGTGCCTCTTTGCTTGACATCATGGAAGAAAAAAAAAAAGAAATCAGCCTAGACCTCAGAACAAATATTGTAGACCTCCACAAGTCTGATTCAAACTTGGGAGAAATTTCCAAACTCCTGAAGGTACCACGTTCATCTGTACAAACAATAGTACACAAGTATAAACACCATGGGACCACGCAACCGTCATGCCGCTCAGGAAGGAGACGCGTTCTGTCTCCTAGAGATGAATGTACTTTGGTGCGAAAAGTGCAAATCAATCCCAAAACAACAGCAAAGGATCTTGTGAAGATTCTGGAGGAAACAGGTACAAAAGTATCTATATCCACAGTAAAACGAGTCCTAAATCGACATAACCATAGAGCATGGTGTTTGCAACGCCAGGGTTGTGGGTTCGATTCCCACGGGGGGAATACATGAAATGTATGCATTCACTACTGTAAGTCGCTCTGGATAAGAGCGTCTGCTAAATGACTAAAATGTAATGTAAATGTAAGCCACTGCTCCAAAAGCGCCATAAAAAAGCAAGACTATGGTTTGCAACTGCACATGGGGACAAAGATTGTACTTGTCCTCTGGTCTGATGAAACAAAAATAGAACTGTTTAGCCATAATGACCTTCATTATGTTTGGAGGAAAAGGGGGGAGGCTTGCAAGCCGAAGAACACCATCCCAACCATGAAGCACGGGGGTGGCAGCATCATGTTGTGGGGTGCTTGGCTGCAGGAGGGACTGGTGCACTTCACAAAATAGATGACATCATGAGGCAGGAAAATTATGTGGATATATTGAGGCAAAAATCTCAAGACATCAGTCAGGAAGATAAAGCTTTGTCGCAAATGGGTCTTCCAAATGGACAATGACTCCAAGCATACTTCCAAAGTTGTGGCAAAATGGCTTAAGGACAGCAAAGTCAAGGTATTGGAGTGGCCATCACAAAGCCTTGACCTCAATCCTATAGAAAATATGTGGGCAGAACTGAAAAGTGTGTGCATGCAAGGAGGCCTACAAACCTGGCTCAGTTACACCAGCTGTGTCAGGAGGAATGGGCCAAAATTCACCCAACTTATAGTGGGAAGCTTGTGGAAGGCTACCCTAAACATTTGACCCAAATTAAACAATTTAAAGGCAACGCTACCAAATACTAATTGAGTGTATGTAAACTTCTGACCCACTGGGAATGTGATGAAAGAAATAAAAGCTGAAATAAATCTTTCTCTCTACTATTATCCTAACTGACGTAAGACAGGGAATTTTTACTAGGATTAAGTGTCAGGAATTGTGAAAAACTGAGTTTAAATGTATTTGGCTAAGGTGTATGTAAACTTCCGACTTCAACTGTATATACAAAGAAATGGCAATTGAAAAAAGGTAAAACTGAAGTAAGTGCAACTAGTTTGCAATCTTTCCATCTTCAGTTAGAAGTTATTGTGTTAGCTGTGTTGGCTAACTCCTCTGAACAACAGTGTCCTAACGAGAGAGCACATTTTCTATGGCAGGCGAAATCGTGCCTGATTAGCTCATTGTTATGGATGTATCCAAATAAATGTCACTAGAAAACAGGTTAAACAAATGCAGCTACTGTCTTATTCTGTCTGCATTTTTTGATGTGACTGTAAGTTAGCAGGAGTTGGCTAGCTAGCAAGTAAGTAAGGGATAAGAACATTGCCAACCAGTACAGCAATTGAACATTTAGAACGAACGACTGGGTCAAGTCTATAAATACAGAACAAAAGAACAAACGACTGGGTCACGTCTCTAGTAGTCCTAGATTTGTGTCGGGGCTATATCTTGTGGAAGGTTGAAATAATACTAATAAATTAATCAAAATAACGTTTTTAATGAAAATATGTCGATCATTATTTGAATATGTTGGTAAATCCGTTGTAAAAAAAATGATAATGCCCTTGAAGCCGGTGTTTGGAGGATATATTGGCACAGTTTGCAAATATATCCTCGAAACACCGTCTTCTCGGGCATTATCACTTAAATGGAAACACAGTGATGTCATAATTTTCAGTTCAACTCCTTGTGACTTAAAGACATGCTCTGGAACTTTGGTGAGTATTTTTTAAAGTTCCCTGCTTTGGGCTGGATGTTGCTATGTGTAGTTCATATATGCATGATTACTGTCTAATCTCAATTAGCAACAAAATCCCTAGTATTGAAAGTGACTGTTTTTCTGAAAGTTGTGCTGCACCATTTTCCCTACAGCCACTAGCAATTCAAGTTCAACCAATGAGCTTCAGCCCCTCGCCATGTAGCCCCTCGACAGCAAGCAAGAGGCACATCATGCACACACAGCAGAGTGAGAGAGGAGCAATTATGTGGTGCACATACTCTATCTGCACATATGTCACGTAGTTTCTGACAACAGTGGTTGTTTGGAGGATTCCTGATTTTCTGTTTATTCCCTCAATCTGCCCGGACTTTGGGAATCTTCCAACTGGGATATCTGGAAAAGCTGGGAATTTGGGGAATTTTGCAACCCCACACACTGCACTAGGCTGTTGCTCAATGTAATTATTGGAATAGGCAGGTGCAAAGTCATGTGTCAGGAATTGACTTAAGTCCCATTTTGTTTTGTTTACACTTGGTAGTTACCATTTCACCAATAGTCAGTTGTCTTCTATGTTATGGGAAAATCCCTGCATTTTCCATAAAGGAAAGGAGAGGGATGGAGGGAAGTGGATTCCAGTCAAGACTACACAGCTGTGTAGGGGAAAACAGGTGCAGCCTTGTAAAATAAGACAATAAACAGAAAGCGACAGAGAAAAAAGACAGGGAGGGGAGAGCGAGAGGGCCAAAGAGGGCAGGGCTGGTATTACCAGAAAGCTTGATGCAGTCGACCCCCAGGTCAAACAGCTGGACCCCACTTCTTACTTATTCACACACGTGTTCATGTCCACCCTTACCCAATGTCAGACTCATAACCATCCATCCAACCCCCACCACCCGCATCTCTTCCCTGAAACAGTTACTAGTACCCCCCCCCCCCCCCCCCCCCCCCCCACCAAAAACCCTCACTCACACTCAAACACACACATATGAAGAGAAAGTCTGAGGACTGATGATCAGTGGTGGAAAAAGCACTCAATTGTCATACTTGAGTAAAATATACCTTAATAGAAAGTCAACCAGTAAAATAGTACTTGACTATTTGTTTAAATATACTTAAGTATCAAAAAGTTAAATGACAAATAATTTCAAACTCCTTATATTAAGATGGCGTAGCAGTCAGACGTCTTTGTCTTTGTCTTGTCGTGTCCTGTGTATATATCTTTTTTTTCTTTGTATATACACTGCTCAAAAAATAAAGGGAACACTTAAACAACACAATGTAACGCCAAGTCAATCACACTTCTGTGAAATCAAACTGTCCACTTAGGAAGCAACACTGATTGACAATACATTTCACATGCTGTTGTGCAAATGGAATAGACAACAGGTGGAAATTATAGGCAATTAGCAAGACACCCCCAATAAAGGAGTGGTTCTGCAGGTGGGGACCACAGACCACTTCTCAGTTCCTATGCTTCCTGGCTGATGTTTTGGTCACTTTTGAATGCTGGCGGTGCTTTCACTCTAGTGGTAGCATGAGACGGAGTCTACAACCCAGACAAGTGGCTCAGGTAGTGCAGCTCATCCAGGATGGCACATCAATGCGAGCTGTGGCAAGAAGGTTTGCTGTGTCTGTCAGCGTAGTGTCCAGAGCAAGGAGGCGCTACCAGGAGACAGGCCAGTACATCAGGAGACGTGGAGGAGGCCGTAGGAGGGCAACAACCGAGCAGCAGGACCGCTACCTCTGCCTTTGTGCAAGGAGGAGCAGGAGGAGCACTGCCAGAGCCCTGCAAAATGACCTCCAGCAGGCTACAAATGTGCATGTGTCTGCTCAAACGGTCAGAAACAGACTCCATGAGGGTGGTATGAGGGCCCGACGTCCACAGGTGGGGGTTGTGCTTACAGCCCAACACCGTGCAGGACGTTTGGCATTTGCCAGAGAACACCAAGATTGGCAAATTCGCCACTGGCGCCCTGTGCTCTTCACAGATGAAAGCAGGTTCACACTGAGCACATGACAGACGTGACCGAGTCTGGAGATGCTGTGGAGAACGTTCTGCTGCCTGCAACATCCTCCAGCATGACCGGTTTGGCGGTGGGTCAGTCATGGTGTGGGGTGGCATTTCTTTGGGGGGCCGCACAGCCCTCCATGTGCTCGCCAGAGGTAGCCTGACTGCCATTAGGTACCGAGATGAGATCCTCAGACCCCTTGTGAGACCATATGCTGCTGCGGTTGGCCCTGGGTTCCTCCTAATGCAAGACAATGCTAGACCTCATGTGGCTGGAGTGTGTCAGCAGTTCCTGCAAGAGGAAGGCATTGATGCTATGGACTGACCTGCCCGTTCCCCAGACCTGAATCCAATTGAGCACATCTGGGACATCATGTCTCGCTCCATCCACCAACGCCACGTTTCACCACAGACTGTCCAGGAGTTGGCGGATGCTTTAGTCCAGGTCTGGGAGGACATCCCTCAGGAGACCATCCGCCACCTCATCAGGAGCATGCCCAGGCATTGTAGGGAGGTCATACAGGCACGTGGAGGCCACACACACTACTGAGCCTCATTTTGACTTGTTTTAAGGACATTACATCAAAGTTGGATCAGCCTGTAGTGTGGTTTTCCACTTTAATTTTGAGTGTGACTCCAAATCCAGACCTCCATGGGTTGATCAATTGGATTTCCATTGATTATTTTTGTGTGATTTTGTTGTCAGCACATTCAACTATGTGAAGAAAAAAGTATTTAAAATAAGATTATTTCTTTCATTCAGATCTAGGATGTGTTGTTTAAGTGTTCCCTTTATTTTTTTGAGCAGTATATTTAGTATATATTTTTAACCTCAATTTCAACATACTCTCCTGCAACCCGCCTCACTCAATGTGGTACGGATCTGCTCTTTTCTATACTTTAGAACCGGAACTCCCAACAGGATCTAGCCAGCTAACTAGCTACTAGCGGTCATCAGCTAACCTCAGTCCGGTCAACTCCTGCCAGTCTGCACAGCGCATTCAACTCAGAGCATATGGGACTGCTTTTTCTCTACCACATCTCTACATCTCGGAATTTCTACCGCAAGCTCTGAACCTTTACACCGGATCATCGCAGCCAGCTAGCTGCTATCTGAGTGGCTACTCCTGGCTAACGTCTCTGTCCCGAAGCAAGCATCAGTTAGCCTGGAACTAGCCCCGAGCTTGGCACACCTCTCGGCTAGCTGAAAAGGTCCATCAGCCAATTTCTTGGGCTACAATACCTATTTTGCCAATTGGCCTGGACCCTTTTACTGCCTACACGGAGCCCTGCCGATCCATCATGACTGGTCTGCTGACGTAACCGTCCGAGGGGGCTACAACAGACTCTTCCGTCATGACGTCCCCCTAAGGCCCTTCTGCTAGCCTGCTAGCCCCGGCCCGCTAGCTGTCTGAATCGACGTGTCTCCAGCTCGCCTAGCTACTCACTGGACCCTATGATCACTCAGCTACGCATGCCTCTCTCTAATGTCAATATGCATTGTCCATTGCTGTTTTGGTTAGTGATTATTGTCTTATTTCACTGTAGCGCCTCCAGCCCTGCTCAATATGCCTTAGCTAGCCCTTTTGTTCCACCTCCCACACATGCGGTGACCTCACCTCGTTTAAATGGTGTCTCTAGAGACAAAACCTCTCTCATCATCACTCAATGCCTAGGTTTACCTCCACTGTATTCACATCCTAGCATACCTTTGTCTGTACATTATGCCTTGAATCTATTCTTCCGCACCCAGAAACCTGCTCCTTTTACTCTTTGTTGCGAAAGCACTAGACGACCGGTTCTTATATTCTTTAGCCGTACCCTTATCCTACTCCTCCTCTGTTCCTCTGGTGATGTAGAGGTTAATCCAGGCCCTGCAGCGCCTAGCTCCACTCCCATTCCCCAGGTGCTCTCATTTGTTGACTTCTGTAACTGTAAAAGCCTTGGTTTCATGCATGTTAACATTAGAAGCCTCCTCCCTAAGTCTGTTTTATTCACTGCTTTAACACACTCTGCCAACCCGGATGTCCTGGCCGTGTCTGAATCCTGGCTTAGGAAGGCCACCAAAAATCCTGAAATTTACATCCCTAACTATAACATTTTCAAACAAGATAGAACTGCCAAAGGGGGCGGAGTGGCAATCTACTGCAGAGATAGCCTGCAGAGTTCTGTCATACTATCCACATCTGTGCCTAAACAATTCGAGCTTCTACTTTTAAAAATCCACCTTTCCAGAAACAAGTCTCTCACCGTTGCCGCTTGTTATAGACCACCTTCAGCCCCCAGCTGTGCCCTGGACACTATATGTGAATTGATTTCCCCCATCTATCTTCAGAGCTGTTAGGTGACCTAAACTGGGACATGCTTAACACCCCGGCCGTCCAACAATCTAAGCTAGATGCCCTCAATCTCACACAAAATGATCAATTAACCTACCAGGTACAACCCCAAATCCGTAAACAGGGGCACCCTCATAGATATCATCCTGACCAACCTACCCTCTAAATACACCTCTGCTGTCTTCAACCAGGATCTCAGCAATCACTGCCTCATTGCCTGTGTCTGTAATGGGTCTGCGGTCAAACGACCACCCCTCATCACTGTCAAACGCTCCCTAAAACACTTCAGCGAGCAGGCATTTCTAATCGACCTGGCCCAGGTATCCTGGAAGGATATTGACATCATTCCGTCAGTAGAGGATGCCTGATTATCATTTAAAAGTGATTTCCTCACCATCTTAAATAAGCATGCCCCATTCAAACAAAATTGAACCAGGAACAGATATAGCCCTTGGTTCACTCCAGACCTGACTGCCCTTGACCAGCACAAAAACATCCTGTGGCATACTGCATTAGCATCAAATAGCCCCTGCGATATGCAACTTTTCAGGGAAGTTAGGAACCAATATACACAGGCAGTTAGGAAATCAAAGGCTAGCTTTTTCAAACAGAATTTTGCATCCTGTAGCACAAACTCCAAAAAGTTTTGGCACACTGTAAAGTCCATGGAGAATAAGAGCACCTCCTTCCAGCTGTCCACTGCACTGAGGCTAGGAAACACTGTCACCACCGATAAATCCACGATAACTGAGAATTTCAATAAGCATTTTTCTACGGCTGGCCATGCTTTCCACCTGGCTACCCCTACCCCGGTCAACAGCTCTGCACCCCCCCACAGCAACTTGCCCAAGCCTCCCCCATTTCTCCTTCACCCAAATCCAGATAGCTGATATTCTGAAAGAGCTGCAAAATCTGGACCCCTACAAATCAGCTGGGCTAGACAATCTGGACCCTATCTTTATAAAATTATCTGCCGCAATTATTACAACACCTATTACTAGTCTGTTCAACCTCTCTTCGTATCGTCTGAGATCCCCAAAGATTGGAAAGCTGCCGCGGTCATCGCCCTCTTCAAAGGGGGAGACACTCTAGACCCAAACTGCTATAGACCTATATCTATCCTACCCTGCCTTTCTAACGTCTTCAAAAGCCAAGTTAACAAACAGATCACCGACCATTTCGAATCCCACCGTACCTTCTCCGCTATGTAATCTGGTTTCCGAGCTGGTCATGGGTGAACCTCAGCCACGCTCAAGGTCCTAAATGATATCATAACTGCCATCGATAAAAGACAATACTGTGCAGCCGTATTCATCGACCTGGCCAAGGCTTTCGACTCTATCCATCACCACATTCTTATCGGCAGACTCAACAGCCTTAGTTTCTCAAATGACTGCCTCGCTGCCTGCACCTGCCCGCCCGTCCAGCATCACTACTCTGGACGGTTCTGACTTAGAATATGTGGACAACTACAAATACCTAGGTGTCTGGTTAGACTGCAAACTCTCCTTCCAGACTCACATTAAGCATCTCCAATCCAAAATTAAATCTAGAATCGGCTTCCTATTTCGCAACAAAGCATCCTTCACTCATGCTGACAAACATACCCTCGTAAAACTGACTATCCTACCGATCCTTGACTTCGGCGATGTCATTTACAAAATAGCCTCCAACACTCTACTCAGTAAATTGGATGCAGTCTATCACAGTGCCATCCGTTTTGTCACCAAAGCCCCATATACTACCCACCACTGCGACCAGTATGCTCTCGTTGGCTGGCCCTCGCTTAATATTCGTCGCCAAACCCACCCACCAGGTCATCTATAAGTCTTTGCGAGGTAAAGCCCTGCCTTATCTCAGCTCACTGGTCACCATAGCAGCACCCACCTGTAGCACGCGCTCCAGCAGGTATATTTCACTGGTCACCCCCAAAGCCAATTCCTCTTTTGGCCGCCTTTCCTTCAAGTTCTCTGCTGCCAATGACTGGAACGAATTGCAAAAATCACTGAAACTGGAGACTCATATCTCCCTCACTAACTTTAAGCATCAACTGTCAGAGCAGCTTACAGATCATTGCACCTGTGCATATCCCATCTGTAAATAGCTCATCCAACTACCTCATCGAAATATTGTTATTTAAATTTTTTTGCTCCTTTGCACCTCAGTATCTCTACTTGTAATTGCTTCGCCACTATGGCCTATTTATTGCCTTACCTCCCTAATCTTACCTCATTTGCACACACTGTGTATAAACTTTTCTATGGTGTAATTGACTGTACGTTTGATTATTCCATGTGTAACACTGTGTTGTTGTTTGTGTCGCACTGCTTTGCTTTATCTAAAAAAATTAAGCAAGCCAGACGGCACAATTTTCTTGCTTTTTTAATTTACGGATAGCTAGGGGCACACTCCAACACTAAGACATAATTTACAAATTAAGCATTTGTGTTTAGTGAGTCCACCAGATCAGAGGCAGTAGAGATGACAAGGGATGTTCTCTTAATAAGTGCGTGAATTTGACAATTTTCCTGTCCTGCTTAGCATTCGAAATGTAACGAGTACTTTTGGGTGTCATGGAAAATGTATGGAGTAAAAAAGTACATTATTTTCTTTAGGAATGTATTGAAGTAAAAGTATTCAAAAATATACACTACCGTTCAAAAGTTTGGTGTCACTTAGAAATGTCCTTGTTTTAAAATAACATTAAATTGATCAGAAATACAGTGTAGACATTGTTAATGTTGTGAATGACTATTGTAGCTGGAAATGTCAGATTTTTAATGGACTATCTACATAGGCGTACATAGGCGTACAGAGGCCCATCACTCCTGTGTTCCAATGGCACGTTGTGTTAGCTAATCCAAGTTTATAATTTTAAAAGGCTAATTGATCATTAGAAAACCATTTTGCAATTATGTTAGCACAGCTGAAAACTGTTGCTCTGATGAACCTTTTCACATGTGAGTTCCAAACATCTCTAACGGTCCCCCCAGCGTGAGTTGTTTTATGCACGTGATGTCAGAATGCACTCACTGTTCCAAAATGTGATTGTTAAGCAACAGCACAGTTAACACACGCTGCTTGCTAATGATCTATAAGCTATGTTTCTAACAACAGTTTGAATTGAGGCGTGTTACGCCTCCTCATTAATTCACATAGAAGTAGTCAATTTCAGCGTTGCAGACAATTTATGTTTGAGGCTTTACTGAGCCGAATAAACTTCTCTCTTCCAGGAGAACCCACCACACTTCACACATGTTTGCGCAGATCAAATATGCATATATTTGCACAGTCTTGGAAGAATTGGAAGATTATTCTACCTGGCGCTGGCTTTGCCTTCCTTGTTGTTTTCCTTACAAATAATAACTTTGGACATGTGTGCATTCCTATCAAAGTAAGTTCCTTCTTTTCTGTATATCGTGTTGTCGCTTCTACTGTAGGCACATACAGTATGTGTATATATGTATGGAGCATAATGTATTTACCGTTTTATTCATGTTTTCAATTCCTGGTGACAAATAATGCATTCCGATTATTGCATATATTGTAATGGACACCTATGATGTGTGTAAAAAACTTTTTTGAAGGTTGTATTGATTATAATGAGCATGGTTTGCCAGCTATGTGTGGCGTCTACACACGGTTTGTTGTTTATATTATATTTGTTATTTTTATTAAAACATTTTCATTAAATTGATTTTAATCCGAACTAAAGTTTTGTTGCTAAGGATTCTAAAGGTTAGTCTTTATGGCTGGGACTGCAAGTTTGTATTCCTTTTTTTGCGTGGTATCCGCGAATGCTAGCTGGCTGTCGTCGTGGGAAAGACTCATTGTTATCTTTTCATGAAACAACTGGTTGCAGTAAAGAGCCAATCTGGATACTAAGGAGATTCTGAGGGAAATCGACGAGTACCAACAGCTTTACACTATGGAGGAACAACATACTCCATCATGGAAAGATCCGACCACCTCACAAAATAACTTTAACCCGACAAAAAAAAGAAAAACAGAATCATATACAGACACGGACGTTACTTACCATTGAGGTAGAGGCTAGTGCTCTGGCTGGAATCCATGCAACACTGGAAAACTTGTGTGAGGAGGTCGCAGGGCTGAGGGGGAGTTTGGAGTTCAGCCAGAGTGAAATTCTCACGCTCCAAAGAGAAAACAAGACACTCACAGTCAAGGTAAAAATCCACGATTCCAACATGGATTGTCTACTCAGGGAAAACAGGGTGATGAAGGAGTCGCTACTAGACATACGAAGTTGTAGCAACTTGGGTCAAACATTTCGGGTAGCCTTCAGCAAGCGTCCCACAATTAGTTGGGTGAATTTTGTCCCATTCCTCCTGACAGAGCTGGTGTAACTGAGTCAGGTTTGTAGGCCTCCTTGCTCACACACGCTTTTTCAGTTCTGTCCAAAAATGTTTGTTAACAAGAAATTTGTGGAGTGGTTGAAAAATTAGTTTTAATGACTCCAATCTAAGTGTATGTAAACTTCCGACTTCAACTGCATATCAAGTATTTTTTTATATATTAAAAGCTCCATTGTTAGATTGTTTTAACTACTCCTATAGAAAGGGTAGTCTGTCAGGTACTCTACAGGAAGGTCTGATTTCTCTATTATTAAAACAAGTCCCAGATGGCAAATATAAATACCCAGTCTATCTAAAAAACTGGAGGCCCCTTACACTTCAATGTTGTGATGCAAAAATACTAGCAAAATGCATAGCACTCAGAATTAAAAGGGTTTTACCAGGTATTGTTCATCCTGATCAGACAGGTTTTTTACATGGACGATACATTGGAGATAATACGTATACAACAACTACTAGAAATAATAGAACATCATGAAACATATAAGAAGCCAGGAATTGTATTTATAGCGGATTTTGAAAAGGCATTTGATAAAGTAAGACTGGATTTTATTTAAAAATGCCTTGATTTTTTCAATTTTGGTAACTCTCTTATAAAATGTGTAAAAATAGTGTATAGCAACCCCAGGTGTAAAATAGTAAATAACCGCTACTTCTCAGAGAGTTTTGAATTGTCAAGAGGAGTTAAACAAGGGTGTCCGATGTCACCATATCTATTCGTTATGGCCATTGAAATGTTAGCTATTAAAATCATATGTAATAACAACATTAGAGGATTAGAAATCCAAGGCTTAAAAACAAAGGTGTCCATGTATGCCGATGACTCAAGTTTTATATTAAGTCCGCAAGCTAGATCCCTGCAATGTCTGAAGATCTAGATAATTTTTCTTTACTCTCTGGACTAAAACCTAGTGTACAATATTACGTATCGGATCCTTAGAAAATACTACTTTTTACACTACCCTGCAGTTTACCTATAAAATGGGCTGATGGTGAAGTAGACATACTCGGTATTCATATCACAAAATATATAAATAAGCTCTCCACAATGAATTTCAATAAAAACCTTGTAAAAATAGACATGATCCTGCAACCATGGAGAGGTAAATACCTGTCCATTTATGGAAAAATTGCCCTGATTAACTCCTTAGTCATATCTCAGTTTACTCACTTACTTATGGTGCTACCTACTCTTGATGATTCGTTTTTCAAATCATATGAGCAAAAAATATTTTGCTTTATCTGGGACGCTAAACCAGACAAAATGAAACGTGCCTATCTATATAGTGAATATGAATTGGGTTGAGATTATTAAATATAAACACACTAAACCTCTCTCTTAAAGCTTGACTCATTCAAAAGTTTTATTTGAACCCTAAATGATTCTCAAGTAGATTACTAAGAAAAGCTCATCCATTTAAAAATGGCCTTTTTGACTTTGCGCCGATTGCCATGTCTCATTTTCAATTAATTGAAAAGTAGTATCACACTTTTTCAAACAAGCATTGCAGATCTGGCTACAATTTCAATTTCATCCCCCTGAAAAGATAAAACAAATATTACAACAAATATTATGGCTGAACTCAAATGTGCTGGTTGATAAAATACCTGTATTTATGGGAAAGATGTTTGAAAAGGGTATTTTGTTCTTAAATGATGTTGTAAATTAGAATAGTAGAGTTATGTCCTTCATGGAGTTATCAGAATTGTACGGAAAGGTCTGCTCAATCCAAGAGTACAACTGATTGATTACAGCATTACCCCAAAAATGGAGGAGGCAGGTGGCAGCAGGAGTAGGTAGGGAACTGGTCTGTCTGCCCAATATAAAGGATCAAAACTGGCGGAGGAATAAAAATAGCATAAATAGGAAAGTATACCAGTTTCATTTGAGGACCAGGATGTTGACAACTGTGCCATACAGATTGCTAAAAATAGTTGGGAAGAGATTTTTTTTATGTTCCGATTCCAAGGTACGAGGTATGAGTTGATATATAAAACAACGCAAGATTCAAGACTTCGTGCTTTTCAGCTAAAATTATTATATAGAATTCTTGCCACCAACAAAATGTTGAATATTTGGGGCATAAAATCATCGAAGCTCTGCAGATTTTGTTGTAAGGATACAGAATCAATAGACCATTTATTTTGGTATTGCCCTCAGGTAGCCTGTTTCTGGTCTCAGGTTCAGGAATGGCTGAAAATGCATAGCATTGATCTAAAATTGACCTGAGAAATAGTACTGTTAGGAGATCTGGAGAGACCGGGTCAGTCAATTACTAATATACTAATACTCTTAGTAAAAGTATTTATCTTCAACTCACAATCTGTGGATTCTATTCAATTAGATATATTGAAATTGTATGTTAAACATCATAGCATAGTTGAAAGATATGTGTTGCGTAGAAACCCGAAGTGGGTGGCCAGCAGAGATAGATGGGATGGGCTGAGGGAAGCTGAGGGTTCGTATGTGGAATTGGAGACAAGTGGGAGTGGAGTTACTGTGTGGGAGATAGAATGATGGTGAAAGATAAAAGTAAACATTTTTTTAAGTCAAAATAAAACAATAAAAAGTACATTTGAATGACACTAAGTGGCAGTGTTTTTACACCTAATGTCGGTTTGCCTGAGGCTGATGCTGTGCAGGTGTTTGTACACATGCATATACACACACTCTCATTCAAATAAACACATACAAGAACACACACATACATGTAATAGTGCCAGACATGCACACAAACATATACAGTTGGCATTGCTGTTATGATTTTAGTTGTCCTTGATGTCCTTTGTTTTACATTTATTTTTTATTTTATTTTGCATTGTGGTTTGCTGTTTTCTTCTGTCTTTTCCTTTTCATTCTCTTGGTTGTTGGTGCATTGGGGGTTCTTGGGGGTGGGGAATGGAATTAATTGTATTTTTTATTTTGAGAAACAGGCGCCTCACATGTCCTCAACTGGCAGCTTCGTTAAATAGTACCCGCAAAACACCAGTCTCAACGTCAACAGTGAAGAGGCAATGCTGGCCTTCTAGGCAGAGTTCCTCTGTCCAGTGTCTGTGTTCTTTTGCCCATCTTAATCTTTTCTTTTTATTGGCTAGTCTGAGATATGGCTTTTTCTTTGAAACTCTGCCGGAGTCGCCTCTTCACTGTTGATATTGAGACTGGTGTTTTGCGGATACTATTTAATGAAGCTGCCAGTTGAGGACTTGTGAGATGTCTGTTATTCAAACTAGACACTCTAATGTACTTGTCCTCTTGCTCAGTTGCGCACAGGGGGCCTCCCCTCCTCTTTCTATTCTGGTTAGAGACAGTTTGCGCTGTTCTGTGAAGGGAGTAGAACACTGCGTTGAACGAGATCTTCAGTTTCTTGGCAATTTCTCGCATGGATTAGCCTTTTCTCAGAACAAGAATAGACTGATGAGTTTCAGAAGAAAGTGCTTTATTTCTAGCGATTTTGAGCCTGTAATCAAACCCACAAATGCTGATGCTCCAGATACTCAACTAGTCTAAAGAAGGCCAGTTTTATTGCTTCTTTAAAAATCAGAACAACCATTTTCAGCTGTGCTAACATAATTGCAAAAGGGTTTTCTAATGATCAATTATCCTTTTAAAATGATAAACTTGGATTAGCTAACACAACATGCCATTGGACCACACAGGAGTGATGGTTGCTGATAATGGGCCTCCGTATGCCTATGTAGATATTCCATCAGAAAATCAGCCGTTTCCAGCTACAGTAGTCATATACAACATTAACAATGTCTACACTGTATTTCTGGTCAATTTGATGCTATTTTAATGGACATAAAATGTGTTTTTCTTTCAAAAACAAGGCCATTTCTAAGTGTTTCCAAACTTTTGAACGGTATTGTAAATAGTAAAGTACAGATACCCCAAAAAAACACTTAAGTACTACTTTAAAGTATTTATACTTAAGTTCTTTACACCACCGCTGATGATACGATAGTCTCACCCGCGCTAGTAAGCATAGGAGAGTGAATTGGGGAATATACTCACCCTGCCGTGTTGGAGAAACTGAGGATAGGCTGGGATTTACAGGCAGCCTTAAAAGAGATTCTGTGGAGATTATGTGATTCTTATCTGGAGCATGTAACTACACAGCAATTCTCCTGTTTGTCAGCAAGATTTTGTCCCTGCCTTCCTGTTTTACAACTCTCTCTCTCAGTGCATGCTGGGAGTGTTTGGTAGTTGAGAGGCCGTGTGTAGTTGAGTGGCGGTTTTCTTGAATTTCTTTCTTGGTGTTTTCTTAAATGTTTTTTCTATGGTGGAAGGTTAAACACACTGTTAATTTAGCGATACCCACTGTTTTTTTTAAAGTTAGGGAGGAAGTGAACAGAGTGTTAGTTTCCTGGGACTTGGAAGGTGTAGTGTGCGCGATGGCTTCGCAGCCTAGGGCGGAGGAGACACTGTCGTTACGGCATGGATTCAGGTGTGTTCCTGAGAATGGAATTAAGGTGGAAGAGGTTCTACTCGCCGTCGGCGAACAGGTAGGAGGTGAATTTATACATTCCGCATCTAGAATGAACAAAGCTGTGGTTGTGTTCATGAAAATAGTGAATTTGGTAGGTAGGTTGATTGCTAGCGGAATATTTGTAAGGAATGTGTTGGTGCAGATTTCTCCCGTCGAGTCCTTCGACTAGAGTGGTAATCGCTAATTTGCCTCCGTTTATTACGGTTGATCAAATCCGGAAAGAACTGAGTCGGTTTGGTAAGTTTGCTAGCGGGTTTTATGTACTGTCGGCAGGTTTTCAGGCAGATGCCGTTAAGCATGTTTCATTCCGGAAGCAATTCTTCATGTTTCTGAATAACAATGAGCAACAGCTAAATGTGCATTTTAAAGTGAGGCATGGGGAGAGGCTCTACGCAGGGTTTGCCAGCACAGATAGTCTACGGTTCTTTGAGTGTGGGGATTTAGGGCATAAGAGCTTTCATGCCCACATAAAGGCCGTAGACAATGTGAGGGTACAAGCGCTAGTGGGGGAAATCGAGGTCAAGGGGGGTTCATGCAGGGGGCCATGAGACGTAGGCAGCAGAGGCTGGGCCTAGTCATGCCATGGATGGTAGTGTAGATGAGGCTGGGCCTAGTCAGGCTACAGATGGTGGCGCAGCTTAGACTGGGTCTAGTCAGGCTAGAGATGGTGGGGCAGCTGAGACTGGGTCTAGTCAGGCTAGAGATGGTGGGGCAGCTAAGGATGGGCCTTGGCATGCTATGGATGGTGGTGTAGATGAGGCTGGGCCTAGTCATGCTACGGATGGTGGTGTAGATGAGGCTGGGCCTAGTCATGTCATGGATGGTGGTGTAAATGAGGATATCTAGTCAGGTTATGCAAGTGGATGAGGACAGTATAGTAGGGAATTGTAAGCGACTGGGGGGGGTGGAGGAGGGTGTCAAGCGGAAGAGAAAAAAGGGGGAGAAGAAAAGAGGTGGGAGGGGAGAGGCTGGTGTGGTCAAAGGAACCTTTGCCTGGTGTTTGGGGGGAGACCCCAACCAGAGAGAAAGGGCAGGTGGTCAGGATGGAGATGAGGAGGAGGAAGGTGAGTCTGAGGAAGAGGATGATGAGGCCTTTTTTTCCCCAGACTCCTCAATGGGTCCAGAGCTGACAGCCACTCAAGCAGAGGGGTCAAAGTACACGGCGAGGGAACTATCAAGGTTCCTGAATGAGACAAAGGGGAAAAATATCATCTTGAGGCTTTTCTTTTTATCTGGGAAAGTTTGTAAGACCAGTACAACACGCTATGAAAAATGAGGGGCATGGTGTCATCTCACCCAGGAAACGGATTAGGTTGAGGAAGTAGGTCACAACCGTGCGTAAATGTCTACCTTCAGACGTTGTTTAGATTCATTGTTTTTTTCTGACACTGGGGCTTTTTGAGCTTTGTTATCGGTCTCTTTCTTTGCTGGCTTTCCTCTCACTTCTTATGGAGACTCTTCTGGTAGGCTCGCTTAATATAAATGGCGCCAGAGATGTGGGAAAGAGAAGTATGTTTGGTGAATATGTAAAACAAAAAAAAAGTATAGGTGTTGTTTCTGCAGGAGACGCATAGTGATGAGGTGAATGAAGTCGATTGGGGGCCATGGGCCAAATTTTTGTGCAGGGGTGGCAGTCGTTTTTGTACCGGGTCTGTCTGTAAAAATGTGCTCCTCAAAGGAGGTGTGTAGGGGTAGACTGCTTGTAGTAGAAGCAGAAATGAACAACATTGGCTTTGTCTTTATAAATGTGTATGCGCCTACCAGGGAGAGAGAGGGGGCTTCTATTTGGGTGTCTTAGACAGAAACTCTCAGAGGTAGCGCCTGAGGAGATGCTGTGGTCGGCAGGGACTGGAACTGTACAATGGATTTTGAGAAAGACAGAAATGGGGAGGAGCCTCATTCAGGCTCATTGGGGGTGTTAAGGGACATCATTAAATCAGTTCGACCTAGTGGATGTTTGGAGAACTAGACATCCTGACACAAGACAGTATACATGGGTGAAGGTCTTTGGGGCTAGGGTGAGCGCAGCCCGACTTGATCGATTTTACATGTCCAGGAATCAGAGCAATAGGCTGTTGGGTGCTACCATTGTCCTGGTGGGTTTTTCGGATCACCACATAGCCATGGCTCGACTGTTTATTTCACCAGGGCCTCGGCAGGCATCCTATTGGAAGTTGAATGTAAAGCTCTTAGAAGATGCCACTTTTTGCTCAGGTTTCCAGACTTTTTGGGAAAGATGGGGGCAGCAAAGAGAGGAGTATGAGTCTGAGTCAATGGTGAGATGTGGGGAAAGTCCAAATGCGTATTTTTTGTCAACAGTATACAGCTCTCTCATCCTCAGAGGCTAGGAGAGTATTGGGGGAATTCGAGCGTAGTATTAGTGAGATGGAGGTAGAGATGGTGGGGCAAGGCAATGTAGGCTAATTTAACTGAATTACGTAGCGACCTGGGCAGTTTTTTCCAGGTTAAAGCAAAGGGAGCACTTGTAAGAGCTAGGTACTCTGAGAGAGCTAAGCTCTCTCTGGCACAGAGGGATGAAATGGACATTCCTCTGTTGTCTCATGAACTGGCAGAGGCCGTAATCCAGATGTCCCCCAGCCGTGCACCGGGGGTCGATGGACTCCCAGTGGAGTTTTATAAAATATTCTGGGGAATATTTGGGCTGGACTTCTTTTGCGTGTTGCGTGAGTGCATCGGGGTAGGAGAGTTGCCGATGATCTGCCGTCCGGCGGCTCTGACTCTCCTGCCCAAAAAAAGGGGACTTGTGTGAACTTTAGAACTGGATATTTGCCAAGGTCCTCTCTAACAGACTGAAGACCCATTTGGACTCTATAGTACACAAGGGCCAGACATATTGTGTACCCGGATGCTCAATCACGGACAACTTGTTCTTAATCAGGGACGTTAGACTTGTCGAGAGGTTGTAATGTGACCTTTGGACTGGTCTCTCTAGATCAAGAGAAGGCTTTTGATAGAGTGGGCCATGAGTATATGTTTAATGTGATGTCTCTGTTTGGGGAAAGGTTTTTGGCCTTTGTGAAGATGTTGTATGCTGGATCATCATTGTATGGTCAAGGTGGGAGGGGGGCTCAGTAGGCAAAGTCTGGATGAAGAAGGACATTAGACAAGGATGCCCTCTATTGGGGCAGTTATATACACTAGCCATTGAGCCTTTCTTGCGCCTGCAACGCAGGAGACTGCAGAGAGTGTGCTGGACAGGCATGGGGGTGTTGACAGGCATAGCAGTGTCAGCCTATGCAGATGACATTTCTATGATGTCAGGGAAGGACAGGATACGCGGGCACTAGAGACTAGTCTGAAGGTGTACGAGGGAGCTTCGTCAGCTAAGGTGAACTGGGCAAGAGCAAAGCTCTGTTATGTGGCGTATGGAGGGATAGGGCCCCCTCTCTGCTTCCAGGGGGTTTGCAGTGGGGTTGTGAAGGGCTTAAAATGTTGGAGGTGTACCTGGGCTCGGAGTGGTGGGTCAGGAAGAACTGGGAGGGGCTGTCACAGGCAGTGGTGTCAAAACTGGCCAGGTGGAGGTGGCTCTTGTCCCAAGTGTCATATAGAGGGAGGGTGCTGATAATCAACAACCTGGTGGCATCTTCCCTGTGGCATAAACTGGCTGTCCTCAACCCCCCCGCCGGTCTGCTCGCAGACCTACAACGCAAGCTGGTGGATTTTCTTTCTGGTAGGGCCATCAATGGCTGAGGGCGGCAGTGTTGTACATGTCCGTACATGAAGGAGGACAGGGTATGGTGGAACTGGAGAGCAAGGTGGCTGCATTCCGACTAAAGGCAGCGCAGAGACTGCTGTACCATACTGATGTCGGCTGGAGGGAACCAGCATGCGCGCTGCTGAGAACAGCTGGTGGATTAGGGTTGGACTGGCAGCTATTCCTCATGAAGCTGGAGATGCAGCAGGTATTTAAGATTTTTACTCTGCGGTGCTGAGGGCCTGGCAGCTATTAAGGCCCACACGAGAAGGGGGTGTGGAGCCTGGGCTGTGTGTGTGGGAGGAGCCTATCTTCCACAACCCAACCCTTTGAGATCGGTTCAGTCGGCCACCCTGCAGAGGCGACTGATGGCAGTGGGTTTACTAAGGCTGGGTGACCTGCGACTGCTGGGAGAGGAGGGGTGGAAAACCCCAGAAGTCCTGGCACAACAAACAGGACTAACATATCTTAGGTTGCTGGAGAGGTTCCTGGAGGAGGTCCAGGAGGCACTGTCTGAGCCGGTAAGGGTTGTGTTTGAGCAGCCAAAGGGGGAGGGGCCACCAATGTTTCTGCCACTGCAGGTGAAGGCAGAGACTGGGGACTGGCAAGGGGGTCTGGAGGACTTGTTTGATTTTAACACTCCGAGCCTGGGGGAGTTTGAGGGGGTGGGAGGTAAATCCCTCTACAACATCTGCATTAAGGTAAGGAACATTAGAAGCCTAACAGGAGTGAAGGCACATCAGTGGCAGGGGGTATATGGGGCGGAGAGTATGGTGGGTTTTAGATGGAGGGGGCTTTACAAACCCCCAGTACCAAAGAGGTCAGGGTACCTCCAATGGAGGGTTCTACATGGAGCCCTGGCAACTAACAGCTGGTTGGCACGGGTCGACCTGGGAGTCGGACAGGCATGTCCTTTCTGTATCATGAGTGAAACTGTGATTCATGTGTTTTCTGTGTGCGCCAGGTTAATGCCATTCGGTCTCTGTTGGAATGTCTGTGTGAGAGGTTGGGGCTGGAATTTACTTTTGGGATGTTTATAATGGGGTACAGGAATTCAAATAAGGAAAAGGCCAAATGTATGTTGTTGAATTTTCTGTTTGCTCAGGCAAAGTTGGCTATTTGGCTAACAAGGAGGAATAGAGTCAAAGGTTTACTATTATTTAATGGGATGGTCTCTGCGCGCCTTAGGGTGGAATTTGAGTTCTATAAAATGATAAAAAAGTGTGGAGATGTTTCAGGGGATATGGTGTGTTGGGGGGAGGGGCTGTCTGTATAGCTGATGAAGATGTTTTGGATTTACGGTTGTAGAAGTGGTGAGGTTTTGGTTGTTGTGATGTGTGGTGTTGTTTTGTATCGTGGGGTAGAGGGCAAGGTAAGTATGTAGTACACGGGATATTTGTTTTTTAAGGGGGGGGGGGGGGGGGGGGTGAGGTTTTAATGAAATGAGAATGTAACATTTAAGGAAAGACAAAGCCAAAAGTATCTCTATCTCTTCTCTCCCCTTTCTCTCTCTCTCTCTCTCACCACACTATTTGGTTGTCACACACCCTGAGCTTTAAACACACTAAAATGTTGTTGGGATGTCTCACTGTCTCTCTCGCTCGCTCTTCTTTTTCTGCTTCACTCCCCCTCTCCCGCAGATATAAATGTTTTTGTGAGTCATTTTCTGTCCAAGTTGTTCTTTCACAAGCCCTGCGGAGCCTTGTCTGCATCCCAAATGGCACCATATTCCCTGTATAGTGCACTGCTTTCACCAGGGGTCAATGGTCCATGGTCAAAAGTAGTGCACTATATATCAGGAATAATGTGCAATTTAGGACACAGACTTGTTTGTTAAGTGTTAAGTCATGCAGCCTTTCTCTCATTAATGGTGTAAATAATTTTTTTTTTTTTTTTTGAATAACATTACAGCCATTTCAAAGCCAAAAAGAATTTCAACTTGGAGCCAACTCAACTCAATAGTTGAGTTAATAGAGTCAAGTTAATAATAACACACTAATAGGCTTTAATGACAAATTAGGCAATCCCATCCGCAAATGTTTTCTTCTATTAACATAAGTGTGTGTGTGTGTGTGTGTGTGTGTGTGTGTGTGTGTGTGTGTGTGTGTGTGTGTGTGTGTCGTGCTGTCTGTCTGTCTGTCTGTCTGTCTGTCTGTCTGTCTGTCTGTCTGTCTGTCTGTCTGTCTGTCTGTCTGTCTGTCTGTCTGTCTGTCTGTCTGTCTGTCTGTCTGTCTGTCTGTCTGTCTGTCTGTCTGTCTGTCTGTCTGTCTGTCTGTCCCACGCCCACTCAGGCACCCAACAGTACACGCCCACACTGACACACACAGAAACAAGAAAACACACAGATAAGCACACCAGACCCACAGTCTCCAAGAGACCCTCATTTATGTCATAGCCTGAATGACACAGTCGATGTAATGAAGAGTGGTCCATTGCGGAAACACTATCTGCGTCTGAAATGGCACCCTATTCCCTTTATAGTGCACTACTTTCGTGCCATTTGAGACGCAACCACGGATGCCCAACCAGCTCTGGGGAGATGGCAGCAGCTGTCATACACTAGGGAGGGACTGTGTGCTTATAGGATCTTAGGTGATCATGAGTATAGTTTTATATTAGGAATGGTAGAGAGTATTTAGATATAGGCTGCGATTTAAATGGCAGCCTGTTCTCTATATACTGTATGGTGACATTTGAGACACCATATAGTATTTAGCCCAATGGTTAACAGTAGAGTTGTACATGTTTGGTGGGATACTCATATAGCAGCCTAGAAAATGTGAACACTGCAGGTGTGTCAATGAGTTCAGCATGACACACTTCCTGAGCCCACAAAGTTGTTAGGAGAAGACACAGTAAACCGCGTTGACAGACAGACACACTCCCTTTAAAAGGTGATAAGCCATGTAATCTACACAACCCAAGTCTGGTCATGTGCCCTCACCTGCTATTACAGAGCAGAGGTTTGCTTCCGGCCATAGAGTTGGATAGAGGGCACAACAAATAGAATAACTTATTGAAGTAGAAGATGAAGAGATTGACTACTTTAGGCCTAGATTCAATCAGATCAATCGCTAATCGGCGATAACAGACACCCGCGTAGCGGATGTTTTGGCGGGTCAGAGGTGGAACTGCGTTGGAGCCGTCAAATCGGTGAGCAGCTGCTTTTGCGTCATTGTCACGAAGCCATACCCGCCCCACTCGTGTTAGAAGTTAAGAACGAGAAATTGTAGGCTACAGTGCCTTCAGAAAGTATTCACACTTTGTAGTACAAATTGAGATTAAAATGTCATTTTTTTTTCCAATGATCTACACAAAATACTCTGTAATGTCAAAGTGGAAGAGATATCATTTTTTAACGATTAATGAAAAATAAAACACTAATATACAGTATTTTGATTAGATAAGTATTCAACTCCCTGAGTCAATACATGTTAGAATCATCTTTGCAGCGATTACAGCTGTCTTTCTGGGTAAGTCTCTAAGAGCTTTGCTAACCTGGATTGTACAATATTTGCCCATTACTCTTATTTAAACTCTTCAAGCTCTGTCAAGTTGTTTGTTGATCATTGCTAGACAGCCATTTTCATGTCGTGGCATAGATTTTCAAGCCAATTTAAGTCAAAACTGTCACTATGCCACTCAGTAACATTCAATGTCGTCTTGGTAAGCAACTCCAGTGTATATTTGGCCTTGTGGTTTAGGTTATTGTCCTGCTGAAAAGTGAATTTGTCTCCCAGTGTCTGGTCGAAAGCAGACGGAACCAGGTTTTCCTCTAGGATTTTGCCTGTGCTTAGCTCTATTCCGTTTCTTTTTATCCTAAAGAAAAACTCCATAGTCCTTGTCGATGACGAGCATATCCATAACATGATGCAGCCATTACCATGCTTGAAAATATGAAGAATGGTACTCAGTGATGTGTTGTGTTGGATTTGCCCCAATAATAATGCTTTGTATTCAGGACAAAAAGGTATTTTCTTTGGAACATTTCTTTTGCACTATTACTTTAGTGCCTTATTGCAAACAGGATGCATGTTTTGGAATATTTTCTATTCTGTACAGACCTCCTTCTTTTCACTGTCATTTATGTTATTCACTACTGTAAGTTGCTCTGGATAAGAGTGTCTGCTAAATGACTAAAATGTCTAAAATGTAATGTTAGTATTGTGGAGTAACTACAAGGTTGTTGATCCATCCTCAGTTATCTATCACAGCCATTAAACGTTGTAACTATATTTTAAAATCACTATTGGTCTCGTGGTGAAATCACTGAGCGGTTTCCATCCTCTCTGACAACTGAGTTAGGAAGGACGCCTGTATCTTTGTAGTGATTGGGTGTAATTAATAACTTTACCATGCTCAAAGGGATATTCAGTATTTGCTTTATTTATCTTTACACATCTACCAATAGGTGCCCTTCTTTACGAGTCTTTGGAAAAACTCCCTGATCTTTGTGGTTCAATCTGCGTGAAATTCACTACTCTACTGAGGGACCTTACAGATAATTGTATGTGTGTGGTAAAGAGAAGGGGTAATCATTAAAAACAATTATGTTAACCACTATTATTGCACACAGAGTGAGTCCGTGCAACTTATTCTGTGACTTGTTAGGCACATGGTTACTCCTGAACATATTTAGGCTTGACATAACAAAGGGGTTGAATAATTATTGAATCAAGACATTTCAGCTTTACATTGTTTATTCATTTGTAAATTTCTAAAAACAAAATTCCACTTTGACATTGTGGGGTACTGTTCGTAGATCAGTGACACAAAATCTCAATGTAATACATGTTAAGTTCAGGCTGTAACACAACAATATGTGGAAAAAGTCAAGGGATATTAATACTTCCTGTATATAGAAAACGAAATAATGTGGATTTCTATCATCCTAATTAAGTTGTAGATTAACTTGTAAACAATGCTGCATAGGATTTCTGTTAATACGACTCCGTGCAGCCAATGGCAATGTCCACTTTAGCTATAATGCCAGGAGCTCCTCCGACATGGCCAAAACAACTGCAATGCGGATGTTGGCTAAAGCGGATCTGATTGAATAGAGCCCGGAAAATGCTGATAGCCCTCAATGGTGCTGCCCATGCTGTCACAAAGTCGCTACTGTAATGTCAAGAGGTGTGCTCCTGACCATAGAGTTGGATAGAGGGCACAATAGATATAATAACTTTGACGAAGCCATTATAGCAAAGTTGCAAAGATGACCCCTTTATCCAACTCTATGGCTTCTGTTCCACTTTCCACCCAGCAGCTCTGATTTCCCACGTGTCTTTGAGCTGACAGGTAACAGGTATAAAAAATACCTGTTTCTCCGCTTCTTAGAGAAACACCAATTACCAGAGTTTGCTGCAGGATGTGTAACATTAAATGAAACATTGTCAGTTACCTCTTTTGATGCAAATGACATGTCTGTGGATGCATCTTTGTTTCTATTCTAGCTCTTGAGGATGACACGTATTGTTTGAATACACAGTACTGTTATGTTGGCTCTTTTTCCCAAGTGTGGGTGTATTATGCCGTTTTTTTCTCAAGCCGCAAAGAACCCTGAACTGCTTTCCTTATTGATTTTCCTTTGAGTTTATGGGCTAAAATTCAAGGCAACCAGGAGTAACTGAAATGTAAAATTGAAACTTCTTCCAAATGTTTGCAGGAAAAATAATATTTGTTTGACTTGATAGGAAATCTGTGTGAACTAACTTTTAATTATTGCCCACCTTTTGTCCATTTTGTTGTAAATCTAAAGATTAAGTCTCTCCAACAGTTATTACGTTCCTTGCCAGCCTATAATGGTATGCTAATTCTATAATCAGTTGATGAATCACAACATACTTTTCATTTGTCCTTCTGTTTTGAAGGCTGTTACTTTGATAAGTTACTTTGGAATAGCTATCAATCTAAAGGAAGCATCTGAGTTGCTATATCGACACAAAAGACTAACACAGAAGGACTATTCTTTAATTGGCTACCCTTCCCCTATTGGTCTCTTCATAAAGAAGAACTGTACGGTTCACAAATGGCACCATATTCCCTATATAGGCTCTGCTCAAAATTAGTGCACTACATTGGTAATATCAAATCAGAGTTTATTTGTCGCTTGCACAGGATACAACAGGTGTAAACAGTACAGCGAAATGCTTACTTCTTCAACAATGCAGTATTGAATATCAAAAGGTAAGAAAATAGAACATCCAGAATACGATTTTAAAGAGCACGGAATCCATACCAGGTCAGATATATATAAATAAAAACAAACGAGAGTAAAACACACGTGAATTTACGGTATATACAAGATCAGTACCAATAACATAATGTGCAGTGATACAGTGGTAGTAGAGGTAGATATGTACAAGTAGGCAGGGGTAAAATTGACTAGGCAGCAGGATTAATAATAATAATAATAATAATAACAATAATAGTTGTAGCAGCAGAGTATTTAGGGTTAATATTAACGAATATAGCCAATAGGGTGCCATTTGAGACACAGCCTACATATCAGACTACTATCAGTCCTGGCTGCCTTACAGAAGGTGTAGAAGGAGCAAAGCTAATTTCTCCAGCATTCCTCTGTTTCCTCTGGTCCTGACTGATATTTGCGGTCTGTAAAGCCGTCCACGGCTCTCTCTCTCTCTCCTTGTTCTCTTTACAGGTTGATGTTTATTGAGATGAGTCTTGTCCTTGAGGCAGAACTGAAAGATTTTTTCTATATGGGCCAGCTCCAAAGTAAAAATTGGCTATATTGTAACAAAAATTGGCTTTTTGGTTTTAATTTAAGGTTAGGCATTAAGGTTAGCAGTGTGGTTAAGGTTAGGGTTAAAGTTAGGGTTAGGTTTAAAATCCTGCAGAGCTGCCTCCAAAACAAGATTCATGACGAAAAACGCTAACCTGCGTTCTCTTCTCCCCAGAGACAGAGAGAAAGGCAGGCTAGAGAAGAAGCCTGTAATATCCCCTGGGGCTTCAGGTAGCTCTCTCTTTCTCTCCCTCTCTTCCTGACTGGTGTTTGAAGCTTCAGGTATCTTTCTCTTGCTTGCTGCAAGCTACTGCCATACAGCTAGGCCCTAGTCTTATCCCCCCTGTGGCTTCCCTCATCCCTCCATACCTCTGATTTATTTTCTCCCTTTTTCATCAGAACCTACCGGTGGCAGAGGCACATTGTCGGGACAAGGCCATTTATATTGAGTGTCTGCAGTGACATACTGGGCTGGATTTTGTGCCTTATTTGCTATACACTACCTGTGACGGATTGTCCACAAGAGGGAAGTTACAGTGAGGGGGAAAAAAGCATTTGATCCTCTGCTGATTTTGTACGTTTGCCCACTGACAAAGAAATGATCAGTCTATAATTTTAACGGTAGGTTTATTTGAACAGTGAGAGACAGAATAACAACAAAAAAATCCAGAAAAAAGGATGCCAAAAATGTTATAAATTGATTTGCATTTTAATGAGGGAAATAAGTATTTGACCCCCTCTCAATCAGAAAGATTTCTGGCTCCCAGGTGTCTTTTATACAGGTAACGAGCTGAGATTAGGAGCACACTCTTAAAGGGAGTGCTCCTAATCTCAGTTTGTTATCTGTATAAAAGACACCTGTCCACAGAAGCAATCAATCAATCAGATTCCAAACTCTCCACCATGGCGAAGACCAAATAGCTCTCCAAGGATGTCAGGGACAAGATTGTAGGCTGGAATGGGCTACAAGACCATCGCCAAGCAGCTTGGTGAGAAGGTGACAACAGTTGGTGCGATTATTCGCAAATGGAAGAAACACAAAAGAACTGTCAATCTCCCTCGGCCTGGGGCTCCATGCAAGATCTGAACTCGTGGAGTTGCAATGATCATGAGAACGGTGAGGAATCAGCCCAGAACTACACGGGAGGATCTTGGCAGTGATTTCAAGGCAGCTGGGACCATAGTCACCAAGAAAACAATTGGTAACACACTACGCCGTGAAGGACTGAAATCCTGCAGCGCCCGCAAGGTCCCCCTGCTCAAGAAAGCACATATACATGCCCGTCTGAAGTTTGCCAATGAACATCTGAATGATTCAGAGGACAACTGGGTGAAAGTGTTGTGGTCAGATGAGACCAAAATTGAATTCTTTGTCATCAACTCAACTCGCTGTGTTTGGAGGAGGAAGAATGCTGCCTATGACCCCAAGAACACCATCCCCACCGTCAAACATGGAGGTGGAAACATTATGCTTTGGGGGTGTTTTTCTGCTAAGGGGACAGGACAACTTCACCGCATCAAAGGGACAATGGACGGGGCAATGTACCGTCAAATCTTGGGTGAGAACCTCCTTCTCTCAGCCAGGGCATTGAAAATGGGTCGTGGATGAGTATTCCAGCATGACAATGAACCAAAACACACGGCCAAGGCAACAAAGGAGTGGCTCAAGAAGAAGCACATTAAGGTCCTGGAGTGGCCTAGCCAGTCTCCAGACCTTAAACCCATAGAAAATATGTGGAAGGAGCTGAAGGTTCGAGATGCCAAACGTCAGCCTCGAAACCTTAATGACTTGGAGAAGATCTGCAAAGAGGAGTGGGACAAAATCCCTCCTGAGACATGTGCAAACCTGGTGGCCAACTACAAGAAACGTCTGACCTCTGTGATTGCCAACATGGGTTTTGCCACCTAGTACTAAGTCATGTTTTGCAGAGGGGTCAAATACTTATTTCCCCCATTAAAATGCAAATCATTTTATAACATTTTTGACATGCGTTTTTCTGGATTTTTTTGTTGTTATTCTGTCTCTCACTGTTCAAATAAGCCTGCCATTAAAGTTATAGACTGATCATTTCTTTGTCAGTGGGCAAACGTACAAAATCAGCAGGGGATCAAATACTTTTTTCCCTCACTGTATTGTCACTGTTTTTCCCAAAAATGTTCTGTTCGCAGTCTGTTTTACAATTTTGGAAAGGGGAGAATGTCAGGGATTTTGTCTGCAAACAGCACTGCTGTTGCTACTACAGTATTCTCAGTTTTGTTATGTTTTATTCATATACTCCGGTCTTCCTCTGGAGTTGTCTGTATGCATTTACCTCTCATTGTCTCCCTTCCGCCATACTGTAGTTGTGCAAGGCCAGAGTGGAGGAGAGGGGAAGGGTTATTCTAGTAGCTCCTTTAAGTGGTACCACTACCTTTCCTTCTCTCCTGTCTGGTTGAGGCTGGCAGCCATGGCTGTGTCTGAGAGGCCTGTGAGTTTGATCAATGGAGGCCAGAATGGGCAGAGCTAGGGCAGAGGAGCTGTTGGAAGAGAGCCCAGAGGCATGGAGCCGATATGGCACACACATTATTCCCATCAGGCCTTGGGGGGGTTGGGGGTTGTGTGGGTGCCAAGGAACATCCATCTCTCTAGTTTCCACATCCCTCTCTAATCAGAGCGCTTACCTTTTCTTGGAGAGCAGAATGAAACATAGAAGAGAAGGCGAGCGCATGCTCTGAAGAGGATATTCTGGTAGAGGAGGAATTACAACCCCATTTGCATTCTAGCCTCGCAAATTCAAAAGCCTCCCCGGCAATGTTTGTTCGCCTGACTGTCTATTTCTATTAAAGATTCCATCAACGCAATAGACCGCGCTCCGGCGGAGGACAAATGGTGCCATCAGTCTTGAAGTGTGCGAAGGCCTCCAACACATCCTCTCCAGGGGTCAAATATATGTTTGAATTGGATCAATACTCTTATTAGACGGATCAATAGTAGCAACACATGGTGAGCTGGCTAATTTTAACTGCTGTGTTGACACAACTTCACAATGGGGAGAAAATAAACAAACACATGTCAACGTGGCTTCAGTACTCAGGCTCCGATAAGCCTGATAACACTGTGTTAGCACATCTCTGACATGTATCATGTCCCCCTTTGCCCTTGTGCATGTCATGCATATACCACAGGAGGTTGGTGGCACCTTAATTGGGGAGAACAGGCTTGTGGTAATGACTGGAGTGGAATCAGTGGAACGGTATCAAATACATCAAAGACATGGTTTCCAGGTGTTTGATTCCATTCGCTCCATTCCGGGCATTATTATGAGCCGTTCTCCCTTCAGCAGCCTCCACTGGCATACACTGGCCCCTCTTTACAGCTGTCCTCTTTGTGGCTGCTGTTGTTTTTGTCTCTCTGAGCTGAAGTAGCTAGCAAGTCCCAGCCTGCATCCCCAGGATGGCCTCACCTGAGAGTTACTGCCCCACAGTCCAGCCCCACACAGCTGCCTGACAGAGGGTATAGTGAGCCTTTTGTTAAGCTGCTGGAGTGATTGGCAACTTCTGCTTTTCTCTCTCTCTGTCTCATACTTGATCTGCTCGCTTGAGTCAACTTGATGTCAGTTCGAAGCATGCTCAACGTCTTGTTTAATTTAACGATGTGAAACTGGAAATATATATTTCTGTGTTTGGGACATTAATTAGCAATGGTGGAAACAGCAGAGCTTTACGTTTCAGTTTAATTAACCATTTACTGAGAGTGAGTCAAGGAGTCATGACTTGAGAAAATCTATGTGTTATTCAATCGACAATGAAAATATGGACAGGGCCCATTTCCTGCTGTTTCACAGTGGAGGGAAGCACAGTGATGTGTCAGTATGGTTTAGTATAGTCCTGTGTGGCTCAGTTGGTAGAGCATGGCACTGGCAACACCAGGATTGTGGCTTTGATTCTTGCTGGGGAAATGTATGACTGTAAGTAGCATTGGATAAAAGGATCTGCTTATTATATTAGGTCTTCCTGTTAAACAATGCAGTGGATAACCAAAGGCACTTTTACATGTTCCTATCTTACCAGTTCTCTACTGTTTTCCTAAAGCTCATAATATTCATTCATTAACTAGTTTCTCGAACTGTAAAGTTCCCGGGAAGGCATTGCTGCTTTCTTATTGACCATGTTCAGTTTTGTTTGGAGAGTGACGAACTGGCTGCAATTATGTACTCAGCGGGATGTGGCTTTCTCTCACAGTTTGTCAACAGATTGGTGAGATTCCAACAAAGGTTGGCTTTGGCTGCTTGACCAGGGAGACTTATCCTGTGTGTGTGTGTGTGTGTGGTGTGTGTGTGTGTGTGTGTGTGTGTGTGTGTGTGTGTGTGTGTGTGTGTGTGTGTGTGTGTGTGTGTGTGTGTGTGTGTGTGTGTGTGTGTGTGTGTGTGTGTGTGTGTGTGTGTGTGTGTGTGTGTGTGTGTGTGTGTAAACATTTAGCCTGTTCTGGAAGAAGGAAAAAAAACATTTGGTTGCAGGGAGGTTCTATGAAAATCTTACTCTGGTTCTTTCCTGTGAGGTTTTATTAACGCTCCCAGAATGGAAATAATAGGTTATTTGTAGGTTTTTAACCTGTTGGGGCTAGGGGACAGTATTGAGAATTTTGAAAAAAATATGTGCCCATTTTTAACTGCCTCCTACACCAACTCAGAAGCTAGGATATGCATATTATTAACAGATTTGGATAGAAAACACTCTGAATTTTCTAAAACTGTTTGAATGGTGTCTGTAAGTATACTGCTAAAAATAAAATAAAGGGAACACTTAAACAACACAATGTAACTCCAAGTCAATCACACTTCTGTGAAATCAAACTGTCCACTTAGGAAGCAACACTGATTCACAATACATTTCACATGCTGTTGTGCAAATGGAATAGACAACAGGTGGAAATTATAGGCAATTAGCAAGACACCCCCAATAAAGGAGTGGTTCTGCAGGTGGGGACCACAGACCACTTCTCAGTTCCTATGCTTCCTGGCTGATGTTTTGCTCTCTTTTGAATGCTGGCGGTGCTTTCACTCTAGTGGTAGCATGAGACGGAGTCTACAGCCCACACAAGTGGCTCAGGTAGTGCAGCTCATCCAGGATGGCACATCAATAGGAGCTGTGGCAAGAAGGTTTGCTGTGTCTGTCAGCGTAGTGTCCAGAGCATGGAGGTGCTACCAGGAGACAGGCCAGTACATCAGGAGACGTGGAGGAGGCCAACAACCCAGCAGCAGGACCGCTACCTCCGCCTTTGTGCAAGGAGGAGCAGGAGGAGCACTGCCAGAGCCCTGCAAAATGACCTCCAGCAGGCCACAAATGTGCATGTGTCTGCTCAGACGGTCAGAAACAGACTCCATGAGGGTGGTATGAGGGCCCGACGTCCACAGGTGGGGGTTGTGCTTACAGCCCAACACCGTGCAGGACGTTTGGCATTTGCCAGAGAACACCAAGATTGGCATATTCGCCACTGTGCTCTTCACAGATGAAAGCAGGTTCACACTGAGCACATGTGACAGAGTCTGGAGACACCGTGGAGAACGTTCTGCTGCCTGCAACATCCTCCAGCATGACTGGTTTGGCGGTGGGTCAGTCATGGTGTGGGGTGGCATTTCTTTGGGGGGCCGCACAGCCCTCCATGTGCTCGCCAGAGGTAGCCTGACTGCCATTAGGTACCGAGATGAGATCCTCAGACCCCTTGTGAGACCATATGCCGGTCTGGTTGGCCCTGGGTTCCTCCTAATGCAAGACAATGCTAGACCTCATGTGGCTGGAGTGTGTCAGCAGTTCCTGCAAGAGGAAGGCATTGATGCTATGGACTGGCCCGCCTGTTCCCCAGACCTGAATCCAATTGAGCACATCTGGGACATCATGTCTCGCTCCATCCACCAACGCCACGTTGCACCACAGACTGTCCAGGAGTTGGCGGATGCTTTAGTCCAGGTCTGGGAGGAGATCCCTCAGGAGACCATCCGCCATCTCATCAGGAGCATGCCCAGGCGTTGTAGGGAGGTCATACAGGCACGTGGAGGCCACACACACTACTGAGCCTCATTTTGACTTGTTTTAAGGACATTACATCAAAGTTGGATCAGCCTGTAGTGTGGTTTTCCACTTTAATTTCGAGTGTGACTCCAAATCCAGACCTCCATGGGTTGATAAATTGGATTTCCATTGATTATTTTTGTGTGATTTTGTTGTCAGCACATTCAACTATGTAAAGAAAAAAGTATTTAATAAGATTATTTCATTCATTCAGATCTAGGATGTGTTATTTTAGTGTTCCCTTTATTTTTTTGAGCACTGTATAACAAAACTCATATGGCAGGCAAAAACCTGAGAAAAATACAACCAGGAAATTAGAATTTTGTGGCTGTACTATATTCGAGTCATTGCTAATAGATCACACAGTGACAAAGGATTTCTTTCGCACTTCCTACGGCTTCCACTCGATGTCAACGATCTTTATAAAGTTGTTTGAAGCGTCTATGATGAACAGAGACCGGATGACAAGGAAGAGAAGTTGACGTCCCTGGGATGTCGTCACTTCATTATTGCGCGCACCTGCGCATGCATGTGAGTCGAGACATTTGTCAAGAACGGTTTTCAAGACATAGGAGACACAGGAGAGGTCGGGTTGAAATATTACTGATGTTTCACGTTAAAAATTGCCCTAAAGATTGATGCTAAACAACGTTTGACATGTTTGAACGAACGTAAATAGATTATTTTTTTAACTTTTCCGTCGTGACGTCCCCCCCCCCCCCCCCCCCCGCCCTACTTTTGAGGAGCCTACTGAACGCCTAACAACATGGAACAATTTGGAGTTATTTGGACATAAATTATGAACTTTGTCAAAAGAAACCACATTTGTTGTGGACCTGGGATTCCTGGAAGTGCCATCTGATGGAGATAATCAAAGGTAAGGTATTATTAACAATAGTATTTTTGATATTAGATGGTGCTAACCTGTATATCCTAGCCTATTGTTCTTAGCATGTTCTTAGCATAGGACCCCGTTTATTGCAAAGTGTGATTTCCCAGTAAAGTTATTTTGAAATCTGGCAATGCGGTAGCATTTACGAGATGTTAATCTATAATTCTTTGAATGACAATATTATAATTTACCAATGTTTTCGAATAGTACTTTTGTAAATTGTAACCTGATTTACCGGAAGCATTTGAGGGAGAAAAAAAATTCTGCCACTGTAAAATGCTGTTTTTGGATATAAATATGAACTTGATGGAACAAAAATGCATGTATTGTATAACATAATGTCCTAGGAGTGTCATCTGAGGAAGATTGTCAAAGGTTAGTGCATAATTTTAGCTGGTTTTCTGCTTTTGGTGACGCCTGTCCTTGAATTGAAAATGGATGTTTGTACTTTTTTGGCTATGTACTGTCCTAACGTAATCTAACTTTATGCTTTCGCCGTAAAGCCTCTTTGAAAATCGAACAATGTGGTTAGATTAAGGAGATGTTTATCTTTTAAATGGTGTAAAATAGTTGATTGTTTGAGAAATTGAAATTATTAGATTTTTGATGTTTTGAATTTCCCGCCTTGCTAGCAATCCCAACTGGGGGATTAAGGCTACCCCCTAGCCCCAAATAAGACTTTTAATCAGGGGTGCAACTTTCACTGGGAACATTCTGAAATTGCATTTTCGTCCCGCCAAGTTTTATAATTGGAATGTGATACAAAATGACGTAATGGTGTGCTTTAGGACCATGCGGACACCTCTGAGCGGTCGGGTAGGCTGTTTGGAGTGTTTATCTGACTGGATAAAAAAAAGATGTCCCCCCACTTTTGAAACCAAAGATGCACCCCTGCTTTTAATAACACTGCTAGCTTATTTTGCATTCACTTTTTGAACTCCAAGCACAGATAGGACACATGGAAATTAATTTCCTTAGGCATTAATCATGCAAACGCATTTCTTTTTTATTGTAACATGGTATCAAAACCTATGATCTTCTATTCTCTACCCATTAAATTAGTCCACTTGCCACCAGGATGTAGCTAGCATGCTATGTTTTTTTACTCATTCAAAGCTGTTCATTGCAGTCTATTCAAACAGACCTCATTTCAAAGGAAACATGCGCTCATTAAGATCAGGTGTGGCTAATTAGTGGGCACGGCCAACACGCTTAACAAGATAGGTGATAGAGTTTTGTTGATGCTAAGAACGGAATGCGTATGTTTTTAAATAACGTTCTCTGACCGTTACTAAAGTTGTGATTTTTATAGAACATTTTCTTCATGTTCTGAGAATGGAATTTAGAGCTTATTGATGCTCATGTGTACAATTACATTTGCTTGAACATTCCCAAGAACAGACATCTCTGAATGTTCTGAGAACATCGCTTAACCTTTTCATGCGTGAGTTCCAAATATCTCTAACGGTCACCCCAGCGTGAATATTCTCTCCATTCCAGAATGCGATTGTTACGCAACAGTACAATTAATTTGCGCTGCCCTCAAAAAAGGCATGCAGCCTGTTTTTATTTATAGGCTGTTTTCAACTTGTCAATTTCAAATGATTTTCTAACAAGTTTTTATTTTCTAAGAACAGTTTGAATTGAGGTGTGTTCCGCCTCATTCATTCACATAAAAGTAGTCATTTTTTCTTTTGCGGACAATACATTTGTTTTGACATTTCTGACCCGGACAAAATTCCACAAGCACTTCCCAATTGTTTGTGCAGTTCAAGTCTGCAGACATTTGCGCATCTCCCCTCAGAACAGGATCTGCACACACGTGTTCACATTTTCTGCCTGTTGCCCGCATCGCAGTCATTGTTGTTTTCGTTACCAATAATAACTTTGGAAATGTGTATTGCGTTATAGTTTCTATATGTCGTATTATGTCGTTTCTACTGTAGCTCACTGTATGTATAGAGCATAATATATTTGTCCATATTCCTTATAATGGCGACACGCAAGGTAACGTTACACATCTCATAACCTTTATGGTGTTATATTCAATCGTGCTTATGTAGTTAGCTACATTCTTCCATTAGCTCTGTAAAACAATGCTAATTGCGTCAGAAAAGTATTAGCTTGTGTTGTATTTTGAAGCTGCCCTGGCGTTATGACTCCCAAGTGGCGCAGCTGTCTAAGGCACAGTGTATCAGTGCTAGAGGCGTCACTACAGACACCCTGGCTCAAATCCAGGCTGCGTTTCTATCAAAGTAAGTGCCTTTTTACGTTATAATAGTTTCTGTGTGAACTGTATGTCCAATTACAAAAAAATACCTTGTTCAGTAATCATCTCACCTGTTAGTTGGCGGTGAACTATGTGGCCATTACGGGCAGCAGTGTCGATCAGATGGAAAAATATCTTCTTATACCACTTTTTTTTTCTTCGTTTTCCGAGTGCATTCCACAAAGCTGTTTATCATGTCCGCCTTATACACTGCCCCCATTTTGACGTTATAGTCAAGCACGCAGTCTGGTTTGATTTTTCTCTCTCCCGTCAGGTGGTCCACCTTCCCTGTGGCTGACATGGTTGCTGTATGGACAGTGGAGAGGACACGGACGTCTCGTTTGTCATGCCACTATACTGCCAGCTGTTGACCATTCTCCTTGAACTCCACCTCCCCTCTCTGTATCTTCCTGCATCTGAATGCCGGCATCCCCTTCCTGTTTGACCTGACTATGCCACAGGCACCTGTGCTGCTGGAGGAGTGTGGGACTGCTGTAAGCTAAGCTAATTCCAGCTGTGTGTGGAGCCATGTTTGTTGACATAGAATGCATTATGGGCGTCACGTAATCGTCTGTCAGACCAAATATGTTATAACAAAATGAGGTAAGGGTTCACTCATTTTTGAGAACTTTCGGAAGTGAATGGTGGGATGTGAACGATGGTAGATGACACACCCCCTTCAACATGCAGCTATAAACAGACCAAACTCATCTTGTCTTCTCTTATTATCTTTGGTTTCTGTGAGAGAAAAAAAGCATGGGGGTGCGCAGAAACTACCCATTGTTGGATTACTTTCGATTTCTAGAAAGTTTTACTCAATTATTTCGATCAATGGTGAGCTTACCCGTGATGTGATTAATTATAAATAGTAATTGCTATTAGCTAATTCATATTGCACTTTGTCAGCCGAGAGTTATAAAAATATAACCGCTTGTTAGGTCAATCTTTCCTTAGTTTGTGCTAGGACAAATGTAGCCTACATTTTTTCCGTTTGGGTGATTGTGTTATGCTGTAGATACTTCTGTGAATGTCTGAACATTGCATCCAAAAATAAACTGCTCACATTCTGGACAACTTTGTAAGGACTGTGTTTGTGCAAAATGTTTCTGAAAAAAAGAGTGTGGCCAGCTCATGCTGATTGCTGCATCATTAGAAACTTCTAAATAAGCATTCTAATCACACCGGTTTGATCGTACGCAACAGGGACTACTGTAGAATGATCACACCTGTGTTGGTACGTGTAATACCCTCTTACAGCTCTTTAAGGATAGGGGGCAGTATTGACAATTTTGGAACAAAATATGTGCCCATATTAAACTGCCTCCTACTCAAACTCAGAAGCTAGGATATGCATATTATTAGTAGATTTGGATAGAAAACACTCTGAAGTTTCTAAAACCGTTTGAATGGTGTCTGTGAGTATAAGAGAACTCATATGGCAAGCAAAATCCTGAGAGACATCCTACCAGGAAGTGGAAATCTGGATGCATGGGCTCTCTTCAAGTCGTTTCCTATTGAATACACAGTGACGTAGTAATAATTGTGCAGTTCCTAAGGCTTCCACTAGATGTCAACAGTCTTTACAAAGTTGTTTGAAGCATCTACGATGAACAGAGACCGAATGAGAAGGTGGGGAATTTGGTGAGCCAGGGAATGACATCACTTCATTGGTGCGCGTTCACGAGGATGGATCCTCCGTTCCAAAACGTTTTTTAAGACACAGGAACCGTCCTGTTGAAATATTACTGAATCTTCACGTTCTAAAGGCCCTAAAGATTGATGTTTTACAACGTTTGACATGTTTGAACGAACGTAAATACAACTTTTTTTAAACTTTTCGTCGTGACATTGTCCGTGCACTTCCTACATTTGGAGTAGCTGAATGGAACGCGCGAACAACAAGGAGTTATTTGGACATAAATTATGAACTTTATAGAACAAAACAACATTTGTTGTGGACCTGGGATACCTGGAAGTGCCTTCTGATGAAGATCATCAAAGGTAAGGGAATATTTCTAATGCAATTTATGATTTTAGATGACTCCAAGATGGCGGCTATCTGTATAGCCTAGTGTATTTTTCTGAGCTCAGTACTCAGATTATTGTAAAGAGTGCTTTCCTCTTGAAGCTTTTTTGAAATCTTTCATAGCGTTTGCATAAAGGAGATGTTCATCTATAATTCTTTGAATGACAGTTTAATATTTTATCAACGTTTATGACAAGTATTTTTGTAAATTGTGGCGCTGCTCCACCGGCAGTATTTGAGAGAAAATATTTTCTGAACGTCACGTGCCAATGTAAAATGCTGTTTTTATGTATAAATATGAACTTTATCGAACAAAAAATGCATGTATTGTGTAACATGATGTCCTAGAAGTGTCATCTGATGAAGATCGTCAAAGGTTAGTGCTGCATTTAGCTGTGTTTTGGGTATTTGTGATGCATGCTAGTTGCTTGGAAAATGGCTGTGTGGTTATTTGTGTCAATGTACTCTCCTAACATAATCTAATATTTTGCTTTCGCTGTAAAGCCTTTTTGAAATCGGACAACGTGGTTCGATTCAGCAGAAGTGTATCTATAAAATGGTGTAAAATAGTCCTTTGTTTGAGAAATAGAAATCATTAGATTTGTGGTTTTGAATATGGCGGTCTGATTTTTCGCTGGCTGTTGTCAAACTCAATCCCGCTAACGGGATTGTCGTCGTAAGAGGTTTTTTTAAGTCGCATCATTTTTTTTTATGTTCCAAGAATAGTAAAAATTTGACTTTAAATAGACCCACATGGGAACTTGTGTGGAAAGTTCTATGGAAGTATTGAAATTCTCACAGAAGAATGTTGTTTCTCAACGTTCTCAGAACCATGAGGAAACGTTATGCTGAAGTACCGAAATTTCCAAAGAAGAACATTGTTTCTTAATGTTCTTCAAACTGTTTGAAAATATTCCCAATGTCAAAACAGTTGGAGAACTGGTACATGTAACAATGTTTGATCTTTTAGGAAACCTTCTGTTAACCTCTATGGGCTAGGTGGGACGCTTGTGAAACAAACAAGAAATAAGACAAAAAAACTGAACTTGAGCGTGCATAACCTCTCTGGGTTAGGCGGGACGAATTCGTAAAACCTACTCAACATCAAGTGTAATCCCGTGGCGCGATATTCAAATACCTTAGAAATGCTATTACTTCAATTTCTCAAACATGACTATTTTACACCATTTTAAAGACAAGACTCTCGTTAATCTAACCACACTGTCCGATTTCAAAAAGGCTTTACAACGAAAGCAAAACATTAGATTATGTCAGCAGAGTACCCAGCCAGAAATAATCAGACACCCATTTTTCAAGCTAGCATATAATGTCACAAAAACCCAGAAGACAGCTAACTGCAGCACTAACCTTTGATGATCTTCATCAGATGACACACCTAGGACATTATGTTATACAATACATGCATGTTTTGTTCAATCAAGTTCATATTTATATCAAAAACCAGCTTTTTACATTAGCATGTGACGTTCAGAACTAGCATACCCCCCGCAAACTTCTGGTGAATTTACTAAATTACTCACGATAAACGTTCACAAAAAGCATAACAATTATTTTAAGAATTATAGATACAGAACTCCTCTATGCACTCGATATGTCCGATTTTAAAATAGCTTTTCGGTGAAAGCACATTTTGCAATATTCTAAGTAGATAGCCCGGCATCACAGGGCTAGCTATTTAGACACCCAGCAAGTTTAGCACTCACCAAAGTCAGATTTACTATAAGAAAAATGTTATTACCTTTGGTGTTCGTCAGAATGCACTCCCAGGACTTCTACTTCAATAACAAATGTTGGTTTGGTCCCAAATAATCCATTGTTATATCCAAATAGCGGCGTTTTGTTCGTGCGTTCAAGACACTATCCGAAAGGGTAAAGAAGGGTGATGAGCATGGCGCATTTCGTGACAAAAAATGCAAAATATTCCATTACCGTACTTCGAAGCATGTCAACCGCTGTTTAAATCCATTTTTATGCCATTTTTCTCATAAAAAAGCGATAATATTCCGACCGGGAATCTGCATTTAGGTAAACAGACGAAAGAAAATAAAGCATGGGGTCGACTCGGGCACGCGCCTAAGCCCATTGTCCTCTGATCGGCCACTTGCCAAAAGCGTAAATGTGTTTCAGCCTGGGGCTGCCTCGATATCATTCAGCTTTTTCCCGGGCTCTGAGAGCCTATGGGAGCCGTAGGAAGTGTCACGTTACAGCAAAGATCCTCAGTCTTCAATAAAAAGAGCCAAGATGAACAACTTGTCAGACAGGCCACTTCCTGTAAGGAATCTTCTCAGGTTTTTGCCTGCCATATGAGTTCTGTTATACTCACAGACACCATTCCAACAGTTTTAGAAACTTTAGGGTGTTTTCTATCCAAAGCCAATAATTATATGCATATTCTAGTTACTGGGCAGGAGTAGTAACCAGATTAAATCGGGTACGTTTTTTATCCGGCCGTGTCAATACTGCCCCCTACCCCCAACAGGTTAAAGGAATGAAATACCAAGAAAATATTTATGTTTTGTTTGTTCCTTAAATGTGCTGAGAATGTTTCAAAGCAAAGCAACTATCCTGCACCATTCCCAGAAAGTTTTGGGAAGGTTTTATGCAAAATAACCATAGAACAACATGGCTCTCACCAAGCTCTAAGAAGCATATGGTTCTCAGAACGTTATGTGCTAGCTGGGAACAAACACCAGAGACAGGGGTCACAGCAACCCTGGCATGCTCTAAAACCACCAGATTAGGTCATAACTGTAACAGACAGGCAGTAAAAGACAGAATGGCTGACCCTTAGCCTACTATCTACTTCGAGCTATCACATGTTGCTTTATGGCTGTGCACACAAAAAGCCTTGCATTACCTCAAAGTGTGTGTACATACATCTGGCGTCCCAAATATCACCCTATTCCCTATATAGTGCACTTATTTTGACAGGGCTCTGGTCAAAAGCAGTGCACTATATATGGATAGGGTGCCATTTGAGATGCATGAAGACAGTTAGCTTTTTCAGTGCAGTTCAGCTTTCTATTATCTAACTTGAAAAAAAATCACACGTAAAACAAAAAATGTATTTATGAACACGTTTTAACAAATCACGTGACACACATGTCACTTTTTTTTCTTTTTTTTTTTACCAGAGCCTGGTCAAAATTAGTGCACTTTCTAGGAAATACTGTGCCATTTGGGATGCACCCTCTGACTGTGGGGGAAAGATGACCCTTTATGGGTTCGGCTGACCCTACACCCTGTGCTTTGTGGTTACAGCAGGAAAAAAACACTCTTTGGTTGCTTCATCTCCAAACATACATGTTCATAACCATTAGGGAACAACAACACAAATTATTTACTGTAAAATCCATAAAGGACTAGAATCCCAAATTGACCCTTTAAATCTACTAATTGTTAGATTGTGTTCTACAGTAAGGGAAAAAGTACTTGATCCCCTGCTGATTTTGTACGTTTGCCCACTGACGAAGAAATTATCAGTCTATAATGTTAATGGTAAGTTTATTTGAACAGTGAGAGACAGAATAACAACAAAAAAATCCAGAAAAACGCATGTCAAAAATGTTATAAATTGATTTGCATTTTAATGAGGGAAATAAGTATTTGACCCCCTCTCAATCAGAAAGATTTCTGGCTCCCAGGTGTCTTTTATACAGGTAACGAGCTGAGATTAGGAGCACACTCTTAAAGGGAGTGTAATCTCAGTTTGTTGCCTGTATAAAAGACACCTGTCCACAGAAGCAATCAATCAATCAGATTCCAAACTCTCCACCATGGCGAAGACCAAATAGCTCACCAACGATGTCAGGGACAAGATTGTAGGCTGGAATGGGCTACAAGACCATCGCCAAGCAGCTTGGTGAGAAGGTGACAACAGTTGGTGCGATTATTCGCAAATGGAAGAAACACAAAAGAACTGTCAATCTCTCTCGGCCTGGGGCTCCATGCAAGATCTCACCTCATAGAGTTGCAATGATCATGAGAACGGTGAGGAATCAGCCCAGAACTACACGGGAGGATCTTGGCAGTGATCTCAAGGCAGCTGGGACCATAGTCACCAAGAAAACAATTGGTAACACACTACGCCGTGAAGGACTGAAATCCTGCAGCGCCCGCAAGGTCCCCCTGCTCAAGAAAGCACATATACATGCCCGTCTGAAGTTTGCCAATGAACATCTGAATGATTCAGAGGACAACTGGGTGAAAGTGTTGTGGTCAGATGAGACCAAAATGGAACTCTTTGGCATCAACTCAACTCGCTGTGTTTGGAGGAGGAGGAATGCTGCCTATGACCCCAAGAACACCATCCCCACCGACAAACATGGAGGTGGAAACATTATGCTTTGGGG
Source organism: Salmo salar (assembly GCF_965601325.2). Lineage (NCBI taxonomy): Eukaryota > Metazoa > Chordata > Actinopteri > Salmoniformes > Salmonidae > Salmo > Salmo salar. Next base: position 12,490,325 of record NC_138319.1, read on the forward strand.
GTGTTTTTCTGCTAAGGGGACAGGACAACTTCACCGCATCAAAGGGACGATGGACGGGGCCATGTACCGTCAAATCTTGGGTGAGAACATCCTTCCCTCAGCCAGGGCATTGAAAATGGGTCGTGGATGGGTATTCCAACATGACAATGACCCAAAACACACGGCCAAGGCAACAAAGGAGTGGCTCAAGAAGAAGCACATTAAGGTCCTGGAGTGGCCTAGCCAGTCTCCAGACCTTAATCCCATAGAAAATCTGTGGAGAGAGCTGAACGTTCGAGATGCCAAACGTCAGCCTCGAAACCTTAATGACTTGGAGAAGATCTGCAAAGAGGAGTGGGACAAAATCCCTCCTGAGATGTGTGCAAACCTGGTGGCCAACTACAAGAAATGTCTGACCTCTGTGATTGCCAACAAGGGTTTTGCCACCAAGTACTAAGTCATGTTTAGCAGAGGGGTCAAATACTTATTTCCCTCATTAAAATGCAAATCAATTTATAACATTTTTGACATGCGTTTTTCTGGATTTTTTTGTTGTTATTCTGTCTCTCACTGTTCAAATAAACCTACCATAAAATTATAGACTGATAATTTCTTTGTCAGTGGGCAAATGTACAAAATCAGCAGGGGATCAAATACTTTTTTCCGTCACTGTATGCCTGCAATGGTTATGTAAATCTTCTGCTGTTCGGTTATGTTTTTGTCCAAGCTCCTATGGCTGATTAGTAATACATTTCAATATTGGTTAGTATTTAACCCGGCCCCTATGAACGTAGAAATGAGGGGGTTCCATTAATGCCCCGGGTGAACATTGATTGCATTTTTTTTAAATCAATAAAGATTTTTCACCTTGTCAGCTCGGATATTCAAACCAATTACCTTTTGGTTACTGGCCCAATGCTCTAACCGCTAGACTACCTGCCACCCAAAAGTGACGTAGATTAAGCACGTGTAGTAATGAGTAGGATTCTGTGTTTTCACATGCAAGAGTAATTGCTTTTAATAAAAAGCCTTTATCTGCTTTCCCAATGAAAACCAGTTTGAAAATTCAAACAGAGTATTTTATAGAAAAGATATGTTGTATATTTCTGAACGATTGATTATGCTGCCTTGTTGACAACATGACCGAGAATACTGTTCCATTTGAACAAGGAATGAAATTATTAAAAAGGTGACTAAGACTAAAAGGCATTTTAACACTAAAACTAAGACTGAAACTATATATAAAATAGTTGCCAAATTAACACCGTCACACAGAAACCAGGGACAGATTGGGAACAGAAATCTTCCAGGGCATTTCTAACATACCGGCCCATTTTTAGCCAAATAATTATAATTCTGCGCAAACCCTCAAATAAGACAAGCCCACTGGGCTAAAGATAGACCAGCCCATCTGGAAATTGCCCAAACTGCCCTATGGCCAATCCGTTTCTGCCAGACATTTAAGGAGAGCAGTAGAGCAGTGTTTTACGGTGTGCAAATCTCTGGAACACTTGCCGAGTCACGCACAACACTGTGTCTAACACAGTGAATAATATCCCATAAAAGCCCCTTAGCCAGCTCAGGTGACACATCTGTACACACTATGACACCTGCATGCTCGAATACTGGTCCATTCTCCTATAGATGGACTCCACAACAGGGTTAAATAATTCCAGGAACTTTTCCCAAAATCTCCAGGTTTTCCTAAAATCCTGGTTGATGGATAGATTTCCTGCTCATTCCCTTCTGATTATGGGAATCTTCAAACTGGGCATTTTGGGAAAGTTAACAGGATTTTGCAACCCTACTCTGACTGAGAATGGGTGATTTAGTTGTCTCAAGGTCTGTCTTTCTTACTCCACGGTTGTCTGGAAGGCTGAATAGAGAGTAGTGATATGATGTGAGAAACTGATTGATTGAGTCAACTGCACTCACATCCCCAGCCAGCCATCCACCCAATTAACCACACACACATCGCATTGGCCCGGTCGGTCCAGAGAAAACAGCAAGATTGGCCAATCATTAAGAGCTTCCTTCTAATCACATGTGACACCTGAACGTTAAGGCAGGAAACTGGGGAAATAGAACTAGGGCTAACTAATCACATTCAGACAGAGTGGAGAGCCAAGGAACGGAACTGCGTACACTCTGGTCTGTGGAGGAATGATTCTGGGGCTGGCTGGGCACCCCATGGGTTTCACTGCAAATGTGAGGGCTGAAGGAAGTTGATTTATATCCATGGTTGAACTTGATCGTTTTCACTACGAATTAAACAGAAGTAGTTGGACCGAAACGAGGGACCACCTGAATGTGTCCAATAAGAAATGCTTGTTTTAATTTTCCTTTGAGAAACATTTTGCTACTGTGTGCACTAATACGACGCTTGTCTCTATATGGAAATACTGATGTAAGGATATCAAGTGACTGTTGCAGAATGGTTCATTTTGTATGTGCAAAGCAGAACTCTGACAGTGACACAATGCCCCCGTCATCTATGATCATACAGATTAAATCAGAGGTGTCACAAGGTCCTATATTACTGAGGGCCCCATCCCAAATGGCACCCTATTCTTGACATAGTGGTCAAAAGTAGTGCACCATATAGGGAATTTACAGCGCCTTCGGAAACTATTCAGACCCCTTGACTTTTTCAACAGCAAAAAATGCCATTACAGCCTTATTCTAAAATGGATTAAAAGAATGTTTCCCCTCATCAATCTACACACAATACCCTATAATGACGAAGCAAAACAGGTTTAGAAATATTTGCAACTGTATAAAAAAATAAAACAAATACCTTATTTACATAAGTATTCAGACCCTTTGCTATGAGACTCAAAAATTGAGCTCAGGTGCATCCTGTTTCCATTGATCATCCTTGAGATGTTTCTACAACTTGATTGGAGTAGTAAATTCAATTGATTGGACATGATTTGGAAAGGCACACACCTGTCTATAGAAAGTCCCACAGTTGACAGTGCATGTCAGAGCAAAAACGAAGCCATGAGGTCGAAGAAATTGTCCGTAGAGCTCAGAGACAGGATTATGTCGGGGCACAGATCTGAGGAAAACATTTCTGCAGCTTTGAAGGTCCCCAAGAACACAGTGGCCTCCATCATTCTTAAAATGGGAGAAGTTTGGAACCACCAAGATTCTTCCTAGAGCAATCAGGGGAGAAGGGCCTTGGTCAGGGAGTTGACCTAGAACCTGATGGTCACTCTGACAGAGCTCCTCTGTGGAGATGGGAGAACCTTCCCCCAAAAAACAATCAGGCCTTTATGGTGGCCAGAAGGACGCCACTCCTCTGTAAAAAGCATGACAGCCCGCTTCGAGTTTGCCTAAATGCCCCTAAAGGACTCTCAGACCATGAGAAACAAGATTTTCTGGTCTGATGAAACCAAGATTGAACTCTTTAGCCTCAATGCCAAGCGTCACGTCTGGAGGAAACCTGGCACCATCCCTACAGTGAAGCATGGTGGTGGCAGCATCATGCTGTGGGGATGTTTTTCAGCGGCAGGGACTGGGAGACTAGGGAAAGATGAACAGAGCAAAGTACAGAGAGATCCTTGATGAAAACCTGCTCCAGAGCGCTCGAGACCTCAGACTAGGGCGAAGGTTCACCTTCCAACAGGACAATGACCCTAAGCACACAGCCAAGACAATGCAGGAGGGGCATCGGGACAAGTCTCTGAATGTCCTTGAGTGGCCCAGCCAAAGCCCGGACTTGAACCCGATCGAACATCTCTGGAGAGACCTGAGAATAGCTGTGCAGCGACACTCCCCATCCAACCTGACAGAGCTTGAGAGGATCTGAAGAGAAGAATAGAAGAAACTTCTCAAATACAGGTGTACCAAGCTTGTAGCTTCATACCCAAGAAAAATCGAGGCTGTAATCGCTGCCAAAGGTGGTTCAACAAAGTACTGAGTAAAGGGTCTGAATACTTATGTAAATGTGATATTTCAGTAAAAAAAATTATACATTTGCAAACATTTCCAAAAACCTTTTTTTGCTCTGTCATTATGGGGTATTGTGTGTAGATTGATGATAAAAACAAACAATTTTATCAATTTTAGAATAAGGCTTTAACGTAACAAAATGTGGAGAAAGGGGTCTGAATACTTTCCGAATGCACTGTAGGGTGCCATTTTGGACACAGTCGAGGACAGATAGGAAAACTGATTGTGGGAGAGAATCATTATCACAGCACTATCTCCCAATCGGTTCTCCTTGTCTCGCTCATTTTTATTTACATTTACATTTTAGTCATTTAGCAGACACTCTTATCCAGAGCGACTTCAATTAGAGCATTCTTCTCAAGATAGCTGGGTGAGACAACCTTCAATAACAAAAATATGAACGCAACATGTAAAATGTTGGTCCCATGTTTTATGAACTGAAATAAAATATCCCAGAAATGTTCCATATGCAGAAAAAAACGTATTTCTCTCAAAGTTTGTGCACACATTTGTTTACATCCCTGTCAGTGAGCATTTCTCCTTTGCCAAGATAATCCATTCACCCGACAGGTGTGGCATATCAAGAAGCTGATTAAACAGCATGATCATTACACAGGTACACCTTGTGCTGTGGACAATAAAAGGCCACACTAAAATGTGCAGTTTTGTCACACAACACAATGCTACAGATGTCTCAAGTTGAGGGCGCGTGCAATTGGCATGCTGACTGCAGGAATGTCTACTAGAGCTGTTGGCAGAGAATGAAATGTTGATTTTTCTACCATAAGCCACCTCCAACGTTGTTTTAGAGAATGTGGCAGTACATCCAACTGGCCTCACAACCACAGACCAAGTGTATGGTGTCGTGTGTGCGAGCGGTTTGCTGATGTCAACGTTGTGAACAGAGTGCCCACTGGTTGCGGGGGGGGTGTTATGATATGGGCAGACATAAGCTAAGGACAATAAACACAACTGCATTTTATCGATGACAATTTGAATGCACAGAGATACCATGACAAGATCCTGAGGCCCATTGTTGTGCCATTCATCCGCCACCTTCACCTCATGTTTCAGCATGATAATGCATAGCCCCCTATCGCAAGGATCTGTACACAATTCTGGTAAGCTGAAAACTGTCCCATGCCCTGCATACTCACCAGACATGTCACCCAATCAGCATGTTTGGGATGCTCTGGATCAACGTGAATGACAGCGTGTTCCAGTTCATGCCAATATCCAGCAACTTCACACAGCCATTGAAGAGGTGTGAGACAACATTCCACAGGCCACAACCAACAGCCTGATCAACTCTATGCGAAGGAGATGTGTCGCGCTGCATGAGGCAAATGGTGGTCACACCAGATACTGACTGGTTTTCTGATCCAACAGATTCATATCTGTATTCCCAGTCATATGAAATCCATAGATTAGGGCCTAATTAATGTATTTCAATTGACTGCTTTCCTGTAACTCACTAAAATCTTTGAAATTGCTGCATGTTGCATTGTATATTTTTGTTCAGTATAGTTACCAGCAGTGCACATAGGAAAATACTAATAAATAAATAATAAATACATTTTTGTCATTTAGCAGGTGCTCTTATCCAGAGCGACTTAAATTGGAACATTCATCTTAAGATTGCTGGGTAAGACAACCACATACCACAGTCATACATTTTCCCTCAAAGTAGTTATCAGTAAAGTCAGCGCTAGTAGGAAAATACTTTCTCCATCTCTCCCTCTCTCTCTCCTCTCTTTCATTCACCATCTGTCTTCTCCCCCTCATCTTTATCCATCTCTTTCTATCGCTCTCTCAAGAATTATCCCATAATAACTCATCTGTGCCATCAGTTTACCTGTTAGGAGAAACATCGTCAATACTTGGCAGCTGTGGATGTCTCGGTGTAGAGTGACTGCTCAATATTCTCTCTCGCTATCTTTCTCTCTCTCACACACACACACAGAAACAGACACACACACACACACACACACACACACAGGAGGACAGGCCCATTGTAATGGCTGGAATGGAATTAATGGAACGGTATCTAACACATCAAACATATGGAAACCACATGTTTGACTCTGTTCCAAAAATACCATTCCAGCCATTACAATGAGCCCATCCTCCAATAGCTCCTCCCACCAGCATCCTCTGACACACACACACACACACACACACACACAGTCAGCCAACGCCATCCGAGTGAGGGAGACTGACCTTTTAATAAACTCTGTGCGTTCATCCATCCATTTAGTTTGTTGAATCCTAATTACTTCCAGAAATAATGTGCAGACAATAAAACAGTCTTTCCCTCAGCATCTGTATTTCTCTCCAGGCTCTGTTTGGGCTCATCTCCAAAACAACTCACTGAGGAAAATGTTGCCAGAAAAATGGCTCCTCTGCATGCGGACATTTTTTTTTACATCTCATCCAGAAAAAGGGAAATAGCATCTACAGTGGGGGATTTGTTGATATCAGAGAATCACTAGTTTGCTTAGAAAGCATACTCTTTTATATGCAAAACACTTCCCTTACTGGGAAAGGCAACAAAAAAAAGCCAAATAAGACATTTTTGTTCTTTCTCCTCATCGGTTCGTCGATATATTTCAGCCAAAGTCAATAGAAAAGACTTGTACTGCATACATCAAGGAGCAGACAGTTCTTTGGATTGGACACTTGATGTTTGACCGGCGCCTCTGATAGGCCTACTGGCAGCTCTACAACGCTAGGGCCAAAAATATTTAACAGAGGATAAATTGATAGACCGACAGATCTCGGATTAAATCCCCCACAAACCTTTATTTATTGCATTACTAAAAGGCGCTGAGACGGAGTTTGGTTAGCAGCTCACAACGCCAGAGCCGTGATAATGCACATCGCATTGGCACCTTGGCTACTTTGTATGGCAGTGCTAGCAGAAGGGAAAGGACCCAAGAGGGAGAGAGTCAGGCTGACACTTCATCAATATCTCAATCCTTCAATCTCCCCCAGACACCCCATAACCCCCCCCCTAGGCTCAGCAGGAACTGGATGTTTTAAGAGACGAGTCATCCTGTGTCCCCATAGATCATAGAGGCTGGTGTGGATGAGGGAGGGACGACGGCTAATAATAATGTCTGGAAAAGATTAAAGATCGAATGAAACGGTATCAAAAACAAGGAGACCACATCTTTGTGTTTGATACCGTTCCATTTATTCCATTCCAGCCTTTACAGTGAGCCTGTCCTCCGATATCTCCGCCCACCAGCCACGCTTCCTTCCCATCACCGCCCACGGACCAGTCAGTACTGATGGTTGAGTGACGTCACGTCTACAACCTGTCGTGACCCCTTCATTGGAGGAGGGCGCATCAATTACTGGTGTGTAATGGCATGACTAATGAATTCCTAATGAATCTGCCAGGATTAATTTGCTCTCTATCGCAATTAGTGTCATCCGGGGTCCAGTAGACAAAAGACAGTTAATCAGAGTCAATTAGGAGTATTGTTGATGAGATTAGTGTAGCTCACCACCACCTGAGAACTTCCCACTCATCAAAACAACTTGAAATATACACAAGACCAGAGGGACATTACAACTGACACATAGCGTGTGTCACAAATGTGACCCCATTCCCCATATTGTGCACTATGCATATGAAGACCTAGCACACAGGGTTAGTCCTGTGACCTCTTCATTTACAGTTGAAGTCGGAAGTTTACATACACTTAGGTTGGAGTCATTAAAACTTGTTTTTCAACCACTCCACAAATGTCTTGTTAACAAACTACAGTTTTGGCAAGTCGGTTAGGACATCTACTTTGTGCATGACACAAGTAATTTTTCCAACAATTGTTTACAGACAGATTATTTCACTTATAATTCACTGTATCACAATTCCAGTGAGTCAGAAGTTTATATACACTAAGTTGACTGTGCCTTTTAAACGGCTTGAAAATTCCAGAAAATTATGTCATGGCTTTAGAAGCTTCTGATAGGCTAATTGACATCATTTGAGTCAATTGGAGGTGTACCTGTGGATGTCTTTCAAGGCCTACCTTCAAACTCAGTGCCGCTTTGCTTGACATAAATCAGACAAGACCACAGAAAGAAAATTGTAGACCTCCACAAGTCTGGTTCATCCTTGGGAGCAATTTCCAAATGTCTGAAGGTACCACGTTCATCTGTACAAACAATAGTACGCAAGTATAAACACCATGGGACCAAGCAGCCGTCATACCTCTCAGGAAGGAGACGCGTTCTGTCTCCTAGAGATGAACGTACTTTGGTGCGAAAAGTGCAAATCAATCCCAGAACAACAGCAAAGGACCTTGTGAAGATGCTGGAGGAAACAGGTAAAAAAGTATCTATATCCACATTAAAACGAGTCCTACATCAACATAACATGAAAGGCCGCTCAGCAAGGAAGAAGCCACTGCTCCAAAACGACCATAAAAAAAACACATGGGGACAAAGACTGCACATGGGGACAAAGATCGTACTTTTTGGAGAAATAAAAATAAAACAAAAATAGATCTGTTTGGCCATAATGACCATCGTTATGTTTGGAGGAAAAAGGGGGAGCTTGCAAGCCGAAGAACACCATCCCAACTGTGAAGCACGCGGGTCGCAGCATCATTTTGTGGGGGTGATTTGCTGCAGGAGGGACTGGTGCACTTCACAAAATAGATGGCATCATGAGGGAGGGAAATTATGTGGATATATTGAAGCAAAATCTCAAGACATCAGTCAGGAAGTTAAAGCTTGGTCGCAAATGGGTCTTCCAAATGGACAATGACCCCAAGCATACTTCCAAAGTTGTGGCAAAATGGCTTAAGGACAACAAAGTCAAGGTATTGGAGTGGCAATCACAAAGCCCTGACCTCAATCCTATAGAACATTTGTGGGCACAACTGAAAAAGCGTGTGCGAGGAAGGAGGCCTACAAACCTGACTCAGTTACACCTGCTCTGTCAGGAGGAATGGGACAAAATTCACCCAACTTATTGTGGGAATCTTGTAGAAGGCTACCCGAAAACGTTTGACCCAAGTTAAACAATTTAAAGGCAATGCTACCAAATACTAATTGAGTGTATGTAAACTTCTGACACACTGGGAATGTGATGAATGAAATAAATCATTCTTTCTACTCTTATTCTGACATTTCACATTCTTAAAATAAAGTGGTGATCCTAGCTGGCCTAAAACAAGGAATTTTTACTAGGATTAAATGTCAGGAATTGTGAAAAACTGAGTTTAAATCTATTTGGCTAAGGTGTTTGTAAACCTCCGACTTCAACTGTATCTTGCTTAGAAAATACATTAACCTTGAACAGCTCTACAGACCCAGGCATACTATTCAGCTCTTTTTACCTGGTTAAATAAACGTAAACAAAAGAAAACCACAAAAGCGGCCTTTGAACATTCTCCTTCCAATATTCAACAGCAGATGCCGAAGGCCATTGCTGAAAACATCAAAAACCCGAGGCAAATAAAGGTGCTAGCTGCGAGGAAAAACAACCAATGTTTTCACAACCAACGTTTCTCATTCAGACCAGCCAATTCATTATGAAATGTCTGCACTCTACCACAAACTTTGATTTAGTGTTCCTGTGCAATTGAAATAGTGTGGACCTCTGAGTCACGTGTAAACTCTACCACACCTATTGCTCAAGAGGGGTGTTGTTTGTTCATCTCAGACTGTACAAATTTGCATCCCAAATGGCACCCTATGGGCTCTGGTCAAAAGTACTATGAAGGAAATATGGTGCCAATTGGGACAAATGCTCTCTCCACAGAACACAATTAACTCTCAGAAATGCCACGGGGCATTCCACAGGATTAACACAGGCCTCACTGAGAGAGTCTCCGGTTACCTGGGCAGAGCTTCCTGCCAGTCACATGCACACACCTACCGTTACAGTATGTAAGCCTAAAAACAAGGCTCTGTGTCTGAGTTGAGCTCCAGGAAGCCTCCCAGGCAGTTAGTAAGAAGAGGCGTGAGCCTGAGAGCACTTGGCAGCAACCACACAGCCTTTACCAGAAACTCCTGTTGTATGATTCCCATCCTGTGAATCATACATCTTAATCAGCCTTCCCTATGCATGGTTTATCCGGGTCGTATACATTAGGCACCAAGCGGAAGAAAACGGACTGAAACAGGGAGGGAATGCCTGAACTAGAGGTCTGCACGGGACTGATTTATTCGTCCCGCTCCGCTTCTGTTCATACTGCGCCCGCCCGCTTCCGCTGACTTCTTGTCCGACTCCCACCCAAACTGGTCCCGAACCCAACTGCGGTCCCGAACCCAACCGCAGTCCCGCAATGTTATTTTAGATGTGTAGTTTGCTTTGCAGCCCCGGTCCCAGAATTTTTTGCCACGCAAGATCAATAAAAAATGTTTAAATACCAGAGATTCTTACCCATTATGTTAGGCCATCGATATTATTGGCCTACATCTGTCAATAGGGTAGACATAGTTTGAAACGGAGTAGAGTTGGGCCAGAAAATAGGAGGAGAGTGGACACTTACCTGACTTGAGCTACATTTTGTATAACTTTTAGGAGCAGGACGATTTGCAAGCAGAGTCAAATATACACTGCTCAAAAAAATAAAGGGAACACTTAAACAACACAATGTAACTCCAAGTCAATCACACTTCTGTGAAATCAAACTGTCCACTTAGGAAGCAACACTGATTGACAATACATTTCACATGCTGTTGTGCAAATGGAATAGACAACAGGTGGAAATTATAGGCAATTAGCAAGACACCCCCAATAAAGGAGTGGTTCTGCAGTGGGGACCACAGACCACTTCTCAGTTCCTATGCTCCCTGGCTGATGTTTTGGTCCCTTTTGAATGCTGGCGGTGCTTTTACTCTAGTGGTAGCATGAGACGGAGTCTACAACCCACACAAGTGGCTCAGGTAGTGCAGCTCATCCAGGATGGCACATCAATGCGAGCTGTGGCATGAAGGTTTGCTGTGTCTGTCAGCGTAGTGTCCAGAGCATGGAGGCGCTACCAGGAGACAGGCCAGTACATCAGGAGACGTGGAGGAGGCCGTAGGAGGGCAACAACCCAGCAGCAGGACCGCTACCTCCGCCTTTGTGCAAGGAGGAGCACTGCCAGCGTCCTGCAAAATGACCTCCAGCAGGCCACAAATGTGCATGTGTCTGCTCAAACGGTCAGAAACAGACTCCATGAGGGTGGTATGAGGGCCCGACGTCCACAGGTGGGGGTTGTGCTTACAGCTCAACACCGTGCAGGACGTTTGGCATTTGCCAGAGAACACCAAGATTGGCAAATTCGCCACTGGCGCCCTGTGCTCTTCATAGATGAAAGCAGGTTCACACTGAGCACGTGACAGACATGACAGAGTCTGGAGACGCCGTGGAGAACGTTCTGCTGCCTGCAACATCCTCCAGCATGACCAGTTTGGCGGTGGGTCAGTCATGGTGTGGGGTGGCATTTCTTTGGGGGGCCGCACAGCCCTCCATGTGCTCGCCAGAGGTAGCCTGACTGCCATTAGGTACCGAGATGAGATCCTCAGACCCCTTGTGAGACCATATGCTGGTGCGGTTGGCCCTGGGTTCCTCCTAACGCAAGACAATGCTAGACCTCGTGTGGCTGGAGTGTGTCAGCAGTTCCTGCAAGAGGAAGGCATTGATGCTATTGACTGGCTCGCCCGTTCTCCAGACCTGAATCCAATTGAGAACATCTGGGACATCATGTCTCGCTCCATCCACCAACGCCACGTTGCACCACAGCCTGTCCAGGAGTTGGCGGATGCTTTAGTCCAGGTCTGGGAGGAGATCCCTCAGGAGACCATCCGCCATCTCATCAGGAGCATGCCCAGGCGTTGTAGGGAGGTTATACAGGCACGTGGAGGCCACACACACTACTGAGCCTCATTTTGACTTGTTTTAAGGACATTACATCAAAGTTGGATCAGCCTGTAGTGTGGTTTTCCACTTAAATTTTGAGTGTGACTCCAAATCCAGACCTCCATGGGTTGATAAATTGGATTTCCATTGATTATTTTTGTGTGATTTTGTTGTCAGCACATTCAACTATGTAAAGAAAAAAGTAGTTAATAAGATTATTTCTTTCATTCAGATCTAGGATGTGTTGTTTAACCTGTTAGGGCTAGGGGGCAGTATTTGCACGGCTGGATAAAAAAATGTACCCGATTTAATCTGATTAGTAATCCTACCCAGTAACTAGAATATGCATATACTTATTATATATGGATAGAAAACACCCTAAAGTTTCTAAAACTGTTTGAATGGTGTCTGTGAGTATAACAGAACTCATTTGGCAGGCAAAACCCTGAGACAGATTCTGACAGGAAGTGGATACCTGATGTGTTGTATTACCTTTAAACCTATGCCATTGAAAAACACAGGGGCTGAGGAATATTTTGGCACTTCCTATTGCTTCCACTAGATGTCACCAGCCTTTACAAAGTGTTTTGAGTCTTCTGGAGGGAGATCTGACCGAACAAGAGCCATGGAACGATGATGGCCCATTAGACACCTGGCGCGCGAGTTCATGTTGGGTACCCTCGTTCCAATACGTTATAAAAGAGAATGCATTCGTCCACCTTGAATATTATTCATGTTCTGGTTAAAAAAGGCCCTAATGATTTATGCTATACAACGTTTGACATGTTTGAACGAACGTAAATATATTTTTTCCCCTCGTTCATGAAGTGAAGTCCGGCGGGCTTAGATCATGTGCTAACAAGACGGAGATTTTTGGACATAAATGATGAGCTTTTTTGAACAAAACTACATTCGTTATGGACCTGTGATACCTGGAAGTGACATCTGATGAAGAGAATCAAAGGTAATGGATTATTTACATAGTATTTTTGATTTTAGATCTCCCCAACATGGCGGCTAGTCTGTATCGCAACGCGTATTTTTCTGGGCGCAGTGCTCAGATTATTGCAAAGTGTGATTTCCCAGTAAGGTTATTTTTAAATCTGGCTAGTTGATTGCGTTCAAGAGATGTAAATCTGTAATTCTTTAAATGACAATATAATATTTTACCAATGTTTTCTAATTTTAATTATTTAATTTGTGGTGCTGACTTGAATGCCGGTTATTGGAGGGAAACGATTTCCTGAACATCAACGCCATAGTAAAACGCTGTTTTTGGATATAAATATGAACTTGATAGAACTAAAAATGCATGCATTGTCTAACATAATGTCCTAGGAGTGTCATCTGTTGGAGATTGTAAAAGGTTAGTGCATAATTTTAGCTGATTTTATGGTTTTGGTGACGCCTGTCTTTGAATTGGCACAACATTACACACAACTCTTGTAAATGTACTGTCCTAACATACTCTAAATTTATGCTTTCGCCGTAAAACCTTTTTGAAATCGTAAAACGTGGTTAGATTAAGGAGATGTTTATCTTTCAAAGGGTGTAAAATAGTTGTATGTTTGAAAAATTTGAATTTTGACATTTATTTGGATTCAAATTTGCCGCTCTTGAAATGCACCTGCTGTTGATGGAGTGCACCACGGGTGGGACGCGCGCCCACCTAGCCCATAGAGGTTGTGATCCCTTTATTTTTTTGAGCAGTATATTTATTTCCAGTCAATGTCAGAGTCTAAACTAAAGCCTATCACATTTGGGGAGTTAAAGACAACTGCACGGTGTTTCTCCGTCCATATAGCCTAGTCTACACGCTATTTAATTGAGACTACACATACAGGCGCACTTGATCTCGCACGCCCAGCAAAAGAGAAGAAAGATAGGATACTGAACATAAATCATCAAGAATTAGGCTATTAGTTTATGAATATTGCAACAGAGGTGCTTTTAATACAATAGATAGCAAATAGCCTACAAAACAGATAGACAACCGTTTCAAAATAATCTTGCATAACTTTGGGAACGGGACCAATTTCAGGCAGAGAAGAAAAAAAACGTGTGATCAATATTTATTTCCAGTCAATGGCGGAGCCTAAACTATCGCCTATAATATTTAGGAAGTTAATTAACATGGAAAGACAACTGTGTATGCTTCTCTGCCCATGCATATAGCCTATAGGCTATTTCATTGGCACCACGCAGAAGCATATTTTATCTCGCACACCCAAGAGAAGAGAGGAAGGCTACTGAACTTGCAGCAGAATTATCCTATGAGCGTGTGTGATTAGTGTGACAAAGAGGTGCTTGAAATATACTGACGGTGGCCAAATACTTTCTGTCGGGACACGCAGGTGCAATGCAGCTCTCTAGCCTGAACTTATCTAATAAGAAACGCTCATTTTCCTTTTTCGAATACGACTCAGGTAAACAATCGCAGTCATCGTGTTAACGAAGACTCCCAGGGAAGGTTTTTTGCTTCATTTTTCGTTTTTTTGCCATGATGTCATAATGTCAGCCAGAGGTTGATCACTCCTCTACATTGTGTAAATATTTCTAATCATTAGGTTAATGATCATTAGGGTTACTAAAAATCCCAGAGTAGATATTTGGTTTGAGTGAGAGTCCACGAGAAACACACATCCTGTGGATTGTGGGGAGGGAGGGATGAGTTCTCTGCCGACAGACCGTGTCCCAAATGGCATCCTATTCCCTATGGGCCATGGTCCAAAGTAGTATAGGGAATAGGGTGCCATTTGAGACCCATTTAGACAGGGGCAGGGTCCCAACAGCTGGGAAACATCAGGACAGATCAGAAGCGCCAGGCATCGAGCATTCGCTCAAACAAACACTGTTGGCTGATGGGAGAGTCCTTGAACCAGGATCCTCCCTTTCCAGGCAGCTCCTCAGAGTCCCTAAGTATCTCCTGATCTGCTGGCCTACACCAAAACAGCAACCACTAAGTAGATCACGAGTGAAACTATCACACTAAGGGACAGGAGTTTTTTCTAACCCTGTGACTAGTGAAAACACCAAGCCTAACTTTGGAGCCCCTACAAGCAGAGCTGCGCTCGTAATCCATCTAGTCATTTAGCCTCCAGTATACAGTATGCACAAACAAATGACCAAACAAAGTTTTCCTCTTGCTTTCCCACACACACGATAGGCGAAAACACTTTCTCAGTTCTCCCCCAAATCGGAGCTAATTTATTTTCTGCTGCATTTAGTTCTCCATAAAATCAATTTAACACAAATGACATGAAGAGGAGCACCCGCCCATCTCTGTGAATGGAGAATCTGACGACAACCAAAATAACATCCATAGAGTAAACACCCATATGACAATGAAATATCATCTCAAAGCTAACTGGACTATGGGAATCGTCCTTATTATTCATAAAAAAATGTCTTAAAGTTATAGAGAGAGACAATATTTACCCATTTGCTGACAGAGGTGGTAGTTCACAAAAACATGACTTTGACTTCAGCATCTGTCCTCCCCATTTCTGACCCAAAAATGTACTTGTGGTAGTGTGAATTATTTTCTTTTAACCCAAGACACTTCATTGACTGTTATTGCTGCATGGCATGTTTGCTGGTTGTAAGGATGAGTTTGTTTGGCAGAGGGAGAGACTTGCCCGGCAGCAACACAGCCTCTTTCCAGGCACAGAAACAAAGACTGTGTTGTTGCTTTCAGAACGAAGGAATCCCATAGTTCTGCTTGGACTTGCAGACAGTTCAAAACATCTTTACCACTAATATCGCTGAGTACAGAGCAGCATCAACAGTAGAACAACTCTAAGTGAGAAGCTGGCAAGCTGGATATGTCACGTCCTGACCCTTGTAAGAGGTAATTTGCCATAGTAGAGTGGTCAGGGCGTGGCAGGGGGGTTTGTTTGTAGGTATTTTGGGGTTTCTGTTTCTACGTGGGTTTGTTCTAGTTATCATTTTCTATGTGTTGGTTTTCATGTTCGGCCGGGTATGGTTTCCAATCAGAGGCAGGTGTCTTTCGTTGTCTCTGATTGGAAGCCATACTTAGGCAGCCTGTTTTTCCTTTGGGGTTGTGGGTAGTTGTTTTCCGTTTGGTCTGAGTACCTTACGGAACTGTTGGCTGTCGTTCTGTTATTTTGTTTAAGTGTTCTCGTGAAATAAAGTAAGAATGAGCACTCTACACGCTGCGCCTTGGTCCCCTTTCATCGACCGCTGTGACAGGATACCCTTGGAACTTTTTGGGGAAACTTTCCAACCTTTACACTGAATTATTATTCCTGGCGGGTTTCATTTCATATTACAGCAAAGGAAAAAATAAATATGAGATATGAAAATAATTGATGATTATCATTTCGAGTTTGATATAAAAACGTTGAGAGAATGACAACACCAAACACACACCTACATTCTCTCTCTCTTACGCACACACACACACACACACACACATGCTACAAAGACATGTAGCAGCATGTTGTTAGCCCCAGATAGTGACACAGCTTGGTCTGGTACAAAGGGGAGCCACTGCTCCCGCTGGGCTGGGGAAATGAAGCCTGCTGATGGGCCGTGGTGAGATAGTCCTCCCCTGGCCCTTTGTGTTCCGTTCAGCATGCCTGGGCACACTGAAAGGCCCCTGAAGGCCTTGGCCCTCCTTCATGAAACACCCAGAAGGGTTATTCAACACTCCACACTCTCCCATGACTATCAACACTCAACACACACACCAACACACACAAAGAGAAAGAGAGTTAGAGAGAGACAGAGTCACTTGCTTTCGAAATGTAAACACATGTTTCCCATGCCAATAAAGCCTCTTTGAATTGAACTGAATTGAATTAAGAGAGAGAGAAAGAGAGAAATACAGAGACAGAGAGAGAGCGGTATATAACTGTCAACACAACACACACACAAAACAGAGCGCGAGAGGGAGATGGAGAGAGTGGTATACAACTGTCAACACTCAACACACAAAATAGATGGAGAGAGAGAGAGTGGTGTACATATGCACATACAGAAACGCACACAGACACACACAGTGAGAGAGAAAAGACAGACAGACAAACAGACAGACACACACACACACATACACACACAAAAACACAGAGACACACTTAACAGGACGTTTTCAGTTTCCCTCTCCACGGGGTCCATCCCAAACAAACAACCCGGCATCCCATCTATGTTCCACAGCATTAATAAAAAAATATATTGACAGTACCAGTCAAAAGTTTGGACACACTTACTCATTCAAGGGTTTTTCTTTATTTTTACTATTTTTGACATTGTAGAATAATAGTGAAGACATCAAAACTATGAAATAACACATATGGAATCATGTAGTAACCATAAAAAGTGTTAAACAAATCAAAATATGTTTTAGATTTTAGATTCTTCAAAGTAGCCACTCTTTGCCTTGATGATAGCTTTGCACACTCTTGGCATTCTCTCAACCAGCTTCACCTGTGTTGAGTCATTGTCCTGATAAACAAATGAGAGTCCCACTAAACGCAAACCAGATGGGATGGCGTATCGCTACAGAATGCTGTGATAGCCATGCTGTTTTAGCCATGCTCCTCCATGCTTCACAGTGGGAACCACACATGCGGAGATCATCCGTTAACCTACTCTGCGTCTCACAAAGACACGGTGGTTGGAAACAAATATCTCAAATTTGGACACTTCAGACCAAAGGACAGATTTCCACCGGTCTAATGTACATTGCTCATGTTTCTTGGCCCAAACAAGTCTCTTCATCTTATTGGTGTCCTTTAGTAGTGGTTTCTTTGCAGCAATTCGACCATGAAGGCCTGATTCACAGTCTCCTCTGAACACTTGAAGTTGAGACGTGTCTGTTACTTGAATTCTGTGAAGCATTTATTTGGGCTGCAATCTGAGGTGCAGTTAACTCTAATGAACTTATCCTCTGCAGCAGAGGTAACTCTGGGTCTTCCTTTCCTGTGGCGTTCCTCATAAGCCAGTTTCATCAGAGCGATTGATGGTTTTTGCGACTGCACTTGAAGAAAATTTCAAGAACTTCAAGAAATGTCAATTAACACCTGTTAATTGAAATGCATTCCAGGTGACTACCTCTGGTTGAGAGAATGCCAAGAGTGTGCAAAGCTGTCATCAAGGCAAAGGGTGGCTACTTTGAAGAATCTCTATTTTGACTTGTTTAACACTTTTTTTGGTTACTACATGATTCCATATGTGTTATAGTTTCATAGTTGTGATGTCTTCACTATTATTCTACAATGTAGAAAATAGTAAAAAAAAAAAAAATGGAATGACTTTGTGTCCAAACTTTTGACTGGTACTGTATAATATGCCATCAGGCAAATGCTTTTATCCAAAGCAACTTACAGTCATGTGAGTATCAATTTTGTATGCATTGAGGCGGCGTGCTAACTGACACTACCCACCTGGGACCACTAATACAGAGTATACAGAGTAGACAACACAACACATAACTGATATAGCGTTACACAGGCAGACAGTTCCTCTGAGGCAGCGAGCTGCTCTCTCTGCTCTTGTAAAACCCAGTAGTCTGCTGAGCTGACTCTTAGTCTAACTCAGGGAAATGTGTTATACTTGCTGAAGTGTATCATGTTTCAGGGCTATGCTCCTTAATCTCTCTGTTGACTGGCTGGCTGCTTTAAGATGTTGCTTTAGCTTAGATCAAAGCAACGCTGTATCACTGTCTGAAGAACTACCCACGCCCCTTTATGTACTCTGACAATGTAATGACTGTAGGACCAAGAAAATGTATCAAAAGTTGCTCCTAATGTTTCATTAATGTAGGTTCAAAATATGTTTTTCCCAAAAATTCCGGAAAAGTGTCATTTTTGGAGATAGAGGTTTTTCCTCCGACAGGATGACTGATGTGTTCAGGTACTGCCTCTATGAAACTGCCATTTCCAGCAGCTATGAGGTATTTGAGAGCTCAGCTACTTCCCATGGTTTTGTTGATCGCTGAGGACAACATGCAAACCGTACATGATTGAGTATGGCCTTTCTATCACGGAACAGACTATACAGGTGCAACATACTTGCCTTTATAGCCCATGCCCTATTACCATGTGGTCTTGCATACTACCATCCCTAACTCACTCCACACTATCACCCCTCTACACTAGTACCCTTGCCTGCTCAGGAAAGAAAGCAGAATATGGGGGAGAGGTAAGGGAGTGCACTCTCCCCAAATCTCCTCTCCTCCTTTGTCATCCCACACTCACATCTGCCCTGCATGCGAATGAAGCCCGGTGAAAATCCTTCCATCTCAAAAACACATTTATTTATCTTTCTTGTTAAGACTACCCAGCTGAGCCAAAGGAAGCATCATACAGCTGCTGGGACAGCCAGACGACAGATAAGGCTCTACCTGTGGATTCATCTCCGTTTCAGTGGCTGGTCTGAGATCAGTTGTCATAGACTATGATAAGCCTTTCCTGCTGGGCTGTTTATCAAAGGGTTTATCATGCATGGCGAATTGAATTCTAACCATTCAGTTCTATTAACAGAGAGAGCACTCAGTTAAGCCCATTCAGATCCAGTTTATTCAATAAAAGTCACTTATAGTCAACACCAATCCTTTAATCCATCAATTCCTGCTTCCTCAAACTTTTATAGGGGGCCTAACAAACCCAATCCAGTCTTAAGTGCTTATATTTATCTAATAAACACAAGACAAAAGCACAACACACACCCCACTGAGAGTGATTACTGTAATTCTAAGAAAAGGCTAAGAAAATGACTGTGTGAGACAAAGGGCAGAGATGGACACGAAAGAGATTGGAAACGACATGAAAGACAATAGCTGGCAATAAATTGCAGCTTAACTGCACCAGGTTTCATTAACCACTGCATACTTTACTTTGTCTCTGTACCTATTGAGCACCTCTCGCCCCTCTCTCTCTGGCTCTACCCTTAAAGATCTATCCCATGCCCCCTAACCCCTACATCTATATGGGTTCTTCACAGAGCGAAGGGGTGGACCCGAGATGACAGGGTCCGAGGTGTGACTAACGCGAGAGCCTGGTGTTGCCCTGTTGCGGTATGGGACCGCACCATCGAGGTCCTGCGTGGCATAAAGGGCTTGACACCATATATAGAGCAAGAAAGACAATGACCCACACCACCCATTCCTCGGCTCCAACCACCCCACCGCCTTCCGTCCATTCATGGAAGCTTCAGAGAGCCAATAAAGAGACTGGTATTGCGTCACAAATTGCCCAAACAGCCCTATTGGCACTGGTTAAAAGTAGTACACTACATAGGGAATATGATGCCATTTGGCACGCATTCTGGTTCATTGTGACCGGATAGAGAATGTGCAGTGAGAGACAGAGAGAGAAATTCCTTCCGAGAAGGCTTATAAACTTCCCGCACTTCTCCTCTTTCTGACTCAACATCATTTTTTTTCAGAACAGACAGAAAGAGCTCTTTTGTGGCCCGTTTTGCCAGTAAGACACCGAAGACACCTCACCAGAAAAGTTAGATAGACTGTATTAGCCGTGAAGGTCAAAACTGTATTAGCTTTTTGAAGGTTATGTGTGGCACTGCTAAGAAACCACTGCATCAACTCTGTGTCTGAGTGCGTACAAGTGTGGCTTGTATCTGTGTCAGTGTGTGTCAGTGTGTGTATCAGTGTGTGTGTGAGAACGGAGGCAGCCTGTGGCACTATGATGGATGAGAAGCAGGGGTCCCAGAACTAGGGTCGTGGATAACTGCCTGTCATGGTTAAGTCACTCGCTAACTGAGAACCCATTCAACTCTGCAAAGCACAACGCAGCATTGAACAGCACTGTCCCTGAATCCCATACAACAGAGCACTCCACTTCCACATGGCATTCCACAAACAACCACAATCTTAGCACATTAACAGTCCTCCTCGCAGGCATTTAAATCAGACCGCAGCGTTAGCAAGCAGCACACACTGAAGCGGCCTACAGTATCTCTCTCTGAGAGGGAACCAGGGTGAGAATTAACCCCAAAATCATACGTTCTGTTCTGATCAGTGTGTGAGCGTGCCACTGGCATCCCCACAGGCATCATGTCACATGGCTATGAGGATGAGCGGGAATGTTTCAAAGAAATGTGTTAAGCCCATGGGGTCATCTAATGCCATCCAGATGTAAGCCACAGCTCCTCTCACTGATAACTATGAGAGGAAGTGTGCGTGTGCGTGTGCGTGTATGTGGCTGTGTGTGTGTGTGTGTCGGGCTCTGCGTGTGTAGCCTTTAAAATGTAGCCAATAAAATGTGTTTATTTTCCCTGTCCTCTGCTGCTGTGGATGCTGGCTAAATACAGAACCAGAGTGTGTGAGTTATTCTCCGCGTGATTTGTACATAACAAGGTCCCAGATACCAGTGAACTTCATATTGGAAAGTCTTAGAGACAAAACAGACTGCACCGACAGACGGTTTAAAGCAGCGGGTGGCCTTCCTATCGCCCCTGACCACAGATCATTGGCCATAATTTTCGATTAATTTTCCAATGATTCTACATGTTGAATCACCACCGTTCATCAACACCCAGCAGGTGATCTACTGTGCACGGCTGATGTTCATTATCGTATTTCTTGTCTTTTACCCCCTGTCTATTATTAATGTACTATCTAGGAAAGGAGAAAGACTCTACTCACCATAAAACAGGGGTCTTCAACCTGTTCTTACCCAGGGACCCCCTTCATGTATTAGAAAAAAATATATATATCTAATAATCAGGTAAATGATAATGGCAAGGATAAGTTATCAACATTCTAAAATGAATAGATTTGGTAGATTGTTTTTCATTATTTTGACCCCCCCCACATTATAATTGAAAGTGTAAACTCCAACACAGCCTCCTGTTCACTTGCTAGTCGGAACTAGGAAACCATGACATCTCCGACTGGTTATAGTTATACACGTGCCGCGTTCAACCAGTTAGCAAGTCAGCAATGTCTAAGTTTCGACAAGCACGTGAACGCAGCACTGGCTAGAAAGGTTATTTCAAACACATTATCACTAAGAGCAGCTGTTTAGCTGGTTAAATGATGATTAGCCATGTGTTAGCAAAAATGCACAGTGGCTTGCAAAAGTATTCACCCCCCCAAAGTCAATACTTTGTAGAGCCACCTTTTGCAGCAATTACAGCTGCAAGTCACTTGGGGTATGTCTCTATAAACCTGGCACATCTATATACTGAGATTTTTGTCCATTCTTCAAGGCAAACTGCTCCAGCTCCTTCAAGTTGGATGGGGTCCACTGGTGTACAGCAATCTTAAAGTCATACCACAGATTCTCAATTGGATTGAGGTCTGGGCTTTGACTACGCCAATCCAAGACATGTAAATGTTTCCTCTAAAACCACTCGAGTGTTGCTTTAGCAGTATGCTTAAGGTCACTGCTGGAAGGTGAACCTCCGTCCCAGTCTCAAATCTCTGGAAGACTGAAACAGGTTTCCCTCAAGAATTTCCCTGTATTTAGTGCTATCCATCATTCCTTCAATCCTGACCAGTTTCCCAGTCCCTGTCGATAAAAACATCCCCACAGTATGATGCTACCACCACCATGCTTCATTGTAGGGATGTTGTTCTCGGGGTGATGAGAGGTGTTGGGTTTGCGCCAGACATAGCATTTTCCTTGATGGCCAAAAAGCTCAATTTTAGTCTCATCTGACCAGAGTACCTTCTTCCATATGTTTGGGGAGTCTCCCACATGCCTTTTGGTGAACACCAAACGTGTTTCCTTATTTTTTTCTTTAAGCAATGGCTTTTTTTTCTGGCCACTCTTCCATAAAGCCTAGCTCTGTGGAGTGTACGGCTTAAAGTGGTCCTATGGACAGATACTCCAATCTCCACAGTGAAGCTTTGTAGCACCTTCAGGGTTATCTTTGATCTCTTTGTTGCCTCTCTGATTAATTCCCTCCTTGCCTGGTCTGTGAGTTTTGGTGGGCGGCCCTCTCTTGGCAGGTTTGTTGTGGTGCCATATTCTTTCCATTTCTTAATAATGGATTTAATTGCGCTCCGTGAGATGTTCAAAGTTTCAGATATTTTTTTATAACCCAACCCTGATCTGTACTTCTCCACAACTTTGTCCCTGACCTGTTTGGAGAGCTCCTTGGTCTTCATGGTGCCGCTTGCTTGGTGGTGCCCCTTGCTTAGTGGTGTTGCAGACTCTGGGGCCTTTCAGAACAGGTGTATATATACTGACATCATGTGACACTTAGATTGCACACAGGTGGACTTTATTTAACTAATTATGTGACTTCTGAAGGTAATTGGTTGCACCAGATCTTATTTAGGGCCTTCATAGCAAAGGGGGTGAATACATATGCACACACCATTTTGCCGTTAATTTTTTTTTTTCAAACAAGTAATCTTTCTCATTTACCTTCACCAATTTGGACTATTTTGTGTATGTCCATTACATGAAATCCAAATAAAAATCAATTTAAATTATAGGTTGTAATGCAACAAAATAGGAAAAATGCCAAGGTGGATGAATACTTTTGCAAGGCACTGTATGTACAAGTGTAGAAAGCTTACAAGCAGCCAGAGGCACATGCCGCACTGGTAGCCTATTCACATGTGCTTTTTAAAGTGTGTTCCAGTGTGTGTAGTTGTGTAGTTGAAAAATAAAGTTGACATCATTAACAAGAAACATTGTCCTCTTTTCTACCGTAGGTATGTAATTCAACATTTGTTTATTCTGTTGTTGCTAGCGATAGTTTTTGCGGACTCACCGCAGTAACTCAGCAGACCCCTAGGGGGCTACAGATCCC
This sequence comes from Salmo salar, assembly GCF_965601325.2. Lineage (NCBI taxonomy): Eukaryota > Metazoa > Chordata > Actinopteri > Salmoniformes > Salmonidae > Salmo > Salmo salar. The sequence continues at coordinate 12,513,879 of NC_138319.1, forward strand.
CAGTTGAAATCCCCTGCCATAAAATATAAAATATGGTCAGTCAATGCTATGACACGGGAAGCACCTCACTGGATAGCTACTCTAAAAATAATGCCCTACATAGAACAGAGGCAGAGAGAGAAGCACCTGGAAAGATCTCTGAAGTTGTGAATTTCTCCAAGCCTTTTAGAGGTTGACAGATAGATCCATTTCCATGTGTTTTGCTAGTAACTGTTGAGGTTGGAAAACTTTGTTGCATTTGAGGAAAAACAGGTAGTGGTTGGAATCGATGGCGTGGTAATTATTTGATTCTATAACCTCAGGGTGACACTTTAATTCACACCTTATCTCTGAAAGGCCCAGATCCTGAGTCCTCTAGATAGAATGTGAGCTCATGATTATTCTAACCTAACCAGGATCTAATGCCAGATGATCCACATGCAACACGGGCTGACCAAGGAGATTGATTGGCGCTATAAACCAAGACAAAGTACCTGACATGGTGAATAGCGCAGTAAAGACAACACAATATCTATTGTGTGTGTGTGTGTGTGTGTGTGTGTGTGTGTGTGTGTGTGTGTGTGTGTGTGTGCTCGTGTGTGTACTTGTTTTCCTACATTATCAGGACCACAATGTCCTAACAATTCACCCAAATGTCCTGATAAGGTAGGAAAGCAATAACTCTTTTCAGGTCCTGAATTTGTTCAAATGCTATTTTAAGCTTAAGGGTTAGGTTTAGGGTTTTGGGGTAAAGGTTAGGGTTATGGTTAAGGTTAGGGTTTTTGGGGTTAGGGTTAGGTTAAGGGTTACGTTTCAGCGGTTAGGGAAAATATGATTTTGAATGGTCAAACATTTTTATACTGAAATTTCACGAAAACAAAGCTGTGCATGCGTGTGTATGCATGCGTGTGTGTGCATGCGTGTGTGTGCATGTACATTTCAAACAATCACATACTAATAGTTGTTTTTCTCTCTCAAATAAAGACACACATTCAGAAGAGCTCTCCACAAATGCCCACGGACACACAGAGGAGGCTTTAATTTACTGTCGCTGTCAGGAACCATACCTTTCTCTAACCATTATCCAATATGTGATGAAATTCCCCTGCCAGCAATTAATAGTCTCTGGGAAACAGGAGCATGTCTGTAAACAGAACCAGTGTTGGCATAAGGTTCCCCAGTTGCATGCTTCTCAATAAGTTAACTTGAGAGTGTGCACTCATCCACTAGAGCCCTGTGGAGATCGGAGTCTTCTCTGTGTGGACCGTATGGACTCATCCACTAGAGCCCTGTGGAGATCGGAGTCTTCCCTGTTACAAAGGCTCATGGGCTGTGTTGAAATGAACGGAAACGATGCTGTACTACACGACCAGTTGAAAATGGGGGAGGGATTGGGTTGTGTGTTGGGGAACGCTGTCAGCATGGCTACTGCCCTTTAAATACATCACTCATTGCTTCAAGCCACACCTTGCCACACTCACCAAATGGGAGAAAAAGTACCTCAAAATCTGTTCAAGAACGTACAATAACATTTTGGAGAAACGTGTCGTTTAGTACAAACTGTTCCACAACGTAGCAAATGTTCAAGCAAATTGAACACACCTCTGGTTTTCCCTCTGCTCTGGCCACGCACCTCCCTTGCCACTCACTTCACCTGCCTCCATTGCTCATTAGCGCCATTGACTATTTAAGCAACAGTTTTTCACTCCGTTCTTCCTTATTCCTGTTGGTGAATACATGGGGCAGCCAGCTTATGTTTTCCTTTCCATGTGGTGTGTGACTGATAAGTGAGTACTTTCCATTATTGAAGAACATGTATAAATGTTCATATTAAGATCCTTTTAATTTCCTGTCAGTCCATGTATAGTAAGATCCATTTGTTATTTATCCCTTTTGCACTTGTCAGTCATGCTTGTATGTTAACATGTGTTTATCTCCCTCCTGAATTTCTCTAGTAAACTACAACGTTATCCATGTTTAACATGAAGATTGGTACAGTTTTTCTTTTTTGCTTATTGGGTTGAAATGAAATGATACTAGATTACTTTAGAAAAAAAACTGGTGTTGACTGATCAGATCAAATGATTGACATAAAGAGTTGTTGTCTTGAACACTGTGCGATGTTTAACAGTGAGAATGGCAGAATGTTGAACTTACTAAATGACTGAGAGTTTGACTGTGTGATATTAGGTTGCTTCTTGTGTAAATATTTTCCGTCTGGATTTTTATGATTTTTATGTTTCCCCATGTGCTCATATGTCTGTGCAATAAACCCCCCTATTTGGATTCCTGCTTCATCTCCTGACCGCATTTCATCTGCTTCTTATTGATGAGCAATGGTGGCACTGTCACGCCCTGACCTGAGAGAGATGGTTTATTTCTCTATTTTGTTAGGTCAGGGTGTGGGGTGGGCATTCTATGTTTTGTATTTCTTTGTGTTGGGCCGAGTATGGTTCCTAATCAGAGGCAGCTGTCTATCGCTGTCTCTGATTGGGAATCATACTTAGGCAGCCTTTTCCCACCTGTGTTTTGTGAGTAGTTGTTTTGTGTTTTACATGACAGAACTGTGCGCTTTTGTTTCCATTGTTTATTATTTTGTTTAGTGTTCTGATTTAAATAAATAATCATGAACACATGCCACGCTGCATCTTGGTCCCCTCATTGCGACGGTCGTTACAGGCACTTTGAACTCTGAACCTGTCAAACCCTGCTTACAGTCCACCTTTACTATACATCCACTAGAGGCCTGTGGAGATTGTAGTCTTCCCTAGGTGGACTCACCCACTATGGCCCTGGTGGACAGTATGACCTTGTCCACTAGAACCCATGCTGGAGAGGGTGGATCATCAAGTTTCCTCACTCAATTTAAAGATTTGCATCTCCTTCAGGAATACCAATACTTGATACTCTAAATTATGGTTATTCATTAAAAGTGTGTGGTTGTTGAACTTTGGAAGTGGAGACTGACAGACTTGTACAGGTTGTTCTAGGTAAACTTAGAAGAAAGAGGAACTCTCCCATAAAGCTTAAATACCTGCACATCTTATCTCTCTACACTCCACAACAGACGTCCTCCAGTGAGGTTTGAACTTTTACTGTTAAATGATATCGTAAGTATAAATATAGTAAAGTACACACACTAAATAGTCTTGAAACCCCAACCCTAGGCAACACTGCGACTCTTTTGGGATAGAGGAACTTCGTCGATGAGAAAAAATAAATTCTGTGGACAAATCACGAGGCAGAACGTCATGATTCAAAACAAGTTTGCAGGCAAAACCTTTGCAGTGGTTTTAGGTAAGGTAGTTGCTGTAAACTAGCCACTTGCGAAGTTCACTCATTAAAAATGACCTCTGATCTCCGTCTTGCTAGCTATTTTGTATTTTATTCAAGAGGATAAAGTATTGACAAAGTTCCTCTATGCCAAGTCAATCATTGAAATCACCCCCTTTTCCCTGTGTTGCCTAGGGTTTGGGTTTGAGACCACGCACTAAAGGATAAAATGTTTTGAGCAATATATATATATATCTTTTTTTAGACAACTGCAAATTTCAAGGAGTAGGTAATTCAATGACTTGCAGAGGAGGCTCCTCAGAGGAGGAAGTGGAGGACCATCCTCAGTGAATTTCATGTTAAATAAAATGTTTAAAACATTCAAAGTTATCCTTTTTTAGATAAAACAAACATAATCACGTCACCAAATAATTGATTAAAACACACTATTTTGCAATGAAGGTCTACAGTAGCCTCAACAGCACTCTGTATGGTAGCACCATGGTGTAGCTGGAGGACAGCTAGCTTCTGTCCTCCTCTGGGTACATTGAGTTCAATACAAAGTCTAGGAGGCTTGTGGTTCTCAACTCCTTCCATAGACTTACAGTAATTAACAACTTCAAGAGGACGTCCTCCAACCTATCAGAGCTCTTGCAGCATGAACTGACATGTTGTCCACCGTGGATCAGAAAATTAATCTAGTACTGAAAGCATAAGCTACAGCTTGCTAGCATTGCAGTGCACATGTGGTGAGTAGTTAACTGAAAGAGAGAGAGAACAGTTTTGAACAAATTAAATTCCTCAAAAATGAAGGAGAAGCAAGAGAAATAGAGAGACATTTTTTTATTTATTTCAGCATCACTTACTTAGCTAGCAAATGCAGTTAGCTAGTTTAGCCTACTCAAACAACCTGCTCAAACAGAGGGATGCTATGTTAGCTAGCTGGCTATGACGATCCAACACAATACTGGAACTCTTCCAAGTCAAGGTAAGCTTTTGGTTTTACTAATTTATTGCCACCAGGGCCCACTGGTGTAACTGCTTACTCACTGTAAACTGTAACGTTACTGCATGATTGTAGCAGGTTTACTAACGTATTAGTTCTATTAGCTATGTTGAATATGACGTTACTTTAGCTAATATGGTGACAACGATGTAGGTTATGTGTGGCGGTTATGATATGGTTTGGCTTGGAAAGGTTTTTTCGCCTGGTCTCATACAGCTGATGTGTTGTGCATTGAAGTCCAGAAGCGAAGGGACAAGGTGAGAGGAGGAGAGTGCATAGATGCGGGAAGGAATACAACGTGGTTGCTATGAAAGTGAACTGTGTTTACAGTGATCAGGGGTGTATTAATTCCACCGATTCTGTTGAAAAATGTTTCTTAAACGGAAGCAAATGGAACAAAACGGGGATGAACATACCTGAATTTGTCCAATAGAAACTCTCATTTGCAACTGTTGGACTAATGATTACACCCTATATCAGCTAGATGGCAAGAGTGTGCAAGGCGGAATTGAATGTGTCACTGTCAGTAACCTCAAATTTTTCTCTCAACCTGTGTGCACTTACGTTGTAAACTTTCATTCATTGGATAGGTTGTAGCAACCTCATGATGGGTATAGGGAAAATTCAAATAGCATGTAGTAGCCTAAACCTATCGCTTTTACATTGAACTGGGTGAATGGAATATGAATGACAGTCATCCAATATGCTGTAATAGAAATAAAAAAAGGACCGCCACTGATTACTTTGTGTAATGGAAATCTGATGCCATCGACCTCCCACCTTGCTTGAGGAACAATGGAGAAGCACAAGAGGAGCACAGATAAGACCAGGCCCTGGCAGTGGTAGACAGCACTACCACTGCCAGGGCCTGGTCTTATCTGGGACCAGTCTTAAAGTGCACTCCAGTCACTTAAACTCAGATGGCTGAAGGGGTGCACCACTGCCAAAACCCTATTGCTATTTCCTATCATGGAGATAATCATTTATTGAAGGATTTTGTGAACATGATAGTTGGGCCAAAGACTGCAGGTTGTTGGATTTTATAGGATACCACAATGTAAAACGTTTTTATTTGATTTTCAAAAATCCTACCCTAGCTTGCTATATTCATCGAGCCCTTCATGAATCACATCTAATACATTTAAAACATTAAATGTGATAATGAAAAACGAGGGAAAAAAACACGTTCAACACTTCTTACAATATACTATTATAAATAACCATGACAACATGTTGGGACACAGGCTGTGCTGTGCTCATTTTTATAGTGAGACTAATAAAGTCTCTGACGTAGCCTATGTAACAGCTGTATCGATCACTGAAATAAAAATAGCAGAGAACAATAGCTTGCACACATCCAATAACAGCAGTCTTCAAACGCGAACGCGCGCAGCACACACACGGACGCACACCACGTATCTCATCAACCCTCACAAGCACACAAACCTTTTATAACCCATTTACAACGTGATAAAAAAACATGGAAATTATTTCTAGTGGTCGTGGATGCTGATGGTTAGATTTTTTTGTAAATCGCAATATCACAGCATTAATCAAAACTATATGGTCTAGGTGATCATATAAGTTGGTATTTACCATACAAAACATTTTCTGACAATCTTAAAGACAGTAAAATATAGAGTAAATGAGTCTACAAATAACCTCGTTTCCTTATTGTACACCATTAGAGCAATAGTGAAAATAATGGCACCATATTGAACCATATTACACCACAACGCACTTGGCAAAAATAAATAAAGCAATGTAAACGTATTTCTACAGGACAATATGCATAGTGTTTTATTTGACCATTGTCTATCCAAATATGGAGAGGTCTTCATGGTGCAAATATTAGGTAGTGTGAGGTCTTCTTACCGTTTGTCAGGTCCCCTCCAGGCACTTGAAACGCATTTCCAAGAGACTGCAAAACTAAAACAACTCCAACAACAAGGTTGAATATTTTCACCCCCGCCATATTCGAGATTCGCGACTGATTGCACTGCTCCTCTTTTTAGAATGTATTTTCTATACACCAAAGTCGTAGGGGGTCCAAAACGTAGACTCCACTCCGTAACTCTTCTCGAGTCTGCAAGACAGCCTTCTGCAGAGCAAACCCTGTCTGCGCTGTTCGCTGGTTTACAAACGGCAAATATGATGTGTGGTGTTTTGTTTGTGTGTGTGTGTGTGTGTGCGCGAGTGAGTGAGTGAGAGAGGACCCTAGCCACCACTAAAACAAGCAACACGGTTCAAAATATTGAGGTCATCCCAGCTCCGCAAACGTAGGTCTCATTCCTACCCGGGAAAGAGGAGGTGTAATGTGAGTTGCGTTCTCAGAGAGGACGGTGAGCTGCCCCCGCTCCCTCGTCACACCAATTCACCACCACCAATATAGTGTTTTGCTTTTGACAGTCAGTGCAAACCACCAGTCCCGCAACAATACCGTGCCAGACTCGCAGTTGATGCGCGTATTCTCTATTCTGGAATATGGTATCCACCAATAACTGCATAGTCCCTGTTGTGACACACAACAGGGACATATCAAACTCTACGGCAGTTTCTTTCATTAAACATTATTATTTTATTTTTTACAATCAACCATAAAATCTATTGAAAACACGCTCTCCTTATCAGTCATATGCTGCTTGTGCTTGCGCGCTCACTTTGCGCGCTCCTAATGACCTATGCTAATGTCTGATATTGGATTGTCTAATATTTCTGTCTTTTTCCGAAATACTAGTATGCATTAATTATTTGCATGAGTCTTGTGTGAAAATATTTTGTCATTACAGTCAAGATATAGGCAACCATGCGCCCCTCTGCTGATGGTGGTACAGGTATCACCTTCTTATCGCCTGATTGGACCGTAATGGCGCCCTCTTTTGGGGAACGACTGGCCAATTTCCCCCAAAAGGTCAAGAAAAATAGGGACTGTAGGCGTTAACATTATCTTCCAATAAATCATGATGAAATCATTTAATAACACTTAGACTATTATTTCAAGGTAACAATACAGATCACCATACAATGTAGACATTTACGGTGTCCATATTAGGACAGCCTCAGTCTCAGCAAGACTTGTTTCAATCTCAGCAGGAGTTGTACTGTGATCAAGGGACAAGGTTGTATTCCTTCACCTTCTTTCACCTTTTAAATAACTGGCAACCATTATTGCAGTAACTTGTGTCTGGCAGCAGGGTTGGAAAGTCTTGTTTGGTGCCTTTGCCAGACGGCTCCGTTTGGTCTAAAATGGCGGCGCTCCATGCCTTAGAACTCACCGTCTTTTTCTCCCCCTGTACTTGGCTCTGCTGTTCAGGAAAGACAAGTTGGACCACGGAATCTTTCCAATTAAGACATTTTCCCCAAGGGAATTCAGAGGGCTGTGCCACTGTAGGCTACCGCAGTCATGGAAAAGCTTGATGATGAACAAATCATTTTCTGGTCATAAAGGGGTCCTTTTACATGTGATTTAGGAGGCTTACAATGGAAATAATCATTTAGGCAGGTCATGATTCCCCACATACCCTTTCAAAGTAAGCTCTGCATATCAGTCATTTGGCCACAGTTGAATGATGTAAAGTGGAATATTTTGTATTTTCTTGTTGTATAGCAGAGGTCTTCAGCCTTTTCTTTCAGAGGGACCCCCTCTCAGGCAAAATGGTGACCCAGGGACCCCTATAATATATTATAAGAAGAAAAAAAATCATGTCTTGTCTTATCATCAGGTGAATGATAATGGCAAGGAGAACTAATCATTTTAAAATGAATAGATTTGGTGTATAGTTTTTCATTATTTTGACCTCCCCACATTATAATTGGGATCACAGACAATGATGAGACAGCCTATAGGGAGGAGGTCAGAAACCTGGCCGTGTGGTGCCAGGATAACAACATCTCCCTCAACGTGATCAAGACAAAGGAGATGATCATGGACCACAGAAAAAAAGAGGTCCTCATCGACGGATATGTAATGGAGCAGGTTGAGAGCTTCAATTTCCTTGGTGTCAAGGCACTAATTGATCATTAGAAAACCCTTTTGAAATTATGTTAGCACAGCTGAAAACTGGCCTTCTAGGCAGAATTGCAAAGAAAAAGCCATATCTCAGACTGGCCAATAAAAAGAAAAGATTAAGATGGGTAAAAGAACACAGACACTGGACAGAGGAACTCTGCCTAGAAGGCCAGCATCCCGGAGTCGCCTCTTCACTGTTGACGTTGAGACTGGTGTTTGCGGTTACTATTTAATGAAGCTGCCAGTTGAGGACTTGTGAGGCGTCTGTTTCTCAAACTAGACACTCTAATGTACTTGTCCTCTTGCTCATTTGTGCACCAGGGCCTCCCACTCCTCTTTCTATTCTGGTTAGAGCCAGTTTGCGCTGTTCTGTGAAGGGAGTAGTACACAGCGTTGTACGAGATCTTCAGTTTCTTGACAATTTCTCGCATGGAATAGCCTTCCTTTCTCAGAACAAGAATAGACTGATGAGTTTCATAAGAAAGTTCTTTGTTTCTAGCCATTTTGAGCCTGTAATCGAACCCACAAATGCTGATGCTCCAGATACTCAACTAGTCTAAAGGAGGCCAGTTTCATTGCTTCTTTAGTCAGAACAACAGTTTTCAGATGTGTTAACGTAATTACGAAAGGGTTTTCTAATGATAAATTTGCCTTTTAAAATGATAAACTTGGATTAGCTAACACAACCTGCCATTGGAACACAGAAATTATGGTTGCTGATAATGGGCCTCTGTACACCTATGTAGATATTCCATAAACAATCTGCCATTTCCAGCTACAATAGTAATTTCCAACATAACAATGTCTACACTGTATTTCTGATCAATTTGATGATATTTTAATGGGGAATTTTTTATTTAAAAAAAAACAAGGACATCTCTACGTGACCCCAAACTTTTGAACGGTAGTGTACATATTACCTCAATTTCCTCGACTAACCTGCTCATTGACTCTGTACCTGTCAGGTACGTCGTAAAGATGGGACCAAGGCGCAGCGGGAATGTGTATGCTCATCTTCTTTATTCAGATGAAAACCAAAATAAACACTTAATACAAAACGACGACGAAAAAAACAGTCCTGTGAGACACACAGCTACACACAGAACAACTACCCACAAAAACCCATGAAAAAACACCCCTACTAAATAGGACCCCTGTATATAGCCTCGTTACTGTTGTTTTGTTGTTGCTCTTTAAATATTTGTTTTAATGTTTTTTTATTTTGTAATCTTTATTATTATTATTATTTAAATCAAAGCCTATGTCATATACTCAAGTGAGTGATTGGCTCCAATGAGTGTAATTAGCTAAACACTAGGAGTTGAGAAATAAAGTTGACATCATTAGAAAGAATATATTATCCTCTTTTCCACTTTTTTGAATCCACTTTATATATATATATATATATATATATATATATATATATATAAAGCCTTCCCTGTAGCTCAGTTGGTAGAGCATGGTGTTTGCAACACCAGGGTTGTGGGTTCGATTCCCACGGGGGGCCAGCACAGAAAAAAAAAAAATGTATATAATTGTATGAAATGTATGCATTCACTACTGTAAGTTGCTCTGGATAAGAGCGTCTGCTAAATGACTAAAATGTAAAAATGTATATATATATATAAAAGCACCCACGAATAGGCTAACAGTCACTCCCACATCTAACTGTGCTGCTCACCAGGTATACACAGACTGAGTGACTGCCAACAAAGCAAGTGCAGCAGTGCTAACGGGATTTATCTCTGGGAGGCATAACGCTGCGTTAAGTGAATGGAGCTCATGATCTGTGCCAGGTGCTGTAAGTGTCTGTGACAGCTAAGTGTCCCAGAGCTGAGGGAAGTGGTGCATGAATCTCACTTTAGCTTTGAGAAATGTACCTTACCATGCTTTGTGAGACAATGGGTACACCTTGGTATGGGCTCTTTCCTTGTGTCTGACTTGTTTTGTAATGTGTTACAGAGTGCTTTCTGTTCTGCCCTGAGCAGGGCTCAAACTATTGCTCAAGTGCAGCCTGGACTTGAAATGGGGATCTGAGGAAACGGTTTTTGAGGATATTGTTGTGGGGAATTTCTTTCACTTCTCTGTGACAATGTTTTTACCACCAGACTATGTCACCTCAGAAGTCCTGACCAGGTTACTTTCAGATCCTCTCTCCCATAGTTTTGAAATGCATACAGTGCATTCGGAAAGTATTCAGACCCCTTGACTTTAACACATTTTGTTATGTTAGAGGCCTATTCAAAAATTGATTAAATTGTTTTTTTCCTCATCAATCTACACCCAACATTGGAGGCTCCTCAGAAGAGGAAGGGGAGGACCATCCTCCTCAGTGAAATGTCATAAAAATAAAAATAGTGAAACATTAAAAAGTTATCCTTGTTAAATAAAACAATACTAAATATATTAATATGTCACCAAATAATTGATTAAAACACACTGTTTTGCAATGAAGGTATAGTACCTTCAACAGTACTTTCTGGGGTAGCACCATGGTGTAGCCAAATGACAGCTAGCTTCTGTCCTCCTCTGGGTACATTGACTTCAATACAAACCTAGGAGGCTCGTAGGCCTCATCCCCTTCAATAGACCTACATAGTAATTATGACCACTTTCGGAGTACGCCCTCCAACCAATCAAAGCTTTTTCAGTATAAACTGACATGTTTTCCACCCAATCATAGGATTAGGATCAGAGAATGGTCCTAGTGCGTTGTATTGGGGTTGTGCCGCAGAGCATTATGAGAGGGTTTGTGTTAAGAACCCTTTCATTCTCTGGGTACACGGAAAAGGTGGAAATTAAAACCAAGGGTCAACCTTTGCCTGATATCAGTTTCATGAAGAAGGATGAAAAGGTGAGGGTGTTCAATACCAATTGGTATCAAAATTATAGCTGGTAAACAGGAAGCCTTTCATCAAGCCGCCTCGGCCTTGTCTTAGGACGGTAAGTTGGTGGTTGGAGACATCCCTCTAGTGGTGTGGGGGGTGTGCTTTGGCAAAGTGGGTGGGGTTATATCCTGCCTGTTTGGCCCTGTCCGGGGGTATCATCGGATGGGGCCACAGTGTCTTCTGATCCCTCCTGTCTCAGCCTCCAGTATTTATGCTGCAGTAGTTTATGTGTCGGGGGGCTAGGGTCAGTCTGTTACATCTGGAGTATTTCTCTTGTCTTATCCGGTGTCCTGTGTGAATTTAAATATGCTCTCTCTAATTCTCTCTTTCTCTCTTTATGTCTTTCTCTCGGAGGACCTGAGCCCTAGGACCATGCCTCAGGACTACCTGGTATGATGACTCCTTGCTGTCCCCAGTCCACCTGGCCGTGCTGCTGCTCCAGTTTCAACTGTTCTGTCTGCGGCTATGGAACCCTGACCTGTTCACCGGACGTGCTTGTTGCACCCTCGACAACTACTATGATTATTATTATTTGACCATGCTGGTCATTTATGAACATTTTAACATTTTAACATCTTGACCATGTTCTGTTATAATATCCACCCTGCACAGCCAGAAGAGGACTGGCCACCCCTCATAGCCTGGTTCCTCTCTAGGTTTCTTCCTAGGTTTTTGGCCTTTCTAGGGAGTTTTTCCTAGGGAGTTTTTCCTAGCCACCGTGCTTCTTTCACATGCTTTGCTTGCTGTTTGGGGTTTTAGGCTGGGTTTCTGTACAGCACTTTGAGATATCAGCTGATGTACGAAGGGCTATATAAAAATACATTTGATTTGATTTGATTTGATATTGCTGGCCTTGCCTGCTTTTTAGAAAATTTGAGCCTTGGGGGTATAGTGACCTGAAGAACATCGATCGTTCAGCTAAACGGCAAAACAAAAGCAGGGAGCATATAAATGCCCACATCAGATTCAAGCTTCTGGGAAAAAGCCGAATCGATCATGACGAAGGTCTGCGTATTCAAACTATGAAACACAATGAGAGAGTAAGAAGGAACAGGGATGTCTTCAAGCGGCTTATCAACACCACCACGTTTTTGGGCATGCAAGAATTGGCTTTTAGAGGACACGACGAGAGGGAAGCTTCTGCTAACAAGTGCAACTATAAGGAGGTTGAAGCGGTAGTTGCACGTTACAATGCTTTACTTGCTGAACATACGGAACTTTCTACTGTCTATTCTGGGATGTCAAAATCAATTCAGAATGATTTGATAGCTTCCATCGCATCATCCATTAAAAGTTAGATTAAAGAGAGAGGTTGATGCAGCGCATTGTTTGGGCTCACACTCAAGTAGGATTTCCACTTTCCTCCTGTAATGATTTAGCAAAGACGATAACGCATAATCTCTCCAGACAGACACAAGCAAAATCTCATTACATAAATCGTGCAGCAGCCTAGGCTAGACCTTAACATTAAAGATTTGACATGCTGTATTGGATGAAAACCAGACAATTTTTCAGTCTGATCAACTGTAGGCTACTATTAAGAACAGATGCATACAGCCTATGTGCACTGTTCATTTGGTCAGGGTAACTAGTTGGTAACGTCATGTATTTATAGTCCATTTGTTTGTCAGGAGAACATGTGAATGTGATCAAATTTGGTTTATATGCAAACTTAGTCTGGCTAGGCTGCCTAGACCATTTCATTCCAAAATTATAAACTGTAATTAATCAATCAACATGATAGTGATGACAGATGTGAGAATTGTTTTTTAAAGGCCTACAGTTGCATAGGCCTGCACTATGCAAACATTCATAAAGCAAGCTCAGCCCTGTGAGTTATATTGTTTATCATTTGTTGTCTCTGTGTCTGGGTAGAGGAAATTCCTCCTAATCTAGTCTAAATATAATTCATAGAACAAGTATTAGGTTGCTGCAGTTTGACAGCACCCCCCCCCCCCCCCGAGGGCACAGCTGTAATGGAATGTATATGCTATTTGTATTTACAGCTAAGTCCCCTCCTGTTCTCTGATCAAGAGGTGATGACCACTCCACTCCACTACCAATGTCAACTCTCTCCTGACATGAACTGAAGACACGTCTCATGTGCCCGCTCATCCACTGGCACATTGAATGTTTCCTCTCCAAGCACTGTGAGTACCCCTATCAATTTTCTCTCATTACTGTATTTAGAGTCAATCACATACACAAACTCAATCACATCATTACACATCAATGATTTTACTCCTTGCTTGGACTAACACATTCTTAGCTCTGTTGTCTAACTCTGTCGTGTGTTGTGTTATTGTCTTTTGTCTTCCCAGTCAAATCCTGTCCTGCTCTGAAGTCAAGCCTCTGAACACTTCAACTCATGCCTCATACCCTCATTCAATCCCTGCTGTGATCCCTTCCCAAAACGGTGTAAGTAGCCCTCTCATTCCCATTCCTCATAATATTGTACTATAAATGTCTTTATTACATGCTTTAGGTTAAAATAAATACACTTTGACGATTTTTGAAACACACTTTGACGTCTCTGTGCGTTCCGGGCCTATACCGTGGGTCTCCCATCCTCCTCAATTTTTCAAGTCACCAGCCTCCACGGATACACAAATTTTTGCAAATGTATTAAAAATAAAAAACTGAAATATATAATTTATATCAGTATTCAGACCCTTTACTCAGTACTTTGTTGAAGCACCTTTGACAGCGATTACAGCCTCGAGTCTTCTTGGGTATGACACTACAATCTTGGCACACCTGTATTTGGGGAGTTTCTCCCATTCTTCTCTGCAGATCCTCTCAAGCTCTGTCAGGTTGGAATAGGAGGATCACTGCTCAGCAATTTTCAGATCTCTCCAGAGATGTTTGATCGGGTTCAAGTCCGGGCTTTGGCTAGGCCACTCAAGGACATTCAGAGACTTGTCCTGAAGTCACTCCTGCGTTGTCTTGGCTGTGTGCTTAGGGTCATTGTCCGATTGGAAGGTGAACCTCAAATCAAATAACATTTTATTGGTCACATACACATATTTAGCAGATGTTATTGCGAGTGTAGCGAAATGCTTGAGTTCCTTTGACCCAGTCTGAGGTCCTGAGCGCTCTGGAGCAGGTTTTCCCCAAGAATCTCTCTGTACTTTGCTCGGTTCATCTTTCCCTCGATCCTGACAAGTCTCCCAGTCCCTGCCGCTGAAAAACATCCCCACAGCATGATGCCGCCTCCACCATGCTTCACCATAGGGATGGTGCCAGGTTTCCTCCAGATGTGACACTTGGCATTCAGGCCAATCCAATCCATATTATAAACAGAAATGCCTTATTTACATAAGTATTCAGACCCTTTGCTATGCCCAAAGAGAGTTCAATCTTGGTTTCATCAGACCAGAGAATCTTGTTTCTCATGATCTGAGAGTCCTTTAGGTGCCTTTTGGCAAAGTCCAAGCGGACTGTCATGTGCCCAAAGAGTTCAATCTTGGTTTTATCAGACCAGAGAATCTAGTTTCTCATGATCTGAGAGTCCTTTAGGTGCCTTTTGGCAAAGTCCAAGCGGACTGTCATGTTCCTTTTACTGAGGAGTGGCTTCCGTGTGGCCACTCCACCATAAAGGCCTGATTGGTGGAGTGCTGCAGAGATGGTTGTTCTTCTGGAAGGTTCTCCGATCTCCACAGAGGAACTCTAGAGCTCTGTCAGACTGACCATCGTGTTCTTGATCATCTTGGTCACCCCTGACCAAGGCCCTTCTCCCCCGATTGCCCGAGCAAGAGTCTTGGTTCCAAACTTCTTCCATTTTAAGAATGATGGAGGCCACTGTGTTCTTGGGGACCTTCAATGCTGCAGAACTGTTTTGGTACCCTTCCCCAGATCTGTGCTTCAACACAATCCTGTCTCGGAGCTCTACGGACAATTCCTTTGACCTCATGGCTTGGTTTTTGCTCTGACATGCACTGTCAACTGTTGGACCTTAAATTGACAGGTGTGTGCCTTTCCAAATCATGTCCAATCATGACTCCAGTCAAGTTGTAAAAACATCTCAAGAATGATCAATCGAAACAGGATACACCTGAGCTGCATTTCGAGTCTCATAGCAAAGGGTCTGAATACTTATGTAAATAAGGCATTTCTGTTTTTAATATTTAATACATTTGCAAATGTAATACATTCAATTAGTCACAATGGGGTATTGTGTGTTGATTGATGAGGGAAAACATTTATTTAATACATTTTAGAATAAGGCTGTAACGTAACAAAATGTGGAAAAAGGGAAGGGGTCTGAATACTTTCCCGGAACCAACTCAATGCACCCCCCTCCCCAACATAAAACAAATATTTTCACGAACCTCTCCTTGTGCTGTAAAATAAATTGTAAACCCTCCCCTTTCATGGAATTAAGTCAAAATAATGTTTACGGCCACAAATATCAATAACTGTAGCGACCCTATTTATACACATGTTAGCACACACTCTACTCACACGTACACATGGATTCTGTACTGTAAATATGTGGTAGTAGAGTCCTGGCTAGAGGGAATACACTTAATGTATTGTGAAAAGTGTTATGAAATGCACACCCTAATTGTAGTCTAAGTTTCTCTTAGAATAAAAACCTTAATGTAATAACAGTTTTAGTAAGTAATACTGACGAGTAGTAACAAAAAAATAAGTGTCTTTTTAGAGACACAGTAGCGACTCGGGACCGAAAAGCATAATCAGTGCTCTAATTCCCCCTTGCGCTGGTCTGGAGAAATGAAGTAGTGATGCAGGGTACTGCACTAAACCACAAATTACCTCTCAGTCCAGCAGCATAATCGCAACATTTTTTGTTGAGCAACCACTGTAATGCCATGTCGTATTTTTAAATGTATATAACTGCCTTCATTTTGCTGGACCTCAGCTAATGGGGATCCTTAATAAATACAAATACAAAAACCCTGTGTTTATTAACGTGGATATCGACTTTGCGGCACAGTAGATGCAACGCAGAGCTACGGGCCAGAAGGTTGAGGGTTCGCCGACCACCACGGACGAGCTCACTCTCCCCATCTATTTCATTACACTACCATCAGAGCCGGGAAATCAGATTTCCAACATTTTTATGCCATGTTAATAATTATATAAAATCTATGCAACGAATTGTCCACCAACAGGTTTCTGTGCCAATGCACAACGCAACCAATAAACAAAACATAGCGACTTCGGGCACTTCAATATCATGGTTTGTGTTTTCAACACCACAATAAATAGACTATGTCAATCTCCACAGACAGAAAACACATCCCTCCCTACTTTGTAGGCTTACCCAGTAGCGAAGGCTTGGCTTGACAATCTCCGAATGTCATTAAACTTATTGGTGTTTTGTAACAGATGTCTCTTTCCCTTCATCAAATGGCCTCTGCACAGTTTGGATACATATAAAATACATATATATACAGTACAAAGATTTCACAATAAAGTCTGGGACTTATTTCCATTGAAGTCCCTATTTTTGACATGAATACATATACAATTACAGAGATACAGACGCATTACATAGATACAGACGCATTGCATAGGATACAGACGCATTGCATAGGATACAGACGCATTACAGAGATACAGACGCATTACAGAGAAACAGACGCATTACAGAGATACAGATGCATTACAGAGATACAGACGCATTACAGAGATACAGACGCATTACATAGATACAGACGCATTACAGAGATACAGACGCATTACATAGATACAGACGCATTACATAGATACAGACGCATTACAGAGATACAGACACATTACATAGATACAGACGCATTACATAGATACAGACGCATTACAGAGATACAGACGCATTACATAGATACAGACACATTACATAGATACAGACACATTACAGAGATACAGACACAATACAGAGATACAGGCACATTACATAGATACAGACACATTACAGAGATACAGACACAATACAGAGATACAGACACAATACAGAGATACAGACACATTAATGCTCTACCACCAGAGTAGTATGAGGGGACATGCCTACAGGAGACTTTTGACATAGCTTAATCAGACTAAAACATTGTGACTGGTTGTGTTTATGCCACATATCAAAAGGTAACACATTTTTAAAAGTGAAATTATAAACATTTTTACTATATTGAAGCGTTAGGTTCTCGGTGCTTGAGGAATAGCTGCTTCGATTGGGGAGGAGGCAGAGCACGTGTTAAGCTTTCCTAAATAACTGGGAATGCCAGGAGCATTGGTGGCCAAGATAATAAATGATAGGACGACTTGGGAGAATGATAATCTGCAACAGAAAGCGCATCTCAGTATCAGAAGTAAAAATAGAGCCGGACTGGCCTGCTAAGGTGTCTTTCTAGACCTTCTAAACTGTAGAGTAGACCCACAACTGATCCAAATAAAATATTCAAATCACAGAAATTTTGCACCGTTATAATTGGTATTGTCCCTAAACAAGATCAATAGCGGAGATTTTTTGAGCTGCGTCTTCACGGTTCTTTCATGCTCACTGATACCCCTGCCCTCAGCTGCATATCAGTACATTTCAATTTGTTAGGGTGAAGTTGCCCCTAGATGCTGATCTTTGGTCAGTTTAGCGTTTTCCCCACTAATAGTTAAGGTTAGGATTTGGGGAGAGGAAACTGATCATATATCTACCTAGGAGAAACTCAGAGCCATACATTAACAGCACTGGCTTGATTTTCCCCAAAAACAAAAGTATCATCTTCAGCACTAAGAGCATTGTTCATCCATTGCCTATGGACGAACATTTGGAATTGAACACGTACTGTACATTGACTCATTTAGGCTTTAAAGCTGATTGAGATCAAATTGTGTTTTTTAATACCAGGAGTGACTTCACTCAGTAGCCTGCCTATAATGGGAATTAGGCCTTGTCAATGTGGTTGCCCAGGCCAACGCTTGGTGCCAAGACGCCTGCCTGCCTGCTCAACCCAAAGGCACTATATCTCCCTGCTGCTGAGCGAGCATTTCTCCTCTCCTCCCCCTTCGCTCCTTTTTCTTCTCGCTTTGTAAATCATTTCTCTTTTCAAGCAGTTAAATCATCACACGGCGGTTAAGACAACCGTCACAGTCGCTCCGTTGTTTGCCCCTAATCATTGTGTTGTGTTCCACAACTCAGGCAGAAGAAAGAGTAGTGTGGTTAGGTCAGGAACTCCCTGTCCTTCTCTTCCTCTCGTCTGTCTCTCGCTTCCTTTATCATAACCCTGCTGCCCTTCTCTCTCCACCTCAGTGTGCCTAGGTCAGACAACCCCTCTGTCTGTCTGTCTTTGTCTACCTCTTCCTCTCTGTTTCTCACTTTCTGTATCATAACACTGGCCTTTAGTTGCGCTCTCTCCTTTTCTCTGACATCAGGGATATAAGTGACTTATTCCATAAACTTCTGCTTGGTGGGAACATTTATCGGAGCCATCTATATAAAGGGAGAAGAAATGTGATTAAAATAGAAAAAATATATTCTTGTAACACTCAAACTCTCTTCCTCCTCCACCTCAGGGTGGCCTTCAGGCAGGTTTCATGAGCATCCCAACAAAATGATTTGAGGTTTCCAACAACATTAAGGCCTACTGGTTTTGAGCCCAGCGGTAAGTGTTCATTTTCCAGAGTCTGTTTATTGTTTGGAAATGCGTCGTACTTGGTGAGTGTCAGCGATTCGTTTCGCCATAGCATTTATGATGCTTGGCTCCTTACTTAAAGAAGAACATTGGGTTGCGTCCCAAACGGCACCCTATTCCCACTGTAGTGTCAGCAGTGGCTCTAGTCAAAAGTAGTGCTCTATTTAGGGAATACGGTGCCATTTGGGATGCCAATCCTGACTGTGTGGCAGTGTCACAGCAACAGCAGCAAAAGGCAAACATGCTAACGACGGTTAGCCACAAATGAGAACAGGGTCAGCTCTGTCTTTTTTTTTTCCATTTCACCATCGCCTGCCCACCATTAGCTTTTCCACATTACTATAGGGAATTTTTGCCAAGTTGGGAGTCTATCCTTCGGCCGGCTTGGGTGGAGATGGAAGCTTCAGACGCATTGTGGTTCACTTGGGAAAAAGGGCCTGCCATTTGCAAGCCCTATCTGTGAGTGGTTTTACATTGATGAAACAAAACACATCTTCCATTGACTTCATTGCCTTTCGAGCAGGTAAAAAAAAGAAAAATCACACATCCTTTCATAGAAGGATCAATCCGTAGAGGATTTCTTGTCAAGAGAAGTTCTGTCAGGAAGTGATTGCCAAAGGGACAAGGCAAGGATGTCCTCTCAGCAAGCTTACTCTTTGGTTTAGCACTGAACCCCTAGCTCAGGTAATCCGTCAGTCCAAACGTTCCTATCATTGCTCACAACTCTGACCATCATATCTTACTTTATACAGATGATATTGTATTATATGTTCGGGACGTACCTCGTTCTCTACCTCTCCTTCTTAAAAAATGTTCAAACTTCAGTTCAATCTCAGGTAAAAAAATAAATAATTGAGCCAGATCCGCACTATTACCGCTTAATGAAGTGATGAGATATACCTCCCTGTCCCCTACAGCCCAATAGAAATACCTACAGTTGAAGTCGAAAGTTTACATACATTTTAGCCAAATACATTTAAACTCAGTTTTTCACAATTCCTGACATTTAATCCTAGTAAAAAGTCCCTGTTTTAGGTCAGTTAGGATCACCATTTTATTTTAAGAATGTGAAATGTCAGAATAATAGAAGAGAGAATGATTTATTACAGCTTTTTTTCCTTTCATCACATTCCCAGTGGGTCAGAAGTTTACATACACTCAATTACTATTTGGAAGCATTGCCTTGAAATTGTTTAACTTGGACCAAACACTTTCAGTAGCCTTCCACAAGCTTACCACAATAAGTTGGGTGAATTTTGGCCCATTCCTCCTGACAGAGCTGGTATAACTGAGTCAGGTTTGTAGGCCTCCTTGCTCGCACACGCTTTTTCAGTTCTGCCCACAAATGTTCTATAGGATTGAGGTCAGGGCTTTGTGATTGCCACTCCAATAACTTGCCTTTGTTGTCCTTAAGCCATTTTGCCACAACTTTGGAAGTATGCTTGGGGTCATTGTCCATTTGGAAGACCCATTTGCGACCAAGCTTTAACTTCCTGACTGATGTCTTGAGATTTTGCTTCAATATATCTACATAATTTTCCTCCATCATGATGCCATCTACTTTGTGAAGTGCACCAGTCCCTCCTGCAGCAAAGCACCCCCACAACATGGTGCTGCCACCCGCGTGCTTCACGGTTGGGATGGTGTTCTTCGGCTTGCAAGCCTCTCCCTTTTTCCTCCAAACATAAAGATTGTCATTATGGCCAAACAGTTCTATTTTTGTTTCATCAGACCGGAGGACATTTCTCCAAAATGTACAATTTTTGTCCCCATGTGCAGTTGCAAACCGTAGTCTGGATTTTTATGGTGGTTTTGGAGCAGTGGCTTCTTCCTTGCTGAGCGGCCTTTCAGGTTATGTCGATATAGGACTCGTTTTCCTGTGGATATAGATACTTTTTTACCTGTTTCCTCCAGCATCTTCACAAGGTCCTTTGCTGTTGTTCTGGGATTGATTTGTGCATTTCGCACAAAAGTACGTTCATCTCTAGGAGACAGAATGTGTCTCCTTCCTGAGCGGTATGACGGCTGCGTGGCCCCATGGTGTTTACACTTGCATACTATTTTTTGTAAAGATGAACGTGGTACCCTCAGGCGTTTGGAAATTTCTCCCAAGGATGAACCAGACTTGTGGAGGTCTACAACTGTTTTTCTGAGGTCTTGGCTGATTTCTTTAGATTTCCCATGATGTCAAAGAAAGAGGCACTGAGTTTGAAGGTAAGCCTTGAAGTACATCCACAGATACACCTCCAATTGACTCAAATGATGTCAATTAGCCTATCAGAAGCTTCTAAAGCCATGACATCATTTTCTGGAATTTTCCAAGCTGTTTGAAGGGACAGGCAACTTAGTGTATGTAAACTTCTGATCCACTGGAATTGTGATACAGTGAAGTGAAATAATCAGTCTGTAAACAATTGTTGAAGAAAAATTACTTGTGTCATGCACAAAGTAGATGTCCTAACCGACTTGCCAAAACTATGGTTTGTTAACAAGAAATTTGTGGAGTGGTTGAAAAATGAGTTTTAATGACTCCAAGCTATGTGTATGTAAACTTCCGACTTCAACTGTATGTATTGACGTCTATCTGTCCTTATAGATCACCAGTAGTACCAATTTTAATAGTTTATAAGCAGGTAGATTCAGACCTACAAAGATGATCTCAATGCACAAATTCACACCCAAAGGTGTTTGATGGGGTTGAGGTCAGGGCTCTCTGCAGGCCAGTCAAGTTCTTCCACACTGATCTAGACAAAACATTTCTCTATGGATCTCGCTTTGTGCACGGGGGCATTATCATGCTGAAACAGGAAAGGGCCTTCCCCAAACTGTTGCCACAAAGTTGGAAGCACAGAATTGTCTAGAATGTCATTGTATGCTGTATCGTTAAGATTTCCTGGAACTAAGGTACCTAGCCCAAACCATGAAAAACAGCCCAAGACCATTATTCCTCCTCCACCAAACTTTACAGTTGGCAATATGCGTTCGGACAGGTAGAATTCTCCTGGCATCCGCCAAGCCCAGATTCGTTCTTTGGACAGCCAGATGGTAAGGTATCACTCCAGAGAACGTATTTCTACTGCTCCAGAGTCCAATGGCGGCAAGCTTTACACCATTCCAGCCGATGCTTAGCATTGAGCATGGTGATCTTACGCTTCTGTGTGGCTGCTCGGCCATGGAAACCCATTTCTTGAAGCTCTCGACAAAAGGTTATTGTGCTGGCATTGCTTCTAGAGGCAGTTTGGAACGCGGTAGTGAGTGTTGCAACCGAGGACAGACGATTTTTACGAGCTACGAGCTTCAGCACTCGGCGGACCCGTTCTGTGAGCTTGTGTGGCCTACCACTTCGCGGCTGAGCTGTTGCTGCTCTTAGACGTTTCCAATTTCCAATTTACAGTTGACCGGGGCAGATCTAGCAGGGCAGAAATTTGACGAACTGACTTGTTGGAAAAGTGGCATCCTATGGCAATGCCACGTTAAAAGTTACTGAGCTCTTCAGTAAGGCCATTCTACTGCCAATGTTTGTCTATGGAGATTGCATGGCTGTGTGGTAATTTTATACACATGTCAGCAACGGGTATGGCTGAAATAGCCAAATCCACTAATTTGAAGTGGTGTCCACATACTTTTGTGTATATATAGTGTGCAGTACTTCCTCGGATAAACTTTCACAGCTCTATGATTCCCTTCTCCCTGAGGCTGGGATATTGGAAGAAACTGCACACTTTGATTTCCAAATGTATATGGAGGGGATCAAAATGTCCACTTTACAAAGACAGAAGTGTTCTGAAGGCCCCAATCTTAAATTATATTTTAGGGCCTTTATTCATCGCCCGCTACATGTGTGGTTGTAACCCAATGTCCCAGTGGCCTGGAGGCCCCTTGAAGAGAATTTAGCAAAGCTGTACAGTTTTCAAGATCTGGTATGTTCCAACATCTCGAATCAAAAAAGCCGAACTCACCTTTGGCCATATCATCACACAAATGCTTCCAGTCTAGTGTTCAATGGGGAGCCATTGCAAATATATTCCAAGACTTGAAAAAGCAATACGATCTGCCTGGTTCTTCATTTTTTTTTTCAGCTTCGTTCGGCTCTACGTGCTCATGGAGTACCCTGGAGTTCAGAACTAGTATCTCATCCTATCCACAAAATAATGACAGCAAGGGTAAGTAAGGGCATAGTCTCCAAATTATATACAGTACCAGTCAAAAGTTTGGAAACACCTAGTCAAGCAATGGTTTTTCTTTATTTTTACTATTCTCTACTTTTTAGAATAATAGTGAAGACATCGAAACTATGAAGTAACACATATGGAATCATGTAGTAAGCAAAAAAGTGTTAAACAAATCAAAATGTATTTTATATTTTAGATTCTTCAAAGTAGCCACCCTTTGCCTTCATGACAGTTTTCCATACTCTTGGCATTCTCTCAACCAGATTCATAAGGAATGCTTTTCCAACAGTCTTGAAGGAGTTCCCACATATGCTAAGCACTTGTCTGCTTTTCCTTCGCTCTGCAGTCCACCTCATCCCATACCATCTTAATTGGGTTGAGGTTGGGTGATTGTGGAGACCAGGTCATCTGATGCAGCACTCCATCACTCTACTTGGTCAAATAGCCCTTACACAGCCTGGAGGTGTGTTGGGTCATTGTCCTGTTGAAAAACAAATGATAGTCCCACTAAGCGCAAACCAGATGGGATGGCGTATTGCAGCAGAATGCTGTGGTAGCCATGCTGGTCAAGTGTGCCTTGAATTTAAAATAAATCACAGACAGTGTCACCAGCATAGCGCCCCCACACCATCACGCCTCCTCCTCCATGCTTCACGGTGGGAACCACACATGCGGAGATCATCCGTTCACCTACTCTGCGTAATCACAAAGACACGGCAGTTGGAACCAAAAATCTCAAAGGACAGATTTCCACTGTTCTAATGTCCATGGCTCGTGTTTCTTGAACAAAGGAAGTCTCTTCTTCTTATTGGTGTCCTTTAGTAGTGGTTTCTTTGCAGTATTTTGACCATGAAGGCCTGATTCACAGTCTCCTCTGAACAGTTGATGTTGAGATGTGTCTGTTACTTGAACTCCGTGAAGCATTTATTTGGGCTGCAATCTGAGGTGCAGTTAACTCTAATGAACTTATCCTCTGCAGCAGAGGTAACTCTGTGTCTTCCTTTCTTGTGGCGGTCCTCATGAGAGCCAGTTTCATCATAGCGCTTGATGGTTTTTGCTTCTCCACTTGAAGAAACGTTCAAAGACTAACCTGTTCTTGCCATAATATGGACTTGGTCTTTTACCAAATAGGGCAATGTTCTGTATACCACCCATACCTTGTCATAACACAACTGATTGTCTCAAACGCATGAAGAAGGAAAAAAATCCACAATTTGACTTTTAACAAGGCACACCTGTTAATTGAAATGCATTCCAGGTGACTACCCCATGAAGCTGATTGAGAGAATGCGAAGCGTGTTCAAAGCTCTCATCAAGGCAAAGGGTGGCTACTTTGAAGAATCTAAACTCTCAAATATATTTTGACTTGTTTAACACTTTTTTTTTACTACAAGATTCCATGTGGTACTTCATAGTTTTCATGTCTTAACTATTATTCTACAATAGTACAAATGGGAAAAAAAATGGAATGAGTAGGTGTGTCCAAACTTTTGACTGGTACTGTATATTCCTACTGAAACCAACATATTACCATTACCAATCTATTCTTAATGGAACAAAGATATACCCGCAGTAGATATTACCTGGAGTACTGTCTGGTCTAATATCACGTTCGTCAAGAAACCCAAATCACCAAATTACCCACTACATGAGTTATGCGACTCCAACTAAACTCAACCCCTGTCTGTGTGCTCTGGCACATTTATTCATATGGTCTGGAAGTGCCCAGAGGTTTTCTCCTTTTGGCAATCTGTGGCTTCATCATTATCAGGCATTTTGTCTAAACCCATCCCATGTCTGCCCAATGTGCTACTGCTTAATGATGACTCTTCACTGAACTTAACATACAGTACAGAGAAACAGCAGCCGAGAGAATGGTTGCCTTACAATGGCAAGCCCTACACACTCTGCCACATCAGAAATGCATTTATTTATTAATGGTAATAGCCCAACTTGAAATGTCAATCTCTCGACTGCACGGTTCAAAATCAGAGAATGTTAACATACGGACTACAGCACTTGGCAGTATAAAATCATTACTTTAAGATACAATATATACTTAATGTTCGCTAGCGCAGATTAAAATATGTTCCAGGATTCATCCGATGGCATTGAGGAGTTTACCACATCAGTCAGGCTAGTAACGACTGTGTGATCACGCTCTCCGTATCCGATGTGCGTAAGACCTTTAAACAGGTTAACATTCGCAAGGCCAGATGGATTACCAGGACACTTACTCAGAGAAGGCACTGACCCGCTGGCCAGTGTCGTCACTGACGTTTTCAACCTCTCTCTGGCCCAGTCTGTAATACATACATGTTTCAAGCAAAACACCATAGTCCTTGTGCCCAAGAATGCCAAGGTAACCTGTCTAAATGACTATCGCCCCGTATCACTCATATCTGTAGCTATGAAATGCTTTGAAAGGCTGGTTATGGCTCACATCAACACCATCATCCCAGACACCATGGATCCACTCCTATTTGCATACAGCCCCAACAGATGACGCAATCTCTATTGCTCGCCACACTGCTCTTTCCCGCCTGGACAAAGGGAAGACCTACGCGAGAATGATGTTCATTGACTACAGCTCAGCGTTCAACACCATAATGCCCTCCAAGCTCATCACTAAGCTAATGACCCTTGGGCCGAGCTCCCTGCCATCCAGGACCTCTATACCAGGCGGTGTCAGAAGAAGGCCCTAAAAATTGTCCCCCCAAGCCAATAGACTGCTGAACAGTTAATCAAATGGCTACCCGTACTATTTGCATGAACCTTTTTTTTAACTGGCTCTATGCACACTCACTGGACTCTTCCCACACACTCACACATACTACACTGACACTCCAACACACACGTACACACATTTACACACACATCCACATACACACACTACAAATGCTGAGTATAGAAAACATTAGGAATGCCTGCTCTTTCCATGACATGGACCAAAGGTACTCAACTCCCTCCCTACGAGGTCCAGAACCTGCTGGTTTTCTGTTCTACCTGATCATTAATTGCACACCCCTTATGTCATGTCTAAATCTGTCCCTGATTAAAGGGGAACAATGAAAAATGCAGTGGCACTGGCTTCAAGGTTCAGAGTTGAAATACAGGGACATAGCTTTCACCTGGATTCACCTGGTCTGTCAATGATCCCTTACTGATGTCACCTGTTAAATCTATTTCAATCAGCGTAGATGAAGGGGAGGAGACAGGTTAAAGAATGATGTTTAAGGCTTGAGAAGATTGAGACATGGATTCTGTATGTGTGCCATTCAGAGGGTGAATTGGCAAGACAAAAAATGTAAGTACCTTTGAACGGGGTATGGTAGTAGGTGCAGGCACACTGGTTTGAGCATGTCAAGAACTGCAATGCTGCTGGGTTTTTCACATTCAACAGTTCCTCTGTTTATCAAGAATGGTCCAGCACCCAAAGGACATCCAGCCAACTTCACACAACTGTGGGAAGCATCGGAGTCAACATGGGTCAGCATCCCTGTGGAACGCTTTCGACACCTTGTAGAGTCCATGCCCCAAAAGGGGGTGAAATTCCACACACACTCACACATAGACACACTTTCACACTCTTCACATTTACTGCTGCTACTCTGTTGATTATCTATCTAGATTTCCTAATCACTTTTACCCCTACCTACATGTATATATTACCTCAGTTACCTTACCTTACAAGCCCTTAACCAACAGTGCAGTTTTTAAGTAAAAAATACGGATTAGGTAAACAATAGATAAGTAAATAAATTTAAAAAACTGTAAAAAATAACTGTAAAAAATAACAGTAACGAGGCTATATACAGGTGGTATCAGGACAGAGTCAATGTGCGGGTGACCGGTTAGTCTGGCTATATGAGGTAATATGTACATGTAGGATTAGTTAAAGTGACTATAGATGATAAACAAAGAGTAGCAGCAGCGTAAAAGAGGGGGTTGGGTGGGGAGTGGGGAGACACATTGCATAGTCCAGGTAGCCATTTGATTAGCTGTTCAGGAGTCTTATGGCTTGGGGTAAAAGCTGTTGAGAAGCCTTTTGGTCCTAGGCTTGGCGCTCCGGTACCGCTTGACATGCGGTAACAGAGAGAACAGTCTATGACTGGGGTGGCTGGAGTCTTTGACAATTTTTAGGGCCTTTCTCTGACACCACCTTGTACAGAGGTCCTGGATGGCAGGCAGCTTAGCCCCAGTGATGTACTGGGCCGTAAACACTACCCTCTGTTATGCCTTGTGGTCGGAGGCTGAGCAGTTGCCGTACCAGGCAGTGATGCAACCAGTCAGGATGCTCTCGATGTTGCAGCTGTAGAACCTTTGACGATCTGAGGACCCATGCTAAATCTTTTTAGTTTCCTAAGGGGAAATAGGCTTTGTCGTGCCCTCTTCACAACTGCCTTGGTGTGTTTTGACCATTGTAGTTTGTTGGTGATGTGGACACCAAGGAACTTGAAGCTCTCAACCTGCTCCACTACAGCCCCATCGATGACAATGGGGGCGTGCGCTGTCCTCCTTTTTCTGTAGTCCACAATCATCTCCTTTGTCTTGATTATGTTGAGAGATGGGTTGTTATTCTGGCACCACACGGCCAGGTCTCTGACCTCCCTATATGCTGTCTCGTCATTGTCAGTGATCAGGCCTACCACTGTTGGGTCATCTGCAAACATAATGATGGTGTTGGAGTCGTGTCTGGCCATGCAGTCATGGGTGAACAGAGAGTACAGGAGGGGACTGAGCACGCACCCCTGAGGGGCTCCAATAATGAGGATCAGCGTAGCAGATGTTTTGTTACCTACCCTTACCACCTGGGGGCGGCCCGTCAGGAAGTCCAGGATCCAGTTGCAGATGGAGGTGTTTAGTCTCAGGGTCCTTAGCTTAGTGATGAGCTTTGAGGGCACTATGGTGTTGAACGCTGAGCTGTAGTCAATGAATAACATTCTCACGTAGGTGTTCCTTTTGTCCAGGTGCAATAGAGATTGCATCATCTGTGGATCTGTTTGAGCAGTATACAAATTGGAGTGGGTCTAAGGTTTCTGGGATAATGGTGTTAATGTGAGCCATAACCAGCCTTTCAAAGCACTTCATGGCTACGGACGTGAGTGCACGGGTCTGTAGTCATTTAGGCAGGTTACCTTAGTGTTCTTCGGCACAAGGACTACGGTGGTCTGCTTGAAATATGTTGGTATTACAGACTCAATCAGGGACATGTTGAAAATGTCGGTGAAGACACCTGCCAGGACACCTGCCCGGAGCACCCGTCCTGGTAATCTGTCTGGCCCAGCAGCCTTGTGAATGTTGACCTGTTTAAAGGTCTTACTCACGTCGGCTACGGAGAGAGTGATCACACAGTCGTCCAGAACAGCTGATGCTCTCATGCTGATGCTCTCGTGTGGCTCAGTTGGTAGAGCATGGTGTTTGCAACGCCAGGGTTTTGGGTTCGATTCCCACGGGGGACCAGTACGGAGAAAAAATGTATGAAACGTATGAAATGTGTGCATTCACTACTGTAAATCACTCTGGATAAGAGCGTCTGCTAAATGACTAAAATGTAAAATGTAATGCATGCCTCAGTGTTGCTTGCCTCGAAGCGAGCTTTGAAGTGATTTAGCTCGTCTGGTAGGCTCGTGTCAATAGGCTGCTCGCGGCTGTGCTTCCCTTTGTACTCTGTAATGGTTTGCCGGCCCTGCCACATCTGACAAGCATCAGAGCCAGTGTAGTACAATTCAATCTTAGTCCTGTATTGGCACTTTGCCTGTTTGATGGTTCATCTGAGGGCATAGAGGGATTTCTTGTAAGCGTCCGGGTCAGAATCCCGCTCCTTGAAGGTGGCAGCTCTACCCTTTATCTCAGTGTGGATGTTGCCTGTAATCCATGGTTTCTGGTTGGGGTATGTACGTACAGTCACTGTGGGGACGACGTCATCGATGCACTTACTGATGAAGCCGGTGACAGATGTGATGTACTCCTCAATGCCATCTGAGGAATCCCTGAATATATTCCAGTCTGTGCTAGCAAAACAGTCCTGTAGCTTAGCATGTGCGTCATCTGACCACTTCTTTATTTACCGAGTCACTGGTGCTTCCTACTTTAGTTTTTGCTTGTAAGCAGGAATCGGGAGGATGGAATTATGGTCAGATTTGCCAAATGGGGTGCGAGGGAGAGCTTTGTACGCGTGGTGTAAAGGTGGTCTAGAGTTTTTTTCCCTCTTGTTGCACATTTAACATGCTGATAGAAATTAGGTAAGACTGATTTCAGTTTTCCTGCATTAAAGTCCCCGGCCACTAGGAGTGCCGCCTCTGGGTGGCGTTTTCCTGTTTGCTTATATCCTCATACAGCTGACTGAGTGCGGTCTTAGTGCCAGCATCCGTCCGTGGTGGTAAATAAACAGCCATGAAAAATATAGATGAAAACTCTCTTGGCAAATAGTGTGGTCGACATCTTATCATGAGATACTCTACTTCAGGCGAGCAAAATCTAGAGACTTCCTTTGATTTCATGCACCAGCTGTTGTTTACAAATATACACAGACCGCCCCACCCCCCCTTGTCTTACCGGAGTGTGCTGTTCTAGCAGTGTATATCCTGTCAGCTGAATGATATCCATGTCGTCATTCAGCCACGATTCGGTGAAACATAAGATATTACAGTTTTGATGTCCCGTTGGTAGGATATTCGTGATTGTACCTCGTCTAATTTCTTGTCCAATGATTGTACATTGGCAAGTAACATTGATGCTAAAGGCAGATTTCCCACTCGCTGTCAGCGGATCCTTACAAGGCACCCCGCCCTGTGTCCTCTATACCTGCGTCTCTTTCCCCTGCCAATGACGGGGATATTGGCCTTGTCGGGTGTCTGAAGTACATCCTGTGCGTCCTGCATTTTTGAAGAAAAAATCTTTGTCTAATCCGAGGTGAGTGATCGCTGTCCTGATATCCAGAAGCAATTTTTTTGCCGTAAGATACAGTGGCAGAAACATTATGTTTATTTATTTATTGAATTTAACCTTTATTTAACTAGGCACAAAATGTACATGTACAAAATAAGTTACAAATAACGCGAAAGAAAAACACATAACAGCACAATTGGTTAGGCGCCTGTAAAACGACTGCCATTTCTTCCGGCGCCATTGACTCGGTACCGGTACTCCTTGTACATAGCCTCATTATTGTTATTTTATTGTGTTTCTATTTCCTATTTAGCTAAATGTTTGTACTTTTTAACTCTGCATCATTGGGAAACGGCTCGTAAGTAAGCCTTTTACGGTGAAGTCTACACCTGTTGGATTCGGCGCATGTGAAAAATACCATTTTATTTTATTTCTGATTTGAATGATTAACCTTTATGGTCCATTATTGGAGGCAGTTAAAAGTAGTGTTAAAATGGACTGATGGAAACCAGGCCATGCGCTCAGTTTTATATTCCTTGTGTTCTCTTGGAGACAATGGGAGCTCCAATAAAACTCACTCTGAACATAGTGACAACAGTACTGTACTGAGTGGCAACAGGTCTTCGGCCTAGAATGGTTGAAGACAACACACAACATGTGTCTTCTCTGATGGTTGTTGTTTGCAAACCTCAAGTAATTAGTGAGCGATAGAGGTGAAAGATCAGAGTGTGCTGAATGAACAGTGGGACGGATTTGAAACCATGCTGGCAGCGATACGTTGCGGTACACAGTGGAGCATTGCAGTACGTGTGTACTCTTATTTCTCTATTTCTTTTATATGACTTAGTATTACTGCGTTGTTGAGGAGGAGCATGCAAGCAAGCGTTTCACTATGCATGTTGACACCTGCTGTATCCTGTGCACGTGACAAACAAACGTTGATTTGATTTGTACATGTGCTTCAGAGGCAGAGACTTAGATCGCTAGACCACCCAGGCCACCCTCGAGCCATTCGTTCAGTTATACTATCGCAGCGATGGTAAACTCAACTGTGTTCCGCTTCATTGTGCCAACAAAAAGTACTACGCAGCCAATTCTTTAAGGTTATCATTTCTAATCCGCTCCTGGGGTTTCGAAATCGCTTTCATTAGACAAGTCCCTTGGGCATAAATAAAATAATGACCTTTTAGTTTCACTCCGTCACCAACATAATTGGAACAACAATAGCCCTGTTTTTAAAAAAGGCTGACTCATGTTGCTTTATGAAGTGGCATCAACAAGCGGACAATGGCTTTGCATGCTGGTCTGGCTGTGGCATGGTTCTAGCATCACTCCTCTCTCCTATTCAGCACATTGAATAATATCCACGCTTCCAGAGACTGACTGAATGACTGACATGGCTGCGCAGCACAAAGAAAAGGCAGATAGGGAGAAAGGAGCTAGGGGGGAAAAGCCTGATGGCTGCACATTCCCAGTCAGCTGGTAGGTAGGTGAAGAGGGGGGGTTGTTATAGGTCAAATGCCACCTGGTCGAAATAAATACAAACACCAGTGAGTGTGAGAGTGAGAGTGATATATATGTATATAAATATATGTATATAAATATATGTATATATAAATATATGTATATATATATATATATGCCCTTGAGGTTATTGGCATGGCAGTACCTGAATGGAATGTTGGCAGTCTACAGTGGGTCATGAATGGAAATACAGTCAGGAGAGACAGGCTAAATTACACTTTAAACTCAGCAGAGGCTGATCAATAGACCGTTTTATAGACAAGGGGAACGATAGGATGTCTATCACAACAAAAGTGTGTGTGCGTGTGTAGCAGCCGGACTGGTAAACAGAACAACAGTAAAACAGAGCCAGTGATGAAACTGTGATCCATCCTGTGACGCTATGACCCATCAGTGGATAGGGGGCATTTTCCATCATAAACCTAAGCCATTGGAGTTGATATTGAATACTCTAACCCAATAAGTTTTGTTAAATGTAAGTGTGCCTTTGCAACATAAATAGCGGAGTTGATCACACAAGTTATGTTTGCTGAGACCTGCAACTTAAAATACTGTTTTGGATGAAAAATAAATTAGTCTCATTGACTCATTTCCCAGAGTGCCTTTTGCCAATTTGTATTCTACTTTATTTTTGTCAATTTACTTGTCAGGGGCCAGTTTCCAATTAAAACACATATTTCTGAGTCTAAAACATAATTAATTTAACCAGATATAGCAAAAAAGTATATGGATTTGTTTAAACCATTAGTGAGATTGTTGTACCTGATTTTCTGTTCTGTGGTTGTTCTTTTTTAAACACTGTCTGGTCAATTAATTGGATCATGGCTGAAACTGGAAAGGATTCTAAGACACAACATCAACATACTTGTTTCAAACAAAATAGAATAACAGCCATCTGTTAATAACAAAATAATATCCAAAGTTTAGCAAACATCTATATGTTTCATAGTTCATCCAACTTAAAATGTATAGTTCAGCTGATGATATCTTTAAATGTTTAAGTTGAGAGGACCTGATATCAAAAGTTCAGTCACTTAAAAAAGCAAAAATGTACAGTGTACATAGTGCACTACTTTTGACCAGAGCCTATGGTCTAAGCCCTATGCCATTTGGTATGCACCCTATACCATGCAGAACAGCTGGAGTTTGAATACTGTGTGTGGATTTACAACAGTACAATACACAGTATACAGTTTAGAAGGGTGGATAACTGGACTGAATATAAATGTGGTCCCTGTCATTAGGTGATAACTCTGGCATTTCTAGTCAGAAAGCCCTGGCTTTGTGAAATTGGCAAAGAAATGATGTAATTTGTTATGAGTGGAGAAGAGACATCATTGTTCGCGATGGGAAAGGAGTCAAAAATTGCTCAATGCTTTCAAACCATTTCCCTTCCCTGTTTCCAACCCACGCATACTTCATATAAAGCAAAGAAAAAGAACGCAAGATTACAATACATGAAGCTAAAACACCTCCTGTTACCAACCAAGGTGATCTGATATTTTATTAATATACAGTGCCTTCAGAAAGGGTTCACCTCTTGACTTTTTTCACATTTTGTTGTGTTACAGCCTGAATTTAAAATTGATTCAATTTAGATTTTTTGTCAAAGTTACAAATTAATAAAAAATGGAAAGATGAAATTTCTTGAGTCAATAAGTATTCAACCCCTTTGTTATAGCAAGCCTAAATAAGTTCAGGACTAAAAATGTGCCTACCAAGTCACATAGTAAGTTGCTTGGACTCACTGAGTGCAGTAATAGTGTTTAACATGATTTTTGAATGACTACTTCATCACTATACCCCACGCATACAATTATCGGTAAGGTCTAGGGCTGTTGCAGTGACAGTATTACCGCCACACCGGCGGTCACGAGTCATGAAGGCAGTCAAATTCCATGTGACCATTTAGTCACGGTAATTAGGCTTCTCCAAGCTTTGATGCTGCTGCTGGTCATTAGTAGCCTACCAAACTTACTAACTGCCTGGTACTCAGCACTCTATTGTCCCACTAATCACTCTGACATCAATGCAAATGTAATCAAAAATCTAATCAAACACTTCATGAGAGCCCATGAGCTCAAGTTGTGCAACATTTCTATAGGCTATGCAATTGCGCGAGAAAACAGAGTGATGGCCTTTAATAAAAAGAGGAGGATCCCATCAGCTTTCTATAAACTAGGAATATTATATTTATTTCTCAACTTTCCTAATATTAAGCACATTGTTATCTTTACAACAGGAGTATAGCCTACCTGGCAGGCATGACAATGAACCACAGGAAAAGCATCCTCCATACTAAATCAAAACAAATTTCACACATATATTATTTAGTATATGTAATGATTAAATCAAGAATAGTCTGATGGGTGACAATATTAGCCTATCACTTGTGAATGATATAGTATCACTTATGAATGATGCCCAGCATAAGAAACTGTCTTTATTTTGCAACTTTTTCTAATCATAGTTGCACACCTCATGTAGCATAAACCATAGGCATATATGTTTTGATATGTTTTGTATCAAGTAGCCAAATAACTTCTTAAAAACCTCTACGGGATTGATGTCCCCCCCGCGGAACGGTTGAGCTAATGTGATTAGCATGAGGTTGTAAGTAACAAGAACATTTCCCAGGACATAAACATATCTGATATGGGTAGAAAGCTTAAATGATTGTTAATCTAACTGCACTGTCCAATTTACAGTAGCTATTACAGTGAAAGAATACCATACTATTGTTTGAGGCGAGTACACAATTATGAACTTGAAAAGGTATTAATTAATCAATTAGGCACATTTGGGCAGTCTTGATACAACATTTTTAACAGATATGCAATGGTTAATTGGATCAGTCTAATACATTATGGCCTTTCTCTTGCATTTCAAAGATGATGGTACAAAAAAACTCATGTTTTTTCTTTGTATTATCTTTTACCAGATCTAATGTGTTATATTCTCCTATATTAATTTCACATTTCCACAAGCTTCAAAGTGTTTCCTTTCAAATGGTATCAATAATATGCATATCCTTGCTTCAGGTCCTGAGCTACAGGCAGTTAGATTTGGGTATATCATTTTAAGCCAAAATTGAAAAACGAGTCTGATCCTTACTGGCATACATAAGCAGCACGTGAGTTTCAAGTTTGGGGAAGATAATTTTCACCGTAAAAATACACCTTTATAATTACATGCATAATCACATTTGCAGTCACTTTTGATAATGGTGTTTTCCCACTAATGGAACATTCACGCTTATAGTCTACTGCCATGTGCGCATTGCTGCACTTATAATGTCAAGAAACAGTCTAATAGTTCTGATCTGTTGTGTCAGACAAATTGCGCAAAAAAAGTTTTTTGATGCTAGTGGTTGTATTAATTTGGGATCTATTGCACCCCACAGCTGTCCCAGATTATGTTTGCTATATTTATTTATTGCACAGAATATAATTTTTACTATGGGGGATAGTTGATTGACATACGCTAGTGCTTTAACTGTTCGTTAGGCCTACTCATCTTGTTGGTTGACAAAAAGTAAATGTGGACAGTTCTTCCAATATCGTCAATATGCACCTCGGAATTGGATAAGGATACTCGCAGTTGCGTCCCCGATGTGACGGTCTTCACTTGTAGCCTGTGAGAAAGACCTGATCATGTGATGGAGAGCCATGTGAGCGAGAGGCGCTTCGGATTGCGCAGAACAGGCCACAAAAGGCATGGATTTATTAGACTGTGTGCGGAAGCCAGGAGATGCTAAATGTGTTTATGTTAATTAAACGGTAAATTACAGTGAGACAGACAGTTATTTGCTTGACAATCACCGGCTGACAAAATTTAGTGACCGCCATAGCCCTAGTAAGGTCCCTCAGTCGAGCGGTGAATTTCAAACACAGATACAACCACAAAGACCAGGGAGGTTTCCCAATGCCACACAAAGTAGGGCACCTATCGGTAGAAGGGTAAATAAATAAATAAATAAATAAGCAGACATTGAATATCCCTTTGAGCATGGTGAAGTTATTAATGACACTTTGGATGGTGTATCACTATACCCAGTCACTACAAAGATACAGGTGTCCTTCCTAACTCAGTTGCTGGAAAGGAAGGAAACCGCCCAAGGATTTCAACATGAGGCCAATGGTGACTTTATAACAGTTACAGAGTTTAATTGCTGTGATACGAGAAAGCTAAGGATGGATCAACAACATTGTAGTTACGCCACAATACCAACCTAACTGACAGAGTGAAAATAAGGAAGCCTGCACAGAATAAAAATATTCCAAAACATGCATCCTGTTTGAAACAAGGAACTAAAGTAATACTGCAAAAAACGTGGTAAAGCAATTCACTTTTTGTCCTGAATACAAAGTGTTATGATTGGTGAAAAATCCAATACAACACATTACTGAGTAGCACTATCCATATTGTCAAGCATAGTGGTGGCTGCATCATGGTATGGCTAACCTTGTAATCGTTAAGGACTGGGGAGTTTTTCAGGATAAAAAAAATTTACGGAATGGAGCTAAGCACAGGCAAAATCCTTGAGGAAAACCTTTTTCTGTTTGCTTTCCACCAGACGCTGGGAGATGAATTCATCTTTCAGCAAGACAATAAACTAAAACACAAGGCCAAATATACACTGGAGTTGTTTACCAAGATGACAGTGAATGTTCCTGAGTGGCCAAGTTAGTTTTGACTTAAATCCACTTGAATATCTTTGGCAAGACATGAAAATGGTTGTCTAGCAATGATCAACAACCAATTTCACAGAGCTTGAATCATGTTGAAAAGAATAATGGGCAAATGTTTGCTTGCCAGCCTATTCCAGTCAGAATAGTTTTTGGTATTTGCTAGATGTTCGACATGATATTGTAATTTATTGTATGTATCTGGACCCTTCTGGACCCATTTAGCAAGGCCAATGACAGCAGCTATTAAACCAAATTAAACAGAGCAAAACAACAGTTGGTTGGAGCACAGAAACCACAATCCCAAGGGCACAATGAGACAGAGAGAAAGAGAAGGTAAGACTACAGCATTGGTTTTGATCATCTGTATCTTTTTATTACCAAACACGATGATCTCAGACTCATATGATTTAATTTACACTTGAAATGCAGTCAAATTGTAGTCAATAAAAAGTTCAGAATGAAAGGTTTATACTATAATTACGTTTGATCTGTGCTTTAAGAGACATTATGCTGCATGACATTGCCAAGTTGGTAATACACACCACATGCACTGGAAGAGAGTCCACTTAAAACCAGTCCACACTGGTTGGAACGGTAAAACGAATGTGTGAGTCATGTTCCAGGTTAAATTAATATTGACTCTTACATGCACACTCATGGTTTCCCATAATATGCTCTAAAGAAGAAAATAGTATATAGATTTCCATTTACATGACACCATGAAAAACTGTATGTCTTTGTGAGCCAATAATAGACTGACAGTTACTGCTAAGAGGACCCATAAACCCAAAGAGATCTTCATTTTCCATGCTATGGGATACAAAACAACCAGGTTGCAATCTAAAATCGTAGTAGTGTATTGAATTCCATTTAAAATGACAGCATGTCTTGTCTTCTGCTCTCAGAACATGGACATTACAACCTGTCACCAGATACACTTACCTTAACATTTCAATCAATAGCTGAGCTAAACTTCAACCTTGGCTATAGCCTGTCCTGTTTATTAGATAGTTACTCCTACCATGTCTGTGTTCCGAGAGCAGAAGACAAGGTTGAAGTTTAGCTATTGAGTGAAATGTTACGGTAAGTGTATCTGGTGACTGGTTCTTTGGTGATGATTCAGTCAATGTGACTCGTTTTAGGAAACTAGGCGTATGTCGCACGTCACTACATCACAGGAGAGGTATTTGGACGTAAACATAATTTTTTTTAATCAAAATGTGTTTTTTGCTAGAAATTCCTTCTGGAACATGTGGAGTCTCATGTGCCTTAATAACAAACTTGTATCCATCCGTAAATGCGAATAAAACATTTAAATTACGTGCCTAATTGGTTTAGCCACAGAAAAAGAAAGGAACCTTCCCGCTACGCATGATTGGCTGAGATAATGGATGGGCTGAACATGCCGGGAGATGAGTTTGGATTGGTCGGCCATGTAGCATGCTTCTGTCTATAACGTGAGCTGCTCAGTATGTGTTGATAGTCCTTTCTACCGCGCCGTTTTTGAAAGATATAACGTTAGCCATCGAAGTACACAAGTTTTGCTACTTTTCTCAACAACATTGATGCCCTGAATTTAGCAGGTGCTATCGACAGATCAGTTGGAAAAAGTGATGGGCTACTTTCTGCGCACGCCAGTCAGTGTGAACCGGAGTGACTTGACACAATACTGTCCAAACAAGATGTAGCTACAAACAAAACTGAGTTAAATGGTTCCAGTCTGCAGTGAAGCTTTCATCCATGTATACGGGAAAGAGTCTAGCTACATTTTAAGATATTATAAGTTTCTAATTTGGTCAGAAAGTCGTTTTCATTGCAAGTTAAAGCGTACTGTTAGCTCTACGTCTAGACAATAGTGACCCATCCACTTAGCTAGATGTGGCTGAGGGGTGGTTATAGCATTTCCTTCACATGACCCATCAATTTAGACAAGTGTGTCGGGTAAGCGTCATCTAATAATTATACAATATTTTTATCTGGACACTTCCTGTTTTTGATACTGCTACTACGCAAGTAACCGTTTCACTGTACTGTTTACACATTGTGTATCCTGTGCATATGACACATACACTTTGTTTTTATTTGATATAGTGTGTGTTTAGTAGAGATGGTAATGTGAAGAATAACATGACCTGCACCAAAGTCAGATTAGGATATAGGCCAAGGACTAGATAGTGTATTTTTACCTGGAGGTTTCCTTATTGTAGGCTACTACTTTTACCACTTTTCGTCTTGAAACCTTTGGTTGTTTACTAAACTACTCACTCTGTTTAGCACATGGCCTTACATGTGCATCCTTAAAGAGATTGGTGGGGCTAAGGCTTAAGAGGGTGTGAACGATCCTGAATGGGTGGAGACAAAGAAGAGCTCTCCAGGAGGTGCACCAAATCATTCAAGGGACGTTTTCTCAAAAGTGGGGTTACAAGTTTATCAACTTTCAAAGCAGAATGACTTTTCCATTGTTCCATTTTCTAGCGCTGAGTCTCTACTTTTATCCAAAGTAAAAAACAATTTCAAATGATGCTACGTAAGACCGAATCGAGGTGGTCGGTCACAAATGTATACAGCATAAGTTCACATGAGTATTGGCTATGGCACAGTAGTGTATGCAGAGTATCTGTTGTTTTTATGCTTCAGAGCTGCTGCAGTCAGCCCCATTGGTAGTGGAGGGGTACTGGTACAGAGGGTTTGGGAAGGACAGTTTGGCATCTCTCCGGACTGGACCCTGCAGAACACACACACAGCATTACAATTAGACAGACAGACAGACAGTGAGACAGTTGGCAGACAGGTCAACAAGAGATGGAAGCCTACCTCCCACTCTGCATCCCTCCTCCAGGGGTAGACACTGATGGGAAGCCCAGGACCCTCCCTCGTCTTGGGGTTAAGTCTAGGGCAAGTTCCCAGACTGCGGAGCTGAAGGGAGAGAAATAGTGAGAGACAATAGAGGAACTACCTTTGTCTCTAATCACTCAACCTACACCTCTGACTTCTTTTTGTTTCTAAAGGTTGCTCTTTATACAGAGTGAGCTCATGATAACATTTCCCAGTGACATCAGTCATAATCTTTTTCCTTGTCAAATAGGCTGTGTCTCAAATGCCAGTATTCCCTCTATAGTGCATCACTATTGACCAAGCCCATAGGGCTCTGATCAAAAGTAG
This sequence comes from Salmo salar, assembly GCF_965601325.2. NCBI lineage: Eukaryota > Metazoa > Chordata > Actinopteri > Salmoniformes > Salmonidae > Salmo > Salmo salar. The sequence goes on from NC_138319.1 coordinate 12,553,102, forward strand.
TCCACTATATCGGGAATAGGGTGCCATTTGGGCAACACCCATAGACTCCTCTCCTGTCCACTTCTCTGTGGATAAAGTGAGTGTTGTTCGCTGTGTGATTGAGGTACCCTCTGTGTTGTAGCCTGTTATAGTATGCACAACGGAGAGACTGATGAACCACACATACCTCGACCCGTCACAGCAGAAATCAACACCCTCCTGCGCACACACACACACACACATACACATACACACACACGCGCACGGACACAGAGAGCCAAATGCACGCACGCCAGCACACACGCGTGCAATGTTGTGACGCCCGTCATCGACACTGTGAGAGTGATGACTCTCACAATCACTCCCGCTTTTACTACCGCTCAGTGCTCAGTAACACACACGCACACACACAAATATAAACACACTTCAGAAAATGACAGCCATCTCCTGAGTGAAATTGCTGTGATGGCATCTACTCCCCTGCAGGGTACCTTCTCGGTGGTGGTAGAGGAGAGAATGATTGCACACACGCGCACACACACGCACGCATGCACACGCACGCGCACACACGCGTATCATTGATGAGGCAGGGGTGTAGGGCTTTGCAGACATTCCACTGACCACAATTACAATCACGTCTGAGAAAGATGTCATCCACCCACACACAAACGAAATGAGTATCTAATGAATTCTAGGATCATATGGTTTAAGAATGATACATTTTATATGGGAGCTTGATTGTCATTGAACAGAGAAAGGGGGTGTGCTAACCTCTGCCCTCCAATCAAAGGCTGGGTTGTCCATCACCTCAAAGTCCTTCAGGTCACGTTTGCTGTGGAAGCAGATGAAAATCGGATTCGTATTTTTCAGTAACAGTAATAATAATAACAGCAACAACAGCGATAATGGGGCGGCAGGTAGCCTAGTGGTTAGAGCGTTAGGCCAGTAACCGAAAGGTTGCTGGATCGAATTCCCGAGCTGACAAAGGTAAAAATCAAGACAGATCACACAGGTGTTTGACTGAAATCACAGTATTTTCCGACGTCATTCATGAAAGCAACGTCATAACCATCCCCTTTATCAACATTAACATCCTAACCAGTGACTTACTTCAAAGAGTGTCTCTTCAGGAATACAAACAGGACACAGACAGCAATGCCAATAATCAGCAGGGTCAGTCCAATGGCAATGCCAGCATACACAGTCTCTATGGGTGAGACAAATACATGGATTTACAATCAATAAACACCCCAGAGACTTACAGTCTTACGGTACATAAAGGGTTGCAACATTCTGGTAAGTTTCCCAAAGTTCCCAAGTTATCCTGAAATCCTGGTTGGAGGATTCCTGTATATCGTGCTTATTCCCTCCTGATACCGGAAAACTTCCAACTGCGATTTATGGAAAACCTTGGAATTTTCAGAAGGTTACCAGAATTTTGCAACCCTAAGTTCATATAATAATAGGGTATGTCCGTATTACCTAGTCCAGAATCCTCTGGCAGGGCCGTTGAGATTGAGGAAGAGGGAGAGGGCTTTTGTCTCACGCTGCAACGGTTTCCTGTCCAACCATCCTGGCACCTGGAAAGGGTTAATATTAAGGTGAAGGGAGAACCAGCCACCTCTTCCCTCCATTCTACTGGCCAGTCACTTGATAACAAGATTAATGGATTTGCTACCAATGGGACTATCGAAACTGAAATATTCTTTGGTTTTCTGAAACATGGCTCTCTGACAAGAGACCCCCCCAATGGCTATCCAACTCGATGGATTCTCCATTCACCATGCTGACCAGACAGTGGAGTCGGGAAAATTGAGGGGGGGAGATGCCTCTTCATCAACAACAACTGGTGTGCTGACTCGAGTGCGGTAGAAGTGAAATAGAAGTGTCGACCCATTGTTCACCTGTCTTGGAATACCTGGTGGTCAAATGCTGACCCTTTTACCACACGAGGGAGTTTTCAGCTGTTGTATACATTCCACTTTAGGACAAGACAAATAACAATCTGGCACTTAAGAAACTGTACTATGCTATAACCATCCAGAGGCTGCTTTTCTGGTTGCCTGCGATTTTAATTCAGCATCAATAAGACACTTCCATCAACACTTCTCCCTTGCCACTAGGGGTGATACAGTCTAGAGCACTGTTATTCTACCCACAAGCAAGCATACATCCCCCGTCCGCCGTTCGGCAAATCAGATCATGACTCAGTACACCTGCTTACTGTTTACAAGCAGAAGCTCAAACAGGAATTACCCGTGACTTGCATTGTTGAGAAATGGTCTCCAGAATCAGACATTATGCTACAGGACTGCTTTGCTAGCGCTGATTGGAATATGTTTCGGGACTCTGCCGATGACATCGACAAGCTAACCACCTCCGTCATCGGCTTCATTAGGAAATGCATCGGCAACGTTGTCCCCATAGGATAGGGCTACCACACACAGAGCTATTGCAGACGACCCTGAGGCTACGGCTGAGGACAGGAACAAGTACAATAAGTCCCACTATGATCTCCACAAAGTCATCAAACGAGCAAAAGGACAATATAGGAATAAAGTGGAATCATATTACACAGGCTCCGACATGCGCCGCATGTGGCAGGGGCTACAGTCCATTACGGATTACAACGATGCCTCTCTACCAGACGAGCTCAATGCATTTTATGCACGCTTTGACAACAACAACATCGTGCCGGGTGTGAGGGCCGCCACCAACCCAGAAGATTGGGTGATCTCGCTCTTCGAGGCTGATGTGAGTAGAGTCTTGAATCAGGTCAATACCCACAAGGCCGCAGGGCCCCATGGTATTCCAGGGTGCGTTTTCAGAGCAGGCGAAGACCAGCTGGTATATTCACAGTAATTTTCAACCTCTCCTGGTCCCAGTCTGTAATCTCCACATCTTTTAAGATTACCACCATCATCCCTGTTCCCAAGAACTCTGCTATCTGTAATCGTGAAGTGCTTTGAGAGGCTGGTTATGGCACACATTAACTCCATCATCCCAGACACCCTAGATACACTCCAATTTGCATACCGTCCCAACAGATCCATCGATGAAGCAATCTCAACTGCACTCCACACTGCCCTCACCCACCTAGATACGAGGAATACCTATGTGAGAATGCTGTTCATTGACTACAGCTCAGCGTTCAACACCATTGTCCCCTCCAAGCTCGTCACCAAGCTTAGGACCCTGGGACTGAACACCTCCCTCTGCAACTGGATTCTGGACTTCCTGACAGGCCGACCCCAGGTGGCGAGCGTAGGCAACATCACCTCCACCACGCTGACACTCAACACTGGGGCCCCACAGGGGTGTGTGCTTAGACCCCTCCTGTACTCTCTGTTCACCCACGACTCCAACACCGTCATCAAGTTTGGTGACGACACGACGGTGGTAGGTTTGATCACCGGCGACCATGAGACAGCCTACAGGGAGGAGGTCAAGTTCCTCGGTGTCCAAATCCCTAATAGCTTAAAATAGTCCACACACGTGCGCAGTCGTGAATAAGGCGCGACAGCACCTCTTCCCCCTTAGGAGGTTGAAAAGGTTAGGCATGGGCCCTCAAATCCTCCAAAAGTTATACAGCTGTACCACCGAGAGCACCTTGACTGACTGCATCACTGCTTCGTATGACAATAGCACCACCCTCGATCGCCTGGCACTAGAGGGTGGTGTGGACAGCCCAGTACAGCTCCCTGCCATCCAAGACCTCTATATCAGGCGGTGTGAAAGGAAGGCCCAGAAAATCGTTAAAGACTCCAACCACCCAAGCCATAGACTGTTCTCTCTGTTTCCTCACGGCAAGCGGTACCAGTGCATCAAGTCTGACACCAACAGGCTCCTGAACAGCTTCTATCCCCATGCCATAAGACTGCTAAATAGCTAATAAAAGGGCTACAAGGACTATCTGAGTTGACCTTTTGTATTTTATTATCTCTGCACACTCACAGGGTCCTACACACTACACACACTGATACTCCAACATTCATACAAATACTCACTTGCTCACACACACATAATATGTACATACATTAATACTGACTCTACACATACCCACTCACATAGAATCATCATATACACTACTGCTACTGTTTATCATATATCCTGATGTCTAGTCACCTTACCACTATACATATTTACCTCTATCACTCCAGTATCCCTGCACATTGTAAATATGGTACTGGAACTGATCCTGTATACAGTGTTCTTCTTTCTTTTGATATTTTTTTGTTTTACCTCGTTATTTTTAGTATTACATTGTTATTGATTACTGCATTGTTGGGGTTAGAGCTTGCAAGCAAGGCATTTCACTGTACTTGTGCAGGTGGCGTTGAAACTTAAAACACAAACTTCACACTGAATGTCCACACTGAATGAACGAACAAAGGCTCGGAAGAAAATAAGGAGGTGCGCCTCCTCAACGGAAAACAATGTCCTTCTTATGTGGAGAATCCTACACGTACCAGTAGGCTGAACAAGGAGCTTCATTCAGACACCTCAGTTGAGTGATTAGGGTGCCTCTCCATGGCACACTGTCTTTGAGAAAACAACACATTTATCCAGGACTTCTCTTCCAAGTCCACATCTGCTTAATACCATGGCTAGTTTTTGGGGTAGAAATGTGCTGCCATGGGATTTTCTAATGCAAAACAAACCTTCTTGGACAAAACATACCGCTTGCATTAAGTTGTGTTATATTCTCATTCCGAAGGGTCTCTTTGCATATTGTGTGGCAGGCTGGCAAGGCTGGGCTCTGGTCCAGCTTCTCGGAGGATCCTGCCCAGAGGACCGACATGACCTGCTAAGTCTGAACCTCTGACTCTCTGACATACATAGGCCCCAGGCACCACTACATGCTGGGGTCTCTGACTCCATATTAAAGCCTGCCGTGGCACAGCACTGCACAGTCTGTTACATAATCATGAGAGAGAGAGTGAGAGGGAGCGAGAGAGAGAGAGAAATGGGAAAGGGGCAGCTAGAGATTGAGCAAAGGGAGGGAGGATGAGGAAAGAGGAGAGCAAAGAGAGAGAAAGGTGAGGGAGGGAGAGAGAGAGAGAGAGAGAGGGGAAAGGGAGGTGAGGGAAATAGACAGTATTTTTACTGCCAAACACCAGTGAAATATCACCTCCCCAGAGTGTGCCGATTTAAAAAAATGTGGAACCATTTGCATCTCAATGTGACATTCACATAGCATTGTGGGAAAAGACACATACTATATTCCAGTCAGTCGTGTGGCTTTAGAGTGCAGGTACCAGGAAGAATGTGAAATGCCAGGTAGTAGTCAACATTAAAGAGATAGTTCACCCAAATTACAGTAGTCAGGTAAACAAAGTCAGGTAAGCAAAACCATGGATTGCTGTCTTATCTTGTCCATGGATTGCTTACAGGTTAAGGAATTTAGTCATTTGGGTGAACTTTCCCTTTTATGCTGACATCAGCAGGTAGCTATAGTAAGTATATTGCCTAATATTTAGACTAGGCGTTCTATCGAAGGCAGAATATTTTATTGAAGATTTCACAGCGGTTAACTACCACTTGTCTTGCATGCCGTGAACTCTTTCCCTTCAATATCTCAAGTTCTAGTTCCTTAGCCCAGTATGTGGTTTGTGTAAGATAAAATGTGTGTGTGTGTGTGTGTGTGTGTGTGTGTGTGTGTGTGTGTGTGTGTGTGTGTGTGTGTGTGTGTGTGTGTGTGTGTGTGTGTGTGTGTGTGTGTGGTGGGCGACCACAAAGAGTTGGAGTTGAACTCTATCCACACAGGGTCACGCTAGCCTCCCTAAATCCAACGGATTAATCTAATGTGAAGGTCTTACGCGGTCTTCCCTCAAGACAATTTGCAGTGGGGGAACGTTCAAATATTGACCAGCGAGTGTCCATTGCAAAATCCCTCTGGGAACGTTCTGGGAACGTTGTGCTAGTCCGTGGCGGATAAATGAGCGGTGAGCCCCCTTCTAAAATCTGTCTGGGATAAACCGAGATTCCTCCATGGTCCGCCGAGCGTGTCTTTTCCAGGGTTGGAAACAAGACTGATGGGATTTCCATGTTTGAAGGCAGAGAGAAAGAGAGCTAGAGAGAGAGAGAGAGAGAGAGAGAGAGCTAGAGAGAGAGAGAGAGTGATAGAGAGAGAAAGAGAGAGAGAGCGATAGAGAGAGAAAGAGAGAGAGAGAGATCTGTAGCGCGAAGGGGTCGGAAGAGAAAATAAAAATAGAAAGCATCCACTGTATATCATATGTGTGGCAGGGGGGTTGTGTGTAGTGACTGTGTGTGTGTGTGTGTGTGTGTGTGTGTGTGTGTGTGTGTGTGTGTGTGTCCATGTGAATACATGTTTGCTGTACTCATACTCACATGCACATTGGCCCATGCCTCTCCACATGGCACTCTCCATGATGCAGACAGTATCTCGGAGGGCATTCTGCAACGAGGCCAAACATGTGTTTCAACAACAACCCTCTCTCATCGTACAGAGCCGGTTGAGACCAGGGCAACGTCCCAAATCACACCCCATTCCCTTTGTAGTGCACTACTTTTGATGGGTCCTGGTCAACATAGTGCACTACATTAGGGTACCATTTGGGATGCATACCAGCTCTTTTGGTGTAAACGATTCTTCCAATCTCCTCTCCGCCCCCCTTCTCTCCTTCTCTTGACACCACCTGTTAATCATGTCCACACCTAGGAAATGGGAAATATGATCCACGCATCCACAATGTTTCTCTGACATCACGACATGCCTGGCAGAGAGACAGGGAATTGCCTCCGGAGAGCAAAGTGGAAAAACCTCTGAAAATGTATTTTCTGAAAAACCTCTTTAGTGAGAGTGTCAACACGTTACAGGTTTTTCCTGGCCCTCTCTTCCTTCACAACTGCTTTTGTCGCTACCTTTCTCTCTCTCTTCCCTTACAGGAACAACACATGGTTTCACATGTGGAAACGTGTTATGGGAACACTTCTCGAGTTCACTTGTGAAATGCATGTTTTTTTTCTTCCTGAAGCGATGCTCACCTCTCTCTCTCTCTCTGTGTCTCTCTCCTCACTTTCGTCTCAACAGCATTGCTTATCTGGATTGTTCAAGTGTTGGAAATTTTATCTCAGACCTGAATCCACTTAATCCTCCAATCACTGTATGGAGCGATTTGTCCAATCCCTAATCGTGTCACACCCAGGGTTGCATTTCAGGTGGATTCCAACCAAATGGGCGGTTCCGTTTGGTTTAATTTCTCGAAGGCAACAGAAAAGCTGAGGTTTTGAAGATTTTGGCACTGCACAGAATGACCTATGAGGTGTGCTTTGAAGGCAGAATTGCTGTAGTTGAGAATGTCATTACAGCCAAAGTTGGCACATTTGAGAGCCACAAATGGAACAGAGTAAAGTTGGGAAAATAATAATACATTGGAAATGCAAAGATGGACCTTTACAGTGGGAGCCAGGAGAACTTTATTAATCCCCCCCAACACCCTCCACCCCATTTGACAGACCATGTAACATAAGAAAAAGGGAGACAATATGAAAGACCGTTCAAGTACTGCAATTCAAAAATATTGGAGGAAACAGTCTAAGCTGAGACGTCCAGTTGGAGGAAAGACGAAGATAGAGTATGGGTGTGAGAGAGACAAAGAGAGAGAGGGAGACATAGAGGGTGTGAGAGAGAGAGAGAGAGAGAGAGAGAGAGAGAGAGAGAGAGAGAGAGGTGTGAGAGAGTGTGATAGAAAGAGAGAGAGAGAGAGAGAGAGAGGACAAAGTATAGTAGAAGCAGTCAAACGTTACCATGGCAGCTGGACTCGTCAGAGTCAAAGGGTAGACAGTCAACGATCTGGTCACAACGCTTCTGGAGCGGGACACAACTGGACGAACTCTCGCACACCAGAGACCCCAACGCACACTGTTTGAGCGCTGGGGAGGAAGAGGGAGATAGAGGAGCGAGAGATGGAGAAAGTGAGCTCTGTTTTCAATAACTTTCAGTGTATTATTTAACACAATAGTGCTAAGAGAAGAGGAGCGTTCACACTGGTTTAAATGAAACTATTTCATCATCCAAAATCATGTACAACTGAGTATGAGTGCGAAGGTGTGGCTGTGAAAACACTTATGGATTCTAACTGTAAATGTCATGTTCTGGCACCGTATTTTTCTTATGTAATTACAGGGTAACGACACACGTGCGCACGCACACACACACATAATCCCCACCTACACGCACACACACACAATCCCCCCCTCAACACACACAGGTAAGGACCCTTACGGCAGCTGTATTCATCCTCTCCATAGGGGCAGTCAGAGACTCTATCGCATCGTAGTAGGGAGGGGAGACAGGTGTTGTCAAAACACTGGTACTGGTCAGGGTGTGGACAGTGGTCCTGGGGGGGCAGGGTGCCTGGGACCAGGCTGGGACACTGCTCCTCATCTGACTGGTCAGCACAGTCCTCCTCCCCATCACACCTCCAGGACAGAGGGACACACTGGAAGGAGTGGACACACTGGAACTGACCCGCGCCACAGGTCAGAGGCTCTGGAGTCACAGGACCTGTGAGAAAACACACATGGGAGTTGATGTTGTCTTTAATGGTCCAGCTATTACACATGAACAAACACAACAATGCTAATGTTCTCTATGATCCTCATGTCTGCGTCCCAAATGGCACCTTATTACCCCTAGGGCATGTAGGGCTTTGGTCAGAAGTAGTGCCCAAAAACGGGTGCCATTTCAGCCGCATCCCATGTGAGAGGTGACTGTATACAGCTGAGGAGAGGAAGCGGAGGAAGCTACAGTAGCTAGAGGAGGGAAGGGGAGGGAGGGGGTGTGTGAAAACAACACAATACAAATGTAATTGCTTTTCTCCCCCATTGCTCTCTCCTCTCTCCCAGCGACAAACCCAGACTCCACAGTGAATTTATACAGGCCCGCAGGTCAACAGGCTTCATTAGTTCACTACACTACTCTACTCTCCCCCTGGCACAATGGAACCCGTTTATTGTGAGGGAGGGAGGGAGGCAGGGAAGAGGAGAGAGAGATGTGCACATCAGAGGAAATGGCAGGAATGTAGGGTGTCAAGTTGGGTAAAGGAAAGGAAAGGAGCAGAGGGAGGAGGAGAGAACGGAAGAGAGCAAATATAACCGAGGAGTGAAATGGGGAAGGGAGAGCGAGAGAACATGACAAAGAGAAGAGAACTCTTACCTCCCACCACACACTCAGTGGTAAAGGAGATGTCATCCAGGGCGATGTCCGTCCACACGTCACCCCCCACTTCTGCCTGGAAGGTCACTCTGAAGGGGGTTGTGTTGGACAGGATCACACTTGCGTAGGACCACCGGTCGCCATGGTTACCATTGGCGGCCCACATTAACAGGCGGGTTCCGCTTGAGCCGACAGTGTAGACCTGAGTGACACGCCAGTGAGATTACAGCACTATAAATGTCACTTAGCTGTGGCTTAACAAGGGACACACACACTTTTGTAACAACCACAGAGCGTGGAGGACAGGGATCCACGACTCCAGTTAAGTTATTTATTTTTGTAAATATATACAGTACCAGTCAAAAGTTTGGACAAACCTACTCATTGAAGGGTTTTTCTTTATTTTTACTATTTTCTACATTGTAGAATAATAGTGAAGACATCAAAACTATGAAATAACACATATGAAATCATGTAGTAAACAAAAAAGTGTTAAACAAATCAAAATGTATTTTAGATTTTAGATTCTTCAAAGTAGCCACCCTTTGCCTTCATGACAGCTTTGCACACTCCTTGCCTTCTCTCAACCAGCTTCACCTGGAACGCTTTTCCAACAGTCTTGAAGGAGTTCCCACATATGCTGAGCACTTGTTGGCTGCTTTTCCTTTACTCAGCGATCCAACTCATTCCAAACCATCTCAAATGGGTTGAGGTCGGGTGATTGTGGAGGCCAGGTCATCTAATGCAACACTCCATCAGTCTACTTCTTGGTCAAATAGCCCTTACACAGAAAGGGGGTGTGTTGGGTCATTGTCCTGTTGAAAAACAAATGATAGTCCCACTAAGCGCAAACCAGATGGCAAATCGCTGCAGAATGCTGTTGTAGCCATGCTGGTTAAGTGTGCCTTGAATTCTAAATAAATCACTGACAGTGTCAACAGCAAACCATCCCCACACCATCACACCTCCTCCATGCTTCACGGTGGGAACTACACATTCGGAGATCATCCGTTCACCTACTCTGTGTCTCACAAAGACACAGTGGTTGGAACCAGAAATCTCACATTTGGACTCATCAGACAAAAGGACAGTGCATGTCAGAGCAAAAACCAAGCTATGAGGTCAAAGGAATTGACTGTAGAGCTCCAAGATAGGATTGTGTCGAGGCACAGATCTGGGGAAGGGTACCAAGAAATGTCGGCAACATTGAAGGTCCCCAAGAACACAGTGGCCTCCATTTTTAAATGGAAGAAGTTTGGAACCACCAAGACTCTTCCTAGAGCTGGCCGACCGGCCAAACTGAGCAATCGGGGGAGAAGGGCCTTGGTCAGGGAGGTGACCAAGAACCCGATGGTCACTCTGACAGAGGTCCAGTGTTCCTCCGTGGAGATGGAAGAACCTTCCAGAAGTACAACCATCTCTGCAGCACTTCACCAATCTGGCCTTTATGGTAGAGCAGCCAGACGGAGGCCACTCCTCAGTAAAAGGCACATGACAGCCCACTTGGAGTTTGCCAAAAGGCACCTAAAGGACTCTCAGATCATGAGAAACAAGATTCTCTGGTCTGATGAAACCAAGATTGAACTCTTTGGCCTGAATGCCAAGCATTACGTGTGGAGGAAACCTGGCACCATCCCTACGGTGAAGCATGGTGGTGGCAGCATCATGCTGTTGGGATGTTTTTCAGCGGCAGGGACTGGGAAACTAGTCAGGATCGAGGAAAAGATGAATCGAGCAAAGTACAGAGATATCCTTGATGAAAACATGCTCCTGAGTCCTCAGGACCTCAGACTGAAGCAAAGGTTTGCCTTCCAACAGGACAGCGACCCTAAGCACACAGCCAAGACAACGCAAGAGTGGCTTCGGGACAAGTCTCTGAATATTCTTGAGTGGCCAAGCCAGAGCCCGGACTTGAACCCGATGGAACATCTCTGGAGAGACCTGAAAATAGCTGTGCAGCAACGCTCCCCATCCAACCTAACAGAGCTTGAGAGAATCTGCAGAGAAGAATGGGAGAAACTCCCCAAATACAGGTGTGCCAAGCTTGTAGCATCATACCCAAGAAGACTCGAGGCTCTAATCGCTGCCAAAGGTGCTTCAACAAAGTTTTGAGTAAAGGGTCTGAATGCGTATGTAAATATGATTTCTAAAAACCTGTTTTTGCTTTGTAATTATGACGTATTGTGTGTAGATTGATGAGGGAAAAAATGGTCAATTTTAGAATAAGGCTGTAAGGTAACAAAATGTGCAAAAAGGCAAGCGGTCTGAATACTTTCCGAATGCACTGTATTTGCCATATATTTTAACTGTGCTGTGATGTTTTATAAAAGTTCTGAAACGTTCTATTCTCATAGTTTCTACAGATTGTAAATTAAAGATAAACATATTTGCTCAGGGTATTATTATATTATTGATAGATTGACTATGACTTTTTAAATGACCCAGCAGTGCAATTTGCAAAGTTAGCTCCAGGTAAATGTTGCAATTCTTTAGCCATTCCTGAACATCAAAAACAAGCTACATATGGACTGTACCAAAACAAATGATCTAATAATGCTGTCTCTTTGCAGCAAAATCTGCAGAGCTGGGAAGGTTGTGTGTGTGTGTGTCTGTCCGTCCGTCCGTCCGTCGATATTTTTTATCAATTAGTATATTTGAGTTTAACCATAATATTTGTTCTATCTTTTCTGGTGGATTAAACTGATATTGCAACGAACTTCAGTTTTATCCACTGAAAAAGACAGAACAAATATTACAACAAAATTATTTATTAAGGCATGACGTAAAGGGGAAATTCAGGTTATTACTACTTAATGTTAGATAGTTCTTCAGCCTGAAAGTAGTCTTTCGGCAAGGAGAATCGGTAGTCCATGGTTCGGTTTTCCTAAAACAGCTAGCTTCATAACAAAGGAAGTTATGGGGGAACCATCTATGTAAAATACTGAACTACCTTTAAGCTTTCCTCCTACCTTTAACGTCCCCATCCTGTCTGATCCATGCATGTAGAACCAGAATCGTAGGTGACATAGGCCAATACTGGCTGGGAATGGGTTCCGCGTTGTAACCTTGGCGATGTCACCTTCTCTTTCTGTGGCAGAGTGCACATACAGAAACTTCCCTTCTCCACCTGTAGATCATGGAGAGAAATATGGAACTACATACGTCTCTAGTCATTTCTCCAGTTGTGAGTCAAATCAAATGTGTTGGAGACTAGCTATGCTTATAGGTTCAAACTCAGACCCAGAATATTTCCTGATAAAGTGATATGACAACTCTCTGCCCTAAATGTGAACAGCATCGGACCACCCAAAACAACTGGAAGCCAAAGAACATTTTGTGAAGACAGTGTTACTGTCTAAAAGCCTGTTTCCTGCAGACATGCAGTGCTGAGAGGATTCTTCTGATCTGCTTTTATTTAGTCTCTTAGACTGAGACTGAGAGGCCACTGAGGCGACGCCAGAACTAAGTGGGAGTTTTCCACATGAGCTAGAGGAGATTTGGGGTTGTCTCAATGCGTGGTGAGTCCCACACCACAATATTCCCACCTGAAATACTGTACTTCCCTGGAGAATCTTCTAGAATCTTTAAAGTTCTTTATTCCTCATTTCTGTCTCTTTCATTCTAGGAAAGAGCTGTGTGCTGGTTTTTATTGTCTTCTAAACTTTTAATTAGATTTTAAATCAACGGTAAATCAGCTAATGCAAGACTTGTGGATGCATGTCCTCTCCACCCCTACCATTCTGATGGTGTGTTACTCATTTTCTTTGTGTGATGTTCTGTATTCTCTCTATTCTCTATTGTAGAGTATCTAAGCAGTGTGTGCGCGTGCGTGCGTGCGTGTGTGTGCGTGTGTGTTGCCTTAATGTGTGTATGTGATACGGCTGGCTAGGCCCATTGATCTGCCTCCCCAGTGAGATCATAAGGTCAGCCTGTGCCACAGAGCCTGGTGTCCACATTCATCTCCACGATCAATGAGTTGGGTGGCCAGTCACTACGAGCTACATCCCAAATGGCAACCTACAATCGTTGTTATAGTGGAACACATTCATCCAGAATGTATAGCATTTTGTGTCCATACACTATTCCCTATATAGTGCACTACCTTGGACCAGAGCCTTAAGGGAATAGTTTGTGGACACAATATGCTATACATTCTGGATGAATGTGTTCCACTATAACAACAATCGTCCTTGTAAAGTTCATGGGTCGACTTGTTGTGATGTAATGCATCATTTGATGGTGTAAAGGTCGGCTTTCTACTTGGTGTGTGTGACCCAGCACACATAAACACACACAAACAGGCATAGAAAGTCACACTCACACACACACACACACACACACACACACACATACACACACACACACACACACTCTTCCAGGCTAACACTAGCCTGGGCAGCCGTGTTCTTTTAACAGTACACAATCCAAACAGCTGTAAATACCCCTTTAGATTCCTAATAAATAGAAGAATGCCTGAATTTCCTGTGCGGAAATCCTCTCATTGCCACAGGAACATTGTCAATCTGCTCCAATGCTTTTGGAGCGTCTTAAATCTGCCACAGAAGATTGCATTCTGTGTGGTATACAGAACTAATAAGTAATAGACTCCCTGAACTCAGGCACACAGGCAGAATGATAGTCCATGGGTGTGTCCCAAATGGCACCCTGTTCCCTTTTGTAGTGCACTACTTGGACCAGGGAACATAGGGCCCTGGTCAAAAGTAGAGCACTGTATATGGAATAGGGTGGGGCGCATTTGGGACGCATCCCACTACTGTAGTGGTATAGAACCCAGAGTTTTCCCTGGAAACGTGATCTGTTAGTTACGGCCTATTTGTCCTCTTCAGGTCATTTGGTGCAGAACAATTCAAGTTATATGCTATTCTACCTGTTCAGACCATGTGCACTCAGAACAAATGCTGGGTTGTTTTAATGACCCAACTGCAGGGTTGCATGCATTGGGGAACATTAGTTGGGTTGTTTTCTTTAAAAATAGCAAGGTTGGGTTGTTCATGCTGGGTTGTTGATGCCAGGTTATTGAGATATCTGTTCAGATCAGAAAACTAAAGGCGTGGTTTAGAGGTGGCGTGGCATTTAGGGGGCGGTTCATCTGTTCTGTTATATTGTTAACATACGTTCAGGTTGAACACTGACAGTTTTGTAGCTTTAATGAAGTTCCATAAAAACCAATGCAATCCCAATGTTGGGATATTTACCACTTTGTTACAATATGTAAGTAATGATATTACGAATATAACGGAATATATAAGGTATAAAAAGTATTTAATGGAAAATTGAAATGTGCACTGTACCAACTTAACGTGGTGATCAAGAATGACATTTACTCTCACGGGTGGCAAAAAATAACTATCTGAAAGCCACGCCCCTAATAAGCCATGCCTCCTGTAAATAACATTGCATTAAAAAGACCCAGCTGCTGGGTCAGCCCAGCATGAAAGTGATATATCTCAATTGATGGTTAAATGAACCCATGTTTGGGTAATCCCAACAACCCAACATGTTGGGTTATTCACGCAACCTAACTGGCTGGGTCAAAATAACCCAGCGTGTGTTCTGTCCAATATTTACCCAGCGCTGGGTTACCAAATTTTAACCCAGCTTTTTTAAGAGCGTGGTCAGTAAAATCTCATGTCCAAGGAGGGCAGTACTGACCAGGGCTGTGGTCAAAGGGGGGTCCAGTTCCTGGGTTGTCTCTCCTCTGACCAATCCTCCAGTCAAGGTCATCATCAGGGTCCTGAGTCAGCTGGCAGGTCTCCTCCCACATGTCCTTTGGCATGTCAAAGTTACAGGCACCTGGTAGGCCTACAATGTGGCCTGGGAGCGAGAGAGAGATTGGGAAGAGGGAGGAAGAGCGAGAGAGCGAGAAAGAGAGAAAGACAGAGAGGGCAAAGAAATAGCAAAGTTGCAGATGATTCCTTAATAGCTCTCAATTGTACAGTTCAGTACTCCCTAGTTCTGGTCCAGGGCGTTACCTGCGGCTTGCTGACGCTGAGCCATCAGCAAGCCGCACGTAACGCCCTGGACCAGAGCTAGCTCTACTCACCACAGTCTACCTCATCCGACTCGTCTGCACAGTCGGCCTTGCTGTCACACACCAGGTGGGACTCGATGCAGTCACCGCTCTGGCACACAAAGTCTGTGACCGCCGGACATGACGCTGGCACCATTGCACCTGGACAACACACAGACACACAAACACGCGTGCACACGTTCAAAACATACACTGATGTCTTTTATCATAACAAGACAGGCTTTGCTTGTTTTCTCTGTTAGAGGCTGCTTCTGCTGTGAGCCAACTACAAAGCTGAACGTACACCCCCCCATAGTGGGTCAAAAGACAATGTTTCTGAATAAGAATCAGATTGTGTGTGCTGAGATGAGGTGAAGCTCTGGATGACAGTGTTCTCAAGGTGTGTGCCAGAGAATTTGAGCAGCCAGGAAGCTTACAGAGCAACACACACACCTCTGTGTTAAATTCAGGACCGGTTACACAACAACAAACTAGGACTACAATAAAAGTATCCTCCTGCAGCTCAGCCACTTGTTTGAGAAGAGGGAGTGCAGAACACGAGAGACGGGGATCAGGTGGATCAGAGCTGTGTGTGTATGTCAAAGGTGCTTGTACAAAGTATTGACTCAGGGGTGTGAATATCTATGTAAATTAGATATTTCCGTAATTTAGATTTCAATAAATTTGCAAAGATAAAAAAAAAAAATGTTTTTACTTTGTCATTACGGGGTATTGTGTGTTGATGGGTGTGAATTATTGTATTTTTTATTCATTTTGAACTCAGGCTGAAACACAACAAAATGTGGAATAAGTCAAGGGTATGAATACTTTCTGATGGCACTGTAAATTACAGAGTGAAAAGAAGGAAGTGTGTACAGAATAAAAATATTCAAAAACATAACTCCTGTTTGCATTAAGGCATGAAAGTAATACTCATGGTGGTGGCTAAATCATGTTATGGGTATGCTTGTCATCGGCAAGGACTAGGGAGTTTTTTAGGGTAAAAATAAATAGAGCGAAGTACAGGCAAAATCCTAGAAGAAAACCTGGTTCTGTCTGCTTTTCAACAGACACTCTGAAACAAATTCACTTTCAGCACGACAATAACCTAAAACACAAGGCCAAATATACACTGGAAGTTGCTTACCAAGATGACGTTGAATGTTCCTGAGTGGCCTAGTTACAGACATAAATCGGCTTGAAAATCTATGGGAAGTATTGAAAATGGTTGTCTAGCAATGGTCAACAACCAACTTGACAGAGCTTAAAGAGTTAAAAGAAAAAAAAAAAGGGCAAATATTGTACAATCCAGGTGTGCAAAACTCTTAGAGATTTATCCCAACAGACTCACAGCTGTAATCGCTGCCAAAGGTGATTCTAACATGTTTTGACTCAGGAGGTTGAATACATATCTAATCAATATTAGTGTGCTATTTTTCATCAATCTTTAAAAAAATATATAATATGTTTTTCCATTTTGACATTGCAGAGTATTCTGTGTAGATAAAAAAAAGACAAATAAATCCATTTTAAGCGCAATTCGTAACACAACAAAATGTGGAAAAAGTCGAGGAGTGTGAATATTTTCTGAAGTCACCTCCATCGAGGCTACAGAAACATGGAAAAACCCCATTGCACGTTGATAAGCAAAGACAAACCTGACTATTTTAATTCAACGTCTATAGAACTTGAAAAATGAGAGCATGAGCAATTTGAGAGCAGACTGGGTTTGAGTTAATAACGCTTGTTTGATGAAAGTGTGTGTGTCTGTTTGTGTGTGACTGTGTGTTGGAGGGAGCATTGCAGGGGTCTGGACAGTTGCCACACATTGCAAGGCCCTCTGCCAGCCCCTGCTTAATGTAAGGTTGATCTAATGTGGAATACCTGTCTGTAGCAGAGCCTCCTAATAAAAAGCAATGGCTTTAGACTAAAATACAACAGGGTTGTATTCAGTAGGAACCAAACGGAAGCAAGCTGAAATGGGGAAGGACCTACTTGAATATACTACTACATTATTCTCTTGGTTACACTATTCTCTTGGTTATACTACTACACTATCCTAATGGTTATACTACTACACTATTCTCTTGGTTATACTACTACACTATTATCTTTTCTCCATATCATTACTACTAAATAACTGATTTAATCTGAGAAAATGAAGACGTTTTGATGTTGGTTTTGATGATGTGTCTGTCTGGTGGTGGGGGGGTGTTACAGATTCAAGCAGGTGGCTTATATTCTTCACACAGCAGCTGGTGTGTTGAGTGTGTCAGACTGCCAAATTTCTCCATTGCCAAGATCATCCAACCACCTAACAGGTGTGGCGTGTCAAGAAGCTGATTAAACAGCCTGATCATTACACAGGTGCACCTTGTGTTTGGGACAATAAAAGGCCACTCTAAAATGTGTAGTTTTGTAACACAGCACAATGACACAGATGTCTCAAGTTTTGAGGGAGCGTGCAATTGGAATGCTGACTGCAGGAATGTCCACCAGAGCTGTTGCCAGAGAATTGCCTGTTAATGTCTCTAACATAAGCCGCCTCCAACGTCGTTTTAGAGAATTTGGCAGTACGTCCAACCGGCCTCACAACCACAGACCATGTGTATGACATTGGGAGGGCAAGCAGTTTGGTGATGTTAACGTTGTAAATTCTCGCCCATGGTGGAGGTGGGGTTATGGTATGGGTAGGCATAAGCTATGGACAACGAACACATATGGGTTTTGCATTTGTCAATTTGAATGCACCATGCCCATTTTTTAAGGTACACTACATGACCAAAGGTATGTGGACACTTGTATGTGGACACCTGTATGCAGGTGGGCTCCCGAGTGCTGCAGCGGTCTAAGACACTGCAGTACCTGGTTCAAATCCAGGCTGCATCACATCCGGCCGGGGTAGGCTGTCATTGTAAATAAGAATTTGTTCTTAACTGACTTGCCTAGTTAAATAAAGGTTAAATAAAATACATGAAATAAAAAGGTGCCCACAAAAGTATGTGGACACCTGCTCATTGAGCATCTCATTCCAAAATCATGGGCATTAATGTGGAGTTGGTCCCCGCTTTGCTGCTATAACAGCCTCCACTCTTCTGGGAAGGTTTTCCACTAGATGTTGGAACATTGCTGCAGGGACTTGCTTTCTTTCAGCCACAAGCGCATTAGTGAGGTTGGGCACTGATGTTGGGCAATTAGGCTCGCAGTCAGCATTCCAATTCATCTCAAAGGTCTTCGATGGGGTTGAGGTCAGGGCTCTGTGCAGGCCAGTCAAGTTCTTCCACACCGATCTCAACAAACCATTTCTGTATGGACCTCGCTTTGTGTATGGGGGCATTGTCATGCTGAAACAGGAAAGGGCCTTCCCCAAACTGTTGCCACAAAGTTGGAAGCACAGAATTGTCTAGAATGTCATTGTATGATGTATCGTTAAGATTTCCCTTCGCTGGAACTAAGGGGCCTAGTCCGAACCATGAAAAACAGCCCCAGACCATTATTCCTCCTCCACCACACTTTAGTCTTGGCACTACACATTTGAGCAGGTAGCGTTCTCCTGGCATCCGCTAAACCCAGATTCGTCCGTCGGACTACCAGATGGTTAAGCGTGAATCATCACTCCAGAGAATGCGTTTCCACTGCTCCAGAGTCCAATGGTGGCGAGCTTTACACCACTCCAGCCAATGCTTGGCATTACTCCTGGTGATCTTAGGCTTGTGTGCAGCTGCTCGACCATGGAAACCCATTTCATGAAGCTCCCTGACGAACAGTTCTTATGTTGACAGGTGATTTTTATGCGATTCAGCACTCAGCAGTGCCGTTCTGTGAGCTTGTGTGGCCTACCACTTTGCAGCTGAGCCGTTGTTGCTCCTAGACGTCTCTAATTCACAATAACAGCACTTACAGTTGACCAGGGCAGCTCTATCAGGGCAGAAATTTGAACTGACATGTATGACGGTGCCACGTTGAAATGAGCTCTTCGGTAAGGCCATTTTACTGCCAATGTTTGTCTGTGGAGATTGCATGGTTGTGTGCTTGATTTTATACCCCGTCAGCAATGGGTGTGGCTGAAATAGCCAAATCCCCTAATTTGAAGGGGTGTCCACATACTTCTGTATTTATAGTGTATCTACCTAGATAGTTATTTCTTGATTTCTTGTTTAGATCTTTTTTTATTATTTGAGGATTTGTATTGTATTTGCAAGACATTCTACTGCACTGTTGGAGCTAGTAACATAAGCATTTTGCAACACCTGCCATAACACCTGCAAATATGTGTACGCTTTCCAATACATCTTGATTTGATTTGATTTGAAGAGAATTGCGCATTTAAATGCTGCTGGACTACTTCAATGTCTTTTATCCACATTATTAAAAGTGAATCTAGCCTCAGGTGCTAGTCTGGCCTTTTGTTGCTTTTCTCTACAGATTTCAATGGGTTCAACTCCAATTTCAAGGCATAGAATCTGACATGACTTAAAAATAATTCAATTTATTTTCATGCCAGGGAATTATATATTTATTTCCACGTTGTCAGAGGATCCCGGGAGCTTCGTAGGAACTAGCCAATGAACTTCTGTTCACTTCTAATTAACTTGTACATTTTAATCCCTGATTCTTGGGGTAATGGTTTTTAGAGTCATGTTCTGTGTCCAGAACATCTTCAAAGACAAGACTAGAGCGAGCCTTTCCAAGAGAAAGTTACATTGTGCATTGCAGAACAGTGTCAGTACCAAGAGTAACTCTAGGAGTAACTCCTAGCACAAGGAGTAACAAATCCAATCCTGATAGGAGATTCCCGAGAAAGACAGTACACACCTGACGTGTGTATTAAAATATAAGATAGAGATGAATACAAGATATACGATGTGATATAAGTCCTGATGAGACTGAGGCTGTCCTAATATGGACACCGTAGAACCTGTTATACAGTATACGTTCACGTTGTGGATGCATGGCTCACTTACTGGGGTCACAGTCTGTGAACTGGAGGTCATCCAGCGCAGCCCCTCCGCTCACGTCTCTGGAGCGTATCCCCTCGAAGATCACTTCAAAGTTCCTCAACTTCCGCAGGGGAACCTCCGCCCGGTTCCACTCCTCCCCCTGGTTCCCCGTCTTGTTCCACACCTCCGTCACCCCATTGTTCTCAGTCTGTGGAGAGGTGGAGAGGTCAGGCGTAAAGAGGTCAAACACAATGTTCCATAGCGTACATTGGTACGCTGTCCAGATTAACAACTCCTGCTGAGGCTGTCATAATATGGACGCTGCACATTGATTATTCTATCGCAAGGCTCTCCAACCCTGTTCCTGGAGAGCTACCGTCCCGGAGGTTTTCGCTCCAACCCTAATCTCACACACCTGATTTGAATAATTAGCTGGTTGATAAACTGAATTAGGTTAGTTACAACTGGGGTTGAAACAAAAACCTACAGGAGGGTAGTTCACCAGGAACAGGGTTTGAGAGCCCTGTTCTATAACCTATATACTGTATATAAATGACCCACTCTGAGTCATTCAAAAGTGACTTATATGAAAATGTACAGCACTGCTGATTATTTTGTAATGTAATCATACAGAGCCCAGATCATTCAATCACATACAGTATGGAGGAGTACAGAATATGAGGTTGCATTGAATTGAGGCCGAGTTATGGAACGCTTTCCGCCACTGAGTAGCACGGAGGTCATTTAAGAAGAGTCATTATAGTCAGATTAGCATAACATCACAGTAATGAATGCTCTTGCCCTTAGACCTCCTATTAAATCTGTAACGGGCCGGTTCTCTCCCAGGCTGAGTCTCAAATCGCACCCTATTCCATAGGGCTCTGGTCAAAAGTAGTCTGCCATTTAAGGAGTAGGGTGCCATTTGGGACTCAACCCCAGTCATCTTTAATGTATTAGACTCATGCCACATATGGAACAGATTAAAAGCCAGGCCAAATGGCATTAGTTGGGAAATCCTTTCTGTCTTTTCCCATGGTACTGCAGAGGCACTGAATGATATCTAATAATGTTGAAATTATGAATGCGACTTAGAGCGGGGTACTGTATATCATGACAGGCTAGATTATCAGGTTTTGGACATAATGCTGTGGAGTAGCAGTTGGACACCTCCCCAGTCAAATCAGGCAAAATGTCATTAAACATGCTAATGTTAGTTTAGGGACAAGAGGTTTTCCTGACTGTGTGTGTGTTTAAACCAGACCCTAGGGTATAATAGGTGAAGTGTTCAGGAAAATCTCTGGGCCCTAGTTATTCTGTTTTAATCAACTATGTTAGATTATAGATACATAAGTATTTGTTGTTTCTTATATTTGCTCCACCCACACAGTAATAAAGAAAATCCCATTCAGTTGTCCAATCAGGCCTAATTATGCTTACGGGGTAATTTCTTTGTCCCTCTGCGATTAAAGGGGTAATTTGGGATTCAGTGGTCACTCCACTTAAAACTATATATATATATTTTTTTTTTAAGAAATCGATATACTAATCCTATATTACCCCTTTAATGCAGTAGGAAAGTTGGTCTCAGTGGTGTAGTGGGGGCTATACGCAGGAATAAGCCACATACACACTTTCTTTTCAGTGGGTATTGTGTATACTCACTTCTTAATCCTCACTGATGCATATCAAAGTAGTGTAGTGGATGTATACAGTACGCTGTATCAATTATTTAGTACAATAGAGAACTCATGCACAAAGTAGCCAACACATCGCAAAGCACATAGCCTAGTTTTAGGGTCAAGTAGCAAGAGAAGGCTGTTCTCAACTGGTTGTGCAACCTGGTCTTAGAGCGTTTAGTATTATTCTGTACGTAAATCCGAGGCCCTCCATTTAGGTTGATATTTTCCGTTTGATATGGTTACATAAAACAGATGGTTACTTAAGGCAAAAACGAAAGGAGGGTGGTTGGTTCGGGGTAGATGGGTGGGCTTATAATGTGAACGTCTAGCAACCAAAAGGTTGCGAGTTTGAATCTCATCACGGACAACTTTAGCATTTTACCTAATTAGCAACTTTTCAACTACTTACTACTTTTTAGCTACTTTGTATGTTAGCTAACCCTTCCCCTAACCCTTACCTGAATCCTTTTAGCCAACCCTTCCCTTAACCTTAACCCTAACCTTAACCCTTTAACCTTATTTCCAAAACGTAACCCTAACCTCGAGCCTAGCTAAGCCAGCTAACATTAACCACCTAGCTAAAATTCCAACTGAGCAATCAGTGTCAAACTGAGCAATTGGGGGAGAAGGGCCTTGGTCAGGGAGATGACCAAGAACCCGATGGTCACTCTGACAAAGCTCCAGAGTTCCTCTGTGGAGATGGGAGAACCTTTCAGAAGGACAACCATCTCCGCAGCACTCCACCAATCAGACCTTTATGGTAGAGTGGCCAGACAGAAGCCACTCTTCAGTAAAAGGCACAGTCAGGATCGAGGGAAAGATGAACAGAGCAAAGTATAGAGAGATGGAGAGACCTGAAAATAGCTGTGCAACGACGCTCCCGATGCAACCTGACAGAGCTTGAGAGGATCTGCAGAGAATAATGGGAGAAACTCCCTAAATACAAGTTTGCCAAGATTGAAGCGTCATTCCCAAGAAGACTCGAGGCTGTAATCGCTGCCAAAAGTTGCTTCAACAAAGTACTGAGTAAATGGTCTGAATACTTATGCAAATGTGATAGTTTTTTATTTGTAATAAATTAGCAAAAATAAATAAAACCTGTTTTTGCTTTGTCATTATGGGATATTGTGTGTAGATTAAAACAATTTAATAAATTTTAGAATAAGGCTGTAATGTTACAAAATGTGGGTAAAGTGAATGGGTCTGAATATTTTATGAATGCACTGTACATACCATACGAAACGTAACATACCATACTAAATGGAGTGTCTCGGATTTACATACAGAAAAATATGAAATGCTCTGAGACCAGGTTAGGTTGTAGCATGGAGCATCTTAAAGACCGACATCGGTAGCCAGTAGAGTAGGTGGGAAAGACATTTCAGCTTATGAAATCAACCAGTAAATGCTAACTAAGGCAACAATGGGTATTTGGTATTTTGGTATTTTATTAGGGTCCCCATTAGCTGTTGCAAAAGCAGCAGCTACTCTTCCTGGGGTCCACCTTAAACAAGAAACACAATACAGAATTACATAATACAGAACATCAATAGACAAGAACAGAACTACATTAAAAAAAAGGAAGGCACACATTGCCTACATATCAATGCATATACACAAACTATCTAGGTCAAATAGGGGAGAGGCGTTGTGCCGCAAGGTGTTGCTTTATCTGGGGTTTTTTAAACCAGGTTTGCTGTTTGAGAAATATGAGATGGAAGGAAGTTCCCTGCAATTAGGGCTCTATATAATACTGTACGCTTTCTTGAAATTGTTCTGGATTTGGGGACTGTGAAAAGACCCTTGGTGGCATGTCTGGTGGGAAAAGTGTGTGTGTCAGAGCTGTGTGTAAGTTGACTATGCAAACAAGTTGGGATTTTCAACACATTGATGTTTCTTATGAAAAGAAGAAGTGATGCAGTCAGTCTCTCAACTCTTAGCCAAGAGAGACTGGCGTGCATAGTATTTATATCAGCCCTCTGATTACAATCAAGAGCAAAACGTGGCGCTCTGCTCTGGGTATGCAAACCAGTTATTGAAAAAGTTTGGTCTGAAGTCTTGGTTGAATCTTTGCGTTGCACAATACAGTCATCATGCACTGAACAAAAAACCTTCCCAATTTAATGTTATCTGTAGAGTAGGCCTACAATGGCAGATTGATCTCATGATGATTTGTATCAATCCAGCGGGCATGTGTTTTGCAAACTCTGCCATCACAAGTGTACTGTAAGCCAGGAGTCGGCAACAGGTGGCCTGAGGACCAAAACCGGGCCGTGAGTGATTTTATTTTGGCACCCCAAAAGTTTTAAACAATATTTTGTTTATTATTTTACAAAAGTATGTGGACACCCCATCAAATGTGTGGATTTGGCTATTTCAGCCACACCCGTTGCTGATAGGTGTATCAAATCAAGCCCACAGCCATGCAATCTCCATAGACAAACATTGGCCTTACTGATAAACTCAGTGACTTTCAACATGGCACCGTCATAGGATGCCACTTCTCCAACAAGTCAGTTCGTAAAATTTCTGCCTTGCTAGAGCTGCCCCGGTCAACTGTAAGTGCTGTTATTGTGAAGTGGAAATGTCTAGGAGCAACAACGGCTCAGCCGCGAAGTGGTACGCCACACAAGCTCACAGAACGGGACCACCGAGTGCTGAACCACGTAGTGCGTAAAAATCGTCTGTCCTCGTTTGCAACCCATACTACCTTTGGAAGCAACGTCAGCACAATAACTGTTCGTCGGGAGCTTCATGAAATGGGTTTCCATGGCCGAGCAGCCGCACACAAGCCTAAGATCACCATGCGCAATGCCAAGCGTCCGCTGGGGTGGTGTAAAGCTCGCCGACATTGGAACGCAGAGGCTGTACAGTAACATGCTATACCTGATGTCAGAACTCAGGTTTCCGCTTCACATCTCTGTATGGGTTTTGACTGACAGCCTTATAAACTTGAGCACCGCGTGTCACAAGAAGATGCCCCCATCCCTTCTGCTAATTGTGCAACTTTTGCACATTTGTTGCGGTCAGAGTGAGGGAAATGCTGTAAATCGAGAGGAGTCAATGTGTTCTGAAAGATTAGACGTTGGAAAATTATAATAAA
Organism: Salmo salar; assembly: GCF_965601325.2. NCBI lineage: Eukaryota > Metazoa > Chordata > Actinopteri > Salmoniformes > Salmonidae > Salmo > Salmo salar. Next base: position 12,578,015 of record NC_138319.1, read on the forward strand.
TTACACTTTGATGTCATACAAGCAAACCACACACCCAAATGTGCACTTCACATTTCCATATTTGAAAACTCATCCCACTGGGCACACACTGGTTGAATTAACGTTTTTTCCAAGTCATTTCAACGAAATTAAGCAGAAACAACGTGGAAAAGACGTTGAATTGACTTCTCTGCCCAGTGGGATGAAATGTACTATGATTGCTATGTTTAATGTACAGTTACAAGGATGACATGCGTTATACCCTGGGTTGTTCTGAACAGATTGAGTCTGTGTTTTTGGTATTGTGAAGAAAATTTGCCACGGAACACACACTCATCAAAATTACAATCTGTTTGTCTGATGAGCCTGATCAAATCAAATTTTATTTGTCACACGCGCCGAATGCAACAGGTGTAGACCTTACAGTGAAATGCTTACTTACAAGCCCTTAACCAACAATGCAATTTTAAGAAAAAAAAGAAAAGAAAAATAAATAAAGTAACAAATAATTAAAGAGCAGCAGTACCGTTACAGAGTCAATGTGCGGGGGCACTGGTTAGCCGAGGTAATTAAGGTAATATATACATGTGGGTAGAGTTATTAAAGTGAATTATGCATAGATAATAACAGACAGTAGCAGCAGCGTAAAAGGGGGAGGGGCAATTTGAGTAGTCTGAGTAACCATTTGATTAGATAGATGTTCAGGAGTCTTATGGCTTGGTGGTAGAAGCTGTTTAGAAGCCTCTTAGACCTAGATTTGGCGCACCAGTACTGCTTGCCGTGCGGAAGCAGAGAGAACAGTCAATGACAAGGGTGGCTGGAGTCTCTGACAATTTTATAGGCTTTCCTCTGACACCGCCTGGTATAGAGGTCCTGGATGGCAGGAAGCTTGGCCCCGGTGATATACTGGGCCATACATGCTACCCTCTGTAGTGCCTTGCGGTCGGAGGTTGAGCAGTTGCCATACCAGGCAGTGATGCAACCAGTCAGGATGCTCTCGATGTTGCAGCTGTAGAACCTTTTGAGGATCTGAGGACCCATGCCAAATCTTTTCAGTCTCCAGAGGGGGAATAGGTTTTGTCATGCCATCTTCAAGACTGTCTTGGTGTAATTGGACCATGTTAGTTTGTTGGTGATGTGGACACCAAGGAACTTGAAGCTCTCAACCTGCTCAACTACAGCCCCGTCGATGAGAATGGGGGCGTGCTCAGTCCTCCTTTTCCTGTAGTCCACAATTATCTCCTTCGTCTTGATCATGTTGAGGGAGAGGTTGTTATTCTGGCACCACACGGCCAGGTATCTGACCTCCTCCCTATAGGCTTTCTCGTCATTGTCGGTGATCAGGCCTACCCCTGTTGTGTCATTGGCAAACTCAATGATGGTGTTGGAGTTGTGCCTGGCCGTGCAGTCATGAGTGAACAGGGCGTACAGGAGGGGACTGAGCACGCACCCCTCAAGGGTCCCTGTGTTGAGGATCAGCGTGGTAGATGTGTTGTTCCCTACCCTTACCATCTGTGGGAGGCCTGTCAGGAAGTCCAGGATCCAGTTGCATAGGGAGGTGTTTAGTCCCAGGGTCCTTAGCTTAGTGGTGAGCCTTGAGGGCACTATGGTGTTGAACGCTCAGCTGTAGTCAATTAATAGCATTCTCACATAGGTGTTCCTTTTGTCCAGGTGGGAAAGGGTAGTGTGGAGTGCAATAGAGTTTGCATCATCTGTGGATCTTTTAGGGTGGTATGCAAATTGGAGTGGGTCTAGGAATTCTGGGATAATGGTGTTGATGTGAGCCATGACCATCCTTTCAAAGCACTTCATGGCTACAGACGTGAGTGCTACGGGTCAGTAGTCATTTAGGCAGGTTACCTTAGTGTTCTTGGGCACAAGAACTATGGTGGTCTGCTTGAAACATGTTGGTATTACAGACTCCGACAGACAGAGTTTGAAAATGTCAGTGAAGACACTTGCCAGTTGGTCAGCACATGCTCACAGTACACGTCCTGGTAATCCGTCTGGCCCTGCAGCCTTGTGAATGTTCACCTGTTTAAAGATGTTACTCACATCGGCTGTTGAGAGCATGATCACAGTCTTCTGGAACAGCTGGTGCTCTCATGCATGTTTGTGTTATTTGCCTCGAAGCGAGCATAGAAGTAGTTTGGCTTGTGTCACTGGGCAGCTCTCGGCTGTGCTTCCCTTTGTAGTTGGTAATGGTTTGCAAGCGCTGCCACATCTGACGAGCGTCAGAGCCGGTGTAGTACGATTCAATCTTAGTCCTGTATTGAGCTTCCGGGTTAGAGTCCCACTCCTTGAAAGCGTGAGCTCTAGCCTTTAGCTCAGTGCGTATGTTGCCTGTAATCCATGGCTTCTGGTTGGGGTATGTATGTACGTTCACTGTGAGGATGATGTCATCGATGCACTTATTGATGAAGCCAATAACTGATGTGGTGTACTCCTCAATGTCATCAGAGGAATCTCGGAACATATTCCAGTCTGTGCCAGCAAAACAGTCCTGTAGCTTAGCATCTGCTTCATCTGACCACTTTTTTATTGATCGAGTCACTGGTGCTTCCTGCTTTAATTTTTGCTTGTAAGCAGTAATCATAAGGATAGAATTATGGTCAGATTTGCCAAATGGAGGGCGAGGGAGAGCTTTATATGCGTCTCTGTGTGTGGAGTAAAGGTGGCGCAGAGTTTCTTTCCCCTCTGGTTGCACATTTAACATGCTGATAGAAATTTGGTAAGACGGATTTAAGTATCCCTGCATTAAAGTCCCCGGCCACTAGGAGCGCTGTCTCTCCGTGTGCATTTTCCTGTTTGCTTATGGTGGAATACAGCTCATTCAGTGCGGTTTTAGTGCCAGCACCAGTCTATGGTGGCATGTAGACAGCTACGAAAAAACAGATGAAAACTCTCTTGGTAGATAGTGTGGTCTACAGCTTATCATGAGATACTCTTCCCCAGGCAAGCAAAACCTCGAGACTTTCTTAGATATTGTGTACCAGCTGTTATTTACAAAAATACATAGTCCGCCGCCACTTGCGGTTACTGGCCCAACGCTCTAACCACTAGGCTACCTGTCGCCCCAAATATAGGAGCCCCTCAGGGGTGCATGCTCAGTGCCCTCCTGTACTCCCTGTTCACTCATGACTGCACAGCCAGGTATGACTCCAACACCATCATTAAACTTGCCGATGACACAACAACGGTAGGCCTGATCACCAACAATGACAAGACAGCAGATAGGGAGGAGGTTAGATACCTGGCCGTGTGGTGCCAGGAGAACACCCTCTCCCGCAACGTGATTACAGTAATTACAATTTAGCAAATTAACACTGGAGTGATAGATGTGCAGATGAGGATGAAAAAAAAGAGCAGAAAAACAAAACAAATATGGGGATGAGGTAGGTAGTTGGTTGGACGGGCTATTTACAGATGGGCTGTGTATTATAACACGCAAATTATTGTATTTTTCTTGTCTATATTGAATACATCATTTAAATATTCACAGTGTAGGTTGGAAAAAGTAATGACTTCTCCAAAAGCTAATTGGAGTCAGGAGTCAGCAAACCTGAAGTCCAAACAATGAGACGAGTTTGGAGATGTTGGTTAGAGCTGCCCTGTCCTATAAAAAGCACTCACAAAATTTGAATTTGCTATTCACAAGAAGCCTGATGTGAACCATGCCTCAAACAAAAGAGATCTCAGAAGACCTAAGAATTGTTGACATGCATAAAACTGGAAAGGGTCACAAAAGTATTTCTAAAAGCCTTGATGTTCATCAGTCCACGGTAAGACAAATTGTCTATAAATCGAGAAAGTTCAGCACTGTTGCTACTCTCCCTAGGAGTGGCCCTCCTGCAAAGATGACTGCAAGAGCACAGTGCAGAATGCTCAATGAGGTTAAGAAGAATCCTAGAGTGTCAACTAAAGACTTACAGAAATCTCTGGAACATGCTAACATCTTTGTTGACGAGTCTACGATATGTAAAACACTAAACAAGAATGGTGTTCGAGGGAGGACACCACGGAAGAAGCCACTGCTGCTCAACAAAAAAAATTGCTGCACGTCTGAAGTTTGCAAAAGAGCACCTGGATGTTCCACAGTGCTACTGGCAAAATATTCTGTGGACAGATTAAATTAAAGTTGAGTTGTTTGGAAGGAACACACAACACTATGTGTGGAGAAGAAAAGGCACAGCACACCAACATCAAAACCTCATCCCAACTGTAAAGTATGGTGGAGGGAGCAACATGGTTTGGAGCTGCTTTGCTGCCTTAGGGCCTGGACAGCTTGCTATCAGACGGAAAAATGTATTCCCAAGTTTGTCAAGACATTTTGCATTTCGCGAATTGAAGCTCAACAGAAGTTGGGTGATGCAACAGGACAACAACTCAAAACACAGAAGTAAATCAACAACAAAATGCAACAAGGACAACAACCACTCGAGCCACTGCCTGTTCACACCGCTATCATCCAGAAGGCGAGGTCAGAACAGGTGCATCAAAGCAGGGACCAAGAGATTGAGAAACAGCTTCTATCTCAAGGCCATCAGACTGCTAAACAGCAATCACTAACTCAGAGAGGCTGCTGCCTACATTGAGAACCAATCACTGGACACTTTAATAAATGGATCACTAGTCACTTTAAACAATGCCACTTTAAATAATAGCGCTTTAATATTGTTTACATATCTTACACTACTCATATCCCATTTATATACTGTATTTTATACAATCTACTGCACCTTGCCTATGCCGCTCGGCCATCGCTCATCCATATACTTATATATACATATTCTCATTCACCCCTTTAGATTTGTGTGTATTAGGTAGTTGTTGGGGAATTGTCAGATACTTGTTAGATATTACTGCACTGTTGGAACTAGAAGCACAAGCATTTCGCTACACTCACATTAACATCTGCTAACCATTTGTATGTGGCCAATAAAATGTGATTTTATTTGATTTGAAAATGGATTCAACAGAAGAAAATATGCTCTCTGGAGTGGCCCAGTCAGAGTCCTGATCTCAACCCGATTGAGATGCTGTGACATGACCTCAGGAGAGTGGTTCACACCAGACATCCCAATAATATTGCTGAACTGAAACAGTTTTGTAAAGAGCAAATGGTCCAAAATTCCTCCTGACCGTTGTGCAGGCCTGATCCGCAACTACAGAACATTTTTGGTTGAGGTTATTGCTGCCAAAGGAGGGTCAACCAGTTATTAAATCCAAGGGTTCACATACTTTTTGCACCCTGCACTGTGAATGTTAACACGGTGTGTTCAATAAAACATGAAAACGTATAATTGTTAGTTTAAGCAGACTGTGTTTGTCTATTGTTGTGACTTAGATGAAGATAAGATCACATTTTATGACCAATTTATGCAGAAATCCAGGTAATTCCAATGGGTTCACATACTTTTTCTTGCCACTGTACCTCGACTAACCTGTACCCCCGCACACTGACTCGGTACATTTACCCCCTGTACAGTATATACCCTCGTTATTGTTATTTTATTGCGTCACTTTTATTATTTTTTACTGTAGTTTGGTAAATATTTTCTTAACTCTTCTTAAACTGCACTGTTAATTAAGGGCTTGTAATTAAGCATAAGATCTACACTTGTTGTATTCGGTGCATTTGACAAATAAAGTTTGATTTGATTTGAGAGGGATGATGTGGGAGAGTGGATGGGGACTGAGGAGGGGAATGGTCGGCGTAATCTTTGTATGCATTTCATTTATTGTTTTTGTACCTGTAATCCCCCCCATAAAAAAATGTAAAAGTTACAAATGAATAAAAACTTGGTCACAAATGTTTTTTTAATTGTGTGACGGTGGGGACGCAGGGCTGTGTTCCAAACAAACAACTACAAGTGTGTGTGCTTCATTTCCTCAATGGCAAAGCTAGGAGATGTAAAAAAAAAGCACCTTATAGTTGAAGGCTCTTTCCTTGAGTCATAAAAGTGCATTGAAATTACTTAGGAACTGTGCACAGTTTGGAGAGGTGTGTGACCACTAGGAGACACCAGTTAGACCTCTCACTCAAACCCTTGGAATCATTTAAATACACATAAAATCAACAGTGTAATGTTTGGATTCAGTCTTGTTTAATCTCCAGTGTTCCAGTTTGGCAAAAGTAGAGTATACCCACTTTTCCAGGCACCATCACAGTACAGGTTGGACTGAAGCAGAAACACAATATACTGTATCACCTCCCAGTTTGCTGCCAAACCACCTAATCGTGGACTAATTGGAACACGAGTGAGGATAAAGTGGTATGGACTGAATTGTCGTCTCTGATTGAGACAGAGGGAATATAGATTTTTAGAGGTCTGGGGCGATGGTGTGGGGACTGAGGATACAGCTCTCAGTTGTCACACGCAAATGGAGATCCACCTGCCCCCACCATCGCTTCCCTTCTAGTAGGATAATCTAAACAGACAGACCTTGTCTACATCCAAATGGCACCCTATCCGTATATACAGTACCTTCAGAAAGTATTCACAACCCTTGACTTTTTTCAAAATGTTGTTGTGTTACTAAGTGGGGTTAAAATTGATTTAATTGTCAATTTTTTGTTAACAACCTACACAAAATACTCTGTAATGTCAAAGTGGAAGAAAAATGTATGGAAAACAAACACTAATATTGTAACGGCTGTCTTCATGAAGAGAGGACCAAGGCGCAGCGGGTTGCGTGCTCATTATATTTATATTAAATAAAGACTGTGAACACAGAAAAACAATGCAACAACAACAGTAAACCGTTTAGCAGGCTATACACATAACAGCAGTGCTAAAGACAACTACCCACAATTAACAAACAAAACACATCCCTATATATAGGACTCTCAATCAAAGGCAACTACAAACACCTGCCTTCAATTGAGAGTCCAACACCCAATTACCTAACATAGAAATTACTAAACTAGAAAGAACATAGAAATACAAAAACATAGAACATAACCCAAAACCCAGAAATAATAAATCAAACACCCTTCTAAACAAACCACCACCCCGAACCACATAAAACAAATACCCTCTGCCACGTCCTGACCAAACTACAATCACAAATAACCCCTATACTGGTCAGGACATGACAAATATATCTTGACTAGATGCGTATTGAACCCCCTGAGTCAACACATTTGAATTACCTTCTCATTAGCTGTGAGAATTTCTGGCCAAGTCTCTAAGAGCTTTGCACAACAGGATTGTACAATATTTACCCATTATTCTTTTAAAATTATTCAGGCTCTGTCAAGTTGGTTGTTGATCAATGCCAGACTGACATTTTTAAGTCTTGCCATAGATTGTCAAGACGATTTAAGTCAAAACTGTAACTAGGCCACTCAGGAACATTCAATGTCATCTTGGTATGAAACTCCAGCCTTGTGTTTTAGGTAATTTTTTGCAGTATTACTTTACCTCCTTGTTGCAAACAGGATGCGTTTTGAAATATTTTTATTCTGTAGAGTCTTCCTTCTTTTTACTCTGTCATTTATGTTAGTATTGTGGAGTAACTACAATGTTGTTGATCCATCCTCAGTTATCTCCTACCACAGCCATTAAACTCTGTAACTGTTTTAAATCCCTGAGCGGTTTCCTTCGACTCCGGCAACAGAGTTAGGAAGGACGCCTGTATCTTCTTAGTGACTGGGTGTATTGATACACCATCCAAAGTGTAATGAATAACTGCAACATGCTCAAAGGGAAATTCAATGTGTGTGTTTTGTTTACCCATCAATCAATATGTGCCCTTCTTTGCGAACCATTGGAAAACCTCTGTGGTCTTTGTGGTTGAATCTGTGCTCGAAATTCACTGCTCGACTGAGGAACCTTACAGATCATTGTACTGTATGTGTGAGGTACAGAGATGAGAGTCCTTCAAAAATCATGTTAAACATTATTACTGCACACAGAGTCCATGCAACTTATTATGTGAGTTCTTAAGCACATTTTTACTGAACTTATTTAGGCTTGCCATAACAAAAGGTTTGAATACTTAGTGACTCAAGACATTTCAGCTTTTCATTTTTAATACATTTGTAAGCATTTCTAAAAACATAATTCCACTTTGACATTTTGGGGTATTGTATGTAGATCAGTGACACAAAATCTCAATTTAATCAATTTTAAATGTAGGCTGTAACACAACAAAATGTGGAAAAAGACAAGAGGTGTGAATACTTCCTGAAGGCACTGTAGTGCAGTACTTTCAACCAGAGTCTTATGGATCCTGGTCAAAATTAGTGCACTATATAGCGAATGGAGTGCCATTTGGGACGAGGCCCGTTTCTCAAACACTGTGACAGGGAATGATAAGAAACAATATTATTAAAAAGCTCCTCAGACAGATTAGATTAATGGATACCTTGGCTGGTTAGTTCAAAAAGTATGTAAATGGTGAAGAATATGGATTTAACTATCCGTTTCCCATAAAATGTCATGATTCATATAATCAGATAACTTTTATGGTGTTCTCGTATCCTATCTTTTTCTGTTACAGCCATAAGAATATCTTGTGGTTCAGGTTATTGCTGGCCATTCTTATAGCACTTTATACTTGTACCTGTATACGGGTTGAAAATGGCAGATTTTGGCACTGATAAATACCTTCATTGGAACACAGTGGCTGTACAGTAAAATGCTATACATGACGTCAGACCTCAGGCTCTGCGCTACACAGCGCTGTATGGGTTTTGACTGACAGCCGTTCTGACCTTGAGCACCGCGCGGGACAAGAAGTTGCCCCCATCCCTCCCGCTAATTGGAAACTTTTGTAAATGTTTAGTTGACTGGGTGAGGAAAATGCTGTAATTGTATTTGGAAAGATGAGCCGTTGAGGATTATAATAAATACCGCTTTGATGTCATATAAGCAAGCCAAACACCCGTGAGTCCAAATGTGCACTTCACATTGTTTGTCTACTGTGAAAAAAACCGGGGGCACAATTGTCCCAACATCGTCTGGGTTAGGGGAGGGTTTACTTGGCTCATCGCGCTCTAGCGACTCGTGGCGGGCTGGGCGCCTGCAGGCCGACTCCGGTCGTCAGTTGAACGGTTTTTCCTCTGACACGTTGGTGCAGCTTGCTTCCGGGTTAAGCGAGCGGGTGTTAGGAAGCAAGGTTTGGCTGCTCATGTTTCGGAGGACGCATGACTCGACCTTCGCCTCTCCCGAGCCCATTTGGGAGTTGCAGCGATTTGACAAGATCATAATCACAAAATTGCGGAGAAAAAGGGGGTAAAAAAAAAAGTACATTGAAATTACTTAGGAAATGTGCACACTTTGGAGAGGTGTGCAGTCACTTAGAGACACCAGTTAGTCCTCTCACTTAAACTCTTGTACTTTCTTTGGTCTTACGTTGCAAATTTTTTCAGGAATATTCTTATCATGTTAATGAATGTGTCTTTTCAGATTTCGTTATCAACAAATGTGGCAAAAGGTACAGTAAATGTAAAATGTACATAGAATCAACAGTGTAATGTTTGGATTCAGTCTTGTGTCAGGTGAACTGTGGTTCCCTCACCTTTGGTCTAATAATTTCCCCATAATCTACAAACTGTTCCCTTTCAATTGCTACCATGGTTATGCATTTTCATATTTCTTCTGTAAGAAAGGTTACCAAAAACTTTGCCAAGGGCCTTAGTTTACATAGCCATTGCAATGAAAGAGTCTGGACCTAATCTACTCAAAACAGAGGACAAGCAATGTCACGTTATACTCGGCAGTTTAAAAGCATATTAAAATGCACCCTAGGGTGAGCCTAGCACAGTCTGTGTCCTCTCCACCAGCCTGCTGTATGCCAATGGAGTCCTTGCTAGAAATAATCTTGTTACGGCGAATGTAAAAGATTAATAGCCAATTTTACCACATGATTTATCCAGATTTGTGTGTGTGATATAGAAAGGGAGCTCCATCCATAAAACTAGTCTCGGTGCGGTGGCTGACTGGTGGATCATACCGGCATAGCTCATATTTGATGTCTCAATGCGATATCTATCGAGGCACTTATCAGATACATTTCAGTTCATTCGAAAGAGTTCACAGTCGCCGCAGCGCAACCCGCAAAATCCACTATGCATAATGAGGCCAGGTAGACATTTACATAAATGTATCATTGGCATCATTTGATCACATTTGATGACCGTCGCAGTAGCCTAAACGGACAGGGGAAAGTTGCAATCGCCATTAAAATCTCCCTAATGACTTACTATTATATTAAATGTCCTGCTAAGCTGAAATCCCATTTGTATTCATGGGCTTTTCATTTTACGGGGCTGCTGGCAGCTGTTTGGCTGTCGGCTCACCTTCAAATCAGAGTGCATTATGGTTTTTTCTGTTCTCTGTTTGAGGATTAAGTGATTGAGAGAAATGTGTCACTGTGTGTCTATCTCATACCGTACCTCCTAACAGCTCATATTCAAATTCTGCATCCCAAATGGCAACCCATTCCCTACATAGTGCCCTACTTTTGACCCATAGGGCTCTGGGCAAAATTTGTGCACTACATTTGAGACAGGCCCAGTGTCACAGACTGCCTACAGTATTTCTGTTCCCTCCCGGTGGGCTGAGCCATTGTTAGAGATGTCTGATCATGACTGATTGCTGTCACACCCTGATCTGTTTCATCTGTCCTTGTGCTTGTCTCCACATCCCCTCCAGGTGTCGCCCATCCACTTATCCCCTGGGTATTTTTACCTGTGTTTTCTGTCTGTCTGTGCCAGTTCGTCTTGTTTGTTCAAACAGTGTTCTGTGTCTCAGTGCCTGCTTTTTCCAGTCTCGCTTTTCTTTTCTTTCCCTCCTGGTTTTGACCCCTGCCTGTTCTGACTCCGAGCCCGCCATCCTGTACCTTTGCCCCTTCTCTGGATTACCAATCTCTGCCTGCCCTGGGCCTGCCTGCCGTCCTGTACCTTGGCCCCACTACTCTGGATTATCAACCCCTTCCTGCCTTGATCTGTCATTTGCCTGCCTCTGTTACAATAAACATTGTTACTTCCACACAGTCTGCACTTGGGTCTTACCTGAAACCTGATAGATTGCTCAGAAGTTACCAATCCTGATATGAATAGACAGCTCTATGGAATAGTGCCTTCAGAAAGTATTCACACCTCTTGACCTTTTCCACATTTTGTTGTGTTACAAGTTAGATTAATATGGATTTAAATGTTATATTTTTGTCCAATCTACACAAAATACTCTGTCAAAGTGTACAAAAAAATTCTAACATTTGTAAAAAAACACATATATATATATATATATATATATATATATATATATATTTTTTAACTATGCTATATCTCGATTAAAAGCATTCAAACCCTTTCTGGGTAAGTCTAAGTGCTTGGACACCTGGATTGTACAATATTTGCACATTATTCTTCTTCAAATTCTTCAAGATCTGTCAAGTTGGTTGTTTAATCATTGCTAGGCAGCCATTTTCAAGTCTTGCCACAGATTTTCATGCCTATTTAAGTCAAAACTGTAACTAGGCAACTCAAGAACATTCAATGTTGTCTTGGTAAGCAACTCCAGTATATATTTGGCCTTGTGTTTTAGGTTATTGTCCTGCTCAATGGTGAATTTGTCTCCCACTGTCTGTTGGAAAGCAGACTGAACCAGGTTTTCCTCTAGGATTTTGCCTCTGCTTAGCGCTATTCCATTTATTTGTATCCTAAAAAAACTCCCTCGTCCTTGCTGATGACAAGAATACCCATAACATGATGCAGCTACCACCATACATGAAAATATGAAGAGTGGTACTCAGTGATGTGTTATGTTGGATTTGCCCCAAACATAGCGCTTTGTATTCAGGACATAAAGTGTATTTATTTTCCAAATGTTTAGCAGTTTTACCTTAGTGCCTTATTGCTAACAGGATGCATGTTTTGGAATATTTTTATTCTGTTCAGGCTTCTTTCTTTTCTCTCTGTCATTTAGGTTAGTATTGTGGAGTAACTACAATGTTGTTGATCCATCCTTAATTTTCTTCCATCACAACCATTAAACTCTAACTGTGTTCAAGTCATCAATGGCTTCATGGTTTCCTTCCTCTCCGGCAACTTTGTAGTTACTGGGTGTATTGATACATCATCCAAAGTGTAATTCAGAACTTCACCATGCTCAAAAGGATATTCAATGTCTGCTTTTTAAATGTTTTGCTCATCTACTAATAGGTGCCCTGCTTTGCGAGGTGTAGGAAAACCTCCCTGTGTCACCCTGATCTGTTTAACCTGTCTTTGTGCTCGTCTCCACCCCCTCCAGGTGTCGCCCATCTTCCCCAGTGTATTTACACTTGTGTTCTCTGTTTGTCTGTTGCCAGTTCGTCTTGTCAGGTCTTACCAGCGTGGTTTCCCTTCTCTCTGCTTTCTCAAGTTCTGTTTCCCTGGTTCTGACCATTCTGCCTACCCTGATCCTGAGCCTGCCTGCTGTTCTGTACTTGCCTGACTCTGACCCGATAAAGAACCTCTGTCTGTCCTGACCCCGAGCCTGTCTGCTGTTCTGCACCTTATTGACTCTGACCTGGATTACGGACCTCTGCCTGCCTTTGACCTGTCTTTTGCCTGCCCCCTGTTTGGGTCATTAAACATCTGTGACTCTACCTGTCTACATCTGGGTCTTCTCCTGAGTTCTGATACCCTGGTCTTTGTGGTTGAAACTGTGTTTGAAATTCACTCCACGACTGAGGGACCTTACATATAATTGTATGCGTGGGGTACAAAAATGAGGTAGTCATTAAAAAAATAATGTTAAACACTCGAGTCCATGCAACTTATTATGTGACTTGTTAAGCACAATTTTACTCCTGAACTGATTTAGGCTTGCCATAACAAAGGGGTTATATCAAGACATTTCAGCTCATTTTAAATTAATTTGTATAAAATTCTAAAAACATAATTCCACTTTGACGTTATGGGGTATTGTGTGTAGGCCAGTGACACAAAATCACAATTGAATCCATTTTAAATTCAGGCTATAACACAAAATGTGGAACAATTCAATGGTGTGAATAATTTCTGAAGGCTCTGTAAATTCAGAGGAAAAGTGTTTAGTGATTAAGGCCAGGTATATGCAGTTCCCCCTCCTCCCTACCCATCAAGGACTTCTAAGTCATAATTGCAGTTCAGTTAGTTCCCTTTGTTCTGCAAGCACCTTTGAAGACCACCTCTCTGTTCATATTACACTGTGTCCTTCAGAATGGCATAGGCACAGAATGGCACAGTTAAATGCCTTTCTTGCAAAGTCACAGCCCAACAATGCAATGAAAAAATAAGAAATACACACAGTAATTAAGCATACTATGTACAGGAAATATTTAAAAAATGAGTTCCAATACTATATTTACATGTGCAGGGATACTGTAGTGACGGAGGTACAGTACCAGTCAAAAGTTTGGACACACTTACGTAATTCAAGGGTTTTTCATATTTTCTACATTGTAGAATAATAGTGAAGACATTAAAACTATGAAATAACACACATGGAATCATGTAGTAACCAAAACAAGTGTTAAACCATTCAATATGTATTTTAGATTCTTCAAAGTAGCCACCCTTTGCCTTGACAGCTTTGCACACTCTTGGCATTCTCTCACCCAGCTTCACCTGGAATGCTTTTCCAACAGTCTTGAAGGAGTTCCCACCTTTCCTTCACTCGGAGGTCCAACTCATCCCAAACCATCTCAATTGGGTTGAGGTTTGGTGATTGTGGAGGCCAGGTCATCTGATGCAGCCACCGATCACACTCCTTCTTGGTCAAATAGCCCTTACACAGCCTGGAGGTGTGTTTTTGGTAATTGTCCTGTTGAAAAACAAATGATAGTCCCACTAAGCGCAAACCAGATGGGATGGCATATCGCTGCAGAATGCTGTGATAGCAATGCTAGTTAAGTGTGCCTTGAATTCTAAATACAAAATTGGTAGTGTCAACACCAAAGCACCCCCACACCATCACACTTCCTCCTCCATGCTTCACGGTGCAAACTACACATGTGGAAATCATCCGTTCACCTACTCTGCGTTTCACAAAGAAACGGTGGTCGGAACCAAAAATCGCAAATTTGTACTCATCAGACCAAAGGACATATTTCCACCGGTCTAATGTCCATTGCTTGTGTTTCTTGGCCCAAGCAAATCTCTTATTATTGGTGTCCTTTAGTAGTGGTTTCTTTGCAGCAATTCAATCATGAAGGCCTGATTCATGCAATCTCCTCTGAACAGTTGATGTTGAGACGTGTCTGCTACTTGAATTCTGTGAAGCATTTATTTGGGCTGCAGTTTCTGAGGCTGGTAACTCTAATGAACTTATCCTCTGCAGCAGAGGTAACTCTGGGTCTTCCTCAACTGTGGCGGGCAGTTTCATCATAGCTCTTGTTGGTTTTTGCGACTGCACTTGAAGAAACGTTCATGTCTTAAAGTAATGATGGACTGTTGTTTCTCTTTGCTTATTGGAGCTCTTCTTGTCATAATATGGACTTGGTCTTTTACCAAATAGGCTATGGTCTGTATACCACCCCTACCTTGTCACAACACAACTGATTGGCTCAAAACGCATTAAGAAGGAAAGAAATTCCTCAATTTAACTTAACAAAGCACACCTGTTAATTGAAATGCATTCCAGGTGACTACCTCATGAAGCTGGTTGAGAAAATGCCAAGAGTGTGCAAAGTTGTCATCAAGGCAAAGGGTGGCTACTTTGAAGAATCTCAAATATATTTTGACTTGTTTCACACCTTTTTTGGTTACTACATGATTACATATCTTTTATTTCATAGTTTATGTCTTCACTATTATTCTACAATGTAGAAAATAGTGAAAAATTAAGAAAAACCCTTGAATAGGTAGGTGTGTCCAAACTTTTGACTGGTACTGTTTAGAGGTAAGGTGACTAGGCAACAGGATATAAGATAAACAGAGTAGCAGCAGCTTGTATTTCAGTGGGTGTGCAAGTGTGTAGAGTCAGTATAAATGTGTGTGCATATTATGTGTGTGTGAGCAAATGATGGAGTGAGTGTTTGTGTGTGTGTTGGAGTGACAGTGTGTGTGAGTGTGTAGGGCCCTGTGATTGTGCATAGAGACTAAACTAAAAGGTCAATAAAAAGGTAAACTCGGTCTGTGTAGCTATTTTGTTAGCTATTTATCAGTCGTATTGCTTGGGGATAGAAGCTGTTCAACAGCCTGTTGGTGTCAGACTTGATGCACTGGTACCTCTTGCCATGCGGCAGCAGAGAAAATAGTCTATGGCATGGGTGGTTGGAGTCTTTGACGATTTTAGCCAATATCCACAGCACACTGTGTGTGTGTGTGTGTGTGTGTGTGTGTGTGTTGTGTGTCCTCTCAACTTGGCCTGTACAGACTAGAGCTGCCCTTGCTCCTCATACTTCATACAAACACAGTGACAAAGAGGTCAGAGTGTCACTTGGTCACATACACAAAACACACACATTCATGGCTCACCATGACTCCCTTTTTCTCCCACTGATCTGATACTACTGTTAACTTAGAACTCATGTCCATGATCACTTGTGACATTTTGTCTCCACATCTCCATCACGACAGTGACCTTTCAGAAAGCTCATGTTCCGTCTACATGAAAGAGGGCGATATGTAAAGCAATCAGCACATCTCCCGAAGATCCTACATGTCAAGCTGCCACTCCACAAGTCACAGTCCAATCAAACAGTCAGCGGGTTGGAGTCAAATTCCAGGTCCAATTGTGCACAGTACGCGGTCTAGCAGTAATGCTCATGGCTTAGACACATTTATACTCGTCTTCTCAATAAAGTCCGGGGTTCAATCCCAATTCCAACTCTTTAATCCCAGGTCCAGCATTATGACAAATATTAGCCCAGCAGTCTGCACTATCCTATGGAATAGCGTGGTGGGCTCAAAATCCAAGCAATGCACCTCAGTTAACCTCACTAGGGTAGGGGGCACTATTTTCACCTCCAGATGAAAAGCGTGCCCAAAGTAAACTGCCTGCTACTCAGGCCCAGAAGCTAGGATATGCATACAATTGATAGATTTGGATAGAAAACACTCTACACTCTATAATGTCTGTGAGTATAACAGAACTGATATGGCAGGCGAAAACGTGAGGAAAATCCATCCAGGAAGTGCTATTATTTTGAAATGGCTGTTTTTCCATTGAAAGCCTATCCACCATACAAAGACTTATGACCCAGTTCACGATCCCTATGGCTTCCACTACATGTGGCCAGTCTTAAGGCATTGTTTCAGGCTTTTACTCTGAAAAATGAGGGGGAAACACTACTTTCAATGAGAGGACAGTGGAAATTTCCAAACATGAGTCCTGCGCTTGACCGGGAGCACGCCTTTCTTGTTTCTCCTTTTCTATTGACGAAGCTTTTGTCCGGTTGAAATATGATCGATTATTTATGACAAAAACAACCTGAGGATTGATTTTAAACATCGTTTGACATGTTTCTACGAACATTTATGGTAATTTCTTTATTTTAAGTCTGCCTGCTGTGTTCCAATGGATTACTGAACAAAACGCACCAACAAAACTGAGGTTTTTGGATATAAAGAGGGACTTTATCGAACAAAACAAACATTTATTGTGTAACATGAAGTCTTGGGAGTGCAACCATATGAAGATCATCAAAGGTAAGTGATACATTTCATCGCTATTTCTGACTTTTGTTACTCCTCTACTTGGCTGTAATGATTTGTCTGCTGGGCACTGTTCTCAGATAATCGCATGGTTCGCTTTCACCGTAAAGCCTTTTTAAAATCTGACACAGCGGTTGGATTAACAAGAAGTTTATCTTTAAGCTGATGTATAACACTTGCATATTTTATGTATGTTTATTATGAGAATTTCTGTTTTGTTGAGTTTCACGCTCTGATTTGAGACAGTGGATTACTGAACAAAACGGAGGTTTTGGATATAAAGAGGGAATTTATCGAACAAAACGAACATTTATTGGGTAATTGGGAGTCTTGTGAGTGTAACCATATGAAGATCAATAGGTAAGTGATTCATTTATCGCTATTTCTGACTTTTGTTACTCCTCTACTTGGCTGGTTACTGTTTGTAATGATTTGTCTGCTGGGCGCTGTTCTCAGATAATCGCATGGTTTGCTTTCGCTGTAAAGTCTTTTTGAAATCTGACATGGTGGCTGGATTAACAACAAGATAAGCTTTATTTTGATGTATTGCACTTGTGATTTTATGAAAGTTCAATATTTATACTGCACTTTACAGACCCATATGTGATTCCTGATCTGTGATGTGAATAATGTTGATCATCCCTTCTATCACTGCACGTGTACAGTCCCCTGTCCCCATATGTTTTTTTGTTAAGTGTCTATTGCTGTTTTTTACATCCTGTAATGGCTTTTTTATGATGCAAGGCACATTTCTGTGAAAACAGATTAAATTCTGTTATTTTAACTTATTACAGTCATCTACTGTAATCACAGAGATGACACCATTGCCAAAAATGTATGTTGTGGGGGTTTAAATAATTTCTAAACATCCATCCCCTTAGCAACCAACCTCTGACAACGCACATTTAGCTTCAGGCTCTGGTGCACTGGACTCCTAAGGTGCAGCTCAAAAGCACCCAATTCCCTGTATAGTGCACTACCTTTAACCAGGCACTATATACATGTAGGAAATAGGGTGCCATTTTGCTCTCATCGCCTGTAGCTCTCTCTCTTACACACTCACCATGCACCATGAGCTCTGTTACGCTAGCTAGTGTTACCGCAGGCAGTCCAGTTTCTTGCATAAGGCATTATCTGGGTTATTAGCATAACAGTCGCCTCCTTTATCAGGGGAAGCTTAATGAAATGCTAATTCCTGAAGGTGGGATACCACCCCTTGCTGCTAGAAGAGGGATAAGAGGCTTTGCTGAAATTTACATGATGACTTCCTGACCTGCTTTGCAAATTGCACAGAATGGTTCTTGCTGTGTGTACAAGCTCACACACACAGGGAACCATTCGTGAAAGCTAACACACACGCGCGTGCACGCTCACACACACGGTGTCAAGCACACAGTACCACGTGTACGCTAACGCACAGAACAGTGTGTGTGTTTGCGTGTGTATGCTCAACATGCATGTAGCTAAACAACAGAGTATCACACACACAGACACTCACAAACCTGCTGATCTAAAGCATTGTTTGCACCTTAACCTTGAGGACTACCTTGCCAAGTTTAATCATGTTTGAGAGTAAACAAACAATGCACAGCATGAAACAAGAGAACCCTACCATGGCAAAACGATTAAAAAAAACACACAGCAACAACTTGCAAGTCAAACGCACTGTCAAGAAAAAGAAAAATGAGGGTGGGTCAGCTTAACAGGCGAAGCTGGCAGGGGTGCTGGTGTACCCTCGGCCCAGATGGTGAGCTGGGTTTGCCCTGGTCTGGGAAACCCCCCCCCCTTGGAGGCTTGGAGCACTGGCATGGAGAATGATAGTTGTTTGCCCCCCATGGGCCTGTGCACTTTATAGGGAACAGGGTGCCATTTGGGACACAGACCATCTACGTGAGTCATCAGCAATGACATCCTATGGACATTGTACGCTTCAAAGTGAAAACAGATATATTTCTTGCTGCATTCTATGTAAATGCACATACAGTTGAAGTCGGAAGTTTACATACACTTAGGTTGGAATCATTAATACTCGTTTTTCAACCACTCCACAAATCTCTAGTTTTGGCAAGTCAGTTAAGACATCTACTTTGTACATGACACAAGTAATTTTTCCAACAATTGTTTACAGACAGATTATTTCACTTAATCACAATTCCAGTCGGTCAGAAGTTTACATACACTAAGTTGACTCTGCCTTTAAACAGCTTGGAAAATCCCTGAAAATGATGTCATGGCTTTAGAAGCTTTTGATAGACTAATTGACATCATTTGAGTCAATTGAAGTTGTACCTGTGGATGTATTTCAAGGCCTACCTTCAAACTCAGTGCCTCTTTGCTTGCCATCATGGGAAAATCAAAAGAAATCAGCCAAGACCTCAGAAAATAATTGCATACCACAACAAGTCTGGTTCATTATTGGGAGCAATTTCCAAAGGCCTGAAGGTACCACGTTCATCTGTACAAACAATAGTACACAAGTATAAACACCATGGGACCACGTAGCAGTCATACCAATCAGGAAGGAGACGCGTTCTGTCTCCTAGAGATGAACGTACTTTGGTGCGTAAAGTGCAAATCAATCCCAGAACAGCAGCAAAGGACCTTGTGAAGATGCTGGAGGTAACAGGTACAAAAGTATCTATATCCACAGTAAAACTAGACCTATATCGCATAACCTGAAAATCCGCTCAGCAAGGAAGAAACCATTGCTCCAAAACCGCCATAAAAAAGCCAGACTACGGTTTGCAACTGCAGATTATTATTTCACCTTTATTTAGCCAGGTAGGCTAGTTGAGAACAAGTTCTCATTTACAACTGCAACCTGGCCAAGATAAAGCAAAACAGTTCGACACATACAACAACAGAGTTACACATGGAATAAACAAACATAAATTCAGTAATACAATAGAAAAAGTATATATACAGTGTGTGCAAATGAGGTAGGATAAGGGAGGTAAGGCAATAAATAGGCCATGGTGGCGAAGTAATTACAATATCACAATTAAACACTGGAATGGTAGATGTGCAGAAGATGAATGTGCAAGTAGAGATACTGGGGTGCAAAAAAAAAAATACAGTATGGGGATGAGGTTGTTGGATGGGCTATTTACAGATGGGCTATGTACAGGTGCAGTGATCTGTGAGCTGCTCTGACAGCTGGTGCTTAAAGCTAGTGAGGGAGATATGAGTCTCCAGCTTCAGTGATTTTTGCAGTTCGTTCCAGTCATTTGCAGCAGAGAACTGGAAGGAAAGGCGGCCAAAGTAAGAATTGGCTTTGGGGGTGACCAGTGAGATATACCTGCTGGAGTGCGTGCTATGGGTGGCTGCCGCTATGGTGACCAGTGAGCTGAGATAAGGTGGGGCTTTACCTAGCAGAGACTTGTAGATGACCTGGAGCCAGTGGGTTTGGCGGCGAGTATGAAGCGAGGACCAGCCAACGAGAGCATACAGGTCGCAGTGGTGGGTAGTATATTGGGCTTTGGTGACAAAACGGATGGCACTGTGATACACTGCATCCAATTTGCTGAGTAGAGTGTTAGATGCTATTTTGTAAATGACATCGCGAAAGTCAAGGATTGGTAGGATGGTCAGTTTTATGAGGATATGTTTGGCAGCATGAGTGAAGGAGGATTTCTTGCGAAATAGGAAGCCGATTCTAGATTTAATTTTGGATTGGAGATGCTTAATGTGAGCCTGGAAGGAGAGTTTAAAGTCTAACCAGACATCTCGGTATTTGTAGTTGTCCACATATTCTAAGTCAGAACTGGGTAGGATAGATATAGGTCTATAGCAGTTTAGGTCTAGAGTGTCTCCCCCTTTGAAGAGGGGGATGACCGCAGCTGCTTTCCAATCTTTGGGAATCTCAGACGATACGAAAGAGAGGTTGAATAGGCTAGTAATAGGGGTTGCAACAATTTCGGCAGATCATTTTAGAAAGAGAGATTGTCTAGCCCGGCTGATTTGTAGGGGTCCAGATTTAGCAGCTCTTTCAGAACATCAGCTATCTGGATTTGGGTGAAGGAGAAATGGGGAGGCTTGGGCAAGTTGCTGTGGAGGGTGCAGGGCTGTTGACCGGGGTAGGGGTAGCCATGTGGAAAGCATGGCCAGCCGTAGAAAAATACTTATTGAAATTCTCAATTATCGTGGATTTATCGGTGGTGACAGTGTTTCCTAGCCTCAGTGCAGTGGGCAGCTGGGAAGAGGTGCTTTAATTCTCCATGGACTTTACAGTGTCCCAGAACCTTTTTGAGTTTGTGCTACAGGATGAAAATTTCTGCTTGAAAAAGCTAGCCTTAGCTTTCCTAACTGCCTGTGTATATTGGTTCCTAACTTCCCTGAAAAATTGCATATCACGGGGGCTATTCGATGCTAATGCAGAACGCCACAGGATGTTTTTGTGCTGGTCAAGGGCAGTCAGGTCTGGAGAGAACCATGGGCTATATCTGTTTCTGGTTCTACATTTTTTGAATGGGGCATGCTTATTTAAGATGGTAAGGAAGGCACTTTCAAAGAATAACCAGGCATCCTCTACTGACGGGGTGAGGTCAATACCCTTCCAAGATACCCGGGCCAGGTCGATTAGAAAGGCCTGCTCGCTGAAGTGTTTTAGGGAGCGTTTGACAGTGATGAGGGGTGGTCGTTTGACCGCAGACCCATTACGGATGCAGGCAATGAGGCAGTGATCGCTGAGATCTTGGTTGAAAACAGCAGAGGTGTATTTGGAGGGCAAATTGGTTAGGATGATATCTATGAGGGTGCCCGTGTTTACGGATTTGGGGTTGTACCTGGTGAGTTCATTGATAATTTGTGTGAGATTGAGGGCATCAAGCTTAGATTGTAGGATGGCCGGGGTGTTAAGCATGTCCCAAGTTAGGTCACCTAGCAGCACGAGCTCTGAAGATAGATGGGGGGCAATCAATTCACATATGGTGTCCAGGGCACAGCTGGGGGCAGAGGGTGGCCTATAACAAGCGTCAACGGTGAGAGGCTTGTTTCAAGAAAGTGAAAATTGGCTTAAGGACAACAAAGTCAAGGTATTGGAGCGGCCATCACAAAGCCCTGACCTTAATCCTATAGAACATTTGTGGGCAGAACTGAAATAGTGTGTGTGCGCAAGGAGGCCTACAAACCTGACTCAGTTACACCAGCTCTGTCAGGAGGAATGGGCCAAAATTCACCCAACTTATTGTGGGAAGCTTGTGGAAGGCTACCCGAAATGTTTGACCCAAGTTAAACAATTTAAAGGCAATGCTACCAAATACTAATTGAGTGTATGTAAACTTCTGACCCACTGGGAATGTGATGAAAGAAATAGAAGCTGAAATAAATCATTCTCCCTATTATTATTCTGACATTTCACATTCTTAAAATAAAGTGGTGATCCTAACTGACCTAAGACAGGGAATCTTTACTAGGATTAAATGTCAGAAATTATGAAAAACTGACTGCCGACTTCAACTGTATACTATTCCATATTATGTCCATACCTCAACAAGAAGTAAAATAACATTTGTACCTTGACCAGTAAGCGGATGGTGCCTGATGCTTTGTGGGAAATGTAGTACCAGAAGGTGAGCTTGCAGGTGGCACTGGACTCCTTCCACACAGAGCTCTTCATGTGAGCCTTATCACCTTTAAATCCCACTGGAGTAGCTTCCAAATAGACAAAATGACCTGGGTGAGAGAGAGAGAGAGTAAGAGGGAGAGAGAGAGAGAGAGAGGTGTGAAGCAGATTGATAGCCACCTCCTCAGACTGTTCTTGCTTCTGATGACAAATTACAGTGAGGTCATAGGGGTGCGAGGGAGAGTCATGGGGTGGCGATCACTGCAACTGCCCCTTGGTGCCTTCAGTGGTTGCCATTACAGAGGGCACATAAAAGTTTACCAAGTCAATGATAAAACCTCCAAAGTTAAAAAAAGAACATGCTGGACTCAACGTGAGTCAGTGATCTAAAACATTCAACAGACTGGAAGAGTCTAATCATTCATATATGTGGCTCTAAGTCAATTCAAAAGCTTCTCAAGATACTGCAGATGAATAGCCATTCAATACCTTGTCTGTGACACATAGAAGGAGATGCATCCCTAATGGCATCCTATCCTATTCTCTATATAGTGCAATACACTACTGACCAGAGCCCTATGTATGGAATGCACTTTATAAAGAATAGGGTGCCATTTGGGACACATCCATAGCGTTCATTCTGCTCAAATGTATTTCTCTATCAAAGTTGCTATGACGAAATTATGAATTTCCATTCCAGACACAGATGTTAAAATGCATAAATATTACGAATGTTCTTTTTCTTATCAATCCTCTCCATCTTGAGCCAAGAAATGTGATCCAACTATCTCATAAAATTCTGGGATATGGGTTTTAATTTACTCGCAGAGCAGGTAGGGAATGTAAAAAAGCTAACTTTTATCACTTCCTCAAATCAATTCAAGTATGTTATTGGACTCTATTCTATGTTTTCATGTTTGGTTCAGCAGATACAGTATGAAGAGAAAAATACATTGTTCGGTTATGGTGGGATAGAGAAATAGCCACCATGGCAAGAGGATGTTTTATTGTGCTCAGAGCTCCAAACTGTTCAGAGCCCCAAACATTGCAACTGTACCAAGTTTCATTTTTTTATAAAAAGTGGGGGGGAAATTCACATATCGCCTGAACTATAAGGGGAATTCACATAGAAATTGCAGAGAGAAATACACTAATACATTACCATGCTCATTCTTCAGAGTGTGGTCAAATGGAGGTCTTATGCCCTGGACCGAGCCCACACCCAATGACCAATCAAAGTTGTCAGCCAGGGAGCTCTTCCAACCACAGCGGCCATTCTCGAAAGAGCAGGAAGTCCCACAATCCTTTTCATCGGTGCCGTCGCCGCAAACGTCTATGAAGTCACAGCTCTTGTCTGGAAGGAAACACTGGCCGTTCTCACACTGCAGGTGGCCCAGAGGACAGGAGCCTAGGGAACACACACACACACTGATTATAATGCATAATGTATGCATGAGACAGACAGACAGACACACACTGATTATAATGCATAATACTTGCATGAGACAGACACACACACTGACCAAGGGAGAGGCCATGTACTGAGAATTACACAAAGTCAATCTATTGTATAGCATTCAGTGGCTTGCACATGAAGGCAAAGGGAAACTGCAGCAGTGTCAGGATCTGTGTGTGTAGCTAGCATGATTTTGGCATGCATTAGCTTCCTCATACATCATGTAGAGCAGAGGTCAGGGGTCAGCCATTAGGGAAGTGAAGCACCACTCAAATGAAAGAGGGTACGGTCAGGCTGCCCAGCACTAGGCCTGTGTCCCAAACGACACTCTATTCCCTATAAAGTGCAGTACTTTTGGGCCTTGGTCAAAAGTAGTGCACTATACTGTATAGGATATAGGGTGCCATTTGGGACACAAAGTGCTGTAGAAATGTTATGGATCATGCAGCCAAGAGACTAGGGTAATAAGCAGGACCAGTCTGGACAAAGGACCGTGAGATAGGAAATCAATGAAGTATTGAAATCAAAACAAATAGTGCACAACTAAAAGTCGTATCCATTCAGTGCACAAACAGCTGTGTGAATTCCCTGTGGATTTGGGTTGGCTCTGGTCTTAAGACCTAACAATCATCAGAAATACACTATATATATACACAAAAGTATGTGGACACCCGTTCAAATTAGTGGATTTTGCTATTTCAGCAACACCCGTTGCTGACAGCTGTAAAACATCGAGCACACCCATCCAATGTACAGGTGCAGGGCTATGTACAGGTGCAGTGATCTGTGAGCTGCTCTGACAGCTGGTGCTTAAAACTGGAGATTTTTGTAGTTCGTTCCAGTCATTGGCAGCAGAGAACTGGAAGGAGAGGCAGCCAAAGGAGGAATTGGCCCTGGGGGTGACCAATGAAATACACCTGCTGGAGCGCGTGCTACGGGTGGGTGCTGCTATGGTGACCAGCGAGCTGAGATAAGGCGGGACTTTACCTAGCAGGGTCTTGTAGATGTCCTGGAACCAGTGGGTTTGGCGTGGGTTTGGCGACGAGTATGAAGCGAGGGCCAACCAACGGGAGTGTACAGGTCGCAGTGGTGGGTAGTATATGGGGCTTTGGTGACAAAACGGATGGCACTGTGATAGACTGCATCCAATTTGTTGAGTTGGGTGTTGGAGGCTATTTTGTAAATGACATCACAGAAGTCGAGGATCGGTAGGATGGTCAGTTTTACGAGGGCATGTTTGGCAGCATGAGTGAAGGATGCTTTGTTGCGAAATAGGAAGCCAATTCTAGATTTAATTTTGGATTGGAGATGTTTGATGTGAGTCTGGAAGGAGAGTTTACACTCTAACCAGACACCTAGGTATTTGTAGTTGTCCACATATTCTAAGTCAGAACCGTCCAGAGAAGTGATGCTGGGTGGGCAGGTGTAGGCAGCGGTCGGTTGATGAGCATGCATTTAGTTTTACTTGTATTTAGGAGCAGTTGGAGGCTACGGAAGGAGAGTTGTATAGCATTGAAGCTCGTCTGGAGGGTAGTTAACACAGTGTCCAAAGAAGGGCCAGAAGTATACAGAATGGTGTCGTCTGCGTAGAGGTGGATCAGAAACTCACCAGCAGCAAGAGCGACATCATTGATGTATACAGAGAAAAGAGTTGGCCCAAGAATTGAACCCTGTGGCACCCCCATAGAGACTGCCAGAGGCCCAGACAACAGACCCTCCGATTTGACACACTGAACTCTATCGGAAAAGTAGTTGGTGAACAGGGCGAGGCAATCATTTGAGAAACCGAGGCTGTTGAGTCTGCTGATGAGGATGTGGTGAGTCGAAAGCCTTGGCCAGGTCAATGAATACGGCTGCACAGTATTGTTTCTTATCGATGGCGGTTAAGATATCGTTTAGGACCTTGAGCGTGGCTGAGGTGCACCCATGACCAGCTCTGAAACCAGATTGCATAGTGGAGAAGGTACAGTTCGGATTCGAAATGGTCGGTAATCTGTTTGTTAACCTTAGAAAGGCAGGGTAGGATAGATATAGGTCTGTAGTAGTTTGGGTCAAGAGTGTGTCCCCCTTTGAAGAGGGGGATGACCGCAGCTGCTTTCCAATCTCAGATGACACGAAAGAGAGGTTGAACAGGCTAGTAATAGGGGTTGCAACAATTTCGGCAGATAATTTAAGAAAGAAAGGGTCCAGATTGTCTAGACCGGCTGATTTGTAGGGGTCCAGATTTTGCAGCTCTTTCAGAACATTTGGGAGAAGGAGAAATGGGGAAGGCTTGGGCGAGTTGCTGTGGGGGGTGCAGTGCTGTTGACCGGGGTATGGGTAGCCAGGTGGAAAGCATGGCCAGCCGTAGAAAAATACTTCTTGAAATTCTCAATTATCGTGGATTTATCAGTGGTGATAGAGTTTCCTAGCCTCAGTGCAGTGGGCAGCTGGGAGGAGGTACTCTTATTCTCCATGGACTTTACAGTGTCCCAGAACTTTTTTGAGTTTGTGTTGCAGGAAGCAAATTTCTGCTTGAAAAAGCTAGCCTTGGCTTTTCTAACTGCCTGTGTATATTGGTTTCTAACTTCCCTAAAAAGTTGCATATCACGGGGGCTGTTCGATGCTAATGCAGAACGCCACAGGATGTTTTTGTGCTGGTTAAGGGTAGTCAGGTCTGGAGAGAACCAAGGGCTATATCTGTTCCTAGTTCTACATTTCTTGAATGGGGCATGCCTATTTAAGATGGTGAGGAAGGCATTTTTAAAGAATAACGAGGCATCCTCTATTGACGAGATGAGGTCAATATCCTTCCAGGACACCCGGGCCAGGTCGATTAGAAAGGCCTGCTCGCTGAAGTGCTTCAGGGAGCGTTTGACAGTGATGAGTGGAGGTCATTTGACTGCTGACCCATTACGGATACAGGCAATGAGGCAGTGATCGCTGAGATCTTGGTTGAAAACAGCAGAGGTGTATTTAGAGGGCAAGTTGGTTAGGATGATATCTATGAGGGTTGGTGGAACCCAGGAGAACGCTACCTGCCTAAATCCATGGTGCCAACTGTAAAGTTTGTGGGAGGAGGATTTATGGTCTGGGGCTATTTTTCATGGTTCGGGCTAGGCCCCTTAGTTCCAGTGAAGGGAAATCTTCACGCTACAGCATACAATGACATTCTAGATGATTCTGTGCTTGCAACTTTGTGGCAACAGTTTGGGGAAGGCCCTGTTTCAGCATGACAATGCCCCCGTGCACAAAGCGAGGTCCATACAGAAATGGTTTGTCAAGATCGGTGTGGAAGAACTTGACTGGCCTGCCTAGAGCCCTGACCTCAACCCTATTGAACCCCTTTGGGATGAATTGGAATGCCGACTGCCAGGCCTAATCGCCCAACATCAGTGACCGACCTCACTAATGCGACCTGCAGTCCCCGCAGCAAATGTTCCAACATCTAGTGGAAAGCCTGGAGGCTGTTATAGCAACAAAGGGGGGGGGAGCAACTCCATATTAATGGCCATGATTTTGGAATGAGATGTTCGACGAGCAGGTGTCCACATACTTTTGGTAATGTAGAGTACATGCACACACACACAGAATGTATAAAAAGGCCCAAGGTGACAATAAAGAGGCAGTTGCTTTTAATTAATGCAGGTATTAAGATGGTGAGCTCACCTCTGCATGATCAGAACTTCACCTTCATAATGTCAGGCTAATGACATCTAGTGGAGTTCACAAAACTGTAAAATCCATACAATTTAGTCAAGCTATTCGTCGAAACGACATCAAGTGTCTCAGACTAGGAGTGCTGATCTAGTATCAGTTCCCCCCGTTTGTGCATGTAATGTTATTAATTGTGATCTAAAAGGCAAAGCTGATCCTGAATCGCAAAACAAGCAAAGAGACCTGAAAGGCCAAGAATTCAAATTGAATATAAAAAGTAAGCCAAGCAAGCAGACGATCTGAATGATACATTAGCCTCTCTTTCAGTCAGTGGCTTAGGAGGACAAAGGAGGGGAGAAGTAAGGCTTTGTATCAGAAGGAGGGGGAGTAGACGGCTGAGAAGAGGGGATGTGGGACTGGAATTGTGGCTGTATAGGAGCCAGGCATTCCAGTGGGGTCAGACTTGGAGTTTGGGAGTATTAGAGAGGCGTGATGATGCGTGATGAAGAGGGGTGGTCCCAGTAATTCAAGCAAAGAAAGGGGGATAAATCCCCTCTAATATTTTCTTCCACTTCTTCAGGTGCACAGGACCAGAAGGAATATGGTCCCACCACAGTGGCATGATGTGCATCCTATTCCCTATATAGTGTACTACTTTTGACCAGAGCCCAACCGTCAAAATTAGGGCATCACAAAGGGAATAGGGTGCAATTTGGGACCATACATGGATATGGAAAAACGGGAAACCATTTTGCCTCTCAAAGGTAACGAAGAAAGAGTTTGGTCTACCATGACAACCATTTCCATACATTCAAGTCATTTCAAATGTTGAAATTTGTTTCTGCCTTTGTACATAGCTGATTTTGTATTTGTATGATCTAGACCGGGGTTCAAATGGTAATAAATCATCATTTAAAATAATGTATATGTGCTTGATTGAGCTTGCCGGGCTTAATGGACCAAACAGAATAGTCCCAAAACTGCAAACCCTGCCCACTTAGCACTCCAAGCATGATAGAGCAAACGCTCAAAGTATTTGAAAGATTTAAAATAGTTTTTGAACCCAGGTCTGATATGTTCTATCATAACAGCAAAGCCAAACTCTGTTTATTCCCCCATTCACCTCTATCGCCACCTCTCCCACCCTCTGCATGAAAGACTGAATGTTAGTGCAGATTATACCGAGGATTAATGGACTTTTATATGATGATCATTATGGGATATGATGGCTCAGGAGCCTGTACATTAAAAGTGGATCTAATTTAGTTGATGCCATTCCATTCACTCCATTCTAGCCATTATTATGAGCTGTCCTCCCCTCAGCAGCCTCCACTGGTACTGTAATGACCCACTGCCCTTCGACCCCATATACTCACCCTGGGTAGGATATTGTCCCCTGGTGGATTGGGGAGTATACGAATCTGTGGATTCTGTGTTTATTGCCTGATGGGTTGTGTGTTACTGACAACATGATCCATAACCATCACAGGGCAACCACATCCAGACTCTCAACAATCTTACGGTAATGACCTGTTACAGTCATGAATCTCTTCTTGTATCAGCTGCCGTCACACTGCTGTCTGATTACATTTGTCCCACATGGCTTTCCATCACTTTGACTCATTCCCTCTCATCTGAATAGACTGTCTTTCATCTCCCTGTCCTCCTCAACAACAGGCCCATTCTCCACCGTTTTTGATGTGATTAGTCCATGGTCGTTACATATCATTATATATCATAAGCTACATATTAAATGACAACATAGGGTCCATAGGGCCCTGGTCAAAAATAGTACAATATATAGGGAATAGAGTACCATTTGGGAGACAGCCATACTGTAGCATCTCATAAAAGGCATGGATTCTACATTTGAGCTTGATTTATCTGAGACTGTAGCTCAGTTGGTAGAGCATGGTGTTTGCAACGCCAGGGTTGTGGGTTCGATTCCCATGGGGGGCCAGCACAGAAAAAAAAAAAAAAAAAAAAATTATGAAATGTATGCATTCACTACTGTAAGTCGCTCTGGATAAGAGCGTCTGCTAAATGACTAAAATGTAAATGTAATTGCTCAAATGTTTTCTGATGCTATCACGTTCTTTCTGAGGAAGGGGGGAGAGGAGGAAGAGCGAAAACAAGTTCAGCCGCATTTCATTCACCATAGAAAATTGATTAAAAAAGGAAGAAGAGAGAAAGCCAGGTCGACCTTGCTTGCCTGGTGATAGGATTTATTTTGTAATTGATCTAGGAGATTGTGGGGCTGCCGTCCTTGGGATTGACTCGTTCCAAATGGAATAATAATGTTGGGGTAATGATGGTAGAAGGACGAGTGGCCTCGTCTTCGAATGCACGCACACCAACCATCTGTATCTCTCCCTTAGATCTTCCCCTCCTCTCTGTTGCTTGTATCTCATTTTGTTTTATTAGACATTTGACTACATTGTGTTATTCTGACTATATTACACAGTATTAACAGTCCGTATTCCCTTTCCAGTGCTATCAATGACCAAGGAATATAATATACAAGTGTGTTTAACATAAAAAGTCCAGTGAGAGGACTAAAGTGTACTGCCATTGGTCTGGCCAAAATAATATTTCATGTAAGAGAAAAGACAGCCATTTTCTCAACTATATCCGTCAAAGCCATTTTGGCATAGCCTTCTCTCTCCATTGCAGGGGTTTCTTAAATTATGGGTTTGCATATAGTTCCATTTGGGAGACACAAATGATTTTGTTTTCTTGGTGGGGGATGACATAACGCACAAGTGTTTGTGAACCGCAAACTCCGACTGACATAAGGATAACCCCAAAACAAGTGTAACATTTCAGCAAACGCAAATGCACGCACAGCAATTGTCAAAAGAGAGAGCAAGCTGGATATCAACATATCATTACCAACATCCTCATATTCACACTGACTCCCGCCGACTCCCGCTGACTCCCATTGGGCTGAGACTCCATTAAAGTCATGTGATGACTCATTAATGCCCCTGCCTGTTGGCAGACTCACAGCAGGCTAGGTTGCATTCTCAAACACATTCTGTGGCTGTGAGTAAGTCAGAGAGAGAGAGAGAGAAAGGAAGAAAGAAAGAGATATAGAAGCACACAACAGGACTATTGTGTATAAGGCCCCTATAGTCCAGCCCAGCAGATCACTAGGGGTCCCTTAAAGAGGCCACACACAAAGCCTTCCCCATCCCCTCAAAACCCTCCTCTTCTCTCCCTCTCTTCCTCTCCGACACCCAATACAACAGTAAGCTATACATTAGAAAGGGCAATTATAGCTGCTATGCACCACTGTGACAATGGGGCTAAATCAGTTCACGTTGTTGTCCCTTTCTCTCGTCTCTCTCAAGGGTTGGCTCGTAAAGAACAGGAAGAATGCAGAGGAAACGTACAATCATCTGAATGAAGACCAAGCCGTTCTTTATTCACTGACTGATACTGCTTGGTTCACTCAGTCATTTATGCCCACAAAACCATGACTAATGTCTCAAATTAAACCCTATTCCCTAAATAATGTACTACTTAGTTCTTTCTTCTCCTTCTATCCTTCATCTGCGCTAATGCGAAAAAACTGAACAGGCCAAAGTCAATTCCCAGTGGGTAGGTTTTCAGACTTTAATGAAGGAGAGGAAACAAGGAGACGAGGAGGTCACTTAAGACTATTGAGATGCACCCGGGGTGACATCATGACATCATACCTGATGGGGGTGGAGTCTCCAGTGCTTCTGACATAGATGAGAGCAGGCAGCCTGGTGAGAAGGTGATGTCATCCAGACAGATGTCCCCCTTGGCGTTGTGGCCCACCTTAGGATATAATAAAATAGCATAATTGTTCCACAGGGAACTTTAGTTGTGGCAAGTCGGATAAGATAAAGATAGTAAACATATACAGTGCCGTGAAAAAGTGCTTGCCACCTTTCTAATGGGTCCCATTATGCCTGGTGAATACCAAACACTGCATTCCACGGCAAGAACCTCATACCAACGGTCAAGCATGTCCCCAGTCTGCTGTCCCAACTTGCTTCAAGATGTCCACCATTGTTCCTGTACCCAAGAAAGCCAAGGTAACTGAACTAAATGACTATCGCCCTGTAGCACTCACTACTGTCATCATGAATTGCTTTGAGAGGCTAGTTAAGGATCATACTTTACCTGACACACTAGACCCACTTAAATTTGCTTACATCCCCAATAGATCCACAGACGATGCAATCGCCATTGCACTGCACACTCCCATCTGGACAAGAGGAATACCTATGCAAGAATGCTGTTCATTGACTATAGCTCAGCCTTTCAGTACCCTCCAAGCGCATCATCAAGCTTGGGGCCCTGGGTCTGAAACCCGCCCTGTGCAACTGGGTCCTGGACTTCCTGACAGGCCGCCCCCAGGAGGTGAAGGTAGGAAGAAAAAAAAAAAACTCCACTTCACTGATCCTCAACACAGGGCCCCACAAGGGTGCGTACTCATCTGCTAAATATGTGTATGTGACCAATAACATTTGATTTGATAGTGTGATGGTTTGGGGATGCTTTTTTTTGCCTCAGGACCTGGACAACTTGCCTTAATAGAAGGAACCATGAATTCTCTGCTCTGTATCAGAGAATTCGACAGGAGAATGTCAGGCCATCCATCTGTGAGCTGAAGCGCAGCTGAGTCATGCAGCAAGACAATGATCCAAAACACAATCAAGTCTACATGAAAATGGCTAAAAAGCATTTTAAGTTTTGGAATGGCCTAGTCAAAGTCCAGACCAATCCCAATTATGATGTTGTGGCAGGACTTGAAACGAGCAGCTCATGCTTGAAACCCCACAAATGTCGCTGAGTTAAAGCAGTTCTGCATGTAAAAGCGGGCCAAAATTCCTCCACAGCGATGTGAGAGACCAATCAACAACTACAAGAAGCATTTGGTTGCAGTCATTACAGCTAAAGGTGGCACAACCAGTTACTGAGTGTAAAGGGGCAATTACTTTTTCACATAGGGGAATTGGGTGTTGCTTAACTTTGCTAATTAAATAAAGAAAGAATAAATAATGTTGAATTCTTTGTAAACTCAGGTTCCCTTTATCTAATATTAGGTTTTGGTTGAAGATCTGATAACATTCAGTATAAAAAAATATGCAAAAATAGAGAAAATCAGAAAGCGGGCAAATACTTTTTCATGGCACAGTAACAGCAACATTCGCAGATACAAATGCTATGCCAGATGTGCACAAGATGAACATAAGTCACAAGAATTCAATAAAAATGTTCATCACCTTGCCCTCGAACGTGACCCGGAAGTCTTCCTGAGAGGTCAGCTGGATGTCCCTCCTCTGCCAGTAGTTTCCCTGGTCTCCAGTCAGGTTGAGGAGGAGCTGGTGACCTGAGGAGCTGGTGACCTGGAACACGTTCAGCGTTCCAAAGCCGTCTCCAGACATGTGTAGGTAGAAGCGGATCTGGAGAAGGGACGGGACAAACACACAAGAAAGTGACAAACATAATGAAGTCATGCAAGTGTAGCCAAGTTTAATTGGTTAAACTAACTTCATCTTAAAATCTGTACCATAAAATTTCTAGCTGGATAAGGACAGACAGTCTGAGAAATACCATGATATTTAAGCAATGACAGACTTTCCTCCACTCATTAAAGTGAAGTTGATATACCCCTGACTTGTAAAGGACCAAAAGGCTCCTTAACAGCTTCTACCCCCAAGCCATAAGACTGCTGAACAATTAACACTGACCCCCTCCCCCTCCATTCTTTTTGTACACTGCTGCTACTCGCTGTTTATCATCTATTCATAGTCACTTCACCCCTACCTACATGTACAAATTACCTCAACTAACCTGTAGCCCCGCACACTGACTCGGTACCGGTACCCCCTGTATATAGCCTCGTTATTGCTTTGTTATTGTGTTACTTTTATATATTTTTTTACTTTAGTTTATTTGGTAAATATTTTCTTAACCTCTTCTTGAACTGCACTATTGGTTAAGGGTTTGTAAGTAAGCATTTCACGGTAAGGTCTACACTTGTTGTATTCGGCGCATGTGACAAATACAGTGTGATTTGATTCAGTAAATCTGATCAAAGTAACAAGCACCTGAGTCTCATGCTTTCTGCATTACCGTTGACTTTTCACTGCAACACTCTTATTATGATAATTCGTGTCACCTCCCCATAGACCATGAAAGCAAGAGGTCTATCTATATAAAAAAAAAAAAGGTCATTTGTTGTGAACCAAAATGGTCATCACCGTAGCTCCATTCATTTCCTTCAATTTCCCCTATTCATTAGGGCTAGCCCACAATGTCAGCCACACAAACGCAGTGCTACGGAGTTCCACAGGGGTTTTCTACCAAATGCAACTAGATGCAGAGGGAGGGCGGGAGGCAGTGAGAAGACTAAAACCACCGCTTCTTCTCTCCTCCCTCTCTTCCCCTTCTCTCCTCGCTCTGTTTAATTGGCGCCTGTCAGCTGCGTGTGTGATTGGTCGGCAGGTCCGGCCCGAGATGAGACAGACACAGTTCCATACAAACGAGGCACTCAATCAGAACGCTGGCCTCAGACAGACTGACTGATGTGAGCTCAGTCAGAGAGAGACGAGAGATGGCCCCTGGGCTCACCCACGTCACTGGCTGATCTCGTCACACACAGAGGGAGGAGACATCGACTGACCCAGTCCTTTATACATATTTCCCCCAATTCTGCTTCATAATCTACCTAAACCTCCTCCCTTAATCTGTCTGTAGGTTTGTATGGTGGATTACACCATCACACTGAATTTGACTTAAAAACAAATAAACCAAATCATTACACACCGTATAACCCTCACTTATGGACCCTTTGTTTATTTCTCCCTTATTTTACCAGGTAAATTGACTGAGAACACATTCGCATTTACAGCAACGACCTGGGGAATAGTTATAGGGGCGAGGAGGGGGGATGAATGAGCCAATTTGAAGTTGGGGATAATTAGGTGGCCATGATGGCATGATGGCCAGATTGGGAATTTAGCCAGGGCCCTGGGGTTATCACCTCTATTCTTACAATAAGTGACTTGGGATCTTTAGTGACCATAGAGAGTCAGGACACCCGTTTGACGTTGAATCCGAAAGACGGCACCCGACACAGGACAATGTCCCCCATCACCGCCCTGGGGCATTGGGATATTTTTTGGGGGAAGGAAAGAGTGCCTCCTACTGGCCCTCCAAAACCACTTCCAGCAGCATCTGGTCTCCCATCCAGGGACCGACCAGGACCAACCCTTGTGTCCATGTATTGATCAGATGACCCTTTTATCTCGACCCAGTAACACCCACATGGCTTCCGAACTGTTATCTACAGTCTCTGCCCTGACCTTTGCCTGACCTTGCACTGCTTGCTCCTGCGGCTGAGGAGGGGTCCTGAGATTCTAGCGGCGTCTCCGGTTGCCTGGGGGAAAGAGCTCTCTACATAGAGGTAGTGGCCAGATGGGTCCCGCAGGGTGTGGTCAGTAGATGGACCTGTGCCAGCGGTCGGTGTGCTGCCCGCTTTGATAAGCCAATCGAAATTGTCCTGCCGGCACTGGCGCCAGGAGCAGAGGTCAAACTCAAAGTTGCAGTGTCCGCTGAAGCCCTCTGTAAGAGAGCGAGAGAGGACGAGAGCTTAATTAGTCATTAGTATACTCACCATGACATACTGTGGACAGTGGCACATTTGTTGTTGTTTTGGCTCTATATTCCATCACTTTGGATTTGAAATGAGAATGACTATGAGGTTAAAGTGCAGACTGTCAGATTTATTTTGAGGGTATTTTCATCCATATCGGGTGAACTGTTTTGTAAATGACACCTTTTGTACATTGTCCATTTTAGGGGAATAAAAGTATTGGGACAAATTCACTTATGTGTATTAAAGTAGTCAAAAGTTTAGTGTTTGGTCCCATATTCCTAGCATGCAACGATCATACCACCACCCCCCCTGTTATTGTAATGGTGAGAGGTTAGCATGTCTTTGGGTATGATATTTGTGCGTCTGTATGGTTGAGGATACCCTCAATAGCAATGGTGTGTTTTCATGGATGCCAAGGGAAGCCAGGCTATTTGACCAATAAAACATTTTAAATTATAAAATAAATGTATTACATTTACATTTACATTTTAGTCATTTAGCAGACGCTCTTATCCAGAGCGACTTACAGTAGTGAATACATTTCATACATTTTATTTATTTTTCCCCGTACTTTCGTATCTTTCGTCTCTTTCTGTTTTCATAATTTCTTTCAATTCGCAAGTGGCTGAATCTCACTGGAGAAATCATCCAAGCGAGGGAAACAGCGCCCCTCTGTCTCACTATGTGTAGCCCATCTATCTGATGCTGACTGGACCAAAAGAGTATAACATGTTGCCGCCGTAGCATTTGATTGATTAATGTCAGCAAGCATTTGGCCTCCCATGATAAAGACATTCTGAAAGAATTAGCCAATCAGCGTGGAGCTGAGCTCAACTGTGGGTTGTCCTGATGCAGCAAAACGCCCCCCAAGGGAGGCCAGTTTGGATATGGCTTCAAACCAATCAATTCATTTCCGAAGCAAAACAACATTTTCAGAAAAACTTGTCTGTTTCTGGTCTGCTTGTGTTGATGTCCTGCAGCAGCCCTTTCCTAAGCCATGGATGGAGATGGGGATTTGGACTTGTGGTTTTGACTTAATTCTCTGTACAGGCCAATGAATATGATGGCGATTCTGATCTGACAATAAATGTATATATTGTGCCACTGACCTGAGACAATTGAAGTTCAATATGTAGCCTAGACATTGCCTAGTAAGTGCACGCTAACTACCTAGCTAACTTACCTGATTCATTGTTGCCCATGCGAGGAAGTTAGGCCAGCAAGCATTTTAGCTAGGTAGCCTATTACAACCAAAAAGTGTACTGTATGACGGAGCCATAGACAGTTTTGCCAACATGAAAGAGGAGGATGGCATTGGCATTCAACTAGTCTACAAGTAGGGTGAGTAAAAAAAACGCTTTACTTGTGCAAACACGCACAGACAGAAATCAGTACCATGGACAGCCACATGATTTTAAGCAGCATTAATTGGACTAAATAGTTGTAGGTATCTTTAAGTTTGTTTTCAGTGTATTAAACTAAGCATATATAGCCACGTTTGATGATGTTTAAATGTTTAAGTTGAAATGGTGCTGGAATAGCTGAGGCAGTCCCCCTGTTGTCTTTGTGCTGACTTGCGGTAACTCTGTGGTTGTAAATCAGTAGTTGTTTAGTAAACTGTCGTAAACATTAACTTACTTGACCATGCTGCAGATTACATAACTGTTTGTAATATGCAATATTTGGTTTGTGGACTTCAACTGACACATATCACGGTGTCATATGAACGAATGGGTTATAGAGCTTCTACACCTGCATTGCTTGCTGTTTGGGGTTTTAGGCTGGGTTTCTGTACAGCCCTTTGAGGTATCAGCTGATGTAGAGCAAACGCCACAATTATCACAACAAAGGTTGTAATATGGCTTTTTTACTGGCTTGGCTTCCTCAAGAGATTTTACTCACGTACCGCTACCGCTCAAATGAAAGCTGACAGTCTGCACTTTAACCTCATAGTCATTGTATCATCTCAAACCCAAAGCGCTGGAGTACAGAGGCCAAACAGCAACAACAAAAAAAGCACTGTCCAAATACTTTTGTAGCTCACTGTATATTCACCCACTCAAAAAACAGCCTAAAGTTATTCGAATTTATCACTATACTTTTAACTACGTCAAAGTAGCCTCGCAAACCCGACCCTAGGCAAGAGCAATGTATGCCGTAGCATTGGATACAATGTGGGAGGCAACTGTCTGCCTAGGGAGACTAATCTAATAGCACTACCACATTCCAATCGAAAAACAATGTCACATTTTTGGTTTAGTTGTCACCGAAATGTTTATCACTGTGCTTTCAACGATTTAAAAGCACAGCAAAGTTCAAATGGGAATACAATGTCAGTTATTGTTCATTTATACAACAGATGAATGTGTTATCACTGTGCTTCATCTAATAGCAGAACCAAATGACTTGGATTGCAGTTGAGAACACATTAAAAAAGTAGGCTACATGGCGCAAGTGATTAATGTCATTCGAGATTCTGCATAGATAATTACAGCAATTGAGAAGACAATATGATTGCATAACAAGACATTCATATTTACATAAGGCTCAAAATGTGGCCATGGATGTGTTACTCATTTTAAGGTTGAATGTTACATTAGATTGTACAATTAATAAAAACCACCATTGCCACCACAGTAAAGGCCTATTTATTGCCTTACCTCCCTACTCTTCTAGATCTGCACACACCGTACATACAGTTGAAGTCGGAAGTTTACATACACCTTAGCCAAATACATTTCAACTCAGTTTTTCACAATTCCTGAAAATGTAATCCTAGTAAAAAGTCCCTGTCTTAGGTCAGTTAGGATCACCACTTTATTTTAAGAATGTGAAATGTCAGAATAATATTAGAGAGAATGATTTATTTCAGCTTCTATTTCTTTCATCACATTCCCAGTGGGTCAGAAGTTTACATACAGTCAATTAGCATTTGGTAGCATTGCCTTTAAATTGTTTAACTTGGGTCAAACAATTCGGGTAGCCTTCCACAAGCTTCCCACAATAAGTTGGGTGAATTTTGGCCCATTCCTCCTGACAGAGCTGGTGTAACTGAGTCAGGTTTGTAGGCCTCCTTGCTTGCTCACACTTTTTCAGTTATGCCCACACATTTTCTATAGGATTGAGGTCAGGGCTTTGTGATGGCCACTCCAATACCTTGACTTTGTTGTCCTTAAGCCATTTGCCACAACTTTGGAAGTATGCTTGGGGTCATTGTCCATTTGGAAGACCCATTTGCGACCAAGCTTTAACTTCCTGACTGATGTCTTGAGATGTTGCTTCAATATATCTACATAATTTTCCTGCTTCATGATGCCATCTATTTTGTGAAGTGCACCAGTCCCTCCTGCAGCAAAGCACCCCCACAACATGATGCTGACACCCCCGTGCTTCACGGTTGGGACGCTGTTCTTCGGCTTGCAAGCCTCCACCTTTCTCCTCCAAACATAACGATGGTCATTATGGCCAAACAGTTCTATTTTTTCTTTCATCAGACCAGAGGACATTTCTCCAAAAAGTACGATCTTTGTTGCAAACCGTAGTCTGGCTTTTTTATGGCGGTTTTGGAGCAGTGGTTTCTTCCTTGCTGAGCGGCCTTTCAGGTTATGTTGATATAGGACCTGTTTTACTGTGGAAATAGATACTTTTGTACCCGTTTCCTCCAGCATCTTCACAAGGTCCTTTGCTGT
Source organism: Salmo salar (assembly GCF_965601325.2). NCBI lineage: Eukaryota > Metazoa > Chordata > Actinopteri > Salmoniformes > Salmonidae > Salmo > Salmo salar. The sequence continues at coordinate 12,616,610 of NC_138319.1, forward strand.
TGTTCTCGGATTGATTTGCACTTTTCGCACCAAAGTATGTTCATCTCTAGGAGACAGAACGCATCTCCTTCCTGAGTGGTATGACTGCTGTGTGGTCCCATGGTGTTTATACTTGCGTACTATTGTTTGTACAGATGAATGTGGTACCTTCAGGCATTTAGAAATTGCTCCCAATAATGAACCAGACTTGTGGAGGTCTCCACTTTTTTTTCTGAGGTCTTGGCTGATTTCTTTAGATTTTCCCATGATGTCAAGCAAAGAGGCACTGAGTTTGAAGGTAGGCAATGAAATACATCCACAGGTACACCTCCAATTGACTCAAATGATGTCAATTAGGCTATCAGAAGCTTCTAAAGCCATGACATCATTTTTGGGAATTTTCCAAGCTGTTTAAAGGCAGAGTCACCTTAGTGTATGTAAACTTCTGACCCACTGGAATTGTGATACAGTGAATTATAAGTGAAATAATCTGTCTGTAAACAATTGTTGGAAAAATGACTTTTGTCATGCACAAAGTAGATGTCCTAACCGACTTGCCAAAACTATAGTTTGTTAACAAGAAATTTGTGGAGTGGTTGAAAAACAACTTCAACTGTAGATTTTTCTATTGTGTTATTGACTGTATGTTTGTTTATGTGTAACTCTGTTGTTTTTGTCACACTGCTTTGCCTTGTCTTGGCCAGGTCACAGTTGTAAATGAGAACTTGTTCTCAACTGGCCTACCTGGTTAAATAAAAGGTGAAATAAAAAAATTATCACACATAATTCAACAAAAGCTGCTGTGAGGAACACTGTTCTTTAGTTAATTATTATCAAATGGGCAGGCGAAGGGTCTCTCACTCACTGCAGATATAGGGGTCCTCGTCGGAGCCATCTCCACAGTGGTTGAGGAAGTCACACAGGTTGTCCTCTGGGATGCAGTATCCATTGGAGCAGGTGTACTCCTCAGGCCCACACGGCTGCTCTGGGCTGAGGGGAGGGGTGCAGTTCTGGAAGGTCACGTCATCCACCACCACATCTCCCATGTAGCTGATCCCCCGCTTGGCCTGGAAGATCACCTAAATGACAGACAGGATGGAAGTCAGCCATCTGTCCAAGTCTTTCAATGCTTGAAGTAATACCCAAATACTTATAAATCAACAAAACTGTCTAGTACCATATAAACTAGCAAATTCACAATAACATGCCATTAGTCTCGTTCTCAGCCATCTTCACTATAATCCTGGTAAGCAAGGCTAAACATTACATAAACACAATTAAACCCAACATACTAGAACATCCCAAATGGTACCTGGTCAAAAGAAGGGCACTATAAAGGGAATAAGGTTCCACTTAGGATGTAGCCCAAAATCACCAACTGTATACTACACAAGCAACTCATCCTTCAAATTGCTGAGTCATGTACACGTAACTGCCAAGATAAAGGAAACACTTGAGTAAATGAGTGACAAAGTATATTGAAAGCAGGTGTTTCCACACAGGTGAGGCTTTCTGAGTTAATTAAACAATTAACATCCCATCATGCTTAGGGTCATGTATAAAATACACAGTTGCCTATTATTTTGCCTACCGTGGCTAGAAGAGATCTCAGCGATGTTAAAAGAGTGGTCTCAAAGGAGCATAGGCGGTTTAAAGGGTGTGTGTGTATGTGTCTCAGTCACCAGATCTCAACCCAAATGAACACTTATGGGAGATCTAGAGACACCTAAGACAGAGTTTTTCACCACCAACAAAACACCAAATTATTGAATTCCTCATGGACTAATGGTGTCGCATCCCTCCAATAGTGTTCCAGACACTTGTAGAATCTATTCCAATGCGTATTGAAGCTGTTTTGGTGGCTCGTGGTGGCCCAACGCCTTTAAGACACTTTAAGTTGGTGTTTCCTTTATTTTGGCAGTTACCTGTATTTCACATGAGAGAGAGGACCTGGGCTGATTAAGTGCTTTGTGGGAGAGAGAAAGGGCACTGAAGCTCTGATGGTAAGAAAGCTGCTCTTGAACACACCGCTTCAGTGCTAAAGGACACACTGATTGCTCTATCTGAATGGCTGATCTGACTGGGCCAGGTTGACAAAGGTTAATGGACATCAGTACAAAGGTCAGGGGATTTGTTGCTAAAATTGCTATTTCACTGTTGATGTCAGGTCTTTGTCTTGTTTTTGGTAGGGTGAACTCAGCCATTGGATAGCATGCAGTGATAGCATGCAGTTTCTTCCTAGATAACTTCCGTCTAGGGAGATTTTCCTGGCCACTGTGCTTTCGCATTTGCTTTGCTTGCTCTTTGGGATTTAGGCCGGGTATCTATAAAGCACTTTGTGGCAACTGCTGATGTAAAAAAGGGCTTTATAAAATAAATGTGATTAATTCTCTTTACAGAGTCAAACAATCAATCTGTGGCTGTGTGAGTCGAAATCCTCTTAGTGTAACAGTCAAGCATGAATTGCAAATGACCCACCCCCCCCCCCCAAAAAAAGAGTCCACAAAACCGTTTTATATTTTAGTCATTTAGCGGACGCTCTTATCCAGCATGGAACAGCATGAATAAGCATGAATCACTCCACTAGATCTGTGACAGCTGGATTTATGGACATGGTTCTCTCCAAGACAAGATGATTGACAGACCTGGAAGCCATGGTCGATTCCGAGAAACACTTCTCCACGTCTCCATTTGTTGCCTTGGTTACCAGTCTGGGACCACACTTCATGGGTGACATTTCCATACTTCAATAACACCTGTGATATACAGTAAGAAAATCTCACAATTGTACCACTGCTTTGTGATAACAAATACATTTTTTAAAACATTGTCATGGCCATTAGCCGTATTTTATTCTCCATATGGTATATTGTGGTGCAAAGTACTTTTGAAAGACTGAGAACAAAATATGTTTAAGGTTATGTAAAAAAAAATAAAAAATAATAATTAAAGCCTGCCATAAAGAAACAAAGGCTTTTTAATTCAGATGACAAAATAAGTGCCATGTTTTTTGTTGCAGGCTTTTAGTTTCACCTTTTTTTTTTTTTTTACATAAGCTAAAACTTATTCTCAGTCTATTTAGACCCTTGTTTCCCATGAATACCATTTATATATTTCTCACAGAAGCAACGCAACGCTTCTTATTTGATCTTTTCTCGATGATACATCTGAGAGACTCTATGGGATTCATTCACCTGCAGGGTTCCCACAGTGAAGCCGCTCATGTGATACCAGAATCCCAAGGTGCACTGGGGTCCAGTGGAGGAGATGACAGGGGTCTGCAGGTCGGTGATGTGGCCGTAACCACCGTTGGAGCTGTCTGCGTACATGTACCAACCCTCTGGACTGCCACTAGTGTAGAGACAAGAAGAGGGAAGGTTAGAGGTTCACATTATCAACACAATTGAATTCAAACAACTTTGTCACCATGGGGCAATTCTATTTAAGGCTATAGCCGTGGTTCAGACACATACAACACACAGAGACAATAAATAGAGATGACCTTGAAAGACAATTACCTTAAAGTGCAATACAATATATATGATAATGATATATAAAATGCAGAAAGTATTAGTTTATGGGAAATAGGGTTGGTTAAGAACAAATACACTGTAGTTGTTACACCCTGATCTGTTTCACCTGTCTTGTGCTTGTCTCTACCCCCCCTCCAGGTGTCACCCATTTTCCCCATTATCCCCTGTGCATTTATACCTGTGTTTCCTGTTTGTCTGTTGCCAGTTCGTCTTGTCTCGTCAAGCTGACCAGCGTGTTATTCCGTGTCTCTTTAGTCCCTGTTTTCTAGTTCTTCCGGTTTTGACCATTCTGCCCGTCCTGAGCCTGCCTGCCATCCAGTACCTTGTGACACTGCCCTGGATTACTGACCTCTGACCCTGAGCCTTCCTGCAGTTCTGTACCTTACTGACTCTGCCCCTGGAGTGGAAGACAGCCTTCAACATGGCTAGCGGACACTACGTATACCTGGTGATGCCATTCGGTCTGACCAACGCTCCTGCTGTGTTCCAGGCCCTGGTTAATGACGTTCTCCGCGACATGTTGAACCGGTTTCGACGACATCCTCGTCTTTTCCCCGCTCGGCTCAAGAACATTGCCTCCACGTCCGACAAGTCCTCGAGCGTCTCCCACCCAACACATAGAGTGCCCACCCACAGAGGCAGAGGCAGGTCACTGAAACTCATCTATCTCTCCCTGTACTAGACCCAGGCCCCTACAGATTGTCAATCACAGTCATCCTTTTTACAACCATGGGAGAATAGAGTAGAGGGCTGTGATTCGCTTGACTGCGTTCATCCATCTCCATAAGCTCACAGATCCCTGGATACCATGCCTCTATGCCCTTCCTAGCCAAGAGAGGAGAGGCTCCCCTTGGGCTTGGAGAAGACAGAGTTCCCCCTCTCACTTCCATGGCTGCCGGAGCTTAATGATCGTCTGTTACTGAAGAGTAAAGGACTGCAGCACGAGTGAGGGAAAGAGGGAGGAGGAGGGGACGGAAGAGGGATGATTGCACCTGCACTCTGGCCCACTGGCTACAAGAGGAAAGGAAATGACAGCAATAGAGTGGAGGAGTTGATTTCTGCTCTCACTGTCAACCCCTCAGATAGGCAATCATAGCCCAGACAGGTAACCATCTGAAACATCCTCACTCAGTTTCAGATGATGTCTCAGAGGGCTGTGATGGCGTTTTTGGCCCGGGTGTGTGTGTGTGTGTGTGTGTGTGTGTGTGTAGAAATGGTAATTGAAATTGTTATTGTAAAATGTATCTTTTTTTCATATACATTTCCTTAGTATATCAGGTATTTTTTTATAAATATTTTGTGATAAAATAAAGAAAAGTATATGTGCCTAATTTTCATATATACACTGGGTGTATTTCCCACACAAATAAATTCATATCAATTGGTGGAACAGGGCTGCAACCACAACACACCTGCTGTGTCTAGGCCTACCTGCACTCACCTGCTGTGTCTAGGTCCACCTGCACTCACCTGCTGTGTCTAGGTCCACCTGCACTCACCTGCTGTGTCTAGGTCCACCTGCACTCACCTGCTGTGTCTAGGTCCACCTGCACTCACCTGCTGTGTCTAGGTCCACCTGCACTCACCTGCTGTGTCTAGGTCCACCTGCACTCACCTGCTGTGTCTAGGTCCACCTGCACTCACCTGCTGTGTCTAGACTGCCTCATTAATTACTGTTGTCACATTCTCTTGCATAATTCAACAAGTGTGTCAAGGGAAGGATACCCACGCATTTAAAAATCAACACGCTTGGCTCGAGATTACACCCATTTATACATACTTTACATTGTCTGCAAGATTGGACATAATATCACTATAATCCGAGTGTTCATTTTCAGAAGTTGATTTCATTTTAGCGCATTTGATTTGTAAACCTTTCAACTGTATTAAATCATTCGTTTTTTAAATTGGGGCGGCAGGTAGCCTATTGGTTAGAGCGTTGGGCCAGTAACCGAAAGGTTGGTGGATTGAATCCCCGAGCTGACAAGGTACAAATCTGTTGTTCTGCCCCTGAACAAGGCAGTTAACCCACTGTTCCTAGGCCGTCATTGTAAATAAGAATTTGTTCTTAAAAAAACATTTAAAAAAATTGCACAAAAAAATCAACACCAACTAAAATAAAGTTATGTAATTGCCGAGCCGGTGCGTTAAATCCCAGACGAAGCATTGGCAATTCTTATATATGCATCACAAGCCAATGTATTCCATTGAGCCCACTTCATCCATTACCAGAGTGTGTTTGACAGCTCATTACAAACGTTTCCGCGGTCGCTACGTTAACGGGAAAATCAATCCAGTGATATTTAAGTGACAAGTGGATTTTCAGATGGCTGAAAAGGAGTGATCCTCAGGTGGGCATGCACATTGCTAGTGTGTGTGTGTGTGCACGTATGTGTGCCTGTACTGTACGTGTACATGTGTGCCTGTGTCTGTGCATGTGTTTGTGACTCACAGGGTGTGGTCGATGACTGGCCGGTGGTACTGCTCTCCGAGGTGTACGGTGTTTCCCTGGTCAGGGAGCCAGCGGAATGAATGAAGCAGGGCAGAGGGAGCAGGACAGACCCTCTCCCAGCCACATGCAACTCCCCCCTCAAAATCACATACCTCCTTCACTGGGGGGGGACACAGAAAGAAAGAAACCAAGAAAGAAACAAACACCATTAGACAATACCTATGGTCTTTGAAAATTCGGAACAATTCCATTTCAATTCAATTTCAAGACAGTTCTAGTGGTCTCTGTCTTCTCTGTGGTTGAAGAGAGTGCACAGCAAGGACAGAAAGAGGGTGGGAGAGAAAGAGAGAGAAGGGAAAGATTCCAATAATCCAATTCTGGTCAAATCACAGCCCAGGGGCCATATGTATCAAACAGATTTGCCTTTGAGACGCACAGTTGAAAAAGTTTAAATGGGGAGGCTAGACCTTATCCTCTATACACACGGCCCCAGATCTGAGGGAACAAGGTCAATACCCACCACAGTGCTGTTCGTCTAACCCGTCGGAGCAGTCATGTCTGAAGTCACACACCCTGCTCTGGTCCACACACTCTCCGTGCGCCCCACACACAAACTTCCCCTCTGGGCAGATGTGGGGCTGGACTGTAGGGGCTTCCGTCGGGGGGAAGGGGGTGGTGTGGCTCAATGAGGGCAAGTCCCCTGAAATAAACAAATTAATAACACACAACACATCCAACAAACTGTAACTCCGTCTAGAGTGGGACACGGTTTTATATGCTGGTGGTAAGGTATAACTACAAACGGAAATCTTCCTGAAGAAAAATGGTGTGCTTGCCTCAGCTGTCTCAAAAATGTTTTATGGCAGTGGAAGTGGTCTAAATAATAATAATAATAATAATAAATAGATGTATGTTGAATATCTAGGGGTATTTCTGAAGTATGTATACTAATTACCATTATAGAGCACACAGTCCAGGAAGGACAGGTCATCAATGGCGATGTCTCCATTGAAGTCGTCACCGACTGTGCCCTCGACCAGAATCTGCCAACACAAACAACAATGTATGGCTCTGTGTGTGTGTGTGTGTGTGTGTGTGTATGTTTGTTTTCCATCTAAGTGCAGTGTGTTATACTGTACTTTATGGCAGTGTCCCAAATGGCAACTGATTCCCTATGTAGTGAACAGCTATATGGGCACTGGTCAATAGAAGTGCACTACATAGGGAATAGAGTGTAATTTGAGATGCAGGCATATGTCTCTTTCAGCCTCCTCAGCAGGTTCAGCCTATAGCCTGGTAACTGTCGCTCTACCAGGAGAGCAGCACAGTACGGAGAACAAATTACCTCAGAACACAGTTGTAGATTGTCGTTTCAGCATAAACCCAAAACGCTGAGTCCTGAGCAAGTCAAGTACTACAACCAGAGATGTAGTGCTGTCGTAGCACGGGGGAGTGCCTTTTTCCTATTAGAGAATACACGAAGTTGGTACAAATATTTCTGGAAAATAGATTCCGATAAATTCTAAATAAATTCTATTTAATTACCCCAAACATTCCATGAAAACGGTAGAATGTCAAACTAAATATGTAGACTATAGCAGCCTATAGGTAGGTAAATGGTGATTTCTTCCTTTTCTTCTCTCTCTCTGGGCCAAATGAGTTGGCCAAATCTGATGTAACAAGAACAGTTACAGACAGAAAACTATCAGGGGTTGCTAAAACGGTTGTCCTCAAAACAGTTTTTTATGGACTTGGGGTTCATGTCATACGCACTTGAACTCGCCCAACTGTCCATGTGTAAAAATACTGATCCACCATATGAACCTTACCATCAAACCCATGTGATTTAGGATCCAAATTCACTGCCTATCCTTTCTGCACCACGAATCGAAGGGGGCTCAAATCACTCAATAACCTTCATGAAGATTTTACCTACATCTAATAGTCACACTCATTACTTATTTGTATTGTTATTATTATTATTATTACAAATAGAAGATTATCACTTCTCACATTGGTGCTCGTTTACAAGATCACACGATTCATTATTATTTTACATAACAGTACCGAACATAGTAGCATATACTGTAGCATAGTATGCCTACAACACTAAAAACACCTCCTCAGTCATTTCTTATCTGAAAGTGAATAGTAAAAAATAACTACTCATGAGGCCAAAACTCAACGCGCGCCACTAAGCAGGATATGCAGTGCAGTCGGACAGTATTCAGACCCCTTGACTTTTTCCACATTTTGTTACCTTTCATCAATCTACAAACAATACCCCATAATGACAAAGCAAAAACTGTAAATATCACATTTACATAAGTATTCAGGCCCTTTATTTAGTACTTTGTTGAAGTACCTTCGGCAGTGATTACAGCCTCGAGTCTTCTTGGGTATGACGCTACAAGCTTGGCACACCGGCATTTGGGGAGTTTCAACCATTCTTCTCTGCAGATCCTCTCAAGCTCTGTCAGGTTGGATTGGGAGTGTTGCTGCACAGCTATTTTCAGGTCTCTTCAGAGATGTTCAATCGTGTTCAAGTCCGGGCTCTGGCTGGGCCACTCAAGGACATTCAGAGACTTGTCCCGAACCAACTCCTGCGTTGTCTTGGCTGTGTGCTTATGGTCATTGTCCTGTTGGAAGGTGAACCTTTGCCCCAGTCTGAGTTCCTGAGCGCTCTGTACTTTTCTCCGTTCATCTTTTCGATCCTGACTAGTCTCCCAGTCCCTGCCACTGAAAAACATCCCCACAGCATGAACCACCACCATGGTTCACTGTAGGGATGGTGCCAGGTTTCCTCCAGACATGACGCTTGGCATTCAGGCCAAAGAGTTCAATCTTGGTTTCTGTCTGGCCACTCTACCATAAAGGCCTGATTGGTAGAGTGCTGCAGAGATGGTTGTACTGCTGGAAGGTTCTCCCATCTCCACAGAGGAACTCTAGAGCTCTGTTAGAGTGACCATTGGGTTTTTGGTCACCTCCCTGACGAAGGCCCTTCTCCGATTGCTCAGTTTGGCCGGGCGGCCAAAAAGTGTTGGCGGTTCCAAATTTCTTCCATTTAAGAATGATGGAGGCCACTGTGTTCTTGGGGACCTTCAATGCTGCAGACATTTTTTGGTACCCTTCCCCAGATCTGTGCCTCGACACAATACTGTCGCGGATCTCTATGGAGAATTCCTTCAACCTCATGGCATGGTTTTTGCTCTGACATGCACTGTCAAATGTGGGACCTTATATAGACAGGTGTGTGCATTCTAAATCATGTCCAATCAATTGAATTTACCACAGGTGGACTCCAATCAAGTTGCGGAAACATCACAAGGATGATCAATGGAAACAGGATGCACCTGAGCTCAATTTCGTGTCTCATAGCAAAGGGTTTGAATACTTATGTAAATAAGATATTTCCGTTTTTTTATATACATTTGCAAAAAAAATCTAAAAGCCTGTTTTGACTTTGTCATTTGGGGTATTGTGTGTAGGTTGATGAGAAAAAAATAGTATTTAATCCATTTTAGAATCAGGCCGTAACATAACAAAAAGTCAAGGGTCTGAATACTCTCCGAATGCACTGTATGCTTTGATTGAAACAAAATAGGCCTACAAGAAAGGCTAATAGTTTGATAACGCCGTATGCTTTAATTCACTCACAAAACAGTAATTCAACATCTAAATGCATATTCCCATGAAACTGATCGAGATCAAATGATTGGCCTGCAGTTTAACTTGGTGTTTGAGGGAATTACAAATGTAAATGTTCTTGTGACAATACATGTGGGCAATACATAGGCAGACATTGCAATTGGAGGATGCATTTTATGCATAGACCAATTCTACAATGATATTCAATAGGCTACACATTGTGATTCAGAAATTATGAAGTAATTATGTTTTTATTGCGCTCCCTCACCTAAAATAAATTGCACTACACCATTTACTCCAACGCCGCTCTTCAAATCCAATTAACTGTTAGCTAGCAAGCTAATGAAATACTCCACCACTGACCACCCCCAGGTCTGTTCTATACTGAACAAAAATATAAACGCAACATGTAAAGTATTGGTCCCATGTTTCATGAGCTGAAATAAAAGATCCCAGAAATGTTCATTTCCATACGCACAAAACGCTTATTTCTCTCAAATGTTGTTTACATCCCTGTTAGTGAGCATTTCTCCTTTACCAAGATAATCCATCCATCTGATAGGCATGGCATATCAAGAAGCTGATTAAACAGCAGGATCATTACACAGGTGCGCCGTGTGCTCTAAAATGTGCAGTTTTGTCACACAACACAATGCCACAGATGTCTCAAATGTTGAAGGAGTGTGCAATTGGCATGCTGACTGTAGGAATGTCCACCAGAGCTGCTGCCAGAGAATTTAATGTTAATTTCTCTACCCTAAGCCACCTTCAACGTAGTTTAGAGAATTTGGCAGTACATATAACCGGCCTCCCAACCGCAGACCATGTGTATGGCGTTTTGTGGGCGAACAGTTTGCTGATGTAAACGTTGTGAACAGAGTGCCACATTGTGGCGGTGGGGTATGGTATTGGCAGGCATAAGCTACGGACAACGAATACAATTGCATTTTATCTATGGCAATTTGAATGCACAAAAATACCGTGACGAGATCTTGAGGCCCATTGTGATTCCCCTTTTTTTTAAAGGTATCTGTGACCAACAGATGCATATCTGTATTCCAAGTCATGTGAAATCCATAGATTAGAATCTAGTGATTTAATTTCAATTGACAAATTTCCTCATATGAACTGTAACTTGAAATTGTTGCATGTTGCATTTATATTTTTGTTCAGTATATTAGAATTCCACACAGTGTGTGAATTATACCGTGACATTCGGGGGAGACTATTGGGCCTAATATTTTTTATGGGCCTAATAGTAAAGACATAATTTAACAGTAAACATGTATTACATTCATGTGGCGATTGTCATTAAGCCTACTACAGTGGCGTGTATTCATGGTTGCCACGGGAAGCCATGCTTCCCCAAAAATGTGAACAACAAAAAAAGTATGGAAGAACGTTTCATAATCTTCCTTCACTTTGCAAGTGGCTCAATCTATCTCACTGGAGAGGTGAATTGTCATACTCTTTTTGGCCAGACAGTATCAGATACATGGGATACACATACTGAGACAAAGAGGCGCTGTTTCGCTTGCTCAGATGTTTTCTTCGATGAGGTTGATGCATCTTGCTGTCGATGCGCGTCCCGGTCAAATTAACAATATTTAGAGACCCCCGCCCCTAAAGTTTGACTTTTGTTGAGTTTAGAGGAACTCATGTCTCATTCAGCAAAGCTTACCTCTCCCTGGCTCCCCCATAATTCGGACTGATAGAGCAACGTGTGAGTGAGTGAGTGAGTGAGTGAGTGAGTGAGTGAGTGAGTGAGTGAGTGAGTGAGTGAGTGAGTGAGTGAGTGAGTGTGTATGCAGTGAGCCTATCTCCTCCACCCTTAGAGGGCTGCTTTTACTCCTCCTACAGCTCACCTCAGGCCTGAACCAATTAATCTGGACTGTTAATTGGATGTGAGCTGGAATAAACCCAAGTTTATTGGATAGAGGGGAGATATGCCGAGTCTAGGGAAGAACGTGACAACCCCTGACTACAGCATATTAGCTAGTGACTTAATCAGGCCCTCTTTGCTTCAGTGCAATTAAGCCTTGTTCATACTGCAAACCTTAACGCTCAAATCAGTTTTGTTTTTCAAATCTGTTTTGGAATACTAACTGCAGTCATTTGCTATCATGGCTGCGCTTGTTGTCATAGTAACAATGTGCAGAAGTGTAGGTTGATTGGTGGTGGTGCTCATGCTTTTTATCACTCAGAGGTTATGTAGCAAGCTAAGGTGACAACAATGCCTGCCATGGACATTTCCCAGTTGTTCTGAATGTTCAAAATCATAGTGTAAGGGGGATCACGGGACTCTTGAATGAGATGGCCGCATGAACTGAGAATTCTGAGTAATTTCCAATTCTTAATCTTACCTCCACTTCAAGTTAAACCCCATTAGCTATAGTCAAAATAGCCATGGCGGCTAATAAAGGCAACATTTACGTGTGACATTTTTACCCGGACTCGAGCAATAGCCACCGAAAAAGCATCCAAGAAACAGCTAGCTTCAGAAAAAACTTGCGCCATTAGCCAGGAGCATGAGAACACGTCCCTTCCCAAGGCCCAACAACTGCCAACCTCATCCTCTGTTCAAGACATCCTTTTATTTATTTTATTTTGGCTGCGAGAGGAATATGCCCTATAGCCTAACCTAGGCCTACTAACGTTTTATCTGAGAGAGGGATATGCCATATAGCCTAACCTAGGCCTACTAACGTTTTATCTGAGAGAGGGATATGCCCTATAGCCTAACTTAGGCCTATTAACGTTTTATCTGAGAGAGGGATATGCCCTATAGCCTAACCTAGGCCTACTAATGTTTTATCCTTCTTTTATTTCACCTTTAATGTGAAGTGAGAAAATTAACCATTTACAGCGTGTTATCTTGTCTGTAGAACATATAGGCTATCTGGCAGACACATCAGCAGGAGGATCAGTGTGTCAAGCTGATGTTTATGTGTATGATTGCCTTATTATTCTGTTGATATAACAAATAACTTATCCTATAGATTCCTCTTAGGGATTTGTTCCCTCATTTCTGTTTTTTTATTTAACCTTTATTTAACTAGGCAAGTCAGTTAAGAACAAATTCTTATTTACAATGACGGCTTACACCGGCCAAACCCGGACGACGCTGGACCAATTGTATGCCGCCCTAAGGGACTCCCAATCACGGCCGGTTGTGATACAGCCTGGAGTCGAATCAGGGTGTCTGCAGTGACGCCTCTAGCACTGAGATGCAGTGCCTTAGACCGCTGCGCCACTCGGGATTAAGCCTATGACCTTTGGAGGATTTATTTGTAGGCTGGGCTATTGCTTTTATTTACTTTATTTCTCCCTCTCTTTTTAACTGTGGTCTGGACGGATGCTACATTGTCACTCAGTTAGTGCGGGACGGAGAGGATGAGGCATTGTTCGCATTTTTCAAATACACAGAATTGTGACTAAGCTCGGGGATAACAGATCCAACAGGAAACAGTATGTCGAGTTGTTTGGGAATTCGGCTGGGGTGTTCAGAGATTGTTCTTTTTTTAATTTCATGTGATGGCAGCTGTAACTATTATCTACCTATACCCAGAGATGACTTGAACTACAGTTCGATAACTGTACAATGACAAAAAAATATCTGATCCAGAGGGAAGATTTCCTATAATAACTGGGTCACTGTATGGGCAACCAATCTAATTGCATATGCTTCCCCTAAGAAAAAAAGCAATGGAGGTTAGATTTTGAAATGCTGAAAAAAAATATATATATAAACAAATCAACAGACAGCTCCTCCTGGAGTCAACTTAAAGCAGCCAAAGCCAAACTAAACTTGGATTATACTCGAGAGATAAAAAATATGTTTTCGTTACTAAACAGAAATACCATGAGTATAGCAATAAGCCTAGCAGATTGCTTGCATACCAATTTAAAAAAAGAGCAGTCCAAGCATTCATTCATGGCAATCCGAACAGAAGATGACGAGGTCACTTATGATCCAGATAAGATACATTTTACTTTTCATGATTTTTACTGCAAATGATATACTTCTGAGAGAAAACATACAGAAGCAGAACTCCCTTCCTTCATAGAGGAATCTCGCTACCAAAACTATCGGAGACCGACCAAGAAGATCTCAACTCCCCCTTCACTCCCGAGGAGGTCCTAGAGGCAATTATCTCCATGCCACCTAACAAGTTCCCAGGCCCAGACAGATTTCCCAGAGAGTTCTACAAAGCTTTTTGGTCCCAGCTTAGCCCTATTTTCATGCCAATGCTGGATGGTTTTTGTAAAAACTGAGCTGTCCCAGACTCTGTACACAGCTCGCATTACAGTGTTGCTCAAAAAAAGACAAGGACCCTCTCTCCTGCTCGTCCTTCTAGCCCATAAGCTTGTTGGTTTTTGACTACAAAATAACTACCAAATTGCTTGCCAAAAGACGAAACACTCTTCTTCCCAAAATAATAAAAGCGGACCAAACCGTCTTTTTGATATTATAGATCAGGTAAACGCACAAAAGACCTCTGTCCTGCTGGCTTCACTGGATGCTGAGAAAGCGTTCGACAGGATGGAGTGGAGCTTTCTGTTCTCCGTCTTAGAAAAGTTCAATATGGACACCAAACTTTAGTAAATGGATTAAGTCCCTATATTCTCATTCAAATGCCATGGTGTCTACTAACGGTCTGAACTCTCACAGATTCCCTTCGAGATGTGGAACAAAAGAAGAATGCTCGCTGTTCCACCCCCCCGCTCTACTTGTTGGTGCGAAGTTGATGAGGAGCGATCCAAGTATTATGGGGATTTCTGCAGGTGGCCTTCAGAACAAGATTTCCCTCTACGCGGATCATGTCTAGCTCTACATATCCAACCCTGAGAAATCCCACCCTCCCATTTTAGACACAATTGCTCAGTATGGCAAGTTGTCAGGAAATAAGATATATTTGAACAAATCCATTGTTTTCCCTCTCAATCTTCAACTCACCAGCTCTATGAAGACACTCTTCCCGTTCCAATGGAAGACACAGGGGTTTCAATACCTTGGAATTGTTGTAACACCAGATCTGAATTGCCTTTTCAAGGAAAATGGTCTCCCACTCCTGGATCGAATCAAGAATGATCTCCAAAGCTGGATTTCCCTCCCAATTAGCTTAGTCGGAAGAATCAATGTTATCCATATGAACATCCTCCCCAGATTGAACTATTTATTTCAGATGCTTCCACGTTATCTCCCAGTTTCTTTTTTCTAAACAACCAACCAAAGCATCAACAAATTTATATGGGGCAATAAAAAACCTAGGATCAAGTTCTCCATTCTATCGAAACCTGAATCTAAGAGTGGTTTTGCACTTCCCTGCCTTCAATTGTACTACAAATCCACAACATGTTAACATGGATCACAAACAGACAAGACTCAATGTGGATTCAGATAGAGGCCCAATCCTGTGGTCCATTGCCCCTAAACTCAATTATATTGAGGAATAACTTTTGTGAAGTGGGCAACATACCCAAAACCTTTGTGATTTACAACGTCCTACTAGCATGGAAATACCTCGGCATTTCCTCACAGATATGCTCTCACTCACCTATAACATGCAACCCAAACTTGCCCAAAGCCCTGAGTGATGCCAACTTTCATCTTCGGCATACTCAGGATTAGGACCGTTTCAGACCTGTTTCAGACCTGTTTCATAAGAACACAACTATACTGAAATCCTTTCAAGAGCTCTGCAGTGAATTCAATGTGAGAAGATTCAATTTAAAAAATATATCTTCATATTAGACACGTCATTTCCTCATTCACTTCCAAGGGGAGCTTTGGAGCTCAGCTGAAGTAGAGACCCTTCTTGCTACAGCACAATCCACCAAAGGCAAAATCTCCTATATCAATAGATTCCTTTCTGAGAATGTGGGCTCCTCCTTTTCCCCTTTGAAAATAATCTGGGAAAAGGACCTTTGCCTGACTATCAGTGAAGAGTTAAGGGGTGGATGTTTGCGACAGGGTATACTGCTCCTCTTCTAATATAAAAACATATATATATATATATTTACAAATTACTCTATAGAATGAATACAGACATTTCTCCTGATTGTAAAAGATGTACCTCTGAAAGTGGAACTTACTGTACATGCATGTATTTTGGAGTTGTAGAGAGATTATCAGATTTTGGCAAACCATACATACTGCTGCACAGAACAAACTAGATGTACAGTTTGATATGACCCCATGTCTCTATCTTCTTGATGCCCAACAGGACTTTGTTCTTGATCCAGACAGAGAAAATGTGTTTAGGACTATCACATACTATCACTACCTACTGTGGGCTTCTAATTCTTCTCCTACATTTATTATATTTACATTTACGTCATTTAGCAGACGCTCTTATCCAGAGCGACTTACAAATTGGTGCATTCACCTTATGATATCCAGTTTACATACACTTAGGTTGGAGTCATTAAAACTTGTTTTTCAATCACTCCACAAATTTCTTGTTAATAAACTAGAGTTTTGGCAAGTCGATTAGGACATCTACTTTGTGCATGACACAAGAAATTCTTCCAACAATTGTTTACAGACAGATTATTTTACTTATAATTCACTGTATCACAACTCCAGTGGATCAGAAGTTTACATGCACTAAGTTGACTGTGCCTTTAACCAGCTTGGAAAATTCCAGAAAATTAGGTCATGGCTTTAGAAGCTTCTGATAGGCTAATTGACATAATTTGAGTCAATTGGAGGTGTACCTGTGGATGTATTTCAAGGCCTACCTTCAAACTCAGTGCCTCTTTGCTTGACATCATGGGAAAATCTAAAGAAATCAGAAAAAAAATTGTAGACCTCCACAAGTCTGGTTCATCCTTGGGAGCAATTTCGACTGAAGGTACCACGTTCATCTGTACAAAAAAATAGTACGCAAGTATAAACACCATGGGACCACGCAGCCGTCATACCGCTCAGGAAGGAGACGTGTTCTGTCTCCTAGAGATGAACGTACTTTGGTGCGAAAAGTGCAAATCAATTCCAGAACAGCAGCAAGGGACCTTGTGGAGATGCTGGAGGAAACAGGTACAAAAGTATCTATATCCACAGTAAAACGAGTCCTATATCGACATAACCTGAAAGGCCGCTCAGCAAGGAAGAAGCCTTTAAGAAGGAATTATAATATTTATAATGTGGATTGACCAGATTGTTGATTTTCTTCCTCTTGAAAAGCTCATAACCTCTGCAAGAGACAGCTCAGGTTTGATAGATTGGTCTCCACTACACAACTATATTTCAAAATTGGACAGAGCGAATGGGGTGATTAGGGAAATGTGTGTATATACAGTACATGTTGTGTAAGGTGCTGCAAAACAAATTCCTCGCTCGTTGTCTCAGCTAAAGCTGGAAATAGCTATGATCACAGATAGTGCTGCTCCATATATGTTTGTTTTGTTTTATATTATATTTGATTATATTATTTATGTCTGCCACATCTGTGAATGTGGAATGTGTTTTGTTTGTTAATAAAACTTTAAAACATTTTATTTAAGAACACTTTAAAAACCTCAAAGGATAAAAATATGCAACTTTCAAAACAAGTCCTTTTTTGGCTATCCACAGCAGTCAACTAGCTAGCTAGGTAGCTGTTAAGCTTTCTAGCACATTCACTCATTTGTTTGTAAACAATTAACAAGTCAGTTAACTTGTTCTTGTCAAAAATGTCAGAGTAGCTAGCAAGCAACAAATAACAGGCTAAAAACCACTTGAGGACAAATAAATCAGATCAAGTCGCATGGCCAAGAATCAGATTTGTATCTGATTTCAAACAACCTACAAAGGTGGTTTGAAATGGCGATTGAAATATCGGATTCAATGTGCTTTTTTGGCTATTCAGACTGCAGGAAAAAGAACAGCTTCCAATCAGATATGCAACAAAAAAATGCCAATGGGAACAAGGCTTTTGAACCACAAGGAACTCAAGTGAGGACTGTTTAACTACAGCATGCAATTTGTGTTGTCCGATTGGAAGTGAACAGTTGACCTACTGATGTCAATGTGGACTGTTTTCTGTTGAGTCTCAGAGCAGTGACGGGCACCTCTTTAGGAGGTACAAGTGTGGTTTGATAGCAGAAACACCACTGAACCAACCATCCCTCACAAAGGCAAATTCCCCAGACGACAACATCAATAAACCATCACATATAAAGATTCTCTCTGGCACTAATTTGAAGAGTTTTGAATGAGTTACCTATAGGGTTGAACAAGAGGGAACTTTCCCCAAATTCCCTGTTTTTCCAGAAATCCTGATTGGAGGATTCCCCAATTTCCTGCTTATTCCCTCCTGATTCCAGGAAATGTCCAATCTGGGATTTCTAGAAAACCTGGGAATTTTGGGAAGGTTTACCAGAATTTTGCCACCCTAGTTACCTGGAAGGGCTTGGCGCTGTTGAGGTAGAGAGTTTTCCTGTGCCACAGGTTGCCCTGGTCGCCGTAGCGCACCCACAGCATGTGACCGTGGCCGGGCTTGGTGGTCCTCATGTACACGGCCAGGCGGAACACATGAGACCCAAACATGTGGTAGTGGAAGCGGAACACACAGGGGTAGCGGGGGCTTGTGGCGATGCTGGGCATTCCGTTACCACGGTGGAGGGTAGGCTGGAACACTGGGCTGACCAGCACAGCCGTGTCCTTAAACTCCTGGGGGGCAGAGGACTCGATGTACAGGTAGTGACCATTAACGTTGCCCAGGGTATGGTCCTTCCAGGGGCCAGTTTGGAGGGTGGGCGTTGGGCCCTGGATGTGCGTCCAGTCAAAGATGTCACCTCCCTTGTGGCTCTGCTCCTGGGTCCAGCTACACAGTCCCTGTTCAAAGTCACAAATCAGCTCTGCGGCTGAGAGAGGAAGAGATGGAGAGGAAGACAATATTGACAGAGATAGAGTTTTCCTGTTATCGTCCCACAAAATATGGTGCTATAAGAGCCAAGTGCTTAGCCAAAATGTTCCTATTTTGTTGTATAGTCTAGTATCTCACACATATACTGTACATTCTATTTTGATTGTATGGTTGCCTATGTGTTGGTCTGTGTGAGTATGACTCACAGCAGTCCTCCTCGTCCGAGCCATCCCCACAGTCGTCCACCAGGTCACAAAGCTGCAGGTGCTCCACACATGCCCGGCTCCTCAAGCAGTGGAAGTGGGTGTGGCTGGGGCACTGCCCCGCCTCCACCGCCGGGGGCAACAAGCAGTTCTGGAAGCTGATGTCGTCCAGGGCGGAGACTCCATCAAACACGCCCAGGCTGAGCTTAGCCAATAAGAACTGGAAGGGCTGAGTGATTCGGCCCAGCTGCACGGTGACCCGGTTCCAGTGGTTCCCTTGGTTATAGAGGGTTTGCCACAGCACGGTGGTGTTGTCCATGCCAGCGATACGCAGGTACATTTCTGCAGCCCCCACCGAGATGCCTGAGTTATAATGCCTGGGTGTGTGGGGGTAGAGCGGGATAATTGTTTGCGTCCCAAATGGCAAACTATTCCCTCTACAGTGCACTACTTTGCTCTGGTCAAAAGTAGTGCAATATGTAGGGAATAGGTTGCCATTTAGGACGCCATCTTTACATACTACTAATACATAACAGCCATTTGATTAGGCTGGTTTGCAACCCATCACCGTTTTCTGTTGAAGTGTACTTCATTTCTTGAGATGAGGTAATGATTTGTCCAGGAATGATAATGTAACATGCCGGACATTAAACGTGAACATTTCTGCTTGCTCTGGAGAAAATGAAATTGATAAACCCTTGAACTGCAATTTTCTGACAAATGTAGCATTCCAATCATCCAAAGGAAATATACAATCTGTCTTCTGACAGGGATGTTAAACAGCCATAAAAGTGTCATAATGTGACCGATTCAGATGCACGTCTCACTACTGACTGAGGCTACGAAATGGGATATGCTCATAGAGCAAAAAGAGAGGGAAAGAGAGAGCGAGGCAGAGCTAGTGAAATACTGCACTTGAACATCTATAACTCAAATTGGCAGTCTAAAACAGCAGAGCTTTAGATAGGCATGTGATATATCTACAGACGAATGAGCTGAGGAGAAATTCAGCTTTATCTCAATTCATGCCTATTCTGTTGAGAGAGACAGCGGTAAATAATTTGTATGTACCACAATGTCATGGTGCCCCATAGAAAAAGTGAGCTACTGTACTGAGATAATCAAAAGCTATACCCTGAGGCACCCCAGTGTGGAAATAACATCAGGCCCATTACTGAACCATGAGGAATGGAATCTTCTAATGGCGTTTGTAAGATAACAGGGTCATCATCCTCACCAGAAGGTCATGGTGCACCCAGAGGCTGACTGGCGGTACTGGGGGCCCCGGAGAAAAGCCTTCTGGGAAATACTGCTACTGTTCTTCAAGACAAACATGAAGTGGCCTGCAATGAGAAGGGAAAGCATTACAAAACCAGAGGCAGAGGAGAACTTTACAACAGCATAAAAACCTGAAAATAGCAGAGCTGAGAGAAATGGACGGAGAGAAGGAAGGAGGGGGGAGAGAGGGAGGGAGGAAGGAGACATCCCATATAAAAAAAACATGAGGAAGAAGCCATAAACGTACAACAATTAACCTGACTATCCTGATAACAAAAAAATATATATTTGAAAATGCAGAGGAAGAAGAGCACATAAAGTTTGGGAGTGGGTGAAATATTGCGCAGAGGTGTGTGGTTTTTAATACCAGGAGGAAGAGATGTCGATTTCCCCTCTATTATTCAGATGGCTGAGAAAGCGTTTCTCTCTCTCCAGACGCCGCCGTTCTCTCTGGCTCTCTGTACTTACAAAATTACCCGCCGGGGCATTTTCTGAAGAAGTGATTGATTTAATCTGTGAGTAATATTATTTTATTCTGCCTCTTATTTTCAAACCGACAGCATCGAGCCGACACCACACAGCCTCTTATCAGGCAATCACACTTCTGTGCTTATTCCATTAGCTCGCTCTGTGGGGGGGTGGGGGAGATAACTATTTTCAGACCACAGTGTTACCTAGCTCTGGTTCAAGGTGTTAGGTGCGGTTTTCTGACACTGATGCTGTTAGGAAACAGCACGTAACACCATGGACCAGAGCTACGCGTTACTGTGCTGTTTGGAGTGTTGTGTGGTGTTGTGTTGACAGCGACACCTCCCTCCTACCCTGGCTGCTGTTGGTGGAGTGGTCCAGAGGAGGGATCTGGCCCTGGTGGTCCAGTGGTATAGTCATTGCTGAGCCCCTGACCCAGTCGAAACCATCGCCCTGGGCAAAGCCATACTCATGCCATCCGCAAGAGTCACTCTCAAAGTCACAGAAGGAGCCTGGGTGAAGAGAGAGCATAAGTAAGTAAGTGTATTTCAAGCTTGCTTGTGTTATTCTCTGGGATTTCTGTGTACTTTTTAAACTGTAGTAACGTATTTACCGCAAAATAAATCAAATCAACAAGACAATGGATTCAATGGCATCTAGCAGAGGGAGGGTCAATGCCATCTACGTTCCAGTCAATGCATGGATTTAAATGCTTTCCAATGGTGAAATGCAATAGGAATGGAACTGACCCCCTTTTTGGCCTCCGGACTAGATTTGACTAATTCATAGCTTCGACTACATTGGACAATGAAGAAGTACTCTTACATCAAACTTCCAAAAACCTGAAGGATCAAACGTGATCATTACTGATATAGCCTACAACTGTAGCAGAAAAAATGATGATAATTGAAACTACAAAAAGACAGAAGCTTGAGCACAGCACCTGGGATACGCCCAGGGTTGTTTATGGGATTTGGAGTTTGGTGTGTTTGTTACTTGGCATTTTTGGCAACAGGGTTCTTACGGCAGCTGGCTTCATCCTCCCCGCCAGGACAATGTGGGGTGAAGTCACACACCTTGCCCTCATCAATACACTCCCCACTGGCACAGGTGAAGGAGGAGGGGGGGCACAGAAGGACTGGGGACAGAGGAACACTGCTATCTGGGGCTGGGAATGAAAGCAGATAAAGAACATAGAAAGGAAGGAATACACATATCACATGACAAGACAATGCTATTACTGGTAGCAGTAAACAATGTGGACTAGGGACAGTGTAGAGGCCTTTCAGACAGTGTCACAAATGGCATCGCATCCCCTATATAGTGCACTACTTTAGGCCCTGGTCAAAAGTAGTGCACTACAGTGACTTCAGAAAGTATTCACACCCCTTGACTTTTTCAAATTTTGTTGTGTTACAAAATTGGATTAAAATGGATTTATTTGTAATTCTTTCTCACGATCTACACAAAATACTCTGTAGAGCTTTGAGAGCACTATGGTGTTGAACGCTGAGCTGTAGTCAATGAATAGCATTCTCACATAGGTGTTCCTTTTGTCCAGGTGGGAAAGGGCAGTGTGGAGTGCAATAGAGATTGCATCATCTGTGGATCTGATGGGGCGGTATGCAAATTGAGTGGGTCTAGGGTTTCTGGAATAATGGTGTTGATGTGAGCCATGACCAGCCTTTCAAAGCACTTCATGGCTACAGACGTGAGTGCTATGGGTCGGTAGTCATTTAGGCACATCGGCGGCGGAGAGCGTGATCACACAGTCTTCCAGAACAGCTGGTGCTCTCATGCATGTTACAGTGTTATTTGCCTTGAAGCGAGCATAGAATTAGTTTAGCTCGTCTGGTAGGCTCGTGTCACTGGGCAGCTCTCGGCTGTGCTTCCCTTTGTAGTCTGTAATGGTTTGCAAGCCCTGCCACATCCAACGAGCATCAGAGCCGGTGTAGTACGATTCGATCTTAGTCCTGTATTGATGCTTTGCCTGTTTGATGGTTCGTCGGAGGGCATAGCAGGATTTCTTATAAGCTTCCGGGTTAGAGTCCCGCTCATTGAAAGCGGCAGCTCTAGCCTTTAGCTCAGTGCGGATGCTGTCTATAATCCATGGCTTCTGGTTGGGGTATGGTCACTGTGGGGATGACGTCATCAATGCACTTATTGATGAAGCCAATGACTGCTGTGGTGTACTTCTCAATGCCATCGGAGGAATCCCAGGACATATTCCAGTCTGTGCAAGCAAAACAGTCCTGTAGCTTAGCATCTGCTTCATCTGACCACTTTTTTATTGATCGAGTAACTGGTGCTTCCTGCTTTAATTTTGGCTTGTAAGCAGGCATCAGGAGGATAGAATTATGGTCAGATTTGCCAAATGGAGGGCGAGGGAGAGCTTTGTATGCGTCTCTGTGTGTGGAATATAGGTGGTCCAGAGTTTATTTTCCCTCTGGTTGCACATTTAACATGCTGATAGAAATTTGGAAAACGGATTTAAGTTTCCCTGCATTAAAGTCCCCGGCTACTAGGAGCGCCGCCTCTGGGTGAGCATTTTCTTGTTTGTTTATGGTGGAATACAGCTCACTCTGACTGTGGTGGTATGTAAACAGCTACGTAAAATACACATGAAAACTCTCTAGGTACATAGTGTGGTCCACAGCTTATCATGAGATAATCTACCTCAGGCGAGCAATAGCTCGAGACTTCCTTAGATATCGTGTACCAGCGGTTATTTACAAAAATATATAGTCCGCCGCCCCTTGTCTTACCAGACGCCGCTGTTCTATCCTGCCGGGATAGCGTGTAACCAGCCAGCTGTATGTTGATAGTGTTGTCGTTCAGCCACAAATCCGTGAAGTATAAGATGTTACAGTTTTTAATGTCCCGCTGGTAGCTTATTCTTCCACGTAGCTCGTTGATTTTATTCTCCAAAGATTGCACGTTTGCTAGCAGAATGGAGGAAAGGGGGGGTTTATTCGATCGCCTATGAATTCTCAGAAGGCGGACCGCCCTTTGGCCCCTTTTTCTCCGCCTCCTCTTCACGCAAATCGCGGGGATCTGGGTCTGTTCTCGAGAAAGCAGTATATCCTTCGCGTCGGGCTCGTCAGAGTTGTGAAAGGAAAAAAAATATTCTGCTAGTCCGTGGTGAGTAATGCAGTCCTGATGTCCAGAAGTTATTTTCGGTCATAAGAGACGGTAGCGGCAACATTAGAAACAAAATAAGTACAAAAATAAGTTACAAACAACTCAAATAAACAAACCAAAAACACAATAGGTTGGGGACACATAAAACGTCAATTATTAATTCATAACTTCACCATGCTTAAAGGGATATTCATTGTCTGCTTTTTTAATGTTTACCATTCTACCAATAGGTGCCCTTCTTTGGAAGGCAACCTCCCTGGTCTTTGTGGTTGATTCTGTGCTTGTAATTCACTGCTCGACTGAGGGACCTTACAGATAATTGTATGTGTGGGGTACAGAGATAAGGTAGTCATTCACAAATCATGTTAAACACTATTATTGCACACAGAGTGAGTTCCTGCAACTTATTATGTGACTTGTTAAGCAAATGTTTAGTCCTGAACTTATTTAGGCTTGCCATAACAAAGGTGTTGATTAGTTATTGACCCAAGACATTTCAGCTTTTAATTTTTTATTTGAGATTAGGGGGTATTGTGTGTAGGTCAGTGACAAAATTCATAATTTATTCCATTTTAAATTCAAGCTGTAACACAACAAAATGTGGAATAAGTCAAGGGGTGTGAATACTTTATGAAGGCACTGTATATAGGGAATAGGGTGCCATTTGAGATGCAGACTTCGTACTACAGACAGAGCTCTATGTTATGTCTTGTACTCATGCAGGCACTTACAGCCATGATATCTATCCTGTGCACGTTTTTCATAAAGCTCCACTCATGGGAAATCACTGTGCACGAAAGAGAGCTACCCTTAAATCAGTCTTCATCCTCCATAAGAGTAAGTACATTATGTTGTTATGGCAGAGAGGATTTTGATTGGACCATGAAATGATGAGAACCAATGGGAGCGTAGAGTTATTTAGATCAATATTGAGCCGTAGACTCTATCTCTTAATTGGACTGAAATTAAATTCTGGCTTTTATATGAGAAGTATCGGAAACACGATTAAATAAAATAGTCCAATTTTCGGATGGGTTCTGGCTGGATATTGAAAAAAAAGGCCTCTCTTCTCATTTCT
This sequence comes from Salmo salar, assembly GCF_965601325.2. Lineage (NCBI taxonomy): Eukaryota > Metazoa > Chordata > Actinopteri > Salmoniformes > Salmonidae > Salmo > Salmo salar. The sequence goes on from NC_138319.1 coordinate 12,641,242, forward strand.
GTGAGTAAGAACAGTAACTCACAAACATTGGAAAACTTGAAAAACAGAATATACAGACATGTACAGGAAGTTCATGCATAGTTCCTCTGTTGCACTTGGATACTGTGGACTATAGTGCCGTCTGTGAGTTGTATCTGTTTTAAATACAGTAGGACCATCAGGTTGTGTTTTAGAACAGATAGCAGGTCTACGGTATCCTGGCAATCCAGACCGCATGGTACAACGCAAGCTGTCTACTTTGATATTAGTCAGGCTACATAAATGTACAGGAAGGTCATGCTTAGTTCCTCTGTTGTACTTATAGACGAGTGGTTCTCAAACCTCTGCTCTGGAACCCCCAGACTATTCACAATTTGTTGTAGCCCTGATCTAGCTCACCTGGTTCACCTAGTCAAAGGTCGATGATTAGTTGACAAGTTGTATCAGGTGTGCTAGCTCTGCAATGAATCAAATACATGGAGTAGCAAGGATCCCCTACAGGAGAGGTTTGAGAACTACTACTATACACTATAGTGACTGAGTTGTATATGTTTGAAATAAAATAAAAGGTTCTGTTTTGGAGGAGGTATCAAGTCTATGGCCTGGCCCTAGTATCTTGTGAATGAATGTGGTAAAAAATAACATTTCCCTTCCCCATGTAGCCTTTGGTAATAAAGACGACCATCTCCTGGGTCGACTCCAGCAACATGAGTTGTGACTGACACAGAGAGATCCATTCTGCGTCCCAAATGCCACCCTATTCCCTACACAGTGCACTACTTTTTAGTAATGCATTATGTAGGGAATAGGGTTGCATTTGGGACGCAGGCATAGAGAGATCCAGACTGAGGAGCCAGCAGCCAGAAAGACACCCATTCAGATCCTCTCCAGAGCCCCAGACAAAAGAACTAAGAAAATCACTGAAACGGGTCAAAATTATTAATTTGGAGCAGCGTGTTCCACACACACATGCCCACCCACCCACTAACTCACAATCATCCAAAAAGACAAGACATCTAAATCCCTTTAAACACACACAAAAGTACACAAGCATCCACTGACATCTACACACACAAAAGTGTGTTTGTGTGTGTAAGTGTATGTATATATGTGTGTCGGGGGGGGGGGGGGGGGGTGTGTGTGTGTGTGTGTGTGTGTGTGTGTGTGTGTGTATATATGTGTGCATGCATGTGTGTCCCTTTGGAGATACACTGAGTGTACAACACATTAAGAGCACCTGCTCTTTCCATGACATAGACTGACCAGGTGAATACAGGTCAAACCTATGATCACTTATTAACCCGAATTTGTTTCAGGGGACGGGAAGATTTACAATAAGCTGTTTCTGTCATGTTTCATCCTGTATCCAAGGTTTCCGTTTAATCGTGGGGTATTATTGATGGTTCTAAGCCCATTATTTGTGACAAAGCACAGTATCGGTATTTATAACCGTTGTGGGGAAATATTTAACTGCTGCAAATTTGCAGCCGAACTGGAGGTGAGATGAATAATAACAGACATTGCGCATAAAGAAGCCAATGTAACTGAACAAAATGACGCGTGGTTAGATATAAAAGACGTGAGCTACATATCCAAAGAGGCTTTTCTTGGCTAAAAACACAATAATTCGTTTGTAATCTGTTGTGTATTCCTATTAGGCGAAACTGTAATATAGAGTGCATTCGGAAAGTTATTCATAACCCTTGACTTTTTCCACATTTTGTTACGTTACAGCCTTACGCTAAAATTGATTCAATCGTTTTTTTCCCCTCATCAATCTACACACAATACCTCATAATGACAAAGCAAAAACAGGTTTTTAGAAATACAGGTCGCAGTGATGGGTAGTATATGGGGTGGCACTGTGATAGACTGCATCCAATTTGCTGAGTAGTGTTGGAGGCTATTTTGTAAATGACGTCACCGAAGTCAAGGATCAGTAAGATAGTCAGTTTTACGAGGGTATGTTTGGCAGCATGAGTGAAGGAGGCTTTTTTTGCGAAATAGGAAGCCGATTCTAGATTTAATTTTGGATTGGAGATGTGTCTGGAAGGAGAGTTTACAGTCTAGCCAGACACCTAGGTATTTATAGCTGTCCACATATTCTAAGTCAGAACTGTCCAGAGTAGTGATGCTAGTCGGGCGGGCGGGTGTGGACAGTGATCGGTTGAAGAGCATGTATTTCGTTTTACTAGCATTTAAGAGCAGTTGGAGGCCACGGAAGGAGTGTTGTATGGCATTGAAGCTCGTTTAGAGGTTTGTTAACACAGTGTCCAAAGAAGGGCCAGATGTATAATGGTATCATCTGCGTAGAGGTGGATCAAAGAATCACCCGTAGAAAGAGCGACATCATTGATTTATACAGAGAAAAGAGTCGGCCCGAGAATTGAACCCTGTGTTACCCCCATAGAGACTGCCAGAGGTCCGGACAACAGTCCCTCCGATTTAACACACTGAAGTCTATCTGAGAAGTAGTTGGTGAACCAGGCGAGGCAGTCATTTGAGAAACCAAGGCTGTTGATTCTGCTGATAAGAATATGGTGATTGACAGAGTCGAAAGCCTTGGCCAGGTCGATGAAGACGGCTGAACAGTACTGTCTTTTATCGATGGAGTTTATGATATCATTTAGGACCTTGAGCGTGGCTGAGGTGCACCCGTGACCAGCTCAGAAACCGGATTGCATAACGGAGAAGGTACGGTGGGATTCGAAATGGTCGGTGATCTGTTTGTTCACTTGGCTTTCGAAGACAGGCAGGGCAGGATGGATATAGGTCTGTAACAGTTTGGGTCTAGAGTGTCTCCCCCTTTGAAGAGAGGGATGACCGCAGCCACTTTCCAATCTTTAGGAATCTCAGACAATACGAAAGAGAGGTTGAACAGACTAGTAATAGGGGTTGCAACAATGGCAGCGGATCAGTTTAGGAAGAGAGGGTCCATATTGTCTAGCCCAGCTGATTTGTAGAGATCCAGATTTTGCAGCTCTATCAGAAGATCAGCAGTCTGGATTTGGGTGAAGGAGAAGCGGGGGGGGGGGGGGGGCTTAGGCAAGTTGCTGCGGGGGGTGCAGAGCTGTTGGCCGGGGTTGGGGTAGCCAGGTGAAATTCTCTTATTGGTGGTGACAGTGTTTCCTAGCCTCAGTGCAGTGGGAAGCTGGGAGGAGGTGCTCTTATTCTCCATGGACTTTACAGTGTCCCAAACATTTTTGGAATTAGTGCTGCAGGATGCAAATTTCTGTTTGAAAAAGCTAGCCTTTGCTTTTCTAACTGACTGTGTATATTGGTTCCTGACTTCCCTGAAAAGTTGCTTTTAAAGAACAACCAGGCGTCCTCTACTGACGGGATGAGGTCAATATTGTTCCAGGATACACAGGTCAGGTCGATTAGAAAGGCCTGCTCGCAGAAGTGTTTTAGGAAGCGTTTGACAGTGATGAGGGGTGGTCGTTTAACGGACGCAGGCAATGAAGCAGCGATCGCTGAGATCCTGGTTGAAAACAGCAGAGGTGTATTTAGAGAGCAAGTTGGTCTGGATGATATCTATGAGGGTGCCCATGTTTACGGATGTGGGGTTGTACCTGGTAGGTTCCTTGATAATTTGTGTGAGATTGAGGGCATCTACCTTAGATTGTAGGATGGCCGAGGTGTTAAGCATATCCCAATTTAGGTCACCTAACAGTACGAACTCTGACGATAGATGGGGGCAATCAATTCACATATGGTGTCCAGGGCACAGCTGGGAGCTGAAGGGGTCTATAACAAGTGGCAACAGTGAGGGACTTATTTCTGGAGAGATGGATTTTTAAAAGTAGAAGCTCGAACTGTTTGGGCATAGACCTGGATAGTATGACAGAACTCTGCAGGCTATCTCTACAGTAGATTCCAACTCCGCCCCCTTTAGCAGTTCTATCTTGATGAAAAATGTTATAATTGGGGATGGAAATTTCAGAATTTTTGGTGGCCTTCCTAAGCCAGGACAAATGAGAGCACCTGGGGACACACAGGGCCTGGGTTAAACTCTACATCACCAGAGGAACAGAGGAAGAGTAGGATGAGAGTACGGCTAAAGGATATAATTACTGATCGTCTAGTGCGTTGGGAACAGAGAATAAAAGGAGCAGATTTCTGGGCGTGGTAGGATAGATTCAGGGCATAATGTACAGACAAGGGTATGATAGGGTAACGAGTACAGTGGAGGTAAACCGATGCATTGAGTGACAATGAGAGAGGTTGCATCTCTGGAGGCGCCTGTTAAGCTAGGTGCGGTCTCCGTATGTGTGGGGGGTGGGACAAAGGCGCTATCTGAGGCATGTTGAGCAGGACTAGGAGCTAAACAACAGTATACAAGGCATATTGACATTAGAGAGATGCATAAAGCAATCACAGGTGTTGATTGGGAGAGCTAAGACAACAACGGGTAAGACAACAACAGGTAAACAGCTAAGACAACAACAACGGGTAAATGGAGATAAATGGGCAGAGAGGGTCAGTTAGCTACACACAGGGCCTGAGTTCGAGGATGGGGCCGACAGATAAACAAAATGAAGTACCGTGTTAATGAACAGTCCAGCAAGCATCAGCTGTGTAGCCGAGTGATTATAGGGTCCAATGAGCAGCAATAGATGAAACAGGGAGCCGTTTGGTAGTCGTTACTACGCTAGGCGAGCGGGAGACACAGCGTTCAGTAAGCTAGCGGGCCGGGGCTAGCAAATGGGTCTTCACCGACATCCACAACGCAGTTGCCGGTTGAGAGCACATCGTCTGAATTACGTCAACAGACCAGCAGACCAGTCGTGATGGATCGGCGGGGCTGCGTGTCAACAAAGGGTCCAGGCCAATTGGCAAGAAAAAATACTTATTTCCCTCATTAAAATGCAAATCAATTTATAAAAAAATTTTACATGCGTTTTTCTGGATTTTTTTGTTGTTATTCTGTCTCTCACTGTTCAAATAAACCTACCATTAAAATTATAGACTGATCATTTCTTTGTCAGTGGGCAAACGTACAAAATCAGCAGGGGATCAAATACTTTTTTCCCTCACTGTAAGTACTCTATTCTCCACAGCTCTACTTTGTTTGTTGGGACCGATCACCCCATGTTATGGGATAGGACTGAAATATTGAATGTGTATTTGAATGTCATTTTGTTATGTGAATTTAACTTTACTGGTGATAATTGATACTATAGAAGTGTGCACCTGATTTTATCTGAGGTATTAAAATAGAAACCGATTTTACTTGAGGCATTGAAATAGACCCATAGATTATTTAACTAAATCAAATAAAATGTTACTGATCACATACAGGTGATTAGCAGATATTATTGCGGGTGTAGCGAAATGCTTGCGCTTCTAGCTCTGACAGTGCAGGAATATCTGACAAATTACACAACATATACCCAATACTCCCAAATCTAAGTAGGAATGAATTAAGCCTCTATACATATGGACAAGCGATGTCAGAGTGGAACGGACTAAGATACAGTAGAATAGTATAGAATACAGTATATACATATAAGATAAGTAATGCAAGATATGTAAACATTAAGTGAATGAGATACCGTAGAATAGTATAGAAAACAGTATATTTCATATGAGATGAGTAATGCCAGATTACCCAGGGTATTTCAATAGTGTTAATTTGTTTATGGTGAAATACAATTATTGTGATTTACATTTTTACTTTCAGAACTACAACATTTTCTAAAATAAACTAGCCGGCATTAGTACCATGTTAAAATTGTATATCCTGGTCTCTGGTCTGATCTTTTAATGCTAATCTCATTACTGCTCTTCCCGAATCTAGTCCTTTGGTCAGTTTCATTGTTAGCATATTCCATGCTAAGCACATGCTACACTATCCTCTTCCTCTGTTACTGAATTAATTTGCGGCTATTTCTTTCTAGCTGGCAAAATAAGCGAGCTAGATTTTGTTTGTGTACTGCCATATGTCGATAACATAGCTAGCTAAATGTGTCATGTACAAGCTAGCTAATATCCTAAATCCTAATCCTCATAGCCACAAACTAAAACCGGGGAGACACGGAAGAGAGAATTCACTTTCTGTTTCATCTCCTGCTAGCTTGCTAATGTTCACTCAAATACGTATTTCCAAATGTAATTGATGAAATAAGATTTTTATTCTAAAAAGATTGTAATTGTGTCAATATATTGTGAATATTATTTTTAAAAATCCTCACAGCTGTTTTCCATACAAAAAAGTGAAGTGCCACATACAGCTTAACATGTACAGTAGGCAACAGGCAATATGTTCCTCCATCATGTACAGTAGGCTACAGGCAATATGGTGCTACAGATGCAGGATCTTAATTTGAGCCAGTTTTCTACAGCAAGAAAGTTATCCTTCAGCAACAGAAAATATGAATTATTATGTGGATTATAATTAAATGGACAAGTCGGAAATTTCAAAGTAGAAATTACAAACTTCAGAATCCTTTTTAATCCTGAAATATACTACAAATTGTACATTTCCTACAACAGGGTGATCAAATGAATGAATGAGGTGTTTATAGCTCATAGAGAAATGTCAACATCTCATGTGCTATGGATCAAAGTCAAGCTACTAAGCTATAGCCTACTTTTCACAAGTGTTGGTATAACACAGGTTCTTCTGCTCTGTCCAAGGGTGTTTAATTAAAACATGCTGGCATTATTCATAAGCAGTAAAGCTTAGTCGGAGTCGAGATGACCAAACAGACACACCTGAGAGAAAATAACGCGGACACTAAGATGAAGTCACTAGCGTCGGGATCTTGCACCCGCCCCGGCGTTGGCAGATTGTGTGTGTTTTTACGTCTTTGCCATTACGGTTGACCAGGACAATTCCCAGGCTTGATGAGTATTAGCACAGTCGCACAGTTAAAAGCGGCACCGCAGGAGCAAGAAGACAGATGGAGGCAGAGAGATAGCATGCCTGAGATGACATTGACCTGCCCCCTCCACTTAGACACGCTAAACTAGGCCCGGTGCTGGAGGCTAGTAGCTGGCCCTGTGGTGGGCAGACTAAGGGAATCACACTCAAAGCACTGCTTTAGGGGTGTTACGTTAAACGACAATACCGACTCTCTCTACACACATCAGACCATGAGAGAGGACTTTAGGGCCCAAAGGCACCCAGCGGATGGTAAAATAGGAAAATCGATGGAGAACCTATGACCTCCATTAGTTTTATAGACACAGAGAAAAGGTACGTAATACTATTGGGAGAATTATGTTGGTCGTAAACCGCACCGTAAAGATGCTATAGTGTACTTGGTGCTGAGAAATATTGCTGTAGTATCATGTGAAAAGAGCGGAAACATCAAAAACATTGGCTTGTGGGTACAGATTTGAGTTCCATTGTCAATGCACAAAGACAAATCCAAGGTCTGTAGGCTACCACTAAAGATGATATGCCAAGGCTGAGTGTCACACTGAGGAGTTGAATATCTGTGAACAATGTGTACTATTGAAGGAGGTAACTCAATTGAGACATACAGTGGCTTGCAAAGTATTCACCCCCCTTGGCATTTTTGGTTGCCTTACAACCTGGAATTAAAATTGATTTTGGGGGGGTTTGCATCATTTGATTTACACAACATGCCTACCACTTTGAAGATGCAAAATATTTTTTGGGGTGAAACAAACAAGAAATAAGACAGAAAAACTGAAAACTTGAGAACTTGCATAACTATTCACCCCCCCAAAGTCAATACTTTGTAGAGCCACCTTTTGCAGCAATTACAGCTGCAAGTCTCTTGGGGTATGTTTCTATAAGCGTGGCACATCTAGCCACTGGGATTTTTGCCCATTTTTCAAGGCAAAACTGCTCCAGCTCCTTCAAGTTGGATGGGTTCTGCTGGTGTACAGCAATCTTTAAATCATACCACAGATCCTCAACTAGTTTGAGGTCTGGGCTTTGACTAGACCATTCCAAGACATTTAAATGTTTCCCCTTAAACCACTCAAGTGTTGCTTTAGCAGTATGCTCAGGGTCATTGTCCTGCGGGAAGGTGAACCTCCAGTTGTCTCAGGTTTGGTAGACTCACAGAAAGGGTCTCCAGTTTTGTAGATCATCACATTAAAGAGTTTGTCCCTAAGCTGAAGTCACACATCAAGGACAGCACTCAGTTCATTGTGTTCATCAATAGCCTTGCCTGTTGAACCAAGGAACTATATTGTGCACCTTGGACATTAAGGCCTTGTATACTACCATGCCACACCAATAAGGCCTGGAGACCTCAGAACACTATATTGATACCAGACCAGTACACAACCTCCCCACAAGCTTCACCATCAGCCTGGCTTCTTCTGTTTTGAAAAGCAACTCATTTTTCTTCAATAATAAGCCCTGCCTTCCACTGGCAAGGGAACAAAGATGGCTTTTATACAGTTATGCTAATCTTTTTGTTGGCAGACTAGAATAACTTTTTTTATAGGACCCTAACATTAACTATTTTCTCCCCCAATATTGTTACTTGGAGACGTAATATCGATCATGTTTTTTTTACTATAACAGGGAGACATTACAATGTTGGAACAGAGGTTTATAAATTATCATTTTAGATGTCTGAAATGTACTATGAAATACACTGCTCCAAAAAATAAAGGGAACACTTAAACAACACATCCTAGATCTGAATGAAAGAAATAATCTTATTAAATACTTTTTTCTTTACATAGTTGTATGTGCTGACAACAAAATCACACAAAAATAATCAATGGAAATCCAATTTATCAACCCATGGAGGTCTGGATTTGGAGTCACACTCAAAATTAAAGTGGAAAACCACACTACAGGCTGATCCAACTTTGATGTAATGTCCTTAAAACAAGTCAAAATGAGGCTCAGTAGTGTGTGTGGCCTCCACATACCTGTATGACCTCCCTACAACGCCTGGGCATGCTCCTGATGAGGTGGCGGATGGTCTCCTGAGGGATCTCCTCCCAGACCTGGACTAAAGCATCCGCCAACTCCTGGACAGTCTGTGGTGCAACGTGGCATTGGTGGCTGGAGCGAGACATGATGTCCCAGATGTGCTCAATTGGATTCAGGTCTGGGGAATGGGCGGGCCAGTCCATAGCATCAATGCCTTCCTCTTGCAGGAACTGCTGACACACTCCAGCCACATGAGGTCTAGCATTGTCTTGCATTAGGAGGAACCCAGGGCCAACCGCACCAGCATATGGTCTCACAAGGGGTCTGAGGATCTCATCTCGGTACCTAATGGCAGTCAGGCTACCTCTGGCGAGCACATGGAGGGCTGTGCGGCCCCCCAAAGAAATACCACCCCACACCATGACTGACCCACCGCCAAACCGGTCATGCTGGAGGATGTTGCAGGCAGCAGAACGTTCTCCACGGCGTCTCCAGACTCTGTCACGTCTGTCACGTGCTCAGTGTGAACCTGCTTTCATCTGTGAAGAGCACAGTGCGCCAGTGGCGAATTTGCCAATCTTGGTGTTCTCTGGCAAATGCCAAACGTCCTGCACGGTGTTGGGCTGTAAGCACAACCCCCACCTGTGGACGTCGGGCCCTCATACCACCCTCATGGAGTCTGTTTCTGACCGTTTGAGCAGACACATGCACATTTGTGGCCTGCTGGAGGTTGTTTTGCAGGGCTCTGGCAGTGCTCCTCCTGCTCCTCCTTGCACAAAGGCGGAGGTAGCGGTCCTGCTGCTGGGTTGTTGCCCTCCTACGGCCTCCTCCACGTCTCCTGATGTACTGGCCTGTCTCCTGGTAGCGCCTCCATGCTCTGGACACTACGCTGACAGACACAGCAAACCTTCTTGCCACTGCTCGCATTGATGTGCCATCCTGGATGAGCTGCACTACCTGAGCCACTTGTGTGGGTTGTAGACTCCGTCTCATGCTACCACTAGAGTGAAAGCACCGCCAGCATTAAAAAGTGACCAAAACATCAGCCAGGAAGCATAGGAACTGAGAAGTGGTCTGTGGTCTCCACCTGCAGAACCACTCCTTTATTGGGGGTGTCTTGCTTATTGCCTATAATTTCCACCTGTTGTCTATTCCATTTGCACAACAGCATGTGACATTTATTGTCAATCAGTGTTGCTTCCTAAGTGGACAGTTTGATTTCACAGAAGTGTGATTGACTTGGAGTTACATTGTGTTGTTTAAGTGTTCCCTTTATTTTTTTAGCAGTATATAACACTGAAACGATTACCTTTTTGGACATAATGGTCACTGAAAATGTGTTTTATCCCGTGATCTGTTTACCAAACCCACAGACTGCAAAACCACTATCACCCTACCTCTGAAGAAAAGCCTTTAGATTTAGCCGGTGGTAACTTGTGGAATAGATACCGGATAGCATGCAGTTTTAACCAATCAGCATTCAGGATTCAAGCCACCCGTTGTATAAGAAAGGAATAAACAGTGCATGCTGGATAAATTGGAAGATTTGTATTTTCAAAGGGAATGGCTACAAGAAGCTGAAGTCATTAAAACAGAGAACCCAGGAAAGCTCCCACTGGTTCGAAACAAGAGAAGAAAAAGCCATCTCTTATATATTGCACGACCCTTACTCCCAAGACAAGTACTATAAAGAATGTTATATTTAAACACTGGTATATTTTACAAAGTCGTTCCCCTTTAAGAAAATGTATTTAAGGAGAAAGCCCTGGTTACTTTTAAGAAAGCCAGGAACATAAGAAATAGAGTGGTGAAAGCTTGTCCCTCCCAAGATCGTAAGTCCAATAGTCTTACAGGATGCCCAGCAGTGGGGAATTTTAAGTGTGGTAATTGTATTAATTGTCAACTCATAAGAAACATTAAATGGTACAATCACCCTGTCAGCGCAAGAGAATGGAAATGAACAGTTTCATAACTTGTGAAACCAAGAATGCTGTTTATATGATAAACTGTTGTTGCGGGACAGTATACATAGGTGAGACTGAACGTTCCCTTAATCCCTTAAGGAAAGCATCATTGAACACAGACGCTCTATCAAAAGAGAAGATCTTAAAAATCCAATGGCCAGACATTTTAAAGAAGCAAATTATTGGTATTGAGAAAATGTCCCTGGGTCCAAGAGGTGGCGTTATTAATCAATTTAGAAAGCATAGAGAGGCGTTTTATAGATTCCATTTTCAAATATTTATTTCCTAATGGTACTGTATGAATGAGGAATTCATTATCAAGGATTTCCTCTAGTAAGCATATCTCCTCTTTTTCCTTATTCATCATTGGTAATGTCGTGAGTGTCTGTTTACATTGTCAGTTGGTAATATTCTCAACTGACTTTATCATTGGGCGGATTCGATTATCTGAGCCGCATGGAACCGGCCAAAGGCCCGTAACGTCACCAGGTGAACGCGGGGAGAGAGGAGCGCCCTTCTCAAATTGAACAGTAATCTGCTACCGCTCTGACATTTTGTCAACAAGGCAGCATGGTGCATCCTCCAGAAACATACAACATTTATTTTCCATAAAATAAATATTTGAATTTTCGAACTCGTTTTCATTGGGATGCCAGATAAAGCTCCAAGGCAATCGCTTTTGCACGTGAAACAGAATCCTACTCATTACTCCACGCGCTCCTATGTCACTTTGTTTTGAGCCGACTTCACTGTGGGCTTTGAATGGGGCACCTGGCTCAAGCCCCGGGGGGCAGCCCGGTTCCAAAAAGAATGCAATCAACTTCACCAGGTGCAAAACATACCTACACGGGCACCCGGGCGAGATTAATAGAACCCCCTCACTGAAAGCAAATGTAAATGTTCTATTGTTCAGTACAACATAATATCACAATCTATTGGTCAGTCTACACTAATAATAATTGGTTAGATTCATGTAACTCATCCAACCTAACGTTTGATGTTATTTTAGTGTTTTCACATTCCATTGGTCAGCGCAACATGCACTCACAATCAATTGGTCTTTCTACAACTGTTTTAACCTATCACATGTTTTTATTAGCATATTCTTTGTAATTGCTTCCTGAGGCCATTTTGAAATGTTTAAAATCCTTCTTATTTCTGCAAAAACCCTAAAGAAGGACAAAATCTGAAACATGTTGCTACTATTCATTGCAATAAAGCTTTTTTATTTAATTCCATTTGTTCTCGAAGTGTTGCTGATCTCCTCTAACTCTATTGAAGGAGCACCCTGAGGCGGAGATTATGGAAATCTTTCTCTAGCGGGTTTAAAATGTATTTTGCTCAATGTATAAGGTAATATGATCTGGGGCCTCTCACATTCCGTGCTATCATTCACAAATCCATGTCCAGCAATCACACACACACACACACACACACACACACACACACACACACACACACACACACCGCTAAATTATGGTTTCACAAGGCCACGTGTCTCTCTTGTCCACTCCATCACGCCAACAGCCATAAATTAAGATGGTGAGCTCACACTTTGGGGTGAATTTATTGTCTCATGATTAAGAGGTCTCAATTTGAGGCCAGGTACAGTAGGTTTATAAGGCAAAAAAAACAACCAAACATTTTGAGTTATGACTGACAGCTCGGGCCATGTCTACCTGCCTCTTCAGAATACCAACACACAGAACAGGATTGTGCGTGTATTGATATTTGTATTTCAACTACAGTATATCCCCCTCTTCTTGGTTTTTCTCATATGTAGCCCTATAGGGGTTGTACTTTACTGTGTAATGCTGATTCTGATCATTTTAACCCTTGCCATGGCCTGACATTTGTGTGTACAGTGAGGTGGTATGGAAGAAGACCTTACCAGGGACAGTCACACAACCATCACTGAAGGAGATGTCATCTATGGCCACGATCTCAGAGGGGTCACTGTCACCAGAAAGCTCCCCTAGAATGATGACCTGTAATACACAGGACAGAGGAACATCATACTGTGTGTGTGTGTGTGTGTGTGTGTGTGTGTGTGTGTGTGTGTGTGTGTGTGTGTGTGTGTGTGTGTGTGTGTGTGTGTGTGTGTGTGTGTGTGTGTGTGTGTGCAGTGACATGTCCAGGGGGTGGCCCAGGGTGGTCACGGGCCTCCCTGAAATCTGATTGGCCACCCAAGTGGCCCCCACAGAAATTCTGAGCTCTGATAGGTCATCTCTGAATATATTGATAATTTTGACCAAGACGCTCGCCGACAGCAAGACTCCTCAATCTCACTGGAGAAAGCATCCGAACGAGCGAAACAGCGGCCTTGTCTTAGTATGTGACATGTCATATTATTTTGGCTCAGACATCATCAGATACATGGGTTACAGATACTAAGACAGAGGGGTGCTGTTTGCCTCGCTCAGATGCTTTCTCTGGTGAAATAGCCTCTTGCGAATTGAAGGACAATTATGAAACACAGATAGACACGAATGAGAAATCATTTATACGTTTGTTTCTTTTTGGATTGTTAAAATTGTTGGGGAAGGCAGGCTTCCCTTGGCATCCATTAATACATGCCACTCTGTAGTCTGAATGTCATTAAACGCCCACATCAGTAGAATACTTTTTTGGTGTTGAAAGACAAATGGTAACATAAGTCACCGTTTTAGTCAAAGTATGATATATTTGGGCTTGAAGTGCCAAATCCGAATGTGTGACTTCAAATGTTTTCATGAGTCTTACGTGTCTTTTCCTATGTGATGATGTGCAAATTCTTTTCAGCCAACATTTTGTTTCAGGCCTGGGTTTTGTTTAAATGTTATGCCGTGCTCAGTGCATTCAAGACAAATCGGTCATCCAACTCGGAATTCCAAGTTGGAAACTCTGGTATCTTTTTAGAACTCCGCCTTTCCAACCTGAAGATCACTGACATCATGATTTGACCTAGTTTTTTCCCTGAGTTCCAAGTTGTTCTGAAAGCACCATTAACACCCACCAGCATTGCAATGTTTATTAATCAGAAACACCTGTTGTCCTCTGAGAGCCAAACAGCTTTTCTATGTAGCCTACACCTGGGTTTCCACAAGATAAAACAGCCACAAAGTCAAAATAGGCTATATGGAACAAATTCATGAAAAAAAATGGCTTTATGAGTTTAGATTTAGGCTAATGGTAGCAGTGTGGTAAAGGTTAGGGTTAAGGTGAGAGTTAGGTTTAAAATCTGATTTTAAGAAAATTGTAAGGATCGACGCTTGAGACGAGAAGCAGGTGCAGTGAGTGAACATTTAATGACCATGGACAGGAACAGAATACGGACAGCGTCTGGACAGGGGAAACGGAAACGACAATAATGCTGACACAGGGAACAAAGTGAGGAGCAGACAGAAATAGGGAAGTCAATCAACAAAGTGAAGGAGTCCAGTGAGCGTTGATGCGCGTAATGATGGTGACAGGTGTGTGTGTAATGAAGGGCAGCCTGGTGCCCTTGAGTGCCAGAGAGGGAGCGGGAGCAGGCGTGACAGAAAATTATGACTTTGTGGCTGTGTTAACTAGTGACTACCCTACACTTGGCCGCCTTGCCATGGAGCAAATTAAAATAGGGAGTGCAGCAAATGATCATTATCATACCAGAAAATTATCATAATCCATTGGATAATTTGTCAAGTTTGACTCATTTTTTAGCTAGTCTGCAAAAACAATAATATATGACAATTTTATAAATGGTAAAATTGTGTGATACTGTATGATTGCATTTTAGAACCCCGCTGCCCTGTCGCCCCAAGATGAATAGTTTTGACCACTAACATTTTAGGCAATTTCGTTTTGCATAGCCTGGTGCCGCAGGTGTGTAGTGTTTGCTCATTTTCAACCATTCCATTGATCCTAAAGAGAAATCTCCACCCACCCGGGCCACCGGGCCATGCAAAACTCGCCCATTGCTTAAATACAAGCTCCAAACCATTCATTAGGCTATCCATATTACCGGAGCTTATATTCTATTTCTATGGCGGATACGCAGCCACAATTTATATAATGCATTGATATACACTGAGTGTACAAAACATTAGGTACACCTTCCTAATATTGAGTTGCACCCCCTTTTGCCCTCAGAACAGTGTCAATCCGTCAGGGCATGGACTCTACAAGGTGTCGAAAGCGTTCCATAGGGATAATGGCCCATGTGGACTGTCAGTTGACTAACTGTAGGCCGTCTGTGTCAGCCTCCTTTGCCCTCTTTTATCAATTGGGGTGGCAGGTAAATTAGTGGTTAGAGTGTTGGACTTGTAACCAAAAGGCTGCAAGATTGAATCCCCGAGCTGACAAGGTAAAAATCTGTTGTTCTGCCCCTGAACAAGGCAGTTAACCCATTGTTCCTTGGCCGTCATTGAAAATAAGAATTTGTTCTTAACTGACTTGCCTAGTTAAATAAAGGTTAAATAAAATAAAATAAAATAAAAATAGTCGTTGTGCATTCTCAATGGACATGGTTAATGAAGTTGTAAGATGTCTAGCTAGTAATTTGTTATGCTAACAAGCTAGCAAGAAGTTTCATAGCAACAGCATCAACTTTCAGTAGACAGGCGAAGCGCTAGTACACTCAACTAAAAGGAAACCGTTCGTTTACAGTATACTAAAATTAACTAATAGTATGTAGTATGTACTCATTAAGTGTGTAGTATACATTATGTTGGTATGAGTTTTCGAACACAGCAATGGATCTGTGTGTCCCATTCAGAGGGTGAATGGGCAAGACAAAAGATTTTAGTCTCTTTGAACGGCGTATGGTAGAAGGTGCCAGGCGCAGCGGTTGAGTGTGTCAAGAACTGCAACGGTGCTGGGTTTTTCACGCTCAACAGTTTCCCGTGTGTATCAAGAATGGTCCACCACCCAAAGGACATCCAGTCAACGGCAGACCAGTGGTCAAAAACGGGTCATTTAAAAAAAATAAAAAATACCTTTATTTAACCAGTAAGGGCTCATTGAGATTTGAAATCTCTTTTTCAAGAGCGTCCTGGCCAAGATAGGCAGCACCAAGTCATTACACAATTACAGACAGACAACATGAAAAACTACAAGTAATCTATTAAAAACCATAGAATTCACAAGGGTATAACAAAATCATAAATTAGCAAATTAAAAACATTTGCAGGTCAGGGAATCAGCCTCAAAATCCTTCATCAGTGATTTAAAAACACCAATCGGGACAAGTTCTTCCAGTTTAAAAGTATTTTGTAAGGCGTTCCAAGCCGATGGCACAAAGTACATAAAAGCCCTTTTACCAAATTCAGTTCGGACATTTGGAACAGTTAGCAGGATAAAGTCCTGCGAACGAAGAGAGTACCCACCACATTTCTGAACAATAAAAATGCCGAAATAAAATGGTAGTAAACCCAAAATGGCTTTGACTATACGGTTTAGCTAAGCTAAAAATGACGTGAATAATCAAGTCAATAAACGTTGGGTTGTTAGATAGCATATAGTTATACCGGCAAGTTCAATATATTAGTAGCCAACTAACATTAGGTAGCTAGCTAACATACGGGTACATACAAGCAACTGCTGTAATGACATGCTTTGCGGTTCGCAAGGCTAGCGTAGCTAACAAATTGTCAGTCAACATAATGTGTAACGGAACTCATTTGAAAAGTCATGACCTTATTACACTGCTCAACATTTTCTTAACATTTGTCATAATTAGTTAAAGCAATGAATATGTATGTATGAATATGTATGAATATGACTTCAGCTGCATATTTTCCGCCATGTTCTTCAAATCTGAAAACGTTGTGAAGCCAGGCCCATTTTCTGAAGAATTGCATCATGGACGGAAATAGTGTCCACTTCTTGTATACTTCGTATTTTGGAACTTTTGGCATACTAACTATCTCCATACTATGACCAATAAGCATACTACATGCTCAATTTACATCACGAATAGTACGGTTAGTATGAGTATTTGAACACTGCTCATGTCTCAATTGTCTCAAGGCTTAAAAATCCTTCTTTAACCTGACTCCTCCCTTTTATTTACACTGATTGAAGTGGATTTAACAGGTGACATCGATAAGGGATTGTAGCTTCACCTGGATTCTCCTGGTCAGTCTATATCATGGAAAGAGCAGGTGTTCCTAATATGTTGTACACCCAGTGTATAGCTAGCTAGCTTCCGGAAATGATAAGAGAGAACAAAGAATATAGCTATTTGGTGATGTCCGTGTGCATGTCCAAATATTAATGACGTTAGGAATAGGACACGGTATCACTGGAATTATCAAACAGCAAGAGTCAGACAAACGTCAACCCTCAACATGTCAAAAGGTTGTATAGGCACGGTTTAGCTGAGACTCATCTCCTGACAGGTAGACTTGTAGTCTTTTTCTGAAACAGTTATTTTCACCTAACAGTAAAGGAGCCTGTCTTAACTGATGGTGCTTTCACCTCTAGGATAATATCCGCTCTAGGACAGGAATTACTTGAAATAGGTGGGGCATCTTCCTCTGAGGTGGGCCTTTAAGATGATGGTGGTTGCAATAGCTGTCCCTTTCCATTCAAATGGCGGACGCTGGACTTATTTTGAAGTGCACGAACGTGCGCAGGTAACCTACATTTGAAGTGATTTGTTTGACAACCAGATAAAAACATTATGACTGGTTGTGTTAATGATACATTAAAAGGTAATACATTTTTACAGTTAAATGATGTCTTTACTATAAAGGCCATATAGGAGGTCCCATGAAAAAAAAATAGAGACTCCCGAATGTTATGGTATAATTTGCACTCTGGATGGCACTTTCAAGTGGATTTACTGCTGTATGCTAATACCCTTATACAAAATCCTGACCTTGAATGAAAGCACTGTAACAAGACTTTTGCAATTGATTTATGATTTATTTGAAGAGGAAAAGTTTAGGGGTGGGCCTGCTGCTGAAGCATTTCATGTGTTAAACCATCCTAATTATATAGAACAAAAAATGAAGGTTCAAAATGTTATTGCCCCCCTCAACTGGGTCTGTGCCCCACCTTGGCCACCCTATTCAAAAATGTTCTGGACACGCCACTGTGTATGTGTGGTGTTCATGCGCAGTTGTGTCCACCACGTGTCCAAGTGTGTATGGTTGATAGTGCACTTAGCTAAGGCATCTTAGGACTGTGTTCATCTGACCAAACCTTTATCTCTATTTCCTGTCTCTGCTATCAGCCTAATTCGCCATTGTTCTGTTCAAAGTCCACAGGCTACATCTTCCACAGTGGAGTTTTACAACTCATCTGATTAGGACTGGTTTATGACTACATGAATCAATGGCTTGTGTCATTACCCACATCAGCATTATGCTATGACTCAACATTTCATATTTCTGTCAACAAGAGACTGATGCATGTTGCATATCACCCTCATTCTGATGGACAGATCATTGGACAGATAGCATTCCAAGTCACTGTATCGATATCATTCAAAACTCTCATTTCATCAAACTGAATCCTGTGACATGTCCTGTATGATCGGAAAATGAATTTGTGTCTCAAAGTGAAACTGAACGTCAGCATACATACAGAGTTGACCTCTATTACATGAATCATTCGGCCATTTTGGAGCTGTGTAGACGTGGAGCTGGATAGTCCCAGTAGCAGATGGTCGAGACAAAGACAGAGAGAGGGGTAACGGAAGGGGTGAGGGACCAGACAACAGGGTGGTGAGACCCGGTCTGTGTCTGTAGAGCAGAGGAGGACACTATTAATAGGTTTCAGCTCAGTCCAGATGGCTAGAGTAGAGTTCATTTGGGTCAGAACAATCTAAGAGGCTCGGGACCCCCATTTAATGCTACACGCTATGCCTGACAGCTTTATGCCTTAATGGTCAAAAATGACAATACATGCAAAAACTACAAACAGGGACAAAGGGACAGGGGGATACCTAGTCAGTTGTACAACTGAATGCCTTCAACTGAAATGTGTCTCTGAATCAGAGAGGTGTGGGGGGCTGCCTTAATCGACATCCATGTATTCAGCGCCTGGGGAACAGTGGGTTAACTGCCTTGCTCAGGGGCAGAACGACAGATTTGTATCTTGCCAGCGCGGGGATTCGACAAGATAGTTAGCTCTTGATCTGTGATGTCTGCAATACAATTGATGGTTGCATGTACACTATATATATACAAAAGTATGTGGACACCCCTTCACACCCATTGCTGACAGGTATAAAATCGAGCACACCGCCATGCAATCTCCATAGACAAACACTGTCAGTAAAATGTCCTTACTGAAGAGCTCAGTGACTTTCAACGTGGCACTGTCATAGGATGCCACCTTTCCAACAAGTCAGTTCGTCAAATTTCTGCCTTGTTAGAGCTTCTCCGGTCAACTGTAAGTGCTGTTATTGTCAAGTGAAAACATCTAGGAGCAACAATGGCTCAGCTGCGATGTGGTAGGCCACACAAGCTCACAGAAAGGGACCGGCGAGTGCTAAAGCGCATAACAATGGTCTGTCCTCGGTTGCAACACTCACAACCGAGTTCCAAACTGCCTCTGGAAGCAACGTCAGCACAAGAACTGTTAGTTGGGAGTTTCACACAAGCCTAAGGTCACCATGCGCAATGCCAAGCGTCGGCAGGAGTGGTATAAAGCTCGCCGCCATTGGACTCTGGAGCAGTGGAAATGTGTTCTCTGGAGTGATGAATCACACTTCACCATCTGGCAGTCTGACGGACGAATCTGGGTTTGGTGGATGCCAGGAGAACACTGCCTGCCCTAATGCGTAGTGCCAAGACTAAAGTGTGGTGGAGGAGGAATAATGGTCTGGGGCTGTTTTTCATGGTTCAGGCTAGGCCCCTTAGTTCCAGTGAAGGGTAATCTTAACGCTATAGCATACAATGACATTCTAGATGATTCTGTGCTTCCAACTGTGTGGCAACAGATTGGGAAAGACCCCTTCCTGTTTCAGCATGACAATGCCCCCTATGCACAAAGCGAGGTCCATATAGAAATGGTTTGTCGAGATCGGTGTGGAAGTACTTGACTGGCCTGCACAGAGCCCTGACCTCAAACCCATTGAAGACCTTTGGGATGAATTGGAATGCTAACTGCGAGCCAGGCCTAATCGCCCAACATCAGTGCCTGATCTCACTAATGCTGTTGTGGTTGAAAGAAGGCAAGTCCCCGCAGCAATGTTCCAACATCTAGTGGAAAGCCTCCCAGAAGAGTGGAGGCTGTTATAGCAGCAAAGGGGGGGGGACCAACTCCATATTAATGTCCATGATTTTGGAATGAGATGTTCGACAAGCAGGTGTCCACATACTTTAGTCATGCAGTATATAAACTACCAAACTGTACAGCCAGCAACTGTAAGGTTTGTGATTGTGAATGACAGGTGAAAGTTGTGAGGCAGGTTGATACAGACCTGGAATTGGTGAGCACTGGTGAAAGGTATCACTGTCCGTAGCCATGTGTGTGCCTGTGTTTTTGACCGGTTCCACACCGAGTGGCTCCAACCTAGTGGATATTTTTGGGTCAGGACCTGTAAAGACCCACTCACCACCCCCACATGGTGATAGAAGGTCACCTGTAGAGGGGAGGACATGTGGCATGTCAGTAAAGGAGGGTGACAGCCAGTTAACACAATGGCAGGGTTAACCAGGTGTTATTAAAGGTGTGTTTTACCCAGCATGTCTTTGAGGGCAGGAACACAGGACTCCTCAAGTAAGCCCGTGCTGTCTCTCCTGTCACAGGCCACAGAGCCAGGTAATGAGCTGGAGGAGCGAGAGAGAGAGAGAGAGAGAGAGAGAGAGAGAAAAAGAACTAGACAGAATCTTATAAAATGTCCAATGTGCTCGTGTATTTGGAGTTGGCAAATCTGTGCATCATGTTCCAGAATGGCCCAAATCATTTACCAAAGTAGCTTCTGAAATTCTGAGTTCATCATTGCGGTACCTGATTGGTTGTTGTGGTCGTGTTTGGGTCCGGTGGTGTTGAACCCTGTTCTTCTGGTCCATCCTAAGTGTGTTTCAGAGCTGGGTAACAGGTCACAGAACCCCTGCTCAAAGTCACACCTAGTGTATCCAGAACCTTCACCCCCCAAAAAATATTAGAACCACCAAGAACATTCATAAACACAGAACACAGCAGGTCGGCCAGTGGACACCGTGAGTCTGTGTCCCAAATGGTACGCTATTCCCTATATACTGTAGTTCACTACTTTTGACCACTGCCCTATAGACTACATAGTAGTTTAAGAGCCCTCTGAGGTGCAGGGTTCCACTGTAGGTTGTATTGTAGGCATCATAAAGAGCCATTTGTTTAGCAGATCTGCTTATACTCCCTTAAGTGCTACTTTACGGCCCTATGTCAAAACTGCGGTATTGTCCTCCTGAGTGGCGCAGTGCACTGCATCGAGGTTGCTAGCTGTGCTACTAGAGATCCTGGTTTGAGTCCAGAATCTGTCGCAGCCGGCAGCGACCAGGAGACGCATGGGGCGGCGCAAAATTGGCCCAGCGTCGTCCGGGTTAGGGGAGGGTTTGGCTGGCAGGGATATCCTTGTCCCATCTCGTTCTAGTGACTACCGTGGCAGGCCGGGCGCATGCATGCTGACACGGTCGCCAGGTGTACGGTGTTTCCTCCGACACATTGGTGTGGCTGGCTTCTGGGTTAAAGCAGGCATTGTGTCAAGAAGCAGGTTGGGTCATGTTTCGGAGGACGCATGGCTCTCGACCTTCGCCTCTCCCGAGTCCTTACGGGAGTTGCAGCGATGAGACAAGACTGTAACTACCAATTGGATATCATGAAATTGGGGAGAAAAAGGTGAAAATATATATATATAT
The DNA here is from genome assembly GCF_965601325.2 of Salmo salar. Classification (NCBI taxonomy): domain Eukaryota; kingdom Metazoa; phylum Chordata; class Actinopteri; order Salmoniformes; family Salmonidae; genus Salmo; species Salmo salar. The sequence continues at coordinate 12,662,868 of NC_138319.1, forward strand.
ATATTTTTTTTTTTTTTTTTTGGGGGGGGGGGAGTTAACAAATCCATAGCCTTAGGGTCACTGAGGGAACCTTGTGAATAAAACTCAGGGAGAGGTGGTTTATGAGAGAGCTATAGGTCAAGCTAAATGGCTGTACATAGCCAAAGTATCTCTAAAGACATAGTATGTGTTCCAAATGGCAACCTATTCCCCTATGTAGTGCACTACAGTACTTTTGACCAGAGCCCTATGGGCCATGGTCAAAAGTAATACACTATATAGGGGACTAGGGTGCCATTTGGGACTCAGACATATTGGAATGCATGGAGCTGAAGCAGTGGAGGACTAGTAGCATAAATATTGATCTGTCTGTCTGTCTTTACTAGGGCTACTCTAGGTAGTCATGTGGTTCGCCAGCCTAGGTGTTAGAACATGTGCATGTGGTAAACATTCTGTGCAGTTCCATTGGCGCAACGCACAGGAAATCTCCTCATTTGAATACACATCTCTCTCCCATTTCATGTGACCATATAATGGTAATTCTTTATATTTATATATATTCCATAAACATGAGCCTGTTTATAGGTCTACTGTGAAATAGGGTCTATCTATGTGATGAAGACTTTAAGAATTTAAATTGCTCTGAGATAGAGGTGATAGGTATTCTAGGTTTCTAGGAACGAAGTGTGGAAAACCTTCATGTTTTTCATATCTGAAGGGACAAATATCATCAAAAATATAATCAAAGACTTCTTCAAATATCTCTTCAGCTCACAGTTCAAATTATTTTTGGGACAGTGCCATGTTCTCTTCTGTAGGACTGCATTTAGATTGAGCAAAGTGAACACAGGATCTGATTTTCATAATGTTCAGTTTGAAGTGTTGTTTGGTTTGGTAAGACAGTCATGACACAGCACATTCAATCTCTGATGAAATAATCTTTATCTGTGTCCCCTCAAAGATGGAGGCTACTTTACATGTTATGTAGGTTTACGCATAATCTAAGAACGTTTCATCTAATCACACAATTCCAAATGTACATACACACATCCCCTAATTAGTGGTTTATTCTTTGGCCGAATAATCAATGATTCAACAGTAGTCTGTAATCAACAATAAAGGAAAGACAAACTATTATGTAAATCACTGACACATTGAGATGTATACTCACAATTTCTCTCATCGCTGCCATCCCCACAGTAGTCAGTGAAGTCACACACATGGTCCTCAGACACACACCAGCCCTGTTCACATGTAAACTCTCCTGGCCAGCAGGTCCCAGCACACACAGAGACGCAGAGCAGAGAGCAGGCCAGCAGGCACAGAGGCCTCCGCAGTAAAGCCATCAGGTAGGTTATTCCAATACTCAGGCTAGTCCACAATCACACGCTCACCCTTCTCTTCCATAAAACCATGTTATTTTTTTACAAAAGAACGAGTAAGATACACGACAAAAAGGTAGCGCCTCGCGAATCACAGTTTACTTAGATTGACAGCGAACGCGTTTCCCAGCTGTTGTTCCTGGTCAATAAATGGCTTTTATGACTGTTACTCAATGGCCTGTGTGTGTGTGTGTACCTGAGTCTGGGACTGTAAGGCTGTCCCTGTGGTTGTAATAAAAGCATTACAGAATGTATGTAGTCAAATGTACCCCTCTCAACAATGTGTTTTTCAAGCTCTAGTCATTTGCATAGGATGTTTTGTATTTAATTGCGCTGTCAGTGCAATTGAAGACCGCTAGCGCCTTGCACATAATCTACATTTGTCCTTTCACAGACACTCTTATCCAGAGCGACTCAGAGGAGAAATTTGGGTTAAGTGCCTTGCTAAAGGACACATCGGCAGTGTTTTCACCTAGTTGGCTCAAGGATTTGAACCAGTGACGTTTCAGTTACTGGCCCAACACTCTTAACCACTAGGCTACTTGCCACCCTAGTCTAGAAAGTATCTAATCAAATCAAATGTATTTATATAGCCCTTCTTACATCAGCTGATATCTCAAAGTGCTGTACAGAAACCCAGCCTAAAACCCCAAACAGCAAGCAATGCAGGTGTAGAAGCACGGTGGCTAGGAAAAACTCCCTAGAAAGGCCAGAACCTAGGAAGAAACCTAGAGAGGAACCAGGCTATGAGGGGTGGCCAGTCCTCTTCTGGCTGTGCCGGGTGGAGATTATAACAGAACATAGCCAAGATGTTCAAATGTTCATAAATGACCAGCATGGTCAAATAATAATAATCACAGTAGTTGTTAAGGGTGCAACAAGTCAGCACCTCAAGAGTAAATGTCAGTTGGCTTTTCATAGCCGACCATTTAGAGTATCTCTACCGCTCCTGCTGTCTCTAGAGAGTTGAAAACAGCAGGTCTGGGACAGGTAGCACATCTGGTGAACAGGTCAGGGTTCCATAGCCGCAGGCAGAACAGTTGAAACTGGAGCAGCAGCATGGCCAGGTGGACTGGGGACAGCAAGGAGTCATCATGCCAGGTAGTCCTGAGGCATGGTCCAAGGGCTCAGGTCCTCCGAGAGAGAGAAAGAAAGAGAGAATTAGAGAGAGCATACTTAAATTCACACAGGACTTCGGATAAGACAGGAGAAATACTCCAGATATAACAGACTGACCCTAGCCCCCCGACACATAAACTACTGCAGTATAAATACTGGAGGCTGAGACAGGAGGGGTCAGGAGACACTGTGGTCCCACCCGATGATACCCCCGGACAGGGCCAAACAGGCAAGATATAACCCCACCCACTTTGCCAAAGCACAGCCCCCACACCACTAGAGGGATATCTTCAAACACCAACTTACCATCCTGAGACAAGGCCGTGTATAGCCCAAAGATCTCCGCCACGGCATAACCGCACAAGCCAAGGGGGGGCGCCAACCCAGACAGGAAGACCACGTCAGTGACTCAACCCACTCAAGTGACGCACCCCTCCTAGGGACGGCATGGAAGAGCACCAGTAAGCCAGTGACTCAGCCCCTGTAATAGGGTGAGAGGCAGAGAATCCCAGTGGAGAGAGGGGAACCGGCCAGGCAAAGACAGCAAGGGCGGTTCGTTGCTCCAGAGCCTTTCCGTTCACCTTCACACTCCTGGGCCAGACTACACTCAATCATAGGACCTACTGAAGAGATGAGTCTTCAGTAAAGACTTAAAGGTTGAGACCGAGTCTGCGTCTCTCACATGGGTAGGCAGACCATTCCATAAAAATGGAGCTCTATAGGAGAAAGCCCTGCCTCCAGCTGTTTGCTTAGAAATTCTAGGGACAATTAGGAGGCCTGCGTCTTGTGACCGTAGCGTACGTGTAGGTATGTACGGCAGGACCAAATCGGAAAGATAGGTAGGAATAAGCCCATGTAATGCTTTGTAGGTTAGCAGTAAAACCTTGAAATCAGCCCTTGCCTTAACAGGAAGCCAGTGTAGAGAGGCTAGCAGTGGAGTAATATGATCACATTTTTTGGTTCTAGTCAAGATGCTAGCAGCCGTATTTAGCACTAACTGAAGTTTATTTAGTGCTTTATCCGGGTAGCTGGATAAATGTTTAGTTTTTCCCAACCTAGGTCGAGGCACAGACATGGTCTCAATGGGGATAGCTGAGCTGAGCTGACTACACTGACTGTGCTAGTGGCAGACTCCACTAAGCTGGCAGGCTGGCTAACAGCCTGCTGCCTGGCCTGCACCCTGTTTCATTGTGGAGCTAGGGGAGTTAGAGCCCTGTCTATGTTCGTAGATAAGATGAGAGCACCCCTCTAGCTAGGATGGAGTCCGTCACTCCTCAACAGGCCAGGCTTGGTCCTGTTTGTGGGTGAGTCCCAGAAAGAGGGCCAATTATCTACAAATTCTATCTTTTGGGAGGGGCAGAAAACAGTTTTCAACCAGCGATTGAGTTATGAGACTCTGCTGTAGAGCTCATCACTCCCCCTGACTGGGAGGGGGCCAGAGACAATTACTCGATGCCTACACATCTTTCTAGCTGATTTACACGCTGAAGCTATGTTGCACTTGGTGACCTCTGACTGTTTCATCCTAACATCGTTGGTGCCGACGTGGATAACAATATCTCTATACTCTCTACACTCGCCAGTTTTAGCCAGCACCATCTTCAGATTAGCCTTAACGTCGGTAGCCCTGCCCCCTGGTAAACAGTGTATGATTGCTGGATGATTCGTTTTAAGTCTAATACTGCGGTTAATGGAGTCGCCAAAGACTAGGGCTTTCAATTTGTCAGAGCTAATGGTGGGAGCCTTCGGCGTCTCAGACCCCGTAACGGGAGGAGTAGAGACCAGAGAAGGCTCGGCCTCTGACTCCCAACTCGCTGCTTAATGGGGAGAACCGGTTGAAAGTTTCTGTCCGCTGAATGAGAGACACCGGTTCAGCATTCCTACAGCATTTCCCTCCAGAAGCCATGATAAAATTGTCCAGCTGCGGGGACCGTGCGAGGGGATTTATACTAACGTTACTATCTGTACTTACTGGTGGCACAGACGCTGTTTCATCCTTTCCTACACTGAAATGACCCTTGCCTAACGATTGCGTCTGAAGCTGGGCTTGCAGCACAGCTATCCTCGCCGTAAGGCGATCGTTCTCCTGTATATTACGAGTACGACGACTGCAATTAGAAGGCATCATGTTAATGTTACTACTTAGCTTCGGCTGTTGGAAGTCCTGACAAACCAGGTCCAGATAAAACGTCCGGAGTGAAAAAGTTGAATGAAAAAAAGTTGAGTGAGGGAAAAACAAAAAATATAAACGGTAATTAAAAAGTAAAAACCGTAAAGTTGTCAGGTAGCAAAGTAAGGTTGGCAACAAAACGCACAGCAGCATGTAAGGTAAGGACATTTACCACAAACCAATTATACGTCTAAGGGCTTTGTAGTACAACACAGGAGAGAGATTAACTCTCCATGGAAATATGAACTACGTGCAAGAGGACCATTAGTTCTGCCCGACAGGGCCACTCGTACTTACAAATGTATGTTCAAACATAATTCCATTTCACATGAATCAATAAGTAAAGGATATCATTCAGATGTACGTGCGGCAGGCGGCTACAAGGGGCCAGGAGCCAAAATGAAATCAACGCTGGGACAAGAGGGACGATCAACAGCTCGCCGGAACTAAGAATGACACCCCGTTCCCCTATATAGTGCACTACTTTTGACTAGAGCTCTTGCCAAAAGTAGTGCACTATATAGGGCAGAGGTGTCAAACACATTCCGTGTAACACAGTTGGTAGAGCATGGCGCCTGTAATGCCAGGGTACTGGGTTTGATTCCCGGGACCACCCATTCGTAAAATGTCCACATGGACCTAAAGCACAACGTGCCTTGTTCTGTATTACATTCCAATGATAAAACTGGGGGGGGGGGACAAAAATGCCATTGACAGTTGCCAATGACAGCAAAACAGCTTGACATAATTCTTTGCCTCTTTTGCAGGAAGAAACTCAGAATGACAATACAGTGTAGCTAGAGGTGTCTCATCTAAGCATAATTAATTGACATCATCAGCAGAAGTCATTAACTGCCCCAACGAGCCAAGGAGCTCATTTACAGTAAGTAAAGTTGGACTTCATCAATGGATACATTTAACTACAAGCATTCGGTGTTCATATTCGTAGAAACGATGTCATGTGTCCTCTATGCAAAACACCAATTGGCCGTTAACTTGAATGCATTCTATCCAGATGGGTTGGCATAGACTGGGGGTTAGTTACCTTCATTCTCCTCCAATGCATCTTCGCACAGATTAATGCACTGATAACATGTAATGTGCTTTCGAGTGTATTCTTCTGTAGAAGATGAGAAACTTTGAGGTGAAGCAATTGATGAAATCAACAAAAGGTTGATTAAACCACAACACGGGTTTCCTCCACACGCTCTCTTGTTAGGCCAGCCTCTGGAAATTGAGTCCAGGTATCTTTCCCCTCCCTCCATCCCTCTCTCTTCCTCCCTCTCTTTTCCAGCTTATGAATTTGTAACTCCCGTGAATCAATTAACCTTCACAAGCAAGAGAGAGAGGTCAACTTGCTGCACCGTAAGTGACTTAAATAAAAAAAGACATCTAATTTAGGTCCACATGGCTGGGGGAACCATTGCAACAATTTGTCAAAGTATGGCAACAATCTTCTTTGCCCAGTGTCTGGTACATATTAAAACCTAGGTATGATTGAATTCTCATTTGCAACCAGTCTGTTAAGGATGTTAGCACAGGCACCTTTGACCTCTGTTCCTGTCATCCAGTATGTCCCAAATGGCACCCTATCCCTATATGAAGAGTTTATTTCCAAAATGCTACCTCCACATTTGTGTTTTTCACCCCGAAATGATTGCTTATGGGTACATTCATGTGTGTGTAAAATATGACTGTTCTCAGATGTAATCCATATATTTTAGGGTGTGTATTAAAATGTTAACGACTTAAGTAGTACTTTAAAGTATTTTGACTTAAGTTCTTTACACCACTGCCATAAAGGCCTGATTGGTGGAGTGACTGCCCCAACAGTCCCTCCACAGAGGAACTATAGAGCTCTGTCAGAGTGACCATCAGGTTCTTGGTCACCTCCCTGACCAAGGCCCTTCTCTCCCGATTGCTCAGTTTGGTCAGGCAGCCAGCTCTAGGAAGAGTCTTGCTGGTTCCAAACTTCTTCCATTTGAGAATGATGGAGGCCACTGTGTTCTTGGGGATCTTCAATGCTGCAGACATTTTTTGATACCCTTCCCCAGATCTGTGCCTCGACACAACCCTGTCAATTCCTTCGACCTTATGGCTTGGTTTTTGCTCTGACATGCACTGTCAACTGTGGGACCTTATATAGACTGGTGTGTGCCTTTCCAATCGATTGAATTTACCACAGGTCGACTCCAAGTTGTAGAAACATCTCAAGGATGATCAATGGAAACAGGATTTCGACTCTCATACGGTCTGAATACTTATGCAAATTAGATTTCTGTTATTTATTTTTAACCTGTTTTTGCTCTGTCATTATGGGGTATTGTGTATAGATTGCTGAGGATTTTCAAAAATGTAATCCATTTTAGAATAAGGCTGTAACGTAATAAAATATGGAAAAAGTCAACGGGTCTGAATACTTTCCAAAGGCACTGTACAGTTGACCGGGCAGCTCTAGCAGGGCAGAGGTTTGACCGACTGACTTGCCGGAAAGGTGGCATCCTGTGACGGTGCCAGGTTCCAAGTCACTTAGCTCTTCAGTACGGTCCATTCTACTGTCAATGTTTGTCTATGGAGATTGCATGGCTATTTGCTAAATGTTATACACCTGTCAGCAACGGGTGTGGCTGAAAGAGCCGAATCCACTAATTTGAAGGGTTGTCCATATTCTTTCAATTGAATTTGTATTAATCAATAGAGTAATGAGCTATGTATGTAAAACATGTGCTTTTGACATTTTAGTCAGTTAGCAGATGCTCTTATCCAGTGCGACTTACAGTTAGTGCATTCATCTTAAGGTAGCTAGGTGAGATAACCACATATAGAAAATAAGGTACTTTTTACTCCTTACATTTTCCCTGACACCCAAAAGTACTCATTACATTTTGAATGCTTAGCAGGACAAGGAAATGGTCCAATTTATGCATTTATCAAGTAAACATCCCTGGTCATCCCTATTGCCTCTGATCTGGCGGACTCACTAAACACACATGCTTCATTTGTAAATTATGTCTGAGTGTTGGAGATAGCCCCTGGCTATCCGTAAATTAAAAAACAAGAAAATAGTGCTGACTGGTTTGCTTAATAAGGAATTTGAAATGATTTATATTTTTACTTTTGATACTTCAGTATATTTAAAACCAAATACTTCTTACTTTTACTCAAGTACTATTTTACTGGGTGACTTTCACTTTTACTTGAGTAATTTTCTATTAAGGTATCTTTACTTTTACTCAAGTATGACAATACGGTACTTTTTCCCACCACTGCTTTATGGTAGAGTGGCCAGACGGAAGCCACTCCTCAGTGAAAGGCACATGACAGCCCGCTTGGAGTTTGCCAAAAGGCACCTAAAGACTCTCAGAAGATGAGAAACAAGATTCTCTGGTTTGATGAAACCAAGATTGAACTCTTTGGCCTGAATGCCAAGCATCACATACTGAGGAAATCTGGCACCATCCCTACAGTGAAGCATGTGGTGGCATCATCATGTTGTGGGGATGTTTTTCAGCGGCAGGGACTGGGAGACTAGTCAGGATCAAGGCAAAGATGAACGGAGCAAAGTACAGAGATATCCTTGATGAAAGTCTGCTCCAGAGCGCTCAGTACCTCAGACTGGGATGAAAGGTTCACCTTTCAACAGGACAATGACCCTAAGCACACAGCCAAGACAACGCAGGAGTGGGTTCGGGACAAGTCCCTGAATGTCCTTGAGTGGCCCAGCCAGAGCCCGGACTTGAACCCGATTGAACATCTCTGAAGAGACCTGAAAATAGCTGTGCAACAACACTCCCCATCCAACCTGACAGAGCTTGAGAGGATCTGCAGAGAAGAATGGGAGAAACTCCCCAAATACAGATGTGCCAAGCTTGTAGCTTCATACCCAAGAAGACTCGAGGCTGTAATCGCTGCCAAAGGTGCTTCAACAAAGTACTGAGTAAATGTGATCAGTTTAATTTTTAATACATTTGCAAAAACTTCTAAAAAACAGTTTTTCCTTTGTCATTATGGGGTATTGTGTGTAAAAAAACGATTTCATCAACTGTAGAATAAATCTGTAATGTAACAAAATGTGGAAAAAGTCAAGGGGTCTGAATACTTTCCAAAGGCACTGTCAGTGCTGTTATTGTGAAGTGTAAACGTCTAGGAGCAACAATGGCTCAGCCGCGAAGTAGTAGGCCACACAAGCTCACAGAAAAGGACCGCCAAGCGCTGAAGCGCAGAGCGCGTAACAATCGTCTGTCCTCGGTTGCAACACTCACTACTGAGTTCCAAACTGCATCTGGAAGCAATGTCGGCACAAAAACTGTCCGTCGGGAGCTTCATGAAATGGGTTTCCATGGCCAAGCAGCCGCACACAAGCCTAACATCACTGCGCTCAATGCCAAGCGTCGGCTGGAGTGGTGTAAAGCTCGCCACCATCTTTCTGATTGAGAGGGGGTCAAATACTTATTTCCCTCATTAAAATGCAAATAATTTTATAACATTTTTGACATGCGTTTTTCTGGATTTTTTTGTTGTTATACTGTCTCTCACTGTTCAAATAAACCTACCATTAAAATTCTAGGCTGATCATTTCTTTGTCAGTGGGCAAACGTACAAAATCAGCACGGGATCAAATACTTTTTCCCCTCACTGTATATTGTATCATTTGTACAGTTCTTTATTACAAATGTAGTTATTTGTTACATTTAACTGTTAAATACTTTTGGCCATGTATTGTATATTGTATTGTTTGTACAGTTCTTTATTACAAATGTAGTTATTTGTTACATTTGACTGTCTACTTATTTCTCTGAGATTGAGGTGGATATATAGCATTTTTCCAAAAAACATGATTGTATCTCTGAAATTAAACCAAGTGATAGATTTCAAACAAATACATCTATCATTGAACAACCCCATGCCATGATTAGGATAGTGAAAAACACACCAATCTCTTTCATAAATTCTTTAAACAATAAAATCAAATTTACCAACATTTCTGAATATGGATATATAGCGTTTTGGAAAGGAACTTCCTAAAGTGCACAACTTTTTGTAGGGAAAAGGGTGCCATTTGGGATGCACCCATCCTCGGTAACGGCATGCCAGTTATATAGTGGTGAGTCCATAGACCAAAATCACATGAATACGGGTGCACAATAGTGTATGAGGGACCGACAAGGTAGGCCTGGCTACAACATACACACATCAATATATGAAACTTTAAAATCATACCTACAAGAGAACTCACAACATGAAAATGTAAAAACACTGGCCTTGCAAAAGGCTCTAAAATTTCCATAGCCGTTCCTCCCGAACCACTGGAGCAAGATTTCCATTCAGCAGATGCCGGGAAACTGATTACTGTCTTTGTTGAGCCAACTACACAATAGTTCACAGAGAAATTCATATTTATGGGCAACAAAGGAGAAGGGGAAAACAGACCAAACCTTAGTCCTGTTGACTCTTCATTCGTCTTCATAATAGCTTTTTCCATCCTGCTGCTTTTAGACAGGCTGTTAATTAGAATGTATTAAAAGGGAAAAGCATTCGCATTCCGTTTCCACTCCGTTTGTTTTGGAGATGGTACATTATTCACTGCTTTGATGTCATTGCTTCTTGTACCCCGACCAAGTCCCAGGATGAGTCCCAAATGGCACCCTCTTCCCTATATAGTGCACTATTTTTGATCAGAGACCTATGGGCCCAGGTCAAAAGTAGTGCACTGTAAAGTGAACGAAGTTCCATTTGAGACGCAGACCAGTTATTCATGGCAGGCTGAAGTGAACTCATCATGTGAGAGGGTTGTTTCATCTTCACACCTGCAGACAACAGCTGTAAGAGCGGTCCTTCTCTTTTGGCACTTTAACTCTCTGATCAAGGGAAAGGTGCTTGGAACGCTGCTCAATGTATTCTGTACTTCCATGCGCAGCAGCAATCGTGCCCTAATTTTTATACTGTAAACCTAAAAAAGAATAACTGGAGAGATGTGATAAGTGCAAAAGAGCACCAACTCTTCAGGTAGAATCTGCTGGGAGGTGAAAACCTTGGCTACACCGTGGACCAACTGAGCCTTATAAATTCAATCTGTCTGCCAGTGGTCCATATTATATTCTCACAGCCGTCACTCTCCGTAGGGCTCTGTTCAAAAGTATTGTAACTAAAGGGAATAGGGTGCCCTTTAGGACATAGCCATAGTGTATGAGTCAGAGGTGTTTGCTACCAATAAAAACAAATGTGTCAACAGCCAAGCTATTCAGCTTAAGATTCCTCTCCCATGCATGACGTCCCTGGGTTTATGATTTCGGGAAATTGTAAAAATATGAATAATATGCTCTAAAAACACTAATTAGAAATGAATTTGTTTGCAACACACACCCATAAAATGTTGATTTTGGCTATACAACAAAGCAAGCCACATTTATTAATGTGCCTAAACCGGAACCTGCTCATAATTTGTGAGAAGCAAAGAGGACAAATAGGGTCTGGCTCCAGCAGATACCTTCTCATGACACAGACTCTGTGAGACATACGAGATGAGACAGGATGTCGAATGGTGTCAGATAGGATGGTGCGTTACCGCCACCAACAGCATGGGTGGTTAAATTACATTTAAATTAGAAGCTAAGTACTTGCTAGTGTTTACTAGCTAGACCCAGGGGTGGGCAATTCCAGTCCTCGGGGGCCTGATTGGTGTATTTGTGTGAGACACCTGCACATGGCTTTGAGGTTCACAGACCACACCATGTCAGCACGCATAATCTGCAGCTGGATGCTTCTCGATTGGACAGACACCGGAGTTGCTACCCCTCTACATATTCATTCCGGCTCCACCATGACACAGCTTCGTCAGTCACTAGGCTACCACGGGGGAAGAAAAGAGATATGGAAAAGGGAGTGAAATGTTGTGCATGTGTCCCCTCAGTATGAATCTGAGAATACGTCATCCTAGTGCTATTAACCCTTTGTAGAAATGATGTGAGTTACATTACATCCTCCCCTCCCCATTGTAGGCCATAATTGTAAGTAAGAATTTGTTCTTATCTGACTTTTAAGGAAAGGGCCTGCTCTTAAAGATCAGCCCCTTATTTACATTTTTGCCTAAAATGACATACCCAAATCTAACTGCCTGTAACTCAGGCCCTGAAGCAAGCATATGCATATTCTTGGTACCATTTGAAAGGAATGTAGGACAATATAACACATTAGATCTGGTAAAAGATAATACAAAGGGAAAAAAAGGGTTTTTTGTATTTTTTTTGTAGCATCATCTTTGAAATGCAAGAGAAAGGCCATAATGTATTATTCTAGCCCATGTGTTATTTAGATTTTGGCCACTAGATGGCAGCAGTGTATGTGCAAAGTTTTTGACTGATCCAAAGAATCATTGCATTTTTGTTCAAAATGTTGTATCAAGACTGCCCAAATGTACCTAATTTGTTTATTAATAACTTTTCATGTTCAAAACTGTGCACTCTCCTCAAACAATAGCATGGTATTATTTCACTGTAGTAGATAATGTAAATTGGACAGTGCAGTTAGATTAACAATAATTTAAGCTTTCTGCCAATATCAGATATGTCTATGTCCTGGGAAATGTTCTTATTACTTACAACCTCATGCTAATCGCATTAGCCTACGTTAGCTCAACCGTCCCACAGGGGACCCACCAATCCTGAAGAAGTTTTTAAATGTAACCTTTACTTAACTAGCCAAGTCAGTTAAGAACAAATTCTTATTTACAATGACGGCCTACCGGGGAACAGTGGGTTAACTGCGTTGTTCAGGGGCAGAATGACATATTTTCACCTTGTCAGCTTAGGGATTTGATCCAGTAACCTTTCGGTTACTGGCCCAACGCTCTAACCACTAGGCTACCTGCGCCCCACTTGCCTGGTTAAATAAAGGTTAAATAAAAATCTGCATGCATCCCTGCATACACTTCTCCTACACTACTTGTGGAATAAGGAGAGAAAGCAAGCACAAACATCCCCTTTCATCAGCTGTTTCAAAGTGAATTACCTGGGTAATTCTGGAAGCTAATTGATCATTAGCGGGAAGATTTTGTTGATTAAACAGACACTAACCTACATGCTCTAGGAGTTTAAGTATGGTTCCTTTAATTACTATGTCATTATCCACAGTAAATTAAAACCCACCCCTCAATGACATCCACTCTCTTCTCTGATAATGTCAATTAAAAACAAAAACGCTTAAGTGAGAAGTAGGCATTGGTCTGAAGCCGAAAAAAAAGAAAGGAAATCCACAGGAGCGCACACAATGCGTACTTCACCCATGCTCTACCAAGGTTTTCCAGCACATAGCTTTGACCTACTACAGCAGCTATCTTGGTTACTTGTACTTCCAACAATGTGTACGCAGGTTGCTTAGGATTCAAACCTTCTCAAACATCCAAAGTCATACTCTTAGAGGAGTGTCTCCCACAATAATGTAATTAGTAGTGCATACAAGGTAATGTATTGCATTCTTCCCACCTCACACTAAGACATTACCCCATTCCACTACATTTTCAAGCTTGATTGAGCCGTTTTGTCTTGCAGTAATGTGGTGCCTGCCTGTATTTCCTTAAACATGTATTTTATGACCTTTACATGTCATTGAAAAATACATTTATTTCATAACATATTTTTGGTCAGTAGGTACCGAACATAACAACAGGTGGTGGTGGTGTGTTCGACACAGTCACTATTATACTGTAGATATAGAGGTCTATAGAGCATGTCTGCATTCCTGATTTCTGTAACCGTTAGCTTACCTGTGTAATATTGACATAAGCTCAGAACCACTTGTTTTTCATACACGGTACTGTTTTATCAATTGCTGTGCTGAACAATGGACAGTTCATTACCTCTGTCAAATGACTATGTAGCTTAACGTTGTGTGTATTTGTATTTATTTTAGCAAAATAGATGACGTTACAATGACACATTTACAATAAGCCTATATCTAAAACTACATACAACCTAATGAGATATACAGTACCAGTCAAAAGTTTGGACACACCTAGTCATTCAACGGTTTTTCTTTATTTTTACTATTTTCTACATTGTAGAAAACTATGAAATAACACATTGGTTACTACATGATTCCATATGTGTTATTTCATTGTTTTGATGTCTTCACTATTATTCTATAATGTAAAAAATTGTAAAAATAAAGGAAAACTATTGAATGAGTAGGCGTCCAAACTTTTGACTGACACACACACACACACACACACACACACACACACACACACACACACACACACACACACACACACACACACACACACACACACACACACACACACACACACACACACACACACAGTTGAAGTCAGAAGTTTACATACACCTTAGCCAAATGCATTTAAACTCAGTTTTTCACAATTCCTGACATTTAATTCTAGTAAATATTCCCTGTTTTAGGTCAGTTAGGATCACCACTTTATTTTAAGAATGTGAAATGTCAGAATAATAGTAGAAACAATGATTTATTTCAGCTTTTATCACATTCCCAGTGGGTCAGAAGTTTACATACACTCAATTAGTATTTGGTAGAGTTGCCTTTAAATTGTTTAACTTGGGTCAAATGTTTCGGGTAGCCTTCCACAAGCTTCCCACAATAAGTTGGGTGAATTTTTGCCCATTCCTCCTGACAAAGCGGGTGTAACTGAGTCAGGTTTGTAGGCCTCCTTCCACGCACACACTTTTTCAGTTCTGCCCACACATTTTCTATAGGATTGAGGTCAAGGCTTTGTGATGGCCACTCCAATACCTTGACCTTGCTGTCCTTAAGCCAATTGCCACAACTTTGGAAGTATGCTTGGGGTCATTGTCCATTATGGAAGACCCATTTGCGACCAAGCTTTAACTTCCTGACTGATGTCTTGAGATGTTGCTTCAATATATCTACATAATTTTCCTACCTCATCACGCCATCTATTTTGTGAAGTGCACCAGTCCCTCCTGCAGCAAAGCACCCCCACAACATGATGCTGCCACCCCCGTGCTTCACGGTTGGGATGGAGTTCTTCGACTTGCAAGCCTCCCCCTTTTTCCTCCAAACATAATGAAGGTCATTATGGCCAAACAGTTCTATTTGTGTTTCATCAGACCAGAGGACATTTCTCCAAAAAGTACAATCTTTGTCCCCATGTGCAGTTGCAAACCGTAGTCTGGCTTTTTTGGCAGTGGCAGTGGCTTCTTCCTTGCTGTACGGCCTTTCAGGTTATGTCAATATAGGACTAGTTTTACTGTGGATATAGATACTTTTGTACCTGTTTCCTCCAGCATCTTCACAAGGTCCTTTGCTGTTGTTCTGGGATTGATTTCGCACCAAAGTACATTAATCTCTAGGAGACAGAACACATCTCCTTCCTGAGCGGCATTTACATTTTAGTCATTTAGCAGATGCTCTTATCCAGAGCGACTTACAGTAGTGAATGCATACATTCCATTTCAAACATTTTTTTTTTTTTTTCTGTGCTGGCCCTCCGTGGGACTCGAACCCACAACCCTGGCGTTGCAAACACCATGCTCTACCAACTGAGCTACAGGGAAGGCTGCGTGGTCCCATGGTGTTTATACTTGCGTACAATTGTTTGTACTGATGAACGTGGTACCTTTAGGCATTTGGAAATTGCTCCAAAGGATGAACCAGACTTGTGGATGTCGACAATTCTTTTTCTGAGATCTTGGCTGATTTCTTTTGATTTTCACATGATGTCAAGCAAAGAGGCACTGGGTTTGAAGGTAGGCCTTGAAATACATCCACAGGTCCACCGCCAATTGACTCAAATGATGTCAGTTAGCCTAATCAGAAGCTTCTATAGCCATGACATCATTTTCTGGAATTTTCCAAGCTGTTTAAAGGCACAGTCATCTTAGTGTGTTTAAACTTCTGACCCACTGGAATTGTGATACAGAGAATTCTAAGTGAAATAATCTGTCTGTAAACAATTGTTGGAAAAATTACTTGTCAAGCACAAGGTAGATGTCCTAACCGACTTGCAAAAACTATAGTTTGTTAACAAGAAATTTGTGGAGTGGTTTAAAAAAACGAGTTTTAATGACTCCAACCTCAGCGTATATGTAAACTTCCGACTTCAACTGTATCCACACACACACACACACACACACACACACACACACACACACACACACACACAAACATAATGAACAAAAATATAAACGCAACATGCAACAATTTCTAAGATTTTACAGTTCATTTTAGGAAATCAGTGAATTTTAAATCATTTCTTTATGCCCTATTCTATGGATTTCACATGACTGGGAATACAGATATGAATCGATTGGTCACAGATACCTTTAAAAGGGGAAAGGGCGTGGATCAGAAAACCAGTCGGTGTCTGGTGTGACCACCATTTGCCTCATGCAGTGCAACACATCTCACTTGCAAAGAACTGATCAGGCTGTTGATTGTGGCCTGTGGAATGTTGTCCCACTCCTTTTCAATGGCAGTGCGAAGTTCCTGGATATTGGCCGGAACTCGAACACGCCGTCGTACAAGTCGTACACGTCGAAACATGCTCAGTGCATGACATGTCTGGTGAGTATGCAGGCCATGGAAGAACTAGGACATTTTCAGTTACCAGGAATTGTGTACAGATCATTGCGACATGGGGCTGTGCATCATCATGCTGAAACCTGTGGTGATGGCGGCGGATGAATGGCACCACAATGGGCCTTAGGAGCCATAGTTTATGCCTGCCCATACCTTAACCACACGATGGGGCACTGTTCACAACATTGACATCAAGTCTGTGGTTGTGAGGCCAGTTTTATGTACTGCCAAATTCTCCAAAATGACGTTGGTTGCGGCTTATGGTAGAGAAACTAACATTACATTCTCTGGCAACAGCTCTGATGGACGTTCCTGCAGTCAGCATGCCAAATGCACGCTACCTCAAAACTTAAGACATCTGTGGCATTGTGTTGTGTGCAAAACTGCACATTTTAGAGTGGCCTTTTATTGTCCCCAGCACAAGGTGCACCTCTTTAATGACTAATGATCATGCTTTTTAATCAGCTTCTTGATATGCCAAACCTGTCAGAAGGAAGGATTATCTTGGCAAAGGAGAAATGCTCATGAAGAGGGATGTAAACAAATTTGTGCACAAAGGTTTTTGTGCGCATGGGATAATTTATTTCAGCTCCTTAAACATGGGACCAACACTTTACATGTTGCGTTTATATTTTTGTTCAGTGTACATCCAAGAAAACCTAAAATGTACAACTCATTTAGAGCACATCTTTGACAAGGCACTCTTCCACATCCCTAAGGAGGGCCTGTAATGGTATTCACCACCTAAACTGAGCCAAAAAAGAAACGTCCCTTTTTCAGGACCCTGTCTTTTAAAGATAATTCGTAAAAATCCAAATAACTTCACAAAACTTCATGTTTCCGATGCTTGTTCAAAGGACCATAAACAATTAATGAACATACACCTGTGGAACGGTCGTTAAGACACTAACAGCTTACAGACGGTAGGCAATTCAGGTCACAGTTATGAAAACTTAGGACACTAAAGAGGCCTTTCTACTGACTCTGAAAAACACCAAAAGAAAGATTCCCAGGGTCCCTGCTCATCTGCATGCACGTGCCTTAGGCATGCTGTAAGGAGGCATGATATCTGCAGATGTGGCCAGGGCAATAAATTGCAATGTCCGTACTGTGAGATGCCTAAGACAGCGCTACAGGAAGACAGGACGTACAGCTGATCGTCCTCCCAGTGGCATACCACGTGTAACACCACCTGCACAGGATCGGTACGTCCGAACATCACACCTGCGGGACAGGTACAGGATGGCATCAACAACTGCCCGAGTTACACCAGAAACACACAATCCCTCCATCAGTGCTCAGAGGCTGGACTGAGGGCTTGTAGGCCTGTTGTAAGGCAGGTCCTCACCAGACATCCCCGGCAACAACGTCGCCTATGGGCACAAACCCATCGTTGGACCAGACAGGACTGGCAAAAAGTGGTCTTCACTGATGAGTTGCGGTTTTGTCTCACCAGGGGTGATGGTCTGATTTGCGTTTATCGTCAAAGGATTACACCGAGGCCTGTACTCTGGAGCGGGATTGATTTGGAGGTGGAGGCTCCGTCATGGTCTGGGTCAGTGTGTCACAGCATCATCGGACTGAGCTTGTTGTCATTGCAGGCAATCTCAACACTGTGCATTACAGGGAAGACACCCTCCTCCCTCATGTGGTACCCTTCCTGCAGGCTCATCCTGACATGACCCTCCAGCATGACAATGCCACCAGCCATACTGCTCATTCTGTGCGTGATTTCCTGCAAGACAGGAATGTCAGCGTTCTGCCATGACCAGCGAAGAGCCTGGATCTCAGTCCCATTGAGCACGTCTGGGACCTGTTGGATCGGAGGTTGAGGGCTAGGGCCATTCCCCTCAGAAATGTCCAGGAACTTGCAGGTGCCTTGGTGGAAGAGTGGGGTAACATCTCACAGCAAGAACTGGCAAATCTGGTGCAGTCCATGAGGATGAGATGCACTGCAGTAGCATAAATTCCAGACTACAAGCCGCAACTTTTTTCCAGGCTTTGAACCTCGCGGGTTAAACAATTACGCGGCTAATATATGGATTTTCCCCGCTTTCTATTTTTTTTTTTCCAAAAAAACACATTCTGTCACGTGCTCAGTTTTTTGGCGGCATGAAGCTTTCATTAGACCAATGAAATTGCCGAACGGGTTAAGGTCAAACAACTTTTTTGTTTACTGTTTAGATTAAATCGAGCGCTCTCAAACTTCCCATCATTCTGATTACGGTAGTCATTTTGTCACCCTCATCATGGCAAAGACACGGAGAAATGCATATGATACAGCTTTCAAGTTGAAGGCGATTGATCTGGCTGTTGAAAAAGGAAATAGAGCTGCTGCACGGGAGCTTGGTCTTAATGAGTCGATGATAAGACGTTGGAAACAGCAGCGTGAGGAATTGACTCAGTGCAAAAAGACAACTAAAGCTTACTGCTATTTATTTTATTTTTTTACAAGCCGTGTTTCGTTGAAGCCTATTTATTTTTGTTACAAGCCGTGTTTCGTTAAAGCCTATTTATTTTTGTTACAAGCCGTGTTTCGTTAAAGCCTGTGTAAAGTTCATTTGTTTCAATGTACCGGTAGGCACCTGCGGCTTAAAGACATGTGTGGCTTATTTATGTTCAAAATAATATATATTTTTTAATTCAGTGGGTGCGGCTTATATTCAGGTGCGCTTAATAGTCCGGAAATTACGGTACTTAATGCAGCTGGTGGCCACACCAGATACTGACTTACTTTTTATTTTGACCCCCCTTTGTTCAGGAACATATTATTCCATTTCTGTTAGTCACATATCTGTGTAACTTGTTCAGTTTATGTCTCAGTTGTTGAATCTTATGTTCATACAAATATTTACACATGTTAAGTTTGCTGAAAATAAACACAGTTGACAGTGAGAGGACGTTTCTTTTCTTGCTGAGTTTACATCTGACCAGCAGTGGAATATACTGCCCCAGTGTGGCATGCGGGGCTAACCAAGAGACAGTCTGACACCATTGAGAGGATCCAGAAAAGAGCAGTACGCATCATCATGAACACAGACTATACCTCCTACTCAGATGCATGCACCAATCTGGACCTACCATCACTCCACACACGCAGGGAGTCTCAAGATCTTTCGCAAGATCTCTTCTAAAATCCAATCCCTTCCACCATAGGCTCCCACCTCAACGGTTGTCTGTGAGTCTACACCAGACCCATTGCTCAACTAAACTGGAACTGATCCACTAAAGGACTGAGCATTTCCGTTGCAGCGCCATCCCAGCTATGGTTTGCCTGCTTAACAGTTGATTATTTTGCTATTTTTAATTTCCTACATCTGTTGTTTATTATGTTTTATAATAAACAACAATAATCCCCAATTTTGATATCCAAATCTAAGTTTTCCTCAAAATTCAGCATGTTGCTGTACAATATTCTGTTGAAAAACTGTAAAAAAAAGAAAAAAGAAAATTATATATATATATATTTATATATATAAAAGAAAAGGCCTCCCAAGTGGCACAGTGGTCTAAGGCACTGCATCGCAGTGCTTGCTGTGCCACTAGAGATTCTGGGTTCGAGTCCAGGCTCTGTCCTAGCTGGCTGTGACTGGGAGACCCATGGGGTGGGACACAATTGGTCCACCGTGGTTAGGGGAGGGTTTGGCCGGCATGGATGTCCTTGTCCCATTGCGCACTAGTGACTCCTGTGGCGGGCTGGGTGCAGTGCATGCTGACACGGTCGCCAGGTGTACAGTGTTTCCTCTGACACATTGGCTTCTGGGTTAAGTAGGCATTGTGTCAAGAAGCAGTGCGGCTTGGTTGGGTTGTGTTTCGGAGGACGCACAGCTCTCGACCTTCGCCTCTCCCAAGTCCATACGGGAGTTGCAGAGGTGAGCCAAGACTGTAACTACCAATTGAATACCATGAAATTGGGGAGAATTATATATATATTTTTTTATTTTAAAAAGTTTAGCACAGAAATTGTGGTAATTAATGACCGTAATCCATTGCGCACCCGCTTACTTGTCCGGTTTGTGTAGTGCAGACATGGAGACCTCGTTGATGGAGATAAGAGAGATTGTGCAAGAGAGATAGAAAGCAGTTGCTTGCGACGTATCTCTACCTGAAAATACATGATCTAAGTGATTGATAGTTGGTATTCAGCGGTCATAAAAGTATGTCTTAAATTAATGTCTTAAAAAAGAAAAACTGTAAAAAAGCATTCTCTCTCTCTCTCGCTGTCTCTCACATGGTTCATTCAGAATAGCACCATAGGAGACAAAATGTCTAAGGAGAACACTCAAATCCCATGGCCAACACTCTGCTGGTCCTGAGTCAAGCATGCTGTCCACTGAGTCTCACTAGAATGAAAACCTTTGCTCTCAACACACCAAGGCTAGGATCGTTACAGTATCTTTACAAAGCGTGTTCTCAATTTGTGAGACATCAATAATGCCTTACTGAAACCTATGTGAAGTACAGGGAAATTATCTAAAGAACATCTTCAACATGTCTTGTAGCCCGCTCTGAATTTGCATTTGGAGAAGAATATGGCTGGCATAGTTTCATTTCATTCTCACGTTACAACAATAACAGAATGGAGAGAAATGAAAGTGAAGGCGGCTAATTGAAGTGATAAAATAGTGTTCCACATGGCTGAGCGCTAATGGAGTGCCATTCATTTACCGATGCCTCAGTTCCAATTGGACATTAAACTTCTGTTACTGCAATCAAATGAGAAGAGAAGGTACAATAGACTTCTGGATTGACATTTCCATAACCCCAAACACATGTAGGCCTACATGTGTAGACTATGTGAGATGTTTTACAAAATGTGTCTGTTTCCTCAAACCTCTATTGGCATGGGGTCCTCTGAAGGAAATTCACAGTTGCTTTTAACCTGTCAAAACACATTCATCAGTTTTTACCTTGGCAAAACCCCCAAGGGAACTTCCCTTTCACCGTGTTGTAGATTAGCACCTCTGAACTTGGCCTCAGATACAGTCTGTAGTTAGGTTTCCATCCAATTGGCAAAAGCTTTTCACACGAATATTCAAAAATCTGCATAAAACTCAAGGTTACTTTCGTAACCCTGGTTCTCCGATAATTAGTAGATGTATCACATATGGTAAATTGCCTTTCACTGCGGAAGTAACCAATAACACAGTCTGTTGGTGACAGACAGGTCGAGTGGCCAATGAGGTGAGCCCATCCCTCCCTATAAGGTGCCACTCGCAACCACCCAATGGTCATTATTAAGCATGTCTCTCTTCCTTGAGCTCTGCGAGGAGGGAAAAGCGGTGATACATCTCACTCATATTATAAGAGAATCAGGGATACGAAAGTAACCTTGAGTTCTCTTTCAAATACTATTTTCGATGTATCACATATGGGATATGACGAACTGTCAAATAGTCAAATATAGTTAATATAGAGTTTCAACTAAAAGGCAATCATTTTTGGGGATATTCAAATACAGATCTCAGAAAACCAGATAATATTTGAAAGTATTTTGCACACTGCTCAAGAAAAACGAATCATATCTGAATGTATGCAAGTTATTTGAAAGCAAAACAAATATTTATTGGATGGCTGGCAAATATTTGATGAAGAACCAAAAACTACAATAGTTAGTTGAATTAGTCTAAATATATGATCATTAGCACATGGTTTGGAGGGCTCTCAGATATTAATCTTAATATAGCCTTTGGCTTAGAATTAAATTCATGAGGGACATGGAATCACCTCAACATTAGAATAGACCACTTTTGCAGCTTGAAAATGGCTAACGAATATATGGTGGTATGATCTTCGGTGCCAGGCGCGTCAGATCCAGTATCTCAGAAACGGCCGCCCGACTGGGCTTTTCACGCACAACTGCCTTTAATACCGAACCTGACCACTGCCCTTCTGCAGACATCGATGAGCCTGTATTTGTCATTGGGCGACGATGCTCTGCTGAGAGCCGGACGAGGGCCTTGAGCGGTGGGCTTGGGCGTCCTCCTCCTCGTCTAGCTGGAAAATATCCATGCTATCATGACGAGGCCTCCATCCCCGCCGCTAAATCCTGAAACAACAGGTGGATGTCTGTGGGGTACCCATCCAAAACCTCTGCCCATGTGGGTTGGCGTTGTTATGTTCTCCCTGTGTAGAGGTAGCAGGCTCTATGTCTTCCGAGATATAGTATTTCTCGGGCAAAGGGTAAGCTAGCTAGCGTTCACCTCATGTGCTAATAGTCTAGATAGCTATTAGCCGGAGAGAACTTGTGCTTCCTTTGTCTCTCGATGAACATAGCGTTTCTCTCATCCATCGAGCTGCGAAGCTTAGGATGGTCAGACTAGTCAACATGACACAGGGGTCGTAGCTCAAACTAATCGAGAGGAGAGTTAGCTAGGTAGAAAAGCTAGTGGGTTAGCCAAGCCTTCCGGCGAGAGACAGATAAGTCTCAGTAGCTAACTGTGTGAGGATAGCTACCACAGGAGACGTAGAAAAGAAAAATAGTGACGAGAGCTGAAGTCTTACGTTCCACAGAGTTAACCTCACGGTTCGCTTGAGAACAGTTAAACAGGAAGATAGGTTTCAAGTCGTGCGGAGGAGAGCTTCAGGACCGTAGTGAATGAGTTTCTAGTGGGCAGGCAAGAATGACCAGTGGGCAGGCAAGTGGCCCCTTATAGGGAGGGAGGGGCTCACCTCCTTTGCCCCTCGACCTGTGTCTCAGACACTGTGATGGGTTACTTCCTGTAGTGAAATGCGCTAAGGTGATTTCCAATATGTGATACACCGAAACTAGTATTTGAAAGCGAACCGAATGCACATTTTCCCACCAGAAATGTGTTCCCATTAAACTGACTTGTTACGGATAAAAGGCTGTGCATGATGACATAGTGCACATAAAATTGACTTTTGGGATTAAATTCCCATGTATTGATTCAAAAATACAAGTTAAATGAGTTTCCACCGCATTTTCAACTCTACTGATGGTTTTGTCACATAACAAATGTGCCCACTCTGGTCTTCTAGTCAACAGCTTGCAGACACAGTGTGGGTAGGCTAGCCTACATGATGTTATTATTATGGATAACAGAGATTCTTTTTATTTGTCAATCAGCAACCAAGCATCGATCATCATGTTACCAGAATAAGACCCTTGATATTTATTGGATAGGAGCATCAAGCTCCTCACCGCGCATGTTCACCATAAACTGCATGCTTTCCCGAGTCATACTGGGAAGACCACACAACATATCATCGCGTGACTCCACGTTTACTTTGACATGATGGTTATTATATCCACTGCCATTTCTCGCATAATTAATTGTACAGACAAAAAGATCCCACCATAGCAAAAAAAAATAAAATAATTGTATGTCGAAATGTATGAAATTGTAACGACATTTCCGGTTTCCATCAGCCCGGTGTTAGGCAATTCATCTGCAAGAAATGGATGGAAACCTGGTTTGTGACTACTGTTAGTAGAATAACAGTCTTGTCCCATCGCTGCAACTCCTGTACGGACTGGGGGAGATGAAGGTCGAGAGCCATGAGTCCTCTCGAAACACGACCCTGCCAAGCAGCACTGCTGCTTAACCCAGAAGCCAGACACACCAATGTGTCGGAGGAAACACCGTACAACTGGCAACTGAAGTGGACTTGCAGGCGCCCGACCCGCCACAAGGAGTTGCTCGAGCACAATGGTACATCCGGGCCAGCCAAACCCTCCCCTAACCCAGACGACGTTAGGCCAATTGTGCAGCGCCTCATGGGTCTCCCAGTCACAGCTGGCTGTGACACAGCCTGGGATCGAACCCAGGTCTGTAGAGACGCCTCAAGCACTGCGATGCAGTGCCTTAGACTGCTGCGTCACTCGGGAGGCCCAGAATAAAACATTTTGCTATAGAATTAGAATAGAATTTCTTTGCTCCACAGATAACTTGCCCAAGTCATAGGCTGGCCATCAGAAAACAAACCCTTTCTCAGAAACAAAGCAGAATTCTGAGTGATTGCACTCTCAATCTGATCCTGCATTATGAACTCTCTTTGCATATTCTCTCAGCTGGAAAGAGATGATGGCATCTGTGATAAACCTGATGGACAAGGATACAACAAGGGGCTTGCTCTTACAGTGAGCTTGCTCTTATCTGGAGGCAGGGAGCAGGGACAGAGTAGATAACGCCAGCACAAGCAGCATAGCTACTCTCTTTAGCCCAGCCCAGTCTGATAAAAATATCCTTTCTTTCTCCCCCTTATTCAGAGTTTGAGATAACACAGAGGAATTCACCCAGGACAGGCTGGGTTATGGAGTAGTCTCATCAAAGATTTCAGCCACGTTTGTTGCAGGCTGCCCAGGGTCCTCCTGCCCCAGCCAAGCTGTATTACCAATACCTCCTCTTCTCTGTCCAATATCTGACTCCTGCCAGACCAGACTCAGCCAATGCCCTCTGACTCCAGCTATCTCCTCCAATCACCAGCATCGCCTGATGTCTGCTACAACCGGCCACTTAAAGCCACTTCTGCTGGCGAGGTAACTGAAGCAGGAGAAATTCTCAAGAATCGACCTTTATACTGCAGAAAAGCTATTTTCATGTCTATCCCCTCTGACTGAATTGCAGTTTGCACTTTTCTTCAGTCTTTGTGGGTATATCAGGTACTGTTTGAGTTTCATAGAGATTAAATATGATGTCAGGATTTAATCTGTTTGCACAAAGGATCCATTGTGTTAAATCCCAGGCCTCTATTGTTCAGTATGCTCACCTGTTTGAGTGACAGTTTAGGACACGGCAAGGGCAAAATTGGACCTTCACCGTTTGTTGTGTACATTTTCACAAAGATTTTAGTCAACATCAAGAGGAATTGACACCAGAGCAGTATACACAAGCAAAATGACAGAAACGGCATGGGGGGAAAGCTTTTTCTAAAGATATTTTATGAAGAGAGTTTAATTTCCATGAGGAAAGATAATATACAGTAGAGTCCGGCACGGGTCAGTTCTTTGGAGCCACACCCGCCCTGAACTAGTCACATCAAATCAGGACAGACTTTTCTACGCAATCCGACCCACACGCATAGAATTGTTCCAAGACCCGATCCGTGGCCAAATAACATCAACATATTGAATTGCTTTTATGACTTCAGAGTAGTAAGCTATAAGGCTATTTCCCTTCCTGAATTAATTTAGCCTCATGTCTATTCAATATTTGGATAAAAGTAACCATGCCATGATTTACAAACGATAGGCCTATCTTCTTATTTTCACAATGCGGCACATTGACAACTCAAATCGCTTTGTCACGCTCGTGATAATGGACGGACCAAGGCGCAGCGTGATTTGAGTTCCACATCCTTTTATTAAGTGAAACTTCTCAACAAAACAAATAAACAAGCAACGAAACGTGACTTACATGGTGCAACAAACACAAACAATATCCCACAAAAGCAGGTGGGAACAGGGACACCTTAAGTATGATCCCCAATTAGAGACCCCGATAATCAGCTGCCTCCAATTGGGAACCATACTCAATCCCAAACATAGAAATGAATCGACTAGAACACCCCCAGTCACACCCTGACCTACAACACCATAGAGAACCAAGGGCTCTCTATGGTCAGGGCGTGACACGCTTTGAAAAATAGCCTTCTAATTAGCCTCATAATGAAAGCCTATAGCCGACATAACAGTATCTTTATATTCAATATTGTTTAGATAATCAAATAGTTTAATTGAAACCTAAATAAAATAAATCAAATAGGCTATAGGCTGCAAAAATAGCCTGCATTAATTTGGTAGGCTTTTGGATACTCAAAGTTTACCAGCCGCATGGGTTCAAACTTCTCTATGGCCTGCGTATGGTCTAAATGAATAAAAGCCTGACAATGTAATAATTAACTGATAATTAACTGAATTATCGTAAACAAATACGTGTTTACACTTTCACAGGCTGTATCTATCTACCGGGTTGTTGTCCACAATGACTCCAAAATTCCAATCCGGGAATTTCACTCGTGCAGCACCTGTTTCCACGATGGTGTATTCCACCATCATAATGTTTATTTTTATTTATCCTGTTACGTTAGCCATTTCCGCGTGAGCTAGGAGCAGTGATGGAAAAAGTACCCAATTGTCATACTTGCGTAAAAGTAAAAATACCTTTATAGAAAATGACTTAAGTAAAAGTATAAAATACTACTTGATTAAAAGTCTAACAGTACTTGGTTTTCAAATATACTTAAGCATCACAAGTACATTTAATTTCTAAAAGTAAGTAAGTGCTTATAAGTAAGGCTTGTAATAAGCATCACCTGTCGTATTCGGGGAATGTGACTAATACATTTTGATTTGATTTGATTTGACTCGAGGCTGTAATCGCTGCCCAAGGTGCTTCAACAAAGTACTGAGTAAAGGGTCTGAATACTTATGTAAATGTGATATTTCAGTGCATGTATGCTTTTTGTCCCCCCACTTTTGATCTGAAAACACCATCACCCACACATTTTTGTAGATTATAAGTGTTTGAGCTAGTAATGTATCAATAATTATATTTAAAAAATTGTTATGACATATAGCACAACTTTGGATTTCACCACCTTTTTAAAATCAAATGTTTGTGATCGTTTGGACATTTTTACGTTCCTCTGCCCAGGCGTTGCTGACGCATGCCAGATCTTACAACGCCTGGATAGGTATTTTACATATCAGCTAACCACATGATATGTTTTAGCAATCTGTCAGTCAATGACACAGTCGATGACGTGGCACACAAACATTGGTTGATGCATGCAAGGTCTGAGCAGGGGAACGCAACCAGAGTGAGCTACTCTTCTCTTCTCGCATCGGGCCATGCAGTGCTGCTCGAAAAAGTGATTGCTGTCCTAGTTATGAAATTATCAACTTTGTCATGTATATCTAAAAATTACCATATACTCTGATTGCTGAAAGCAAAACTCCCAAAACTATTGCTGATGGTTACTTTTATCTCTTATTCTTATCCGTATTTTTTGAAACTGCACTGTCGGTTAGGGGCTCGTAAATAAGCATTTCACTGTAAGGTCTACACCTGTTGTACTCGGTGCATGTGACTAATACAATTTGATTTGATGAAGACAGCTTGACAGTCAAAACGTTGGTATTAAATTACTGCATCTGAGCTCCTAGAGTGTATGGCTCTCCTTTTCTTTTTAGGTTGCAATGAACTACCAGTTAAAAACAAAAGGTGCAAATAAACAAGAGTTTCTATTGGACAAATTCAGGTAGGTCCCTCCCAGTTTCGTTTACTTTCATTTAAGAACCGTTTTGCAACACAATTGGTGTATTGAATATGCCCTAGAAGTGTCTTGGCCCTTCAGTAGCAGAATTAAGCAGCCCTGACCTAGGCTTTGTCTGTCTCACTGCTCACATAATGGTACATAATGGCGGGTCAACCGCGGGGAACCGTGGGTATCCATCCCGATGCAGGACTTTAATATACAGTGGGGTCCAGAATTATTGGATCCCTTGATAAAGATGAGCAAAAAAGACTGTATAAAATAAATAATGCAAATAATGAGCTATATTGTATACAAAAAAATAAATAAACATTAATTATTTTATAATAATGTGAGGATATAACGACACAGACTTTTTCAGAAATAATTTATGAGATGGGTGAACATATTGGGAGGCATTTTATACCATTCCTCCATACAGAATCTTTCCAGATGCTTGATATCATTCGTCTGCGCTTATGGACTGCCCTTTTCAATTCAAAC
Source organism: Salmo salar (assembly GCF_965601325.2). Taxonomy (NCBI): domain Eukaryota; kingdom Metazoa; phylum Chordata; class Actinopteri; order Salmoniformes; family Salmonidae; genus Salmo; species Salmo salar. The sequence goes on from NC_138319.1 coordinate 12,690,816, forward strand.
CACAGGGTTTCAATGTGGTTTAAATGCCAATTTGACCGATTATATGATTTGTTGCACTGTATTCATTCAGCCAACCGGGGAAAAAAACGGAACAGAGGAAGACAAAAAGGGGGCCGACACCTCCAGCTTTCTCCCCAGCAGAGTTGGTCCTACACCACAATAAAAATGTTCAATTATTTTGGTAGCCTAGAAACAATGGTTGGCAATTCCATCCCTCACAACTCTACCATCTCTGTGGTTGATGTTTGGGCCGAAGGGGTCATCATTAGGGCGCAGTGGGGGAACAGGGGGAACTCTATCTAATGTAAAAATCACGTGGAATCAAAAGTTCACATGTGAAAATCAAATCACATTGATAATCAAATTTAATACGTAGGAAAATTCCACATGTGAAAATCTCACTTTCTCACATGGAATTGCATTTTCACATGTATAAAACAATCACATGTAAAAATCACATTTGCAGTTTTACATATAAGAAAACAGCACGTGAAACTTCTTATCGCATGTGAAAAGGTGGCGTTAACATGATGTAGTAGCAATGTTTCCACATATGGAATGCAAATTCTGTAATGCCATTCTGTAAAAAGGTAACTTACATGAGTATAATAATTCAAGTGTTTTAAAAATAATGATTTCTTATTTCTGAGCCATCCTTCCGGAGTATTACTGCTGCAGGCACACGCCTCTCAATCATATGTTTGTCAGTGACCATTGGAAGAAAATAACAGAGATACTAACGCTCTGTGTCTCCTTATTAACCTATAAAACTGTGAAGCCCCTCGGCGTTACTCTGGACCCTGATCACTCTTTGACGAACATATCAAGACTGTTTCAAGGACAGCTTTTTTCCATCTACGTAACATTGCAAAAATCAGAAACTTTCTGTCCAAAAATGATGCAGAAAAATGTATCCATGCTTTTGTCACTTCTAGGTTAGACTACAGCAATGCACTACTTTCCGGCTACCCGGATAAGGCACTAAATAAACGTCAATTAGTGCTAAACACTGCTGCTAGAATCTTGACTAGAACCCAAAAAATGTATCATATTACTCCAGTGCTAGCCTCTCTACACTGGCTTCCTGTTAAGGCAAGGGCTGATTTCAAGGTTTTACTGCTAACCTACAAAGCTTTACATGGGCTTGCTCCTACCTATCTTTCCGATTTGGTCCTGCCGTACATACCTACACGTACGCTACGGTCACAAGACTCAGGCCTCCTAACTGACCCTAGAATTTCTAAGCAAACAGCTGGAGGCAGGGCTTTCTCCTATAGAGCTCCATTTTTATGGAATGGTCTGCTACCCATGTGAGAGAAGCAGACTCGGTCTCAACCTTTAAGTCTTTATTGAAGACTCATCTCTTCAGTGGGTCCTATGATTGAGTGTAGTCTGGCCCAGTATTGTGAAGGTGAACGGAAAGGCACTGGAGCAACGAACCGCCCTTGCTGTCTCTGCCTGGCCGATTCCCCTCTCTCCACTGGGATTCTCTGCCTCTAACCCTATTACAGGGGTTGAGTCACTGGCTTACTGGTGCTCTTCCATGCCGTCCCTAGGAGGGGTGCATCACTTGAGTGGGCTGAGTCACTGGCGTGGTCTTCCTGTCTGGGTTGGCTCCCCCCCTTGGGTTGTGCCATGGGGGAGATCTTTGTGGGCTATACTCGGCCTTGTCTCAGGATGGTAAGTTGGTGGTTGAAGGTATCCCTCTAGTGGTGTGGGGGCTGTGCTTTGGCAGAGTGGGTGGGGTTTATCCTGCCTGTTTGGCCCTGTCCGGGGGTATTGTCGGACGGGGCCATAGTGTCTCCCGACCCCTCCTGTCTCAGACTCCAGTATTTATGCTGCAGTAGTTTATGTGTCGGGGGCTAGGGTCAGTCTGTTATATCTGGAGAATTTCTCCTGTCTTATCCAGTGTCCTGTGTGAATTTAAGTATGCTCTCTCTAATTCTTTCTTTCTCTCTCTCGGAGGACCTGAGCCCTAGGACCATGCCTCAGGACTACCTGGCCTGATGACTCCTTGCTGTCCCCAGTCCACCTGGCCGTGCTGCTGCTCCAGTTTCAACTGTTCTGCCAGCGGCTATGGAACCATGACCTGTTCACCGGACGTGCTACATGTCCCAGACCTGCTGTTCAATCTCTAGAGACAGCAGGAGCGGTAGAGATACTCTGAATGATCGGCTATGAAAAGCCAACTAACATATACTCCTGAGGTGCTGACCTGTTGCACCCTCTACAACCACTGTGATCATTATTATTTGACCCTGCTGGTCATCTATGAACATTTGAACATCTTGTCCATGTTCTGTTATAATCTCCACCCGGCACAGCCAGAAGAGGACTGGCCATGCCTCATAGCCTGATTCCTCTCTAGGTTGCTTCCTAGGTTCTGGCCTTTCTATGGAGTTTTTCCTAGCCACCGTGCTTCTACACCTGCATTGCTTGCTGTTTGGGGTTTTAGGCTGGGTTTATGTACAGCACTTTGAGATATCAGCTGATGTAAGAAGGGCTTTATAAATACATTTGATTTGATAAAGCCCTTTTTACAACATCAGTTGTCACAAAGTGCTTATACAGAAACTAAGCCTAAAACCCCAGAAAGGAAGCAATGCCGATGTAGAAGCACAGTGACAAGGAAAAACTCCCTAGAAAAGTTAGAACCTAGGAAGAAACCTAGAGAACCTAGAGAAGAGACAGAAAGAGGAGAGACAGCAGGTCCGGGACAAAGTAGTACGACCGGCGAAGTGGTTAGGCTTCCATATCCACAGGCAGAACAGCAGAAACTGGATAAGCAGCTTGACCATCAGCAGCACGACCAGGTGGACTGGGACAGCCAGGAGTCATCAGGCCAGGTGGAGATGGGAGAATTAGAGGGAGCATACCTAAGATCACACCGGACACCAAATAAGACAGGAGAATTACACCAGATCTGACAGTGACCCTAACCCCCTGGCACATATACTATTACAGCATAAATACTGGAGCCTGAGACAGGGGGGTTGGGGGACATTGGCCCCGTCCAAAGTGGCCCCGTCACCCGGACAGGACCAAACAGGAAGGATATAACCCCACCCACTTTTCCAAAGCACAGCCCCATACCACTAAAGCGATAACAACAGACCACTAACTTACTACCCTGAGACAAGGCTGAGTATAGCCCACGAAGATCTCCTCCACCACACGAGCTCAAAGACAGGAAGGATGGGAGAGCGAGAGCAAGCCAGTGACTCAGCTCCCGTAATAGGGTCAGAGGCAGAGAATCCCAGCAAGGGGGGTTCTTCACTCCAGTGCCTTGCAATTCCAGTGCCTTGCCGTTCACTTTCGCACCCCTGGGCCAGACTGCACACAAATCATAGGACCTACCGAAGAGATGAGTCTTCTCACATGGATCGGCAGAACATTCCATATAAATTGAGCCTCCAGCTGTTTGCTTCGAAATTCTAGGAACAACAAGGAGGCCTGCGTCTTGTGACCATGGCGTACGTGTAGGTATGTACGGCAGGACCAAATTGGCAGGAGCAAGTCCATATAGTGATTTGTAGGTTAGCAGTAAAACCTTGAAATCAGTCCCAGCCTTAACAGGAAGTCAGTGTACCAAGTGTTTTGGTTCTTGTCAAGATCCAAGCAGCCGTATTTAGCACTAGCTGAATGTTATTTAGTGCTTTATCTAGGTAGCCGGAGAGTAGAACATTGCATTAGGCTAATCTTGAAGTGACTAGCTTTGGATTAGCTTTTACGAAGATGGAAAAAGGCTGCTCTTGAAATATTATTGATAAGTTCGTCATAGGAGAGATAAGGATCCAGAGTAACGCTGAGAACCTTCACAGTTTTATTTGAGACAACTGTACAACCACCAAGATTAATTGTCAGATCCAACAGCAGACCTCTTTGTTTCTTGGGACCTAGAACTAGCATCTCTGTTTTCTCCGGGTTTAAAAGTAAAACAATTGCAACCATCCACTTCCTTATGTCTGAAACACAGGCTTCCAGGGTAGGCAATTTTGGGGCTTTAACATGTTTCACAGAAATGTACAACTGTGTGTCGTCTGCATAGCAGTGAAAGTTGACATTGTGTTTCCAAGTGACATCCCCAAGAGGTAGAATATATAATAAAAACAAAAGTGGTCCTAAAACAGAACCAAAAGGAACGTACAATTGATATGTCAGAGGACAATCCGTCCACAGTGACGAACAAATATCTTATCGACAGATAAGATCTAAACCAGGCGAGAACTTGTCCATGTAGACCAATTAGGGTTTCTAATCTCTCCAAAAGAATGTGGCATTCGATGGTATCAAAAGCAACACTAAGGTCTAAGAGCACGAGGACAGATGCAGAGACTTGGTCTGACGCCATTACATTTTATTTTTCTTACCACCTTCACGAGTGCAGTCTCAGAGCTATGATGGGGTCTAAAACCAGACTGAAGCATTTCATATACATTATTTGTCTTCAGGAAGGTGTAACGATGTGCGCTGAGAGTCGGGAAGCAAGTTCAGGGAGTGAGTGTTTTAATAAAAAAATGCAACATTACACATAAACAAGAAGCGCGAACACCGCACAGACTTAACTGGGACAGAAACAATAACGCCTGGGGAAGGAACCAAAGGGAGTGACATATATAGGGAAGATAATCAGGTAAGTGATGGAGTCCAGGTGAGTCTGATGACGCACAGGCGCGCTTTATGATGGTAACAGGTGTGCGCCATTGTTACGATCGTATGTAGAGACAGACCAAGGCGCAGCGTGCTCTGAGTTCCACATCTTTATTTTTGTGAAACTTACAAAACAAAAAGGAAATAAACAACGAACCGTAACATAAGAGGTGCAGCATGCACTAACTCAAAATAAGATCCCACAATAACCAGTGGGGAAATGGCTGCCTAAATATGATCCCCAATCAGAGACAATGATAAACAGCTGCTTATGATTGGGAACCATACCAGGCCAACATAGACATAAAACAACCTAGATAACCCAACCTAGTCACACCCTGACCTAACCAACATAGAGAATAAAAGGCTCTCTATGGTCAGGGCGTGACACTACCCCCCGCCAAAGGTGCAGACTCCGGCCGCAAAACCTGACTCTATAGGCGAGGGTCCGGGTGGGCATCTAGCATCGGTGGCGGCTCCGGTGCGGGGCGAAGTACGCACTCCGCTCTTGGATCTGCTCTGGTGCGGTACTTTGGCCCTGCCCAGACCACGGGTCCGGCCATGGAGCGGACTGGGAACCGTTGCTGGAGGCTCTGGTGCGTGGGGCCGGCACAGGTTGCACCGGACTGGTGACACGCACTTCAGGGTAAGTGCGAGGAGCAGGCACAGGACGTACCAGACTGGGGAGGCGCACTGGAGGCCTGATGCGTGGAGCCGGTACAGGTTGCACCAGACTGGTGACACGCTCTTCAGGGCGAGTGCGAGGAGCAGGCACAGGACGTACCGGACTGTGGAGGCCTACTGGATGTTTGGTGAGTAGAGCCGGCACAAATTGTCCCGGACAGATGACACACTCCGCACGGTGAGTGCGGGGAGCTGGCACAGAACGTACTGGGCTGTGGAGGCGCACTGGAGACCTGGTGCGTAGAACCGACACAAATTGTACCGGAACAATGACACACTTCGCACGGCAAGTGCGGGGAGCTGGCGTGGGACGTACTGGGCCAGATGTGTGAAACCGGTGCAGATGACACCGGACTGGTGTCACGCTCCTCAGCACGCCCACGCTGCAGCACTCTCATCACCACCACCTCTCCTGACCTAACCAACATAGAGAATAAAAGGCTCTCTATGGTCAGGGCGTGACAGCTATAATGAGCAGCCTGGTGACCTAAAGGCCATAGAGGGAGTACACGTGACAGAAGGCAATGAGTTGCTGCGCAACAGCTTTTTCAAAAATTTGTGAGAGGAATGGGAGTTTCAATACTGCCCGGTAGTTTTTTACAATTTCCAGGTCTAGGTTTGGCTTTTTCAAGAGAGGCTTTATTACTGCCACTTTTAGTGAGTTTGGTACAAATCCGGTGGATAGGGAGCCATTTATTATGTTCAACATAGGAGGGCCAAACACAGGAAGTAGCTCTTTCAGTAGTTTAATTGGAATAGGGTCCAGTATGCAGCTTGAAGGTTTAGAGGCCATGAATGTGTCAAGAGATACAGGATTAAAAAACTTGGGTGTCTCCACTGATCCTAGGTCCTGGTAATTCTGTGCAGACTCAGAACAACTGAGCTTTAGAGAAATGCGCAGATTCAAAGTGGAGTCTGTAATTTGCTTTCTAATGATCATGATCTTTTCATCTAAGTAGTTCAGGAATGTATTACTGCTGATGTGAAAGCTATCCTCTGTTGTTGAATGCTGCTTTTTAGTTAGCTTTGCGACAGTATCAAAAATATACATATTCTCCGCAAATTAGGTTGGAAAAATTGAATGATCGAGCAGCAGTGAGAGCTCTTCAATATTGCACAGTACTGTCTGTCCAAGCTAGTCGGAAGATTTCCAGTTTGGTGGAGCACCATTTCCGTACCAAATTTCTGAAAGCTTGCTTCAGGGCTCGGGTATTTTCTGTATACCAAGAAAATTTCTTGTGACAAATGTTTTTTGTTTTTAGGGGTGCGACTGCGTCTAGGGTATTATGAAAGGTTAAATTAAAATCCTCAGTTAGGTGGACATTTGTACTCTGACATCCTTGGGTAAGTGGATGGAGTCTGGAAGGACATCTAGGAATCTTAGCATGGCTATTGATGATCCCTGGTTGGGGTCTGAGCAGATTATTTGTTACGATTGCAAATGTAATAAAATGGCTGTCTGATAGTCGAGGATTATGAGGAAAAACATTTAGATCCACAATATTTATTCCACGGGACAAAACTAGATCCAGGGTATGAACGTGGCAATGAGTAGGTCCGGAGACATGTTGGACAAAACCCAATGAGTCGATGATGGCTGTGAAAGCCTTTTGGAATGGGTCTGTGGACTTTTCCATGTGAATAAGTCACCAAAAATGTGAATATTATCTGCCATGACTACAAGGTCCGATAGGAATTCAGGGAACTCAGTGAGGAACGCTATATACGACCCTGGAGGACTGTAAACAGTGACTATAAAAAGTGATTGAATAGGCTGCAAGTTCCATGACTAGAAGCAAAATGTTTTTTGTAAATTGAAATTTGCTGTCATAAATGTTAGTATCACCTCCGCCTTTGAGGGATGCCAGGGGATATGGTCACTAGTGTAACCAGAAGGAGAGTCCTCATTTAATGGTAAATTCTTCAGGCTTGAGTCAGGCCAATCACATCAAGATTATGATAAGATTAGTTCATTGAAGTGAGGGATCTAACATTAAGTAACCCTATTTTGAAATGTGAGATATCACAATCTCTTTGAATATTGACAGGAATGGAGGAGGTCTTTATTACAGTGAGATCGCTAAGGTGAACACCGCCATCTTTTGTTTTGCTCAACCTAGATTGAGGCACAGACAGTCTCAGTGGGGATAGCTGAGCTGACTACACTGACTGTGTTACTGGCACACTCCACTAAACTGGCAGTTTTGGGTCGATCCCAGAACCCGACCCATAACAATGGAACCGCAGAAGGGGCAGACGGAGCGGCCTCCTGGTCAGTCTCCGTAGACGTGCACATCGCCCACCGCTTCCGAGTATACTACTCGCCAATGTCCAGTCTCTTGACAACAAGGAAGATGAAATTCGAGCAAGGGTTGCCGTCCAGAGAGACATCAGAGATTGTAACATTCTCTGTTTCATGGAAACATGGCTCTTTCTGGATATGTTGTCGGAATCAGTTCAGCCACCGGTCTTCTCCATGCATCGCGCCGACAGAGATAAACACCTCTCTGGGAAGAGGAAGGGCGGGGGTGTATGATTCATGATTAACGACTCATGGTGTAATAATAACAACATACATTTTGATTACATTTTGATTATCAAGTCCTTCTGCTCACCCAACCTAGAATTCCTTACAATCAAATGCTGGCCATATTACCTCCGAAAAGAGAATTCTCGTCAGTTATCGTCACGGCTGTGTACATTCCCCCTCAAGCAGACACCAAGACGGCCCTCAAGGAACTTCACTGGACTCTATGTTAACTGGAAACCATATATCCTGAGGTTGCATTTATTGTAGCTGGGGATTTTAAAGACAATTTGAGAACAAGGCTACCTAAATTCTATCAGCATATTGATTGCACTACGCGTGGGGGTAATATACTCGATCACTGCTATTCTAACTTCCGCGATGCATACAAAGCCCTACCCTGTCCTCCCTTCGTTAAATCCAACCATCTTCTCCTACCGTGTTATGGGCAGGAACTCAAATAGAATGTAACAGTGACTAGAACCATTCAATGCTGGTCTGACCAATCGGAATCCACGCTTCATGATTGTTTTGATCACGCAGACTGGAATATGTTCCGGTCAGCCTCAGAGAACAACATCGATCAAAACGCTGACTCGGTGAGAGAGTTTATAAGAAAGTTCATTGGAGATGTTGTACCCACTGTTACTATTAAAACCTACCCTAACCAGAAACCGTGGATGGATGGAGGCATTCACTCAACACTGAAAGCGCGAACCACCGCATTTAACCATGGAAAGTGGTCTGAGAATATGGCTGAATATAAACAGTGTAGTTATTTCCTCCGCAAGGTAATCAAACAAGCTAAATGCTGGTACAGGGACAAAGTGGAGTCGCAATTCAAAGGCTCAGACATGAGACGTATGTGGCAGGGTCTACAGGAAATCACGGAGCACAAAAGAAAACCAGCCATGTCACGGACACCGACGTCACACTTCCAGAAAAACTAAACACCTTCTTTGCCCGCTTTCAGGATAATACAGTGCCACAATCGCAGCCCGCTAACAAGGACTGCACCCCACCCCTCTCCTTCTCCGTGGCTGACGTGAGTAAAACATTTAAAAGTGTTAACCCTCGCAACGCTGCCAGCCCAGACGGCATCCCTAGCCGTGTCCTCAGAGCATGCGCAGACGAGCTGGCTGGTGTGTTTACAGACATATTCAATCGCTCCCTATTCCAGTCTGCTGTCCCCACATCCTTTAAGATGGCCGCCATTGTTCCGGTACCCAAGAAGGCAGAGATATTTGAACTAAATGACTACCGCCCCATAGCACTCACTTTTGTCATCATGAAGTGCTTTGAGAGACTAGTCAAGGATCATGTCACCTCCACCTTACCGGCCACCCTAGACCCACTTCAGTTTGCATTCCGCCCCAACAGGTCCACAGATGATGCAATCACCATCACACTGCACACTGCCCTATCCCATCTGGACAAGAGGAATATCTATGTAAGAATGCTGTTCATTGACTACAGCTCAGCATTCAACACCATAGTACCCTCCAAGCTCATCATCAAGCTGGAGGCACTGTGTCTCAACCCCGCCCTGTGCAATTGGCCCTGGACTTCCTGACGGGCCGCCCCCAGGTGGTGAAGGTAGGAAACAACATCTCCATTTCGCTGACCCTCAACACTGGGGCCGCACAAGGGTGCGTGCTCAGCCCCTTCCTGTACTCCCTGTTCATCCACAACTGCGTGGCCATGCACGCCTCCAACTCAATCATCAAGTTTGCAGATGACACAACAGTAGTGGGCTTGATTACCAACAACGACGAGACAGCCTACAGGGAGGAGGTGAGGGCACTTGGAGTGCGGTGTCAGAAAAACAACCTCTCACTCAATGTCAACAAAACAAAGAAGATGATTGTGGACTTCAGGAAACAGCAGAGGGAGCACCCCCGAATCCACATTGAAGGGACAGTAGTGGAGAAGGTGGAAAGTTAAGTTCCTCGGCGTACACATCACAGACAAACTGAAATGGTCCACCCACACAGACAGTGTGGGGAAGAAGGCGCAACAGCGCGTCTTCAACCTTAGGAGGCTGAAGAAATGTGGCTTGTCACCCAAAACCCTGACAAATTTTTACAGATGCACAATCGAGAGCAGCCTGTCGGGCTGTATCACAGCCTGGTACGGCAAGTGCACCTCCCTCAAGGGTAATGCAGTCTGCACAACGCATCACCCGGGGCAAACTACCTGCCCTCCATGACACCTACAGCACCCAATTTCACAGGAAGGCCAAAAAGATCATCAAAGACAACAACCACCCGAGCCACTGCCTGTTCACACCGCTACCCTCCAGAAGGCAAGGTCAGTACAGGTGCATCAAAGCTGGGACCAAGAGACTGAAAAACAGCTTCTATCTCAAGGCCATCAGACTGCTAAACAGCAATCACTAACTCAGAGAGGCTGCCGCCTACATTGAGACCCAATCACTGACCACTTTAATAAATGGATCACTATGTCATTTTAAACTATGCCACTTTAATAATGTTTACATATCTTACATTACTCATATCATATGTATATACTGTATTTTATACCACCTATTGCACCTTGCCTGTGCGGCTCGGCCATCGCTCATCCATATATTTATACGTACATATTCTCATTCACCCCTTTAGATTTGTGTGTATTAGGTAGTTGTTGGGGAATTGTTTGATTACTTGTTAGATATTACTGCACTGTCGGAACTAGAAGCACAAGCATTTCGCTACACTTGCATTAACATCTGCTAACCATGTGTATGTGACCAATACAATTTGATTTTAGACTGACTAACAGCCTGCTGCCTGGCCTGCACCCTATCTCATTGTGGAGCTATAGGAGTTAGAGCCCTGTCTATGTTCATAGATATGAGAGCACCCTTCCAGCTAGGATGGAGTCCGTCACTCCTCAGCAGGCCAGGCATGGTCCTATTTGTGGGTGAGTCCCAGAATTTGTAGATAATTGGCCCTATTTCTATCTTTTGGGAGGGGCAGTAAACAATTTTCAACCAGCGATTGAGTTGTGAGACTCTGCTGAAGACCTCATCACTCCCCCTAACTGGGAGGGGGCCAGAGACAAATACTCGATGCCAACACATCTTTCTAGCTGATTTACATGCTGAAACTATGTTGCGCTTGGTGACCTCTGACTAACATCATTGGTGCTGACGTGGATAACAATATCCCTATACACTCGGCAGTTTTAGCCTTAGCCAACACCATCTTCAGATTAGCTCTCCCCCCTGGTAAACAGTGTATGATCACTGGATGATTCTTTTTAAGTCTAATATTGCAGGTAATGGAGTCTCCAATGACTAGGGTTTTACATTTTTCTGAGCTAATGGTGGGAGGCTTCGGTGGCTCAGACCCCGTAATGGGTGGAGGAGAGACCTGAGAAGGCTTGGCCTCTGACTCCGACTCGTTGCTTAATGGGGAGAACCGGTTGAAAGTTTGTGTCGGCTGAATGAGTGACACCGGTTGAGCATGCCGACAGCATTTCTTTCCAGAAGCCTTGAGAAAATTGTCTGGCTGTGGAGACTGTGAGGGGGGATTTATACTACTATCTGTACTTACTGGTGGCACAGACGCTGTTTCATCCTTTCCTACATTTAAATTGCCCTTGCCTAACGATTGCATCTGAAGCTGTGCTTGCAACACGGCTATCCTCACTATAAGGCGATAGTTATTCTGTATATTATGAGTACAGCGACTGATATTAGATGGCACAGTATTAATGCTACTACTTAGCTTTTTGGCTGGTGGAGGTCCTATACAACCATGTCCAGATAAAGCGTCCGGGGGAAAAAGTTGAATGAAAAAAGTTGAGCAAGGATAAAAACCCAAAAGTTTGACAGATAGCCAAGTAGCAACAAACAGCACAACAGCAAGGAGAAAAATCCGTAAGTTGAGGGCGGAGCGATTGATTCTCTGCAGCACTCCACCAATCAGGCCTTTATGGTAGAATGGCCAGACAGAAGCCACTCCTCAGTAATAGGCGCATGACAGCCTGCTTGGAGCTTGCCAAAAGGCACCTAAAGGACTCTCAGACCATGAGAAACAAGATTCTCTGGTCTGATGAAACCAAGATTGAACTCTTTGGCCTGAGTGCCAAGCGTCACGTCTGGAAGAAACCTGGCACCATCCCAATGGTGAAGAATGATGGTGGCAGCATCATGCTGTGGGAATCTTTCAGTGGCATGGACTGGGAGACTAGTCAGGATTGAGGGAAAGATGAACGGAGCAAAGTACAGAGAGATCCTTGAAGAAAACCTGCTCTAGAGCACTCAGACCCTCAGACTGGGGCGAAGGTTCACCTTTCAACAGGACAACAACCCTAAGCACACAGCCAAGACAATGTAGGAGTGGCTTCGGGACAAGTCTCTGAAAGACCTTGAGTGGCCCAGCCAGAGTTGAACCTGATCGAACATCTCTGGAGAGACCTGAAAAAATCTGACCATCAAACCTGACAGAGCTTGAGAGGATCTCCAGAGAAGAATATGAGAAACTCTCCAAATACAGGTGAGCCAAGCTTATAGCGTCATACCCAAAAATACTTCAACAAAGTACTGAGTAAAGGGTTGGAATATCGGTTATATTTCCGTATTTTTTATATACATTTGCAAAAAAATCTAAAAAACTGTTTCTGCTTTGTCATTTTGGGGTATTGTGTGTAGATTGAGGAGAGGATTGTTATTTTTTAATCCATTTTAGAACAAGTCTGTAACGTAACAAAATGTGTAAAAAGTCAAGGGGTCTGAATACTTTACAAATGCACTGTGTGTGTGTATATATATATATATATATATATATATATATATATATATATATATATATATATATATATATATATATATATATATATATATATATATATATATAACCTTTATTTAATCAGGGAGTCTTAATGAGACCACGGTCTCTTTTACAGATGAGCCCTGAATTGCATAAATTACAGAAAATACACATATCAATATAAATACAAAATGCAAGCAGAAAGAAAACCATGCTCATAAAAAACAAACACATTCATCGTTAATAAGGTCCTCAATCAGTGTAAAGGATAAACTCTTGCTTACTTGCTGAGCAAAATCAGCTTGCTGGTTCAGTATAGCCCCCCAGAGACAGCTGCAGGTCTTGACAGGTGGTCTTGCAGTCAGCATCCATCTTCTGGTAGACAGAGCACTCACTCTGAACAAGCAGGAGATGTTGCTCTTCCTTCTTCAGCTTGGCTGATTTAACAACTTCTGGCAGATTGGCAGATGTGAAGACCTGATAGTTTTTCTTCCCGCACTGCCAACACAGGTCTGTCCTAGGCTTAGTGCTTAAGATGTGGGGCAGCAATTCTCTCCACAGATTCCTGAAGGAAGACAGCTAGACTACACATACCTCTGAAAAACACAAAAATAATGTGAGATCAATAAATGTTGTGGCAATTTATGTTGGAAGTAAATAAAATAATCAAAATGTGTGTTGTTCATGCTTTACATACCAAGTGTTTATCAAGTGTCCTTGTAGAGACACTTTCCACCAAAGTGTTTGTGTCAAGGGTGGCATTCTCGTAATACTATTGCATTTTCCTATGCATAGTTGTTGATGAAGTTCACAACTCGCTGCAAGTCCTTATCCTCTTCACTATAGGGGGCAGTATTTTCACAGCCGGATGAAAAACGTACCCAAATTAAACTGCCTCCTACTCAGACTCAGAAGGTAGGATATGCATATTATTAGTATTACTACTGTTTGAATGATGTCTGTGAGTATAACAGAACTCATATGGCAGGCAAAAACCTGAGAAAAATCCAACCAGGAAGTTGGACCTCAGAGGGTTGTAGTCATTTCAAATTATGTTCTGTCTAAACTACAGTGCCTGTGATGTCATATTGCACTTCCTAAGGCTTCCACTAGATGTCAACAGTCATTAGAACCTCGTTTGAGGCTTCTAGAATACAATTTGATTGAATAATACCCGGAACAGTATGTGGTCGACCTGGGGTCATTGCCTTAACTCGCGCGCACTCAAGGATTAGCCATTTTTCTTTTTCTTCTGTAATGAATCTGCTATTGTCCGGTTGGAATATTATCGCAATTCTACGATTATAACACCCTAAAGATTGATTGTGAACATGGTTTGACATGTTACTACAAACGCTGAGGGAACTTTATAACTTTTGGTTGACGGTGGATAGATGCATTTTGGAATGGGGATCTGGACGCGCCATCAAAACGGATTTATTTCGACATAAATTATGTACTTTATCGAACAAATGAACATTTCTTGTGGAAGTGGGAGACCTTCTGAGTGCATTCATCCGAAGATCAGCAAAGGTAAGATAATATTTTTAACATATTTCAGCGTTTTGGGGATTGCGTGGCTGGATATCATGGTGCTCATTACTCAGAATATTGAACAATGTGCTTTCTAGTTAAAGTTATTTTGAAATCTGACACAGCGGGTGCATAAAAGAGTACTGTATCTATAATTCTTAAAGTAATTGTTATGTATTTTGTCAACGTTTATGATGAGTATTTTTGTAAATTCACCGGGATTTTGGGTTGAATACATTTTCTGAATGTCACGCCCCAATGTAAAATGTTTGTTTGGGATATAAATATGAACTTGATGAAACAAAATGCATGTATTGTCTAACATAATGTCCTAGGAGTGTCATCTGATGAAGATCGTCAAAGGTTAGTGCATCATTTTAGCTGGTTTTGTGCTGTTGGATGGCTAACCTTGCTTTGAAAATGGCTATCCTTGCTAAGAAAATGGCTGTGTTGTTGTTTTTTGCTGTGGTTGTATCCTAACATAATCTAATGTTTTGCTTTCGCTGTAAAGCCTATTTGAAATCGGACAACGTGGTTGGATTCAGGAGAGGTTTATCTTTCAAATGGTGTAAAATAGTCATATGTTTGAGAAAATTGAATTGTGGTATTTTAGTTGTTTTTGTATTTCGCGCCATGCGATCCCATTGGCTGTTGGCTAGGGGTTGGAACCCCTAGATGTAAGAGGATCTTCTTAGGGCTAGGGGGCAATATCCTGAATTTCCGCCTTACTGACGTACCCAAAGTAAACTGCCTGTTACTCAGGCCCAGAAGCTAGGATATGCATATAATTGGTAGCATTTGATAGAAAACACTTTGAAGTTTCTAGTTTCTAGTTCATTTAGTAGTGTAGTGGTTGTTATAACATCTGTGGTAGTATATTGTAGTTTGTAGATAATAGTTTATGGTTATGTCCCCTATCCCTGTTATTCACCCTGATTGTTTTTAATTGTACTCTACAGTTCATTTAAACAGCTGCCATGTTGTTTTTCTTTCTGTATGTGTAAGAGGAGTCTGACATAGACTTCATAAGAAAGGCAGCCTTTCTTGCTATTCCTGTGACCAGTACCCAAATGAAGACCTTACATTCTTAATGATCGTGTCCTGCTATAGTTAGTAGTGTATATGGACTCCATCCCTGTAGTCTTCAGACTTCTGGGGTCAATGTCACACTCCTTCTCTTCAATCAAAACTGACACATTCCTCTCTGTGAGGCACCACCATAACAACCATTGCCTGACTAGCAACACCCCCAACAACAGAGAACATATTATAGAATAAAGATCCACACTTTATCCTATCCCATGAAACATTTTCAGCTGCTTCCCTCTTAAACCTGATTGATCTTATGAAGCGATGGTCTAATGCTACACATGGTGTATGTCTTATTTTTGTACCATTTTCCTATTGAAGGGGTGCATGCGCAATGTGTTCTTCCAGGTTGTGGTCAAGTGCTCTACTTTCATGGTTTCTATATGTTCTATATTTTTCACCACGTTAACAGGCATTTAATAAATGTACAACCTTTTAAGTTTTGTCTATTTTCTTAAGATGCATATAATTATAGTAGACTATATTTCATGGTATTCTGACCTAATCTGATCATAGGTCAACAGAACATACGTAGTTGCCTATAAAATGTTTTACAGACATCTACCATAACTTAAGAGGTACTTAATGGTGTTCTACAATTCGATAAATTGCTTTGCAATGACCCAGTGTCACAAATGATGTATTTTATTGATTGTGCAGCATATCCTGGGATAGCCTTGGATGTAATATAGCTAGACACATTGGTAAATTAATGTTAGCTAGCCATGCTGCCTCATGCTAGTTGTGTTAAACCCAGCTATAGTTTTGTTTCATTACTGGTAGCTAGCATGTTCTATCTATCAGTGATCATTGCCTTGGTGATTGATTTGATGGGTTGTCATGGATACAGCACACTACTGATTACACAGCCAACGACATGTGCCTCACCATGCAATAATTACTCCAAATGCATCTTCTCATTATTTATTTCATACCTTTCAATGTCTGTTGGAAACTGGACATTTTACAGTAAACAAGGTATTTATTGATGATGTATGTTTCTTATCGTGAAAAAAAAGTTGATTCACAGAAGGAGTACTAGTAGTGGCAAAACTTGCAAAGACATTGATTTCTAGCAATTTTTTGTGAGTTGTGAATTAGCTAGCCAGCTAAATATCTACTTGGGACAAGCTAGCTAGCTAGCTACCGCCAAGAAGAGGATGAAGACCATTTGTGCCTTACTGAATGTACGTGACGATCATTAGGAAAACGTCCACTGTCTAGTGCACTCGTCCCAATCAAAGTTCTCTATAAACAATTAGGTAAGTCAAGTCTACCAAACTTAGAGCACTCTGTTTGTTACAGATTCTTTTTTTGGCAACAGAAAACTGTATGGAGATCAAATGTTTCATTGATGGAAAAAAAACTTGCCAAATATAGGCAAAAATCCATCTAGCTCCATCTTCTCCCACTGCCGGCCACAGGACCGGGATGCTTCACATTTATACATCCGGTGAAATATATGTCTCATTGTTCTACACTTTGTATTCAGGACAAAAAGTTAATTGCTTTGGCAAGTTTTTTGCAGTTTTACTTTAGTGCCATGTTGCAAACAGGATGCATGTTTTGGAAAATGTATTATTTTGTACAGGCTTCCTTCTTTCAGTCTGTTAATTAGGTTAGTATTGTGGAGTAACTACAATGTTGTTGATCCATTCTCAGTTTTCAATTATCACAGCCATTAACTGTTTTGAAGTCACCATTTGCATCATGTTGAAATCCATGAGCATTTTCCTTCCTCTCCGGCAACTGAGTTAGGAAGGACGCCTGTATTTTTGTTGTGACTGGGTGTATTGATACACAATCCAAAATGTAATTAATAACATGCGCAAAGGGATATTCAATGACTGCTTTTTACATTTTTTTGCCAATCTACCAATAGGTGCCCTAACCTCCCTGGTCTTTATGGTTGAATTTGTGTTTGAAATTCACTCATCGACTGAGGGACCTTACTGAGATAATTGTATGTGTGGGGTACAGAGATGAGGTAGCCATTCAAAAATCATGTTAAACACCATTATTGCAACTTATGTGACTTGTTACATTTGTACAGCTGAATTGATTTAGGTTTGCCATAACAAAGGAGTTGAATACTTACTGACTCGACATTCAAGCTTCTATTTTTAATTAATTTGTGAAGTCCACTTTGACAAAATGTTTTTTTTTGTGTGTGTAGGCCAGTGACCAAAATAAATCTGTAAATTCAGGATCTGACACCTCAAAATATGGGGAAAGTCAAGGGATGTGAATACTTTCTGAAGCTGCACATTTTCTATGAAATCATAGCAGCCAGAACATCCAGAGTGAGACAGACCTGCCCAAAAAGCAGTGCCTCAGACTTGTTTACATAAGACAACATGTCACTAAATTTTCAGAGGTGAATTTTTTTTGTCTATCAACAATGACAAGCCACAGGGGTCTGACAATCTGGATGTAAAATTACTGAGGATAATAGCAGACGATATTGCCACTCCTATTTGCCACATCTTCTAATTAAGCCTACTAGAAAGTGTGTCCCCTCAGGCCTGGAGGGTAGCTAAAGTCATTCCGCTACCCAAGAATAGTAAAGCCCCCTTTACTGGCTCAAATAGCCGACCAATCAGTCTGTTACCAACCCTTAGTAAACTTCTGGGAAAAAATTGTGTTTGACCAGATACAATTTTATTTCACAGTAAACAAACTTTCAGCACGCATATAGGGAAGGGTACTCAACAAGCACGGCACTTACACACATGACTGATGATTGTCTGATAGAAATTGATGATCAATCAATCAAATGTATATATAAAGCCCTTTTTACATCAGCCGATGTCACAAAGTGCTGGACAGAAACCCAGCCTAAAACCCCAAACAGCAACAAATGCAGATGTAGAAGCATAAACTGATTGTGGGGGCTGTCTTGTTAGATCAGTGCAGCTTTTGACATTATCGATCATAGTCTGCTGCTGGAAAAATGTATGTGTTATGGCTTTACACCCCCTGCTATAATGTGGATAAGGAGTTACTTGTCTAACAGAACACAGAGGGTGTTCTTTAATGGAAGCCTCACAAACATAATCCAGGTAGAAGCAGGAATTCCCCAGGGTAGCTGTTTAGGCCCCTTGCTTTTTAAAATCTTTAATAACGACATGCCACTGGCTTTGAGTAAGGCCAATGTGTCTACGTATGTGGATGACTCAACACTATACACGTCAGCTACTACAGCAACTGAAATGACTGAAACACTCAACAAAGAGCTGCAGTTAGTTTCTGAATGGGTAGCAAGGAATAAGTTACTCCTAAATATTTCCAAAACTAAAAGCATTCTATTTGGGACAAATCATTCACTAAACCCTAAACCTCAACCACATCTCGTAATGAATAATGTGGAAATTGAGCAAGTTGAGGTGACGAAACTGCTTGGAGTAACCCTGGATTGTATACTGTCATGGTCAAAACATATTGATACTACAGTAGCTAAGATGGGGAGAAGTCTGTCCATAATAAAGAGCTGCTCTGCCTTCTTAACAACACTATCAACAAGGCAGGTCCTACAGCCCCTGGTTTTGTCGCACCTGGACTACTGTTCAGTCGTGTGGTCAGGTGCCACAAAGAGGGACTTGGGAAAATTGCAGTTGGCTCAGAACAGGGCAGCACGGCTGGCCCTTAAAAGTACATGGAGGGCTAACATTAATGACATGCATGTCAATCTCTCATGGCTCAAAGTGGAAGAGAGATTGACTTCCTCATTACTTGTTTTTTTAAGCAGTGTTGACAAGCTGAAGGTATCGAGCTGTCTGTTTAAAATACTAGCACACAGCTCAGACACCTATGCATACCGCACAATACATGCCACCAAAGGTCTCTTCACAGTCCCCAAGTCCAGAACAGACTATGGGAGAAACACAGTACTACATAGAGCCATGACTACATGGAACTCTATTCCACATCAGATAACTGATGCAAGCAGTAGAATCAGATTTAAAAAATCAGGTAAAAATACACCTTATGGAACAGCGGGGAATGTGAAGTAACAGAAACATAGGCACAGACACAAATACATGATAACATACGCACTATACACACATGGATTTTGCGTTGTAGATATGTGGTAGTGGAGTATGGGCCTGAGGGCACACACTTAGTGTGTTGTGAATTATGTAATGAAGGTATTGTAATGTCTTTAAAATTGTATAACTGCCTTAATGGCAGCAGCTAATGGGGATCCATAATAAATACAAATACAAAATACAAATACTTGATAAGCTGATTGTGGCCTGGGTGCTCAATGTACCTTAGTTACTACTTGCTAGCTTCATTGACAAACACTAGAGTTGGATGAACAGCGTGTTGCTTGTGCTTTATTTACGATAGTTTGACAGCTTGCAGATGATGACGTTGTTAGACATGTTATTGTTCTCAGAAATCAGTCCTGCGTGTGCAGCCCAATGTGTATAAAACCTGGATGACTGACAGGGGGTGCTGTATTGAAGCCATCTTGGCACTCCATTTCAAAAAAGGATTTAAGAAGCTATGGAAATGCATTTATTAATGTCTACATTTGTTTTTGACACATTTATTGTATTACAGACACCTTAATGCATACTTTCAATTTATAAATTGTATTATGTGAGCTAAAAATAAAAATGTATATTTTTTTGTTGTTGTTGAGAGTACTAATGTTACTGTTGCCACTCAATATTTTTGAGTACTGCTGAATTCCATTCATTCTGTCATGTGTGCTCCCTCTCCGGCCTCTAGGTCACCAGGCTGCTCGTTATGGCGCACACCTGTCACCATCATCAGACTCACCTGGACTCCATCACTTCCCTGATTACCTTCCCTATAGATGTCACTCCCTTTGGTTCCTTCCCCAGGCGTTATTGTTTCTGTTTCTGTGTTATGTCTGTGCGTTGTTTGTGTTTCTTATTTTGTATTATGTTGTGTTTATTTATTAAAACACTCACTCCCTGAACTTGCTTCCCAACTCTCAGCGCACATCATCACACATTCTTATGGAGGACTGCTCATACTGGGGAGTGTCAATATGGCCGACTGTTGGCTTCAAAGCCTCTCATTGTCCAGTACATAGTATTAACAATCCAGGTGTCACGTCCTGACCAGTAAAAGGGGTTGTTTGTTATTATAGTTTGGTCAGGGCGTGGCAGGGGGGGTTTGTTTAGTGTGTTTCGTTTTTTGGGGGAAATGTTCTATTTCTATGTCTGTGTCTATTTATTCTATTTCTATGCTTAGTTTATTGGGTTGACCTTCAATTGGAGGCAGCTGTTCCTCGTTGCCTCTAATTGAAGGTCCTATTTAATAGGGGTGTTTGTTCATTGGGATTGGTGGGTAATTGTTTCTCCGTATAGTCATTTGTCCTTGCGGGACTGTTTTTCGTCGTTGTTTTGTGCAAGTGTTTCGTTTCTTTAATAAAAGGAAGATGAGTATACACATTCCCGCTGCGTTTTGGTCTACTCCATATGACGAACGTGACACCAGGGTTTATAATACATTATTTTCACAGCCAGACTTTCCCGACTAGATAGACTGTATGCAGTGCATTGACTGGTTTTATGTACATTTTGTAACTTGACCAAAAACCTTAGCTAGATCTAAAATTGTGCGACTAAAACCTCCTTGGCAAAAAAAACATTATATAAATTACAGATTTCTTCATTTTTTTATTAGAATTATTCTTACTATTTTAGGGAAATTAATATTTTGAGGAAGTGGCTATGTTGTTGCTACGGAGACTCAGGAGGGACAAACAACAGTACCTGCCAGGGTACGATATGCGAACATAACACACCCACATCTAACCACACTTTAGTCATGGCTGCTAGCATTCCTTAATGAGTAATCTTCAAAATGAGGAAAATCAGGAAGTGCAGTCGCCCTTTAAAAAAACGTCGGCCCAACTAGAAATACTACACTCAGGTAGGCTTCGTTACCTTTTTACAGAATATTGTTACAGAATTTGAAATTCCATGTGAAAGTTTTTATTTTTTTTGTGTACCACATGTAGCGAAACATTTTTATTCCTCACGTGAATTTATTTTATTAACATGTGAACTCTTAATTTAATATATGTGAAGATATGGTTTCACATGTGAACAACTGACCCAACATGTGCCTCTTTAGTTTTTTGTGTGACATTTTCAGCTCACTGTGTGAAAATAGCTATTTCCCATGTGAAAATGCGATTTCTCACATGTAAAAGTGTATGTGGAAATACAACCTAATGTGTAAATAGGATAACTTTGGACTCTCGCATATGATCCAAAAATGATGATCAGTGACTTGGAGGGCTTTGCATTGATTGTTTTAAAGAATTTCTCATGGTATTTTCTTTCTGTAGACTAGCGGATCAGTTGTAGTTCAGGAGAGTTCACATTTAATTTCCATGCTCCCTGAATCTGTGAGCTTGTACAAGAATAATTAAGTTATAGTATCAAGACATGGTCTGCATCCCAATTGGCAAACTATAAACTTCATAGTTTATTGCCTTGGTGCTGGTAAAAAGTAGCAGACTATAAAGGGAATAGGGTGCCATTTGGGTTTACCTAGATCTCAAGGAGTGTGTAAGAGACGCTATTCTGCTCCTGTAAAACCTGTCGGGAGATGGGTCATCAATCAACGCAGGCATCGACTTGATTACCAGGACAGAGTACTGAGGACCATTCGTCATTTTTATGTCTCTCCATTCAGCGACACAGAACATCATAAAAAGGCTTCATATATCATACAACTCTACCCAGTGGGCTTACATGCCAAACTGAACCACGTGTTCACCCAAACCTACAGTACATACACTATATATACAAAAGTATGTGGACACCCCTTCAAATTAGTGGATTTGGCTATTTCAGCCACAACAGTTGCTTACAGGTGTACAAAATCGAGCACACAGCCATGCAATCTCCATAGACAAACATTGTCAGTAGAATGGACTTACTGAAGAGCTCAGTGACTTTCAACGTGGCACCGTCATAGGATGCAATCTTTCCAACAAGTCAGTTGCCAAAAATGCATAGTGCCAACTGTAAGGTTTGGTGGAGGAGGAATAATGGTCTGGGGCTGTTTTTCATGGTTCGGGCTAGGCCCTTATTTCCAGTGAAGGGTAATCTTAACGCTACAGCATACAATGACATTCTAGATGATTCTGTGCTTACAACTTTGTGGCAACAGTTTGGGGAAGGCCCCTTTATATTTCAGCATGACAATTCCCCCGTGCAAAAAGCGAGGTCCATACAGAAATGGTTTGTTGAGATCGGTGTGGAAGAACTTGACTGGGCTGCACAGAGCCCTGACTTTAACCTGATCGATGATATTTGAATGCCGACAGCTAGCCAGGCCTAATCGCACAACATCAGTGCCTGACCTCACTAATGCTCTTGTGGCTGAATATGAGCAAGTCCCTGCAGCAATGTTTCAACATCTAGTGGAAAGCCTTCCCAGAATAGTGGAGGCTGTTATAGCAGCAAAGGGGGGGACCAACTCCATATTAATGGCCATGAGTTTGGAATGAGATATTCGACGAACAGGTATCCACATATTTTTGGTCATGTAGTGTATATAAAATAGCCTACAATGGAGGTTTTATAATAATCTAAGACAGCACAAGGTGCTTAAAGTACTTCAAAATGTAGCACTCTGAAATTGCGTGAAGATCTGAAATGTTCTCAAATTAAAATGAGGAAAACAGAAAATGCTCAAATTTGTTAATATGAAAAATATTTGAAAAATGTATTGGTCTCGCAAATTAACTGCTGAGTTGTATTTCCTCACGTGTTTCGCGCTCTGGTTGCCAGCCGAGCTCGCTCATTTCACCCACACTGCCACTCAGGTACAGAACTGACTGATTTGGCACCGCCAAACATCACATCGATAGCTAAGGTGCTGGGCAAATGTCGATTCCATCCTGCCTGGCAGGATATTGATGTTTATGGATAGGTTTTGCTAGACCCGACCAGGGATGTAATGGAGGGTAAATGCACGTAAGCATAATTTAATCACCTTTTTATTTGTGAAATAGAGCTTACTCACCTTTTTATATATACGTTTGTCATGGCATCTCATAGCTAGTTCATTCTCACAAAAGTGAGATCTAGATTTGAAATGTACATTGCTGAGTGTAAAGCAATGCTGACTTTATGGAAACGATATACAATATATGGGGTAGAATATAGTTCACAAAATAATACAAACCTAGTTCTGCCTAGTTAGACAACTTTAGCTAGCTAGCTAATACAATGGTCAAACCCGACTTTCTAATGTTTACGTTCATTCTTCTGAACTAAAGTAGCTAGCTAACTTGACAGCTAATGTTATGGAAGCTATTCACAGAAGACCATAATTGGCTTTGTTATGCATTAGTATTTTCTATTATTATATTAATTATCTCAATACATATTCAGAGCCAAACATCAACCCAACTTTTACCTTTTTAGCTGTTGTCTCATTCAAACTTGGCAAACAGTTGCAAAGTTCCCCGAAGAACTCCAGTAACAATGGGGATTCCTCGATTAACCCTACCTCGTAAGAAGTTATTTGAATAACCTTTTGGGGCTGTTTTTCATTGCCAAGAACCCTAAGGCTCTTCAAGGATCTTTGAGGATTTTAGAACTACAGTTGAAGCCCACATTTTTTGAGTGTATTTAAAATGTGCAACTACATCAAGTCAAATCAGTGGTTATTTGTGCCAGAAGGGGATGTGCTGGAATCGAACACACGCCGACACGGTAGGATTATACATGCACGCTGAAGGTAGCAGCCCTAACCACTAGACCATCAGAGGCCACGTTTGAATTCACTTTTGACAGAACATTCGTCACCTTCGGATATGCTAGACACTTATATCTATCTTGTTATTAAGCTATATAAAATGACGGTTGTTGATGTGTATGATTTCAGATACATTTTTGTACATTTGAATCTTGCGGTAGTAGAACCTAAGCTTAGCATTTGAGTGAGCGAGAGAGAGAACCTTATTTTGATAGCCCTGATCCCATTGATTCAACTGCCCAGGCATAGAGAGAAAGAGAACTGCTCATTATCAGCCTTCTCAACAAGGCTCATTTGAATTCTCAGCGACAAAAGTGTGATCAAGTTAAGATCCGACATCTGCATGTTCATCATTTAACTCGGAAGATAATATTTTGACAGACTAACCATGGAAAAAGGTACTGTCTAGTTCCAGTCCAAGGTCATGGCAACACAGCAACCTGGGGCCATATGTACAAAGCATCTCAAGAGTATCAGGCCCAATCTGTTAATGTAATCTTAGTAATATACAAGACAAAGAGAAGCTTGATGCATACGCCCCCTGGAGTCTTCAACCTAGATACAGCTAATGCTGGGCATACACTACATGGCTTAACAACTTGGACGTGCTCACATTTACCGATTTCCTTGTCCCAAATCTTTAATTCCATCCATCCTCAACCCCAGGACGTGGATGCTCACATTACACAATGATTCCCTAGTTGATCCTACCCTGCATTTCTCAGTTGTCATAGGAAAACAAGGCTGACAGGCAAACAGGGTAATCACTAGTTAACACATCCACAAATTGCTAAACCCCACCTATTTCTATAATTTCTCTGAAAAAAATCTGATTTTAACCCTAATGTAACCACACTGCTATTTTTATGCCCAATCTTAAATTAATATCAAAATGCAAATTCTGTTTGTTTTCATGAATTCGTACGATATAGCCAATTTGGACTTGATAACTACTGACAATCCGCAAATAGCGAGCTGCTTTGTTAGTGTGCACATTAAAAAAGAGACGGAGGCGCAGAATATAGACCTGCAAATGGTTAGGCAGATGTGGACAACGTGGACCTTCTATTCTACAGGGGGAATTGGAGGCAATATTAAACGTTTAATATTGAAAAGGCAGCTGGGTTCTCTCCACAGCTCCACCAATCTGTCTTCCATCACCTCGGTCCACACGATTCGTGTTGTTGTTGCTTTCTTCTACGCCATCATTGTTTTGGTCTCACATGTTGAGTGCTCATTTGCTATTAGCAGTAGTCCTTGTCCAATTGCGTCGTAGCACTGCTCATACTACAAGATGCATGACCAAATTTTCGGACATGTCAGAAATTTATCTGGACATCTGACAGGGGTCTGGAGAATGAAACAGCTATCATCAGTGAGTCCTTGACCCATCCTTGACCCGTTCAGATTTCACATGTCTGGGAATACAGATATGCATCTGTTGGTCACAGATACCGGTATTTTTGTGCATTCAAATTGCCATTGATAAAATGCACTTGTGTTTGTTGTCCGTAGCTTATGCCTGCCCATACCATAACCCCACATTGAGGCATATCGGTTCACAACGTTGACATCAGCAAACCTCTGGCCCACACGACGCCACACACGTGGTCTGCGGTTTTGAGGTCAGTTGGATGTACTGGCAAATTCTCTAAAATGATGTTGGAGGCTGCTTATGGTAGAAAAATGAACATTACATTCTCTGGCAACCTCTCTGGAGTCAGCATGCCAATTGCACGCTCCCTCAAAACTTGAGACATCTGTGGCAATGTGACAAAACTGCACATTTTAGAGTGGCCTTCTATTGTCCCCAGCACAGCGAATACCCTGACAAATTAATTATGCACACACTTGCAGCCAACGCGTCCCCACAATCAGCCTCCCGAGAATTATCTTCAGCGAGACTGGGGGTCAGCAGGGCCTAAGGCCTATGGGGCTCCTCCCCACACATAGAACTGGAGTTACAAATTCTGTAACTATCATTCTATATCGTGGTGCTTCGCTCCATAGGGGAGCTCTGCTCCTATTGGTTTAAGGTGGAGTACAAAATGTACTCCCTGCCGAGCCCAACACTTCCCACGTAATGAAAATGTTGGGCCTAGCAATGGCTGTGAAAGAGTCCCACAGTACTGTAACACAAGGTTTCACAATATACTGGGTCCTCAGTAAATCTGCCAAGGCAAAGCCAATGACTAGTGGGCAGACATCTTGATATGAGCCACAACTAATGTGAACAAGCAGATAGATAGTGCTCCAATATCCTGTCAAGAAAGTGTCACCCTACACTGTGTTTTCATTAACCCACTACACTCAATCTGAGGAACCAAACCCAAAGATTGGTGGGTAGAGATTCAGGACATGAGCTAAAAACTGAACTGAACCAAGCAGACAGTTAATGCTTTAATATCCCTATAACAACTGGTACTAGAGTGTTGCAATACAAGGTGTCATCCTACACTGTGCCTTTAGTATTCCGCCTCCCCTAGTCTAAGGAAACCGAAGACTAGTGGGCAGAAAAGTAAATCCAAGAGCCCAACTGAACTGAACAAAGCAGACAGTTCCCGCTCCAATAACCCTTCAATAACTGACACTCAACAGTGATGGTGTCATCCTTCACAGTGTCATCAGTAAATCCGCCGCACCCAGTCTGAGGAATAATCCAAAGACTAGCGGGCAGAGAAAAGGACATGAAAAAACACTGACCTGAACCATAAGGCAGTTTGTGTTCCAATATTCTCACACAACTGATATCACAGTGAAGCGTCACAAGGTGTCGCCCTAGACCATGTTATCAGTAAATCACTCAGTCTAAGGAGAACCAGAGACTATGTTACGTCGTGTGTGTAGGTGGCAGAGAAGTCAAGCGCAGGAGGAACAAGCTTGGTGGAACTGGTGTAGTTTAATAATGTAAAACAAACTCCAAAACCAAAGTACCATAAAAAAAGAAACATGGGTACAAAACCCTGTTACGCACCAAAAATAACAACACGCGTTGAGAAAGGGGTGTTTAGCCCCCTCAAGCCAATGTCTCCACGCCTTCAAAGCCCTGACGACAGCCAACAGCTCCCGGTCCCCCACATCATAGTTTCGCTCCGCCGGGCTGAGCTTCTTAGAGAAGAAGGCACAGGGGCGGAGCTTAGGTGGCGTACCCGAGCGCTGAGAAAGCACAGCTCCTATCCCAGCCTCAGACGCATCCACCTCCACTATGAATTGCAAAGAGGGATCCGGATGAGCCAACACAGGAGCCGAGGTAAACAGAGCCTTCAGGTGCCTAAAAGCCCTGTCCGCCCCAGCCGACCACTGCAAGCGCACCGGGCCCCCCTTCAGCAGTGAGGTAATGGGAGCAGCTACCTGACCAAAACCCCAGATAAACCTCCAGTAGTAGTTGGCAAACCCTAAAAATCGCTGCACCTCCTTCACCATGGTGGGAGTCGGCCAATTACGCACGGCTGCAATGCGGTCACTTTCCATCTCCACTCCAGACGTGGAAAGGCGATACCCTAAGAAGGAGACGGACTGTTGAAAGAAAAGGCATTTCTCAGCCTTGACATACAGGTCATGCTCCAACAGACGACCAAGCACTCTGCGCACCAGGGACACACACTCGGCGAGTGTAGCGGAGTATATCAGAATGTCATCGATATTCACCACTACACCCTGCCCGTGCAGGTCCCTGAAAATCTCGTCTACAAAGGATTGGAAGACTGATGGAGCATTCTTCAACCCGTATGGCATGACGAGGTACTCATAATGCCCTGAGGTGATACTAAATGCTGTCTTCCACTCGTCTCCGTCTCGGATACGCACCAGGTTGTACACACTTCTGAGATCCAGTTTAGTGAAGAAGCGCGCCCAGTACATTAACTCAATCGGCGTGGCAATCAGAGGTAGCGGGTAACTGTACCCCACCGTGATTTTATTGAGACCTCAATAGTCAATGCACGGGCACAGACCTCCATCCTTCTTCTTCACAGAAAGGAAACTCGAGGAGACGGGGGAAGTGGAGGACCGAATGTACCCCTGACGCAGGGATTTGGAGACATATGTCTCCATAGCCACCATCTCCGCTTGTGACAGGGGATACACGTGACTCCTCGGAAGTGCAGCGTCTACCATGAGATTTATCGCACAATCCCCCTGTCGATGGGGTGGTAATTGAGTCGCCTTCTTTTCACAGAAGGCGAGAGCCAAATCGGCATATTCGGGGGAATGCACACAGTGGAGACCTGGTCTGGACTTTCCATCGTAGTAGCACCAACGGAAACCCCTACACACCTACCTGAGCACTCTCATGACCACCCCGTGAGAGCCCTCTGTGGCCAAGAAAAAGTGGGGTTATGACAAGTTAACCAAGGTAGGCCCAGCAGCATGGGATACACAGGAGTGTCAATAAGGAAAATACTAATTTTTTCCTTGTGACCCCCATGCTTCACCATACTCAAAGAAGCTGTGGCCTCCCTGATAAACCCTGACCCTAATGGTCGACTATCTAATGTGTGAATGGGGAAAGGCACATCCATGGGTACAATGGGGATCCCTAAACTATGAGCAAACGCTTGATCAATGAAATTCCCAGCCACGCCTGAATCTACTAGCGCCTTATGCTGGGAACGCGGGGGAAAAAATCTGGAAAAGTGACAGACACAAATATCTGTGCAACAGAGGGCTCTGGTGAGAATGGTGCCTACTCACCTGGGGTGGCGCCAGAGCGCCCTGCCTGCTGCCTTGATTCCCAGAGGAACCAACCCGGCACCGACCAGCAGTGTGACCTCTGCGGCCACAGATGGTGCACGAGCGGGAACTCCCTCCGGTCTCCCTGTGCACCCTCCCTCCCAGCTCCATGGGTATAGGAGAGGGGGTGCAGGAGGATGGAACCACCAGACTCCGATCTGGACATCCGCGAGCAGCCAGCAGGTTGTCCAGCCGGATGGACAGATCCACCAGCTGGTCGAAGGTGAGGGTGGTGTCTCTGCAGGCCAGCTCCCGACGGACGTTCTCACGCAGACTGCAGTGGTAATGGTCGATCAGGGCCCTGTGATTCCATCCCGCACCGGCTGCCAGGGTCCTGAACTCCAGGGCAAACTCCTGGATGCTCCTCGTCTCCTGCCTCAGATGGTAGAGGCGCTCACCCACCGCTCTGCCCTCGGGTGGGTGGTCGAAGACTGCCCGAAACCGGCGGGTGAACTCCTCAAAACGGTCCAACGCCGCATCTCCCTATCCACACACAGCGCTGGCCCACTCCAGGGCACTCCCGGTGAGGCAAGAGACAAGGGCCGGTTTGGCTGGTGGAGGCGCTGGAAGAACTCCCTGTCACTCCCAGCGGTCCATGGACACAGCTGGTGAAGCTTCTCCGCATGCTCCTGGACACGCTCCTCCACCTCCATGTCCGGGGTACCTTCTCCTGCTGACTTCATATTTGGTCAGAGATTCTGTTACAGTGTGTATGGCAGAGAAGTCAAGCGCAGGAGAAACAAGCTTGGTGGAACTGGAGTAGTTTAATGACGTAAAACAAACTCTAAAACCAAAGTACCATAAAAAAAGAAACATGGGTACAAAACCCTGTTACGCACCAAAAATAACAACACGTGTAAAACAACAAACAATCTCTGACAAGGACGTGAAGGGAAACAAAGGGTTAACCTGTTGGGGATAGGGGGCAGTATTTGCACGGCTGGATAAAAAACGTACCCGATTTAATCTGGTTACTACTCCTGCCCAGTAACTAGAATATGCATATAATTATTGGCTTTGGATAGAAAACACCCTAAAGTTTCTAAAACTGTTTGAATGGTGTCTGTGAGTATAACAGAACTCCTATGGCAGGCCAAAACCTGAGAAGATTTCAAGCAGGAGGTGGCCTGTCTGAGAAGTAGTGTTTCATCTTGGCTCTTTTTAATTGAAGACTCAGGATCTGTGCAATAACGTGACACTTCCTACGTCTTCCATAGGGTCTCAGAGCCCGGGAAAACGTTGAACGATATCGAGGCAGGCTCTGGCTGAAACACTTTATCGCTTTTGGCAAGTGGCCACTCAGAGTACTATGGGCTTAGGCGCGTGCCCGCTTCGACCGAATGGTTTCTTTTCCTTTGTCTGTTTATCTAAACGCAGATTCCCGGTCGGAATATTATCGCTTTTTAATGAGAAAAATGGCATAAAAATGTATTTTAAACAGCGGTTGACATGCTTCGAAGTACGGTAATGGGATATTTAGAATTCTTTTGTCACGAATTGCGCCATGCTCGTCACCCTTATTTAGCCTTTAGGATAGTGTCTAGAACGCACGAACAAAACGCCGCTGTTTGGATATAACGATGGATTATTTTGGACCAAACCAACATTTGTTATTGAAGTAGAAGTCCTGGGAGTGCATTCTGACGAAGACAACAAAGGTAAGAACATTTTTCTTATAGTAAATCTGACTTTGATGAGTGCTAAACCTGCTGGGTGTCTAAATAGCTAGCCCTGTGATGCCGGGCTATCTACTGAGAATATTGCAAAATGTGCTTTCACCGAGAAGCTATTTTAAAATCGGACATATCGAGTGCATAGAGGAGTTCTGTATCTATAATTCTTAAAATAATTGTTATGCTTTTTGTGAACGTTTATCGTGAGTAATTTAGTAAATTCACCGGCAGTGTTCGGTGGGAATGCTAGTCACATGCTAGTCACATGCTAATGTAAAAAGCTGTTTTTTGATATAAATATGAACTTGATTGAACAAAACATGCATGTATTGTATAACATAATGTCCTAGGGTTGTCATCTGATGAAGATCATCAAAGGTTAGTGCTACATTTAGCTGTGGTTTGGGTTTATGTGACATTATATGCTAGCTTGAAAAATGGGTGTCTGATTATTTTTGGCTGGGTACTCTGCTGACATAATCTAATGTTTTGCTTTCGTTGTAAAGCCTTTTTGAAATCGGACAGTGTGGTTAGATTAACGAGAGTCTTATCTTTAAAATGGTGTAAAATAGTCATATTTTTTTAAAATTGAAGTAATAGCATATCTAAGGATTTGAATAACGCGCCACAGGATTCAACTGGCTGTTGAGTAGGTCCCACCTAGCCCATAGAGGTTAAATACACAACATGTTATGAATGGGATTGGAACCAGGTGTGTAGGAAGACAAGACAAAACCAAAGGAAAATGAAAAATGGATCAATGATGGCTAGAAGACCGGTGACGTCGACCGCCGAGCACCACCCGAACAAGGAGGGGCATCGACTTCGGTAGAAGTCGTGACAGACTAGTGGGCAGAGGGAACAAAAAACATAAATCCAACATCAACAGTTATATAACACAAGGTGTTATCATATAAAAGTAAATACAAAAATGGCGTGTTGGAAAATGGCGCCAACAAAGAGGGTTGCCGTGCTTCTTGCTCTTAGGAAACTTTGCAGTATTACATTATTAGCCCAGAAACTGTTTAGTGTTATTACATACAGCCGGGAAGAACTATTGGATAACAGAGTGGCGGTAACGAACCAGCACTACCAGCATTACGACCAGAACTATGACTTTCCCTAAGCGGATCATTTGTTCGCACCCCCCAAGGCAATTAAACTGATTCCAGAGGCCGACCCAAAATGGAGGAGAGGTAGTCGGAGTGGTCTTCTAGTTCGACACCACCCACCGCTTCCGAGTATATTACTCGCAAATGTTCAGTCTCTGGATAATAAAGTTTACGAGCTCAGGGTGAGGATTTCTTTCTGGAGAGACATCAGGGATTGTAACATACTCTGTTTCACAGAAACATGGCTTTCTCTGGATATACTGTCTAAGTCCGTCCAGCCAGCTGGGTTCTCAGTTCATCGTGCAGACAGGAATAAATATCTCTCCGGGAAGAAGAACGGCGGGAGTGGGGCAAATTTGAGAAAAAGGCTGTCGAAGTTCTATCAACAAATCGACTGTAGTACTCGCGCTGCTAAACACTTGACTACTGCTACTCCAACCTCCGGGATGCCTACACGGCCCTCCTCCCCCACCCTCCTTTCAGAAAATTTGACCACGACACCATTTTGCTCCTCCCTTCCTATAGGCTGAAACTCAAACAGGAAGTACCCGTGCTAAGGACTATTCAACACTAGTCTGACCAATCGGAATCCACGCTTCAAGATTGATTAGATCATGCAGACTGGGATATGTTCTGGGTAGCTTCCGAGATTAACATTGACAAATATACTGATACGGTGACTGAGTTTATCAGGAAGTGTATAGGAGATGTTGTACCCACTGTGACTATTAAAACCTACCACTGTGACTATTAAAACCTACCCTAACCAGAAACCATAGATAGATGGCAGCATTTGCGCAAAACTGAAAATGCGAACGATTGCATTTAACAATGGCAAGGTGACTGGGAATATGGCAGAATACAAACAGTGTAGTTATTCCCTCCGCAAGGCAATCAAACAGGCAAAACGTCAGTATAGAGACAGAGTGGAGTCGCTATTCAACAGCTCAGACACAAGACTTTTGTGGCAGGTTCTACAGACAATCACAGACTACAAAAGGAAAACCAGCCATGTCGCCATGTCGCGGACACCGACGTTTTGCTTCCGGACAAGCTAAACACCTTCTTCACCTTCTTCGCCTGTTCACCCCGTTATCATCCAGAAGGCAAGGCCAGTACAGGTGCATCAAAGCTGGGACCTAGAGACTAAAAAACTAAAGGCCATCAGACTGTTAAATAGCCATCACTAGCACATTAGAGGCTACTTCCTATATATATATATATATACATAGCCTTGAAATCACTGGCCACTTTAATAAATGTAACACTAGTCACTAGTTTTTACGGTGAAAATGATCTTCCCCAAACTTGAAACTCATGCACTGCTTATATATGCCAGTTAGGCTCCACACAAGTTATTTGGCCACTTTAGTTGTGATACAAACCTTAATAAAACAGGGGCAGCGGGAAAAATACATGTCATCTATGGACTTAAACACAAAACTTTAACAGAATGTGACTGGCAGAACGGGTGTTGTATGTGGAGGATGAGGTCTGCAGTAGATATCTCAGATAGGAGGAAGTGAGGCCTAAGAGGGTTTTATAAATAAGCATTAACCAGTGGGTCTTGCGACGGGTATACAGAGATGACCAGTTTACAGAGGAGTATAGAGTGCAGTGATGTGTCCTATAAGGAGCATTGGTGGCAAATCTGATGGCCGAATGTTAAAGAACATCTAGCCGCTCGAGAGCACCCTTACCTGTCAATCTATAAATTACATCCTCGTAATCTAGCATGGGTAGGATGGTCATCTGCAGCTTTGATATGTGCTGAAAGAAGGACAGAGTACCGTCTAGCCATAGTCCCAAGTACCTGTATGAGGTGACTACCTCAAGCTCTAAACCCTCAGAGGTAGTAATCACACCTGTGGGGAGATGGGAATTCTTCTTACCAAACCACATGACCTTTGTTTTGTAGGTGTTCAGAACAAGGTTAAGATAGGCTCTACTCCTGTTGTAAATATAAGCAATGTGCCTAATATTAGGAAAGTTGAGAAATAAATCTAGTAGGCCTAGCCTATAAAAAGATGATGAGATCCTCCTCTTTTTATTGGCGGCCATCACTCTTTTTTTCTCCAGCAATTGCATAGCCTATAGAAATGTTGCGCAACATGAGCTGATGGGCTCTAATGAAGTGTTTGATTATACTTTTTGCATTGATGTCAGAGTGATTAGAGGACAATAGTGTGCTGAGTATCATGCAGTTTTAGCATGTTTGGTAGGCTACTAAAGACAAGCAGCAGCATCAGAGCTTGGAGAAGCCTAATCACTGTGACCAAACGGTCATGTGGAATTTGACTGCCTTCATAACTCGTGACCGCCGGTATGGCGGTAATACGGTCACAGCAACTCATACTCATAGCAAAGTTATGTAAATTAGGTATTTCTGTTTTGAATTTTGTATACATTTGCAAAAAAATAAAATCAACCTGTTTTCGCTTTGTCATTATGGGCTATTGTGTGTAGGTTGATGAGGAAACATTTTTATTTAATCCATTTTAGAATAAGGCTGTAACGTAACAAAATGTGGGAAAAAATCCAGGGGTCCGAATGCACTGTAGAAGTGCACTGTTACATCTGATTATGTATTGGCGCCACTGATTGGTGCCTTAGATTCTTATTCTCTCTTCTCTGATTAGATCGTGTGGTTGCTGGGGCTAATTCATTTGCATAGATGCCGCTGATTGGTGGCTTGGATTCCTACAATCTGTTTAATTGGATCATGTGTATTGCTGGTGCTTGTTCGTTGGATGCATTTGTTTTAGCTCGCCCGCTGTGGATTTTAACCTTCTATCAATCACATGTTCTATTTTATTCCCTTCATCTTCTCTACTATCTTACATACTTCAGGACCCGGCTGTTGCAGTTGATCTTCTAGGAGGTGTAGACATTCTCAGGAGTGTCCTTTGCGAAGAGGTGTGAGGCTTTCAGGTGGACATCAAGGCATAGTGAGGACACAAAATAATTTAAGCTCAACCTACTACTGGAGTGCGATTACTGCTGACGCCAAGAAATGGGTAAGGCGTTTAAGCATTAAGGCATGAGATCCCGGTGATTATCGTGTGATAATGTTTTCCAGCCCTTATCCTGGAGTTATATTAGTGAGTAAATTAGTTTTATTTCATCCTCCTGCCAGACAATATAGTCTAGGGGAGATTAAGTTTATAAATTGACTGGCTGGGCTGTGGGACAGTAGATGTTCATTGATAAATCTAAAGGATCTGTTAACAGGCATTACCCGTGGAATGTGGGGTTTGTGGTGCTATAACTCCCTACTATCAACCAATCAGCATCCACGGTCAAAACAACCTGTTTTAAAACTGTGCAAATTCATGTTATTATGAATTGTAAGATAAAAGTGTTTGTCCTTGTTAGATCTAATGTACTATGTGTTCTCAATCTATAAGGTTGAGAAGTGGATAGTGTAAACTCTACGATAACATGAAAATGCGGGCCCATGTGATGCATCCTATCGAAGTTAGACAGGCATGGTCTGTCCTGGGCATTGATCTCAATAGGCCGTTTTGAGAAGAAAACTGCGGCTGGTAACCAGTATGCCCTAACCATGACTACCTTTTTTAGCAAATGGGTGATTGCTAAACCTTTGGAGGGAAAATCGGGTCCAGAGATCTCTTCGATAGTCACCAACAAAATTCTTGATTTTGGAAAAAAATCCATCACTGACTGGGGTGGGGAGTTTGCAAACGATGTGCGTAGTCTCACTGTCAAACATTGGTCATGAAAAGTCTCAACACTTTCAAATCATAACCATGAAA
This sequence comes from Salmo salar, assembly GCF_965601325.2. Classification (NCBI taxonomy): domain Eukaryota; kingdom Metazoa; phylum Chordata; class Actinopteri; order Salmoniformes; family Salmonidae; genus Salmo; species Salmo salar. The sequence continues at coordinate 12,726,132 of NC_138319.1, forward strand.
GTGCTATGTTTGTCACTTTGTTTTTCAGCTCAACAGAGCTATCTTACAGAAGTTTGGAATCAAACACTGTGTCTCGTCTGCCTACCATCCTCAGACAAATGGACAAGACGAAGCAAACCGTCAAAAGGACTCTGACGAAATACTGTGAAGACCATCCAGAAGAATGGGATCTCCATTTGAAGGGTGTTGTGTGTGCCATCAACACCTCATCACAGGCATCCACAAAGCACTCTCCCTACTTTGTGCTTTTTCACCTGCACCCAAAAATGCCAGAGGCACTGAATGCATGTCCCATGGAAACGTGACACAAGGAAAGACGCCAAGAGGAGGGGGGAATCAAAGAAGCTTGTAAGCCATTGTAAAAGAGGTGTCTGAGAAAGGTGTTGCTACCCTGGAAAATGAGCGAGGCATTCAGAAGACAAATGTCATTGACTTGAAGCCATACAGACGAAGGGTATCTGCTTTCCCAAAAGTGTCAGCCCATTGTAAGTCGATATAAAAGTTGTTATTCATACAGTATCAGTCAAAAGTTTGGACACACCTACTTATTCAAGGGTTTTTCTATATTTGACTATTTTCTACATTGTAGAATAATAGTGAAGACATCAAAACTATGAAATAAAACATATGTAATCTTGTAGTAACCCGAAAAATAGTAAACAAATCTAAATATATTTTATATTCCACCCTTTGCCTTGATGACAGCTTTGCACACTCTTGGCATTCTCTCAACCAGCTTCATGAGGTAGTCACCTGGAATGAATTTCAATTAACAGGTATGTCTTGTTAATTAAAAGTTAATATGTGGAATTTATTTCCTTCTTAATGCGTTTGAGCCAATCAGTTATGTTATGATAAGGTAGGGTTGGTATACAGAAGATAACCCTATTTGGTAAAATACCAAGTCCATATTATGGCAAGAACAGTACAAATAAGCAAAGAGAAACAACAGTCCATCATTACTTTAAGACAGGAAGGTCAGTCAATCTGGAAAATTTCAAGAACTTTGCAAGTTTCTTCAAGCGCAGTTGCAAAAACCATCAATATAGCTATGATGAAACTGGCTCTCATGAGGACCGCCACAGGTAAGGAAGACCCAGAGTTACCTCTGCTGCAGAGGATAAGTCCATTAGAGTTACCAGCCTCCGAAATTGCAGCCCAAATAAATGTTTCACAGAGTTCAAGTAACAGACACATCTCAAAATCAACTGTTCAGAAGTGACTGCTTGAATCAGGCCTTCATGGTCAAATTGGTGCAAAGAAACCACTACTAAAGGACACCAATAAGAAGAAGAAACATGAGCAATGTACATTAGACCAGTGGAAATCTGTCCTTTGGTCTGATGAGTCCAAATATGCGATTTTTGGTTCCAACAGCCCTGTGTTTGTGAGACGCAGAGTAGGTGAACGGATGATCTCCGCATGTGTGGTTCCCACCGTGAAGCATGGAGGAGAAGGTGTGATGGTGCTTTGCTGGTGACACTTTCAGTGATTTATTTAGAATTCAGGGCACACTTAACCAACATGGCTACCACAGCATTCTGCATCAATACGCCATCCCATCTGGTTTGTACTTAGTGGGACTATCATTTGTTTTTCAACAGGACAATGACCCAACACACCTCCAGGCTGTGAAAGGGTTATTTGACCAAGAAGGAGAGTGATGGAGTGCTGCATCAGATGACCTGGCCCGACCTCAGCCCAACACGTTTCCTGATCTTTCTTATATCTCTCAGATATTAGAGACATTTCAGAACAAACTTCCTTTTTATATTTTTTGTGACTATCTGTTGTTCAATGCGTTCGTATGGGCTAATAGAAGTAAGGCCAAACATTTTTTTTTCATCATCAACAAAAAAGTATATGATCCTTGGTATGACCTTCTTAAAACAATTCCATAATGTTTAGTAGACCACCCCCCTGGCTTAGACAGGGATTAGACTCTGATGGGTTCATATATTCAACAGGTATTTGATGTGGCATCCAAGCAGACCAGAGTGTACGACTCAAAGGGCTCCCGCCAAGGCGTCGGGTTAGAGGATCTGGACTGCTGAGGTACCTCAACCCTCATCATACTACAGTTCCAAAACATGGGAAATCGTGCCTGTGGTATATTGAATAACAAAATTCTGTTTTATTGCATCAATGCCTTTGGGAATGTCTGGGATCTGAGTGAATGGACCGCCGTGTACCCATCACAATGGCACCAGGATCCGACAGATTCGGACAACTTTGCAGTCTTTGTCTGCTTAGTAATTTGTCATGTTATTTAAATACTCATCCTGTGTGCTCCAGGTAGAGGTCTGTGAGGTATTGATTTTTTTCCACAGAGCTGGTCTCAAACCCAACGGCAACCCTGCAATGTTATTTTAGGTGTATTTGACGAAGCTCACTTGCCAGGCGTGGTCACAGCAATTTTGCACCATATAAGCAATATCAAAAATAACCTAAGAAATAGGTTAAATTACCATAGCCTAATTTAATGGGCCATGTGAGAATCTATCGGTATTACTGGGCTATATCAGCCAATATGTTAGATGTAGTTTGAAGAGAGCAGAGTTGGAGACTTGCACTTTCTCTTGAGCTATTTTATAGCCTACGTTTTAGGAGTGGGATGATTTTCAGACTGAGAAATATGGGGGATCAATATTTATTTCAAGGCATTGTAGTATTGTTGCTTATGTATTACAGATTCGAGGTTCACGGCTTTGTGGTGGAGACACAATAACTTGATGAGCCAGCATTGTGGCATCTTCGTCGATACCATGCCTGTCTCTGGCGGAATATGCGTTGACAAAGATGACATACGACCGGTATGTTATTGGAGTCACCTCATACTGTAGTTGATCCAGAATTTAGCAAAAAAAATTGAACTTTATTACATGGTATTTTCTAGAACTCTCGCTCTCCACCTCGGAGTTGATGCCCTCATCACTGAGGAAGACATTGAGGTAATTTTCTTGTCTGAATAAAATATGATTTGTAGTTGAGAGACTCATCAAGACATTTGATACAGACACCCACTTCCACTTCATCTCTGAAGTGATGTTCTTTGAGGTAATGACATGCGGTATTGGATGTTTTTGTGTCTTCTATAATTGTACTTTTTGCAGTCAATCTGTGTGCATTCTTATCTAACAGGTCAGCTAGCCAACAATCTCTGCCTCATCAGATGTACATTATGTTCAACTGTACTCATCGACAGTGTCGTTTGGTCAGTAATTTAATTGCTCTCAACCCACTTCATTATATCCTCACACATAATGGGTGTTTCTCAAAATGCATGCTAGCGTGCTCCAAGCACTCAAATTGGAGCACTGGAGGGTCGGAGAATAAGTCTAAATCAAAGTATGCGAAATGGAGCACGGAGGGCACTTCTCGAATGTGTACTCCGTTTGTACATACTTTGAAGCATGCATCGATGCAAGCTTCAACAGAAAGTATGCAAAGAAATATGACGCAACCAAGAAAACAATTATGCGAAATTTGCGGTGAAGCAAGAGAAAATACACTCCAACTTCAGAATTAAATGCTGCCTATTCACATCTCCTATGTTGCCTGACTACAATATTTTATCTTGATACGTTAATAAATACATGCTGTGTTCATTTTGGCATGTTTACCTGCCTACATACCGTATATCACAAGCCCATAATAAGTCAATAGGGCTAACTGGCTAGGTACTACTGTTTTGCTAGCCGCAAAGAATTGTTAGCTAGCTACCCACGAAGAATTGACATCTATCTTGCATAATATTCGTTTTAGGTCATTTTGCCTGTTAAACTTTCTGGTTAGCTACATTATTATTACGATTCACATATAGCTAGCTGATAGTTATGAAGTAAAACAGTCTTATTTTGTCTATTGTTGCCATTGTCCTGGCTGGAAGAAGGTTCAGTGAATGGGGAGGTGAAGCGTGAGGTAATACAGTAGGGGGGAGTGTGAGTGTTTCTCAAATGTAATGTTTTATGGATTTGAACGTACTCAAGAGAACGTCATCAGAGAGTGCACTCGGAGCATGAGAGTGCAGAGCACGGTAGTATGCATATTGAGAAACACCCATTACCTCAGTCAGTTATTGCATCTCCACTACAATTACTTTTCGATTTGTTCTCGGCCTCCAAGTTACTTGCATTCCTTTTATTTTAACTGTAGTTAGGTCCGTAATCATCAGCATCTTACTTTTCAATTTGTTCTGAGCCCACACTGTCGTATCCTCACACATATTTTCTCCACGTAGTTTACATAGTCAATTATCACATTATAATCACAAGACCTGTGTGCACACACGTTTCACATCTTACACATCTTTCACATCTCCACCTTCACATCTTACTGCCACAATATCATTTTTTAAATTTATTTAACATAAATGTAATGCCATCATCATATTGTAACACCAGCACACCGTTCTTGTCTCTCATGTCAAATTAAACTCATCAATGTATTATAGTTGCTGTCACGTCCTGACCATAGTAAGATGTTATTTTCTATTGTAGAGTAGGTCAGGCCGTGACGGGGGTGTTTTTCTATGTTTTTGTATTTCTATGTTCATGTTCTAGTTTTGTATTTCTATGTTGGTTTTGTTTGGGATGATCTCCAATTTAGAGGCAGCTGGTCCTCGTTGTCTCTAATTGGAGATCATACTTAAGTAGGGTTTTTTCCACCTGGGTTTGTGGGAGATTAATTTTGAGTTGTGTATGTTTCACCGCTGCGTCACGGTTTGTTGTTGTCTTTCAGTTTATTTATGTATTGCATAGTTTCACAGTGTAAATAAAAATGTGGAACAACACACACGCTGCACCTTGGTCCTCTTCTCCTTTCGACAGCCGTGACTGTTGTACATATGTCATAACTTTTTTTAAATGTATTCGATACTTTCTTCTGGTTTTTGCTTCCCTCTGGAACAAAACATCCACCTTTCACATCTTACAATATCATATTTTTAATTTACTTAACATGAATGCTTTTTATTTTGTATGTATGCAATCCCGACTAAATATTGTAACACCAGCACACTGTTCTTATGTCTCTAGTGTCAAGTTAATCTCATCAATATGTTATAGTTGTACATATGATTTCAGAACTGTTTTGTTTTCTTAAAGAGCCTACATTTCTTGTTGTCCTCTATTTTAATTACATTTATTTTATTTAACCATTATTTAACTAGGCAAGTCAGGGGTTTGCTTTTAGTTACTTTGTTAGTACTTACTCTTACCTCAAAGTATCCTACGGCTTTGTATATAATAAAGTAATTCACACACTGTATACTCTAATCATTTAATGCACATTCTATGGAGGGCCTAGTGTCTGTGGGTTTTCGCTCCTCTGTACTTGATTGCTATTAAGGTCACTAATTAGTAAGAAACTCCCCACCTGGGTGTCGAAAGGAAAAAAACAAAAACCAGCAGACACTAGGTCCTCCATGGAACGAGTTTAACACCCCTGATTTAATGGAAAGAACAAACATTTCAGCAACTTCTTCAGGGAGGGTTAAGGAAGCCACAGTGTTGAACCTTAGTTCTTTCTTTTAGCCTAAATCAGGGGTGTCGAACTCATTCCATGGAGGGCCTAGTGTCTGCAGGTTTTAGCTTTCTTTTGGATAGCCTGAAATGTATTTTCCCCTCATACCCTGAAATAGTAGCTGTTTAATCAAGTATTTCCCTGTCAATATCTGTTATCATCCTATTAATTACGCATATGGCCATAAATTACATCAAGTACTTGCTTTCTCCTTGGCAATATACTGGAGACAAACTTGTAAGACACAGTCGCAACACAGTTGAGTCTTCCGTTCTATATTACGACAGTAGAGTTCCCTCAAGTGACATAAATGACAGCAAAAACAGATGCTTTTAGAGAAATTGCAGTACCATGGATTAGTTATAAAAATCTTTGGTAGTAGTGTTGATAGTTGATTTGGCTTTACCACAAATCAGCGTTATATTTATTTGCAGTGCTGTTATTTACCTTCCACTCAAAGAGTGCTCTAGCAGAGATGCTACCACGGTACTGTTGGCTTCGGGTAATGTGAGAGACGGTCAGTAAAGTTATAAATTAGTTAGGTAGTTGTGGGCATAAGCTAGTTGTGCTAGCTAGTGTATCGTGATGCACGGAATGGCAGATATATAGCTCAATATATTTAGTTATCAAAATAACATCTGTGAACAATGTCAAAGTAATTAGTGGAGATGTGAAACAGTTCTTTATGCTTTGGCTAGCTATACATACAAGTCAAAACTGCACACCTCTGAGAACAAGGCATCTTGAACAGCTTACAGCTAATTATGCTGGCTAAATCAAGGGTGTGAGAGAAACATCCGCACAAGCTCAGCCATCCACATAAAGAGACACACGTGCAATTATTGAACCTTGGAAAATGTTCACGCTGTGAGAAGTTTTACAACATGACGTCACAATCGCAACACAATCAGAACGATTGGGAACCATTTCACACTGGGAAGACTTTTACATGACACCCTGCATAACCCAGCTAACTCATGTGTATACCTTTCACAGGACCCTTACACTCCCAGTCAAGTAGGCGTAACAGAGTTAAGAACGTACCATAAGCTCACTCCACAGCTAGTTTGAAATGTAGCTGATGGGGCTGTCCAATTGGATTATTTTTCTATAGCTGTGTGGCGAAGCAGAGGATCACTGGTTCGAGCCCCGTTTCCCTGGTACCTGTGACCCGGGTCGGCAGTAGTGAGTTTAGAAGGGGTGAGTGTAGCGTAGTTAATAACGTACCGTTAGATCATTCCACAGAGCTAGCTTGAAATGTCGTCGATGGAGCTATCCAATTGGATCCTTTTGTATAGCTCAGTCGCTTGGTACTTTGCCAAGGAGGGCGGTCACATGTGTAGCGAGCCAGTGGATCACTGGTTTGAGCCCGGTATGGGGACAGGGACAGTGGAGGAAGCTTAACTGTTAACACCACACTGACGTTCATTTCATTGGCTATTGCCCTTTGATGAATCATAACCTTGTCCTGGCACATCAACAATTCATAGACGGCTTTAGCGGGAGTGACCATATAATTCTTACATTTACTACACGACTACGAGACGTGGCTCTGTGCTTGTCGTCTGCTAGCGTACGGTGGAGAGTTACGGAGAAGGTGTTGTGGGAGATGATTGGTTGGCAAATTAAGCCAATGCGCCGGGAATTTCTCCTGGATTTCTGTCTTTGGCTATCATAGGCCAGGTTTGACACGTTGGTCCACCAGCCTCTTCGCACATTTGGGCGGAAGTGTCTGGGAAACGAGATCAGATAAATCACAAACCTCGACACTAGTCGCTCACCAAACAAACGGACTCCTGCTAAATAGTTCATTGGAAAAGGCGTTAAATGGTTAATGGCGGTGAATGTAGAGCACCTGACGATATCCTCAGTTAGCGTTTTAACAGCATCCTCTCCAGACTGGGTGAGGACTCCGCCATCTGTCCCAGTCCCTGAAGTGAGAGCAACAAGAGGTAAAGACTTCAATGGAACGTGATAGAACACTGAAGGCAACACCCCTGAAAGAAAATTTGAGACGTTGCCCGTAGCCCCCCCCCCCCATATTCAAAATGATTTCTCTACAGATGTAGGCTTACGCTCCATTACATTTAGGGAGCAGCGAGATCACCAGGTGCTATAGTTTCTTTTCATTATACTCAAGGTAAGGCACTGTCCTTTGTTTAGTATTCAAGGTGACATTAACAGTCACAGCGAGGCATGGTGCACCTGTTGTAGGTGAGATGAACAGCCACAGCAAGGCATGCAAACCAAAAAATGGCATATCCCTCCCAATTACAATATCCACGGAATAGGAAAAAGCTATAAAATGTTCAATACAAGGTGCAATGCAAATATAACTGCAACAACAAAGAAGTGCAAATAGTGCAAACATAAACGTTTCCCTTTTTAAAACTAAAACAGAACATAGGCCTAAGTATGCACGGGGCGGAGATCTTCCTTTTAGGAGGGGATTATCGATGCGACTGGGAGTCTCAGTCCCAGCTCTCTTGAGAGAATGTACTGAAGCTGTCATCCCAGCTATGTGTTGGAGACCTAGATTCTGGTGAGTATTGATCCCTGGGCTCATCGTACATGATTGGCTGCAGTCCACCTCTTCCGTGCGGAGTACTTGCGGGCCGTGGTGGTGGCTGTGGTGTTGCCTGCTGGTCATCCCAGTTATGTGTTGGAGACCTAGATCCTGGTGAGTGGGAGTATTGATGCCTAGGCTGGCCGTACATCATAGGCTGCAGTCCACCTCTTCCATGCGGAGCATCAAAGAGCCATTGTGGTGGTGGAGGTGGTGGCAGAGGTGTTGCATGCTGGTCATCCCAGTTTTCAATCAATGATAGTAGTTGCACTTTCAGACGTCCCTTGTTACAAATGCCTCATCTTCATCCTTAGAGGTAGCAGCAGAAGGGATTGGCTTCCTGATAAATCATCCACATCTTGATGGTTGAACTTTTCTTTTTCTTGCCTGCCAGTCTTGAGCCGCGTCTGTAGTGATTGGTCTTGACTGTTGTTCAGGCATCTGAAGCACAGGGTCATGGCTCGGGGATACCACGTCGTCCACAGCGGCATCGGGCTCCACAGGTTGTGGCTGAGGCGAATCAGCATTTTCAAGGCTGAGGTTGCCTCTTATAACAGCACAAGGTGAGACCCAGATGCAGACACAGCAGGCAGATGGTTTGAGCTCTGATATTTATTATAGTTCAAGGGGTAGGCAAAATGGGTAGGCAAAAGGTTGGGACAGGCAAGAGTTCATAACCAGAGTCCAAAACGGTACAGGGTGGCAGGCAGGCTCAAGGTCAGGGGCAGGCAGAGTAGTCAGGCAGGCGGGCTCAGAGTCAGGACAGGCAAGGGTCAGAACCGGGATGACTAGAAAAACAGAGACTGGGAAAAACAAGGAGCTAGGAGAAAACTTCTGGTTGACTTGGCAAACAAGACGTACTGGCACAGACAGACAGAAAACACAGGTATAAATAACCAGGGGAAAATGGGCGACACCTGGAGGGGGTGGAGACAAGCACAAGGACAGGTGAAACAGATCAGGGTGTGACACCTCTTGAGTTGAAAATAGGTCAACATATAAATGAAAAGTCAAATGTGTTTAAGTAAACTTTAGAAACCTCAGCTCAGACTCAATTAATAATATATCTCAAATCTGGGCCACAAATTCTAACACCGCTGCTTTTCATCATTCCTCTGTAATAAGAGAGTGATTCATAATCTATAGTCCTATATAATCACTAATTCAGAAATGGGATACCAGCTGACATGAACCAAGTAGAAGGTAGAAAATAAGGCCAGCAATACTGCAAAACCTTGAGATCCAGAATAATGTGCAATCAATTCAAATGTACACTACCGTTCAAATGTTTTGAAAGAAAAGCCCATTTTTGGCCATTAAAATAACATAAAATTGATCAGAAATACATTGTAGACATTGTTAATGTTGTAAATGACTATTGTAGCTGGAAACGGCAGATTTGTTATGGAATATCTAAATAGGCGTACAGAGGCCCATTATCAGCAACCATCACTCCTGTGTTCCAATGGCACATTGCATTAGCTAATCCAAGCATTTACAACATTAACAATGTCTACTCTGTATTTCTGATCAATATTATGTTATTTTAATATGTTTTATTTTAATATTTTTTCTTTCAAAAACAAAGACATTTCTAAGTGACCCCAATCTTTTGAACGGTAGTGTATATTATAACTTACCTTCTTGGCTGGACGCAAGAATGATAATATTTTCATGTATTTCAATTCTTTCTGATTGGTTCCCCCAGAACTGCTGAGTTGGGCCTTCCATAGGTGCTTTACAAAAGTGTCACGGAGGGACTTCCATCTGGTTTTCCACAAATCAACATCTGTGATGAGTAAAATAGAATTGATTGTTAACCAATAACAAAGAATTGTTTTGTCATTACAGGTACTTGGCATCTGGAGGCTATTTGCCGCCTGGCCTTCACCTATCGTCTTGGATTCCAGACAGTGTTGCAGTGCATTATGGAGACATGTGGGGCCATAGAGAGGAGGATGCTGGTGACCCATCTGCCACAACCCACTGAGGAAACCTGGAGACAAACTTCTCAAGAGTTTAATGAAAAATGGGACTTTCCCAATTGTTTGGGATCGGATGATGGAAAACATATTATGATCACCAAACCTCCAAATTCAGGGAGACATTTTTTTAATTATAAATTAACCTTCTTTGTGGTGCTACTCGCCCTTGTGGATGCCAAATACCGCTTCACAGCTATTCAGGTGGGGGATTTGGGGAGAAACAGCGACAGCGGAATCTATGCCAACTCCCCACTTGGAAGGGCAATGGCGTCAAAAACCCTGCAGGTGTCCCAAGATGCCTTTCCGCCTGTGGGTGAAGATTTGGGAAATATACCAAACACAATGGTGGGGGGGACACTGCCTTCCCACTAAAACCTGACCTGATGAGGTCATACGCCGGGCACAACATTAGCTACGAGAAAGAAATCAGAGGAGAAGGCATTAGGGATCCTTGCAGCCAGATGGAGGATCCTCTACAAGGAAATCAATCTACTGCCATGCAAGGTTGATACCCTAGTTGTTGCAATGTGCATCCTCCATAACTTCCTCACAAAGCCTTGTGATGTGGAGATGTGGCTACAGCAGAGTGGGGCAGGGATGAGGCAAGACATGAGAAGCATGGCCATCCAGGCCAACAGAGCAGGTCAGGAGGTGGTTTCTGTCAGGGAAAAGTTTACAAAGTATTTCACATCTGTGGCAGGCAGAATTGACTTCCAGAACAGAATGGTTGTAGCTAGGCCTGCTTAGATGCACTGTGTGTGTGTGTGTGTGTGTGTGTGTGTGTGTGTGTGTGTGTGTGTGTGGTTAAAAAATCCTTCTTCCTGATTCATCAACATGGGACAGTAAGTTCAACTTTGACAACATCTTCATTTGTTTTGTGTATTCATTCTACACTTTACAGCTATTGTACAATTCCACCATTATTTCAACAATGAACAAAAAAACATGAACTTTTAAAAAATGTAAATACTAGTAATTTTCCATCTAATTTTCTCATGTGACTGTTGGCTTCGGAGGATTTCTGTATATAACAAAAATCATACAGCACACATGCCATTCACATTCAGCTAGCTAATTCATTTTATACCAGAGAATGAACATTGGGTGGTTATACTTTACCTGAAATGCGCATGGTCTTTGCAAACTCTCTCCAGACCACATCTTTTTTAGCGTCATACAAAAGTGAGTACTTCTCTACTTCCACGATAAATCTCCACTGAAACATGTATGAGAGCATCAGCCGTTCTGGACGACTGTGTGATCACACTCTCCACAGCCGATGTGAGTAAGACCTTTAAACAGGTCAACATTCACAAGGCCGCAGGACCAGACAGATTACCAGGACGTGAACTCCGAGCATGCGCTGACCAACTGGCAAAGTGTCTTCACTGACATTTTCAACCTGTCCCTGACTGAGTCTGTAATACCAACATGTTTCAAGCAGACCACCATAGTCCCTGTGCCCAAGAACACTAAGGTAACCTGCCTAAATGACTACTGACCCGTAGCACTCACGTCTGTAGCCATGAAGTGCTTTGAAAGGCTGGTCATTGCTCACATCAACACCATTATCCCAGAAACCCTAGACCCACTAGAATTTGCATACCACCCCAACAGATCCACAGATGATGCAATCTCTATTGCACTCCACCCTGCCCTTTCACACCTGGACAAAAGGAACACCTATGTGAGAATGCTATTAATTGACTACAGCTGAGCGTTCAACACCATAGTGCCCTCAAGGCTCACCACTAAGCTAAGGACCCTGGGACTAAACACCTCCCTCTGCAACTGCCTGCCTTGCTGATGTTGCCGCCTGCTACTGCTGCTGCCTGCCCTACTGCTGCTGCTGCCTGCCCTGCTGCTTGCTGTTGCTGCCTGCCCTGCTGCCTGCCCTACTACTGCTGCCTGCCCTAATGCTGCTGCTGCCTGCCCTGCTGCTGCTGCTGCCTGCCCTGCTGCTGTTGCTGCCTGCCCTGCTGCTGTTGCTGCCTGCCCTGCTGCTGTTGCTGCCTGCCCTGCTGCTGCTGCTGCCTGCCCTGCTGCTGCTGTTGCTGCCTGCCCTACTGCTGCCTGCCCTACTGCTGCTGCTGCCTGTCTTGCTGCTGCCGCACTGCTCCCTGCATTGCCATCACCACTGGGGTTGGGATCAACCTAATAAAATACAAAGTTATGAACACAAACGTGCAGACATGACTTTGTTAATCTGCATATTTGATGTACATACACATTTTGCACGTTCTTTTCCAAGTTATGACATCGGTTAGTATCGTTCAAATGAAATATACTGAGCAAAAATATGAATGCAATATGCAACAATTTCATAGATTTTTTACTGAGTTACAGTTCATGTGAGGAAATCAGTCATTTGAAATAAATAAATTAGGCCCTGATCTATGGATTCCACATGACTGGGAATACAGATATGCATCTGTTGATCACAAGTACCTTAAAAGAAATGGGCCTCAGGTTCTCGTCACAGTATTTTTGTGCATTCAAATTGCCATTAATAAAATGCAATTGTGTTTGTTGTCCGTAGCTTATGCCTGCCCGTACCATAACCCCACTGCCACCACTCTGTTCACAAAGTTGACATCAGCAAACCGCTCGCCCTCACGACCTCATACACGTGGTCTGTGGTTGTGAGGCCGGTTGGACGTACTGCCAAATTCTATAAAACGATGTTTGAGGTGGCTTATGGTAAAGAAATCAACAGTAAATGATCTGGCAACAACTCTGGTGGACATTCCTGCAGTCAGCATGCCAATTGCACGCTCCCTCAAAACATAAGACATCTGGGGCATTGTGTTGTGTGACAAAACTGCACATTTTAGAGTGGCCTTTTATTGTCCCCAGCACAAGGTAATGGTAATTACAAGGTAATGATCATGCTGCTTAATCAGTAGTACTCTTGATAATCCATCTACCTGACAGGTGTGGCATATCTTGGCAAAGGAGAAATGCTCACTAACAGGGATGAAAACAAATTTGTGCAAATCATTTGAGAGAAATAAGCTTTTTGTCCGTATGGAACATTTCTGGGATCTTTTATTTCAGCTCATAAAACATGGGACCAACACTTTACATGTTGCGTTTATATTTTTGTTTAGTGTAGTTCTATACTGCAATGTTTGTATGTCGTAAAAGTATACCTGTGTAGCACTTACCTGTACATCGTGGTGTGTCAGTCTGGGGAATATGTGCCTCGCCCAGATGTCACCGAGGATGTTGATGGAGCATTGGATTAAAACTTTATCTCTGGCGACACAGAAGATCAGGCAGTCTTGTGGAGTCCATGTGATAAAATCACAGTAAGTAACCTGAATCACGTGCATCTCCATCTGTCCTGGTGCTTGCTGGACTTTCTTGGGTGCCCTGAAGCCTTCTTCACAACAATTGAACCGCTCTCCTTGAAGTTCTTGATGATCCGATAAATGGTTGATTTAGGTGCAATCTTAGTAGCAGCAGTATCCTTGCCTGTGAAGCCCTTTTTGTGCAAAGCAATGATGACAGTACGTGTTTCCTTACAGGTAACCATGGTTGACAGAGGAAGAACAATGATTCCAAGCACCACCCTCCTTTTGAAGCTTCCACTCTGTTATTCAAACTCAATCAGCATGACAGATAGATCTCCAGCCTTGTCCTCGTCAACACTCACACCTGTGTTAACGAGAGAATCACTGACATGATGTCAGCTGGTCCTTTTGTGGCAGGGCTGAAATGCAGTGGAAATGTTTTTGGGGGGATTCAGTTCATTTACATGGCAAAGAGGGACTTTGCAATTAATTGCAATTCATCTGATCACTCTTCATAACATTCTGGAGTATATGCAAATTGCCATCATACAAACTGAGGCAGTAGACTTTGTGAAAATTAATATTTGTGTCATTCTCAAAACTTTTGGCCACGACTGTATATTTGAGTACATTTACTTCAGTGCTTAATGACAGTAATCATGGTAATCATGTAATGTAATCATGGTAATTGTGTAAACAAACCTACTTGATGGCAGCACCAGGTATTGTGAACTTGGACAGCACAAGCAAGCTGGTCAGTTATGACAATATTTTTCTTGTTTAAACCTTAGGAACATTACAAGTAGGTGTAGCAGTATATGACTACTTACACTTACGCTTAATTCTTGATGCTGCTATCCTAATATAATACTTATTCTGCCATGCAGGCGCAATGGGCTGCAGCAATTGCCCTGTCCCCCATGACTGCAACCAAAGTGTGATGGGGTGTGTCTGTTACCCTCCGAGTCGGCTTCACTCTGGCTCTAAACACTTTGTTGTTGTCAGAACCTGCAGCCGTGTGATGGGGCACCACTTTGGTTTTAGAAGTGGGGGGCACATAACCTGGCAGGGGGTCTGGGTGTTCTCCCCCAGAATTTGTTGGGGCATCTAAAGCAGACTTTCTACATTGTTACACAATCCAATATCCCATCTCTATTTAGAACAAAAAGTAAGCAAAAATGCCCACAGTCATCAAGCTAGGTAAGAGATCATTATTAAATATGTTTAAGTGATTAATACGACTGAACTAGAGGTAATTCAATAATAAATATTGTGTTGCAACCAATAACCTAACAACTGAACAACTCTTGAAAAAATACAAAGACTTTTGATTGTCTTTATTAAGACGTCCTCTATATCAAAATTCAGCCAGACGGACCAGCCAGCACACCGGATCCCTACCAGTCTAGTCAATAACTCATCTCTCTCCCAACACAATTTTCTTCCTAGTTCCCACCTTGAATTATTTTAATTCCCAAGGGAAAGGTTTGAAAAAAACTAAAAAACACATACACCTCAAATATACTTTAACACACAAACCGCAAATTCTCCGTATAATTAATCTCACAGGCCTAACAGTACTGTAGAGCTCTTTTTACTTGCACACAATATAGCTGGGTCGCCCCGTCCTGTCCCTAGGGGTCCACCACCCTGCAGCTCCCCAATCCAACAAACCCCACTCAGCTTTAGGATCTTAGTGAAACATTCATTATTGGTTTCGGGTGTGTTAGGCCAAGGCCAGAGTGACAACCCACAGGACAGCAGAGTCTCCAGCGTCAACATTTCCAAGCAAACAAAAACAGGGATAATCTGTAGACTTGCTGAGATAAAAGTACATACTCAATGCCAGAATTCAGCCAGCCTTCACAAGACCATAACATATGCAGGTATGTCACCTTTTGTGTTTTACACCTCCAGCAGAAGAATAACATTTCTGAGTGCATGAAATTCAGTTTCACCGTCATATAGTATGTCCTATGGATGGTCTTCAACTGCAGTCATTTATGTCTGAGATGACATGAACATGACTGGGCATTCAAACACATCTGTATCCGTTCAACATCATCAATCTCTTCTACCAGATCTTCCTCACATTTTTGTTTGACATGTTTTGTGTCATCGGGAAAAGCCTCTATCAACCCTTGATACGGCTTGGAAATCAACTTTGGAGGTTTGTCAGACTGCCTTAAAATAGCATCTGGCTTGTCCAGTGTTTGCTGCACAGAGAGAATAAAGTGTTTTATCCGCAAAACTTCCCCTCAGCTCCGTCACATCCTGGCCTTCCCTGGCTGCCTGACCCCGCTGAGACCCGTCACCATCTGATCCTCCTAAGATGAGGCATGACTAAGAATGACCTTGGTGCACATTTATACATTATATTATCCAAGAATAGAATCAATGGTTCAATAATTGAAATGACCATTATTCCCAGATCCCAGACTGTAGCTTTAAGCTTAAGATGCTGTCCTGTAGCAACTGTAGGTCTACCCATCAATTAAAGATGGAACTTTGTATCGTTCATGATCCTGCTAAGACATGATGAGCGTAGTGTTGTGTACTGACTGTGCACTAGAGGGCTGCATTCCCGCGGGAAGCCTGCAGGACCTACGGGTCCTGACAGAGATCATTGCGGCACGGTCTGCGGGCGTTCAGACAGACGACTTTGGGATGACATTTCTATTTAATTTTTGTTGTCCCACAGATCATTTGGAAACGGACCTCCTCATAATTTGTGTGCGTTAGCCTACCTCATTTTCACATTATTCACACACAGAATTCGCTGCTTCAACTTCAGTAGCCTACCTCTCCTAGTTGGACGAGAGAGTTCGAGCGATTTAAGTTAGCAGGCTAAATGCCAGTGCTGTAACGTTTGCCAGCGGTGTCGATAGACAATAACGTTACAACCTGTCTGTATAATGTGATCATAAGACTTACGCTATTCTGAATTATAATAGGCGTGCATTAATGCTAGTTAATAAGTGACAAGGAGTTGGCATGATAGCACTGACTGGCACTCAGGCTATGCTACATGAGCATGGAGGAAGGCCAGAATAATTGTGGCAGATTCATAATAAATCATTGAGGTCAATATTTAATGAGGACTGTTTAATGTTCTAGCTTTGTTTCTGGTATTTTATCCCCCCCACAAAACAAGTGAAACCCTAACTGAGTTTAGTCCAAAATGAGGCTGAGCGATCAATCTCTGCTTTGACACATTGCATTCAATGCATCAATGGAAGCAATGACTGGCAAGTCTAATAGCCCATAATATATCATAAGTCTCTGTTGTACCAGTGTTTGAATTTATATCTTGAGGTTCAAGACTTTTTTCATCTACAGACTTGAAACAATTTTTCACTTTCTTTCAACACGTTTTTGGACACCCCTGCAGAAAGCAGGCGATGGCACAGAAACATGATTAATGGCATCTAATGAACCAAAGAAAGCCATTTCTGCCTGCGGTAGAAAAGCAGTGTGCTTGAAAAAATCTGAATCGTCTGAATGGAATCAAACTCTTCCTCCCTCTGACGTTCAAAGGGGACGCAGCAATGCACCTTGAACGGGTTGCGGCTGATTATTTCCCAAACAGATTGGAAAATGAGGGAAATTATGTGGTCTGTGTCAATGTGTAAGTCATTGGAAAGCCTGCAGTTAGTTGAACACGATAACGCAGTAATTGACAGTGAACTGACAACTATATCAGATTATCAGCTGTCTGCAGGAATCACAACCACTGGGTCATGCATAGATACCGCATGAGGAGACACTTTACTACTACTCATGTCTCACAGAATAGCACTGCATGTACTTATAGCACTGCATGAACCAGCATTAGCAATAAATGGCCCCTGTGGAAACACCAGAGATTGTCTGAATCTCATTGAGAAAAATTGGCCACCCCACCCAAGTCCCATGCCCAGCAGCACAGACAGACCACAGTACAATCACCATCCGGTAATGGTGCTACTTAACACAAGAGGTGAGGCCCAGTTAAGCTGCCTGTTCAAAGGCCCGGCCCACCAGGCTGACCGTTAATAGCCTGGCTCACCAGGCTGACCGTTAAAAGCCTGGCTCACCAGGCTGACCGTTAAAAGCCTGGCTCACCAGGCTGACCGTTAAAAGCCTGGCTCACCAGGCTGACCGTTAAAAGCCTGGCTCACCAGGCTGACCGTTAAAAGCCTGGCTCACCAGGCTGACTGTTAAAAGCCTGGCTCACCAAGCTGACCGTTAAAAGCCTGGCTCACCAGGCTGACTGTTAAAAGCCTGGCCCCTCAGGTTCTGTAATACTGTAAATGCTCTAAGTGGCCCCCCATCGATCAGAGAAATCATTTCCCTCTGCAAGATGCTGTCTCCTCACTCAGAGTGTGCATCCCAAATGGAACTATATAGGAAATAGGGTGCTATTTGGGACAAAACCTTACTCACTTAGACTCAGGCTCTCAATGCAAGATGGTAGATAGCAAGATCCATAAAACGAAATGTACCCTGTTAATAGGGACAAAAGTGCACAGTCATGCACAAACTAACAATATACATCAGGGATCATCAACTAGATTCAGCCGTGGGACGATTTTTTTTCTTGAGTGTATGGTCAGAGGGCCTGGAACATAATTGCAAATAATTTGTAGATTGCAAATTGACCGCAAGAACCCCAAACAGATATAATATTTGACTAAAACATTTGCTTATGATATTTTTTGGTATTGAAAAGATATACAATCACATATCAAATAAAATTTATTTTTTATATAGCCCTTCGTACATCAGCTGATATTCTCAAAGTGCTGTACAGAAACCCAGCTTAAAACCCCAAACAGCAAGCAAAGCATGTGAAAGAAGCACGGTGGCTAGGAAAAACTCCCCATCTTATGCGTGGGAATACTTTGGAACAGATTTCCAAAATTAAAATCACTTGGAGCTGATTTGCTGGTGTTTTTACAGTCTTATTGTCCAAAAAACATATATAAAACCACCCAAATTAGACAAATGGGCCGCCAGTTGGGGAACCCTGATTAAACATGATGTGTCTATGAAAGTCTCATCAGGGGACAATTGTTTTAGCCCTCAAGGTCAATATTTAGCTGATTGGCTAAAGAGTTGGAAGCTTGGTATGTCATCCATTTTGTACCCATATGATGATGAGGAGGAGATTCAGGATGAGAAGCAGGACGAGGAATAAGAACGTCCTTCCTCTGGCCCATAGACTGACTGATGATACAATGTCGCTACCTGGTGGACAATATATAGTTTCAAAGGCTAAAGCACCAAATCTAAAATGCACCAAGTGGCAACTTATCAGACATGCTCAATGATCAAGAATCTATGGCAGCTTTTAGACAGGCAGTCAAATACTGATATAATTTCCACTAATTGGTCTTTTGACCAATCACATCAGGTCTTTTCACATCAACTCGCGCTTGAGCCTTTTACTTATGGTTTTGGTCCACCAGCTTCAAACAGCTGTAAAAACGATATTGTTTTGTATTGAAAACATATTTCACAGCAATTTAGATCATACAATGATTCCCTACACTATTCAGTGCTTGTTTTCTCACAAAAACTGAAATTGAGCGAACAGTGTCGAATTTTAACAACCGGGGAATTACAGGGTGATTTCCACTAGATAATGTCCATAATATATCTGCAGTAATATTTTCTAAAAATCCTATGTGTAGCACCTGAAGGAAATCGACACCTTTGCAGCCTGAATGGAGAATGTTTTATGTATGAACCGGTCCACGGGGGATACGAGTGTATAACCAGCTGCATACATGCCCTTCGGTAAGATGAAATGACTCAATATCCCCATCTGCCGGCCTTTGGGCTATGTTTACACAGATCAATTCTGATATTTTAACCAACTATTGGCAAAAGATCTGATCTGATTGGTTAAAATAACAATTATTGGCAAAAGATCAGAATTGGGCTGTCTGTGTAAACATACTACAGACATATTGGACAGATTACTTGGACTTCTAATGGCCCTTGTAGAAATATCATCAGATGCAGAGAGGTGGTCACATAGAAAATGGAAGAGAAGATCCATTCATCTCTGTGAAATGGAAGAGAAGATCCATTCATTTCTAACCAGTCTTATGTCACCCGAGACGTGGCGATACGTGGATAGCCTAGGCCACAGAGGAAACATGATCTGCATCCCAAATTGCACCCTATTCCCTATATAGTGTACTACCTTTGTTTTGACCAGAGTCCTATGGAAAAGTAATGCTCGAAATAGGGAAAAGAGTGTCATTTGGGACACAGACACGGTTACACAACCTAACCCAATGAACCTCATTAATAAGCTGTTATGAGCCTGGAGTACAGCCTTTTGTCTGTTAGTACAATGCAAATACTGAGCAGGATATGAACTGACATCATATTGCAACAGAAATCCAAGGATATCCATTGGAAAAGGATGTGTGAATAATAGCATTTATTTAGTTAGCCTGGTTACAGAGAAGGAAAAAAGGGCTAATATCAAATACCTGTTTCGAGCAGATGACATAGAACAGGTGTTTTCTTCATGTGTGAAATGAAATAGCTTAAGGCTCTAGCAGTGTCAGGTGTCAGTCTGAGGCCTTTCTAGTGTCACGCCTCTACTCCATGGATGGGGCAGGTAGCCTAGTGGTTAGAGTGTTGGACCAGTAACCAGAAGGTTGCTGGGTCAAATCCCTGAGCTGACAAGGTAAAAATCTGTTCTGCCCCTGAGCAAGGCTGTTAACCCACTGTTCACCAGGTGCTGAAGACATGGATGTTGATTAAAGCAGCCCCCTGCACCTCTCTGATTCAGAGGTGTTGGGTTAAATGCAGAAAACACAATTCAGTTGGACAACTGATTAGGTATCCCCCTTTCCCCAAATGGCTCTCTATATAGTGCACTACTTTGGACCCTATGGGCCCTGGTTAAAAGTAGTGCCATGGTTAGGGAATAGGGGGCCATTTGAGATGCACACCATTCTTGTAAATCCTCCAGCAGTGGGGAACCTATGGTTAACACAGCAAAGCCATTTCCTCAATTACAAAGCTGGATTTCTTGACACACTATTATTAACAGGTCAGTTGTTACCGAGTCAAGTGATTATGATACAAGACAGCTCTTCTCTACTCGAATGAAATATTGACCTATCAGGAGTATCGAAACCGTTTGGCTGATTAATTTAAAAATACAAATTAAGAGTATAAGAATATACTGTAATTAGTAGTAAGCCTATTTTTCATTAAACCGTTTCACCTTCATTTTAAATGGCAAAATAATATGGATGTGTTAATACAGGCAACACAATTCTGATATTTTTTTCCCTGAATGGCCATTGACCAATCACATCAGATCTTTTTCAGAGCTGATCTGATTGCTCAAAAGATAAATGAGTGAAAAAAAATATCTAAATTGGGCTGCCTGTGTAAAAGCAGCCTATGTGTGCTTTGAAATAACCTCATTACACTACATTTTCATTGGATAAAGAAGATATATTATGTAGGCTAACTCTTCACGATTGAGTTGATTTAATAGCCTACACATCTCCAATATGAACAGTCCAGGGATATTTCACACAGATCTTGATAAGAAATGACCATACTTTTTAAGCAGGTTGACATTTATTGGAGGCAGAACTAAGCGGTGTCCACCAGATGGAACAGCTGAAAAGTAAGAAATTGGCTATATTGTAAAAATTCATGAAAACAAACATTTTCTTAAGGTTAGGTTTAAAATCAGATTTGATAAGAAGTCCAGCAGGATGCAGGTCATGTTTCCTCTGTGGCCTAGGCTATCCACGTACTGTATAGCCATGTCTCTGTGACATCTAGTGAGCACTCTGCAGAGCTGAGGGGTATCCTACGAAATAAGGTAGATCTACTCAGGGTTTTCTAAAGCTAACCGGCATCTGTTAGCTTCACATTCCAGGTCAGTCTTCATCCGCTCTACAATGGTGAATATTGCTCATCCGCCTGCCACTAACTCTAGCAGGCTTGAAACTGCGCGTGCAGGTTGCACATGACTAGTCGAACGCAAACTCTTCATTGAGCCAATGCTGAAATACCAATACATAGGCGAGTCAGCGCTACTTGAAATTGTTGCCGAAATCAAAATGAAAGAAAAGTTATCTTCACAGGCTATAGTGTGAAATAATCTTTTTATATATATATATATATATATATATAAGTGCCGTCTTTATTTGATTTCTTATTTTTAATGCTGACTTTTTGGTGTGCTTATCAATGTACAACCACATGTTTCTCACTGCTATCGATAAAAAAAATGTACTAAGTCATAAGTGTTACTGTGCGTGTAGTTTAAAATGCATTGTCATTAAAATGTTTACTATTTAACACACACAAAAAAAACATTTGATTAATAACATATTTAATCAGTTGTCTTCCTCAAATCAAGAGGATGATGATGCAATCTTTGCAAGATTTCATTGGTCCTCAACTCGTGGCTCAGGCATTTAATCCAGGGTTAGTGGAGTTAGCCTGCCCCGGAGCAGGTTAGTTGTGAAGGATTTGTTACCATAGAAATTGACCTGGCTAAAAGGTGTTGAACTCAGTTGACCAAAGTTACCTCACGAACTTCTCAAACCTTCTTCATAGGATAGCCCTCTAGTCGTCACTAGTTAAAATAGTCAGTCAGATTCCACAGCCACAGTCTACAAAAATTAGCTTTTTTGGTCTTCATTTCAGGTTAGGCATGAGGTTAGCAGCGTGGTTAAGATTGGATTTAAAATCACATTTGAAGAAATAGGCGGTGTTTAGCCATAATTGTGACTTTGTGGCTGTGTTAACTACTGATGACCTGCAGACCTGCCTCCAGTACATGAGTCATCTCAATGAATGCCAACGTGCACTTTTTAAAGACAAGTTGTAATTAATGAACTACATAAATACAATTTTTAAAAATAGGCTTCACCAACAGTAAGTTTTCCATTCATACAAGCTCTCGGGTAAATTGCCACAGTAGTTTTGCCGTGGTAAACAAGGAAATACTTTTTTCAATTCTACGGGATGACATCTCCCTAAGTCTACTAAAATATAAGGATACATTTGTTCAGATGATAATACCCACCAGAGGGTATATTTGAACAAAGTTGGCAGCAATCAGGACTAAAAGATAACCTTGACATCTGTTTTAAAGGTAGACTCGGCGAAATGACATTGCCACGAACAGCACAAGAGATATTGAGCTGAGCAAGATGCAAGACTTCTCTCCCGATCACACACTGTATCTGCGCATCTGCAGTGGCCTAAATCAGGGTCACAGATTGTTTCTTGGTAGTCAAACAAATCTACTTTAAAACAAAAGTATACACCTCACATACATGGTTACAGGCACCTGTACCATGTCAGATATAGTTTGCATCCCTATATTACATTTTGTATACATCACAGAAGGCTAAAATATAACAAAACCGTTTGACATAAACACTGGATTTTCTGCATTAAGTTAATTATGAAAAACATTAACATTCCACCCGTGTGGCTACTAGGTCATTTGATTGCAGGAAAGGGTTTTAAGGAGCAGTAAATCGTGGCCAATGATGGTTGCAATCAGCTGTGCGGGTTATTTTTAGCACTTATTGATGGTTTAACGTGAAATGATCTTGTGTTAGTACGCTGGTCAACACTCATTGCAATAGGCCGTCAGTGTTATATTGCAAGCTAGAGTATATTTTTCACCTAAACTCAGCAAAAAAAGAAACGTCCCCTCACTGTCAACTGCGTTTATTTTCAGCAAACTTAACATGTGTAAATATTTGTATGAACATAAGATTCAACTGAGAAATAAACTGAACAAGTTCCACAGACATGTGACTAACAGAAATTGAATAATGTGTCCCTGAACAAGGGGGGTCAAAATCAAAAGTAACAGTCAGTATCTGGTGTGGCTACTAGCTGCGTTAAGTACTGCAGTGCATCTCCTCATGGACTGCACCAGATTTGCCAGTTCTTGCTGTGACATGTTACCCCACTCTTCCACCAAGGCACCTGCAAGTTCCCGAACATTTCTGGGGGGGAATGGCCCTAGCCCTCACCCTTCGATCAAACAGGTCCCAGACGTGCTAAATGGGATTGAGACCCGGGCTCTTCGCTGGCCATGGCAGAACACTGACATTCCTGTCTTGCAGAAAATCACGCACAGAACGAACAGTATGGCTGGTGGCGTTGTCATGCTGAAGGGTCATGTCAGGATGAGCCTGCAGGAAGGGAGGAGGATGTCTTCCCTGTAACACACAGCTTTGAGATTGCCTGCAATGACAACAAGCTCAGTCCAATGATGCTGTGACACACCGCCCCAGACCATGACGGACCCTCCACCTCAATCCCGCTCAAGAGTACAGGCCTCTGTGTAACGCTCATTCCTTCGACGATAAACGCGAATCCGACCATCACCCCTGGTGAGACAAAACCGCGACTCGTCAGTGAAGAGCACTTTTTGCCAGTCCTGTCTGGTCCAGCGACGGTGGGTTTGTGCCCATAGCCGACGTTGTTGCCCGTGATTTTTGGTGAGGACCTGCATTACAACAGGGCTACAAGCCCTCAGTCCAGCCTCTCTCACCCCATTGCGGAGTCTGAGCACTGATGGAGGGATTGTGCGTTCCTGGTGTAACTTGGGCAGTTGTTGTTGCCATCCTGTACCTGTCCCGCAGGTGTGATGTTCGGATGTACTGATCCTGTGCAGGTGTTGTTACACGTGGTCTGTCACTGCAAGAGCGATCAGTTGTCCGTCCTGTCTCTCTGTAGCACTGTCTTAAGCGTCTCACAGTACGGACATTGCAATTTATTGACCTGGCCACATGTGCAGTCCTCATGCCTCCTTGCAGCATGCCCAAGGCACGTTTACGCAGATGAGCAGGGGTCCTGAGCATCTTTCTTTTGGTGTTCTTCAGAGTCAGTAGAAAGGCCTCTTTAGTGTCCTAGGTTTTCACAACTGTGACCTTAATTGCCTACCGTCTGTAAGCTGTTAGTGTCTTAACAACCGTTCCACAGGTGAATGTTCATTAATTGTTTATGGTTCATTGAACAAGCATGGGAAACAGTGTTTAAACCCTTTACAATGAAGATCTGTGAAGTTATTTGGATTTTTACAAATTTTCTTTGAATGACACGAACTTGAAAAAGGAAGTTTTTTTTGCAGTTTATATATTGTATCTAATAACATTGATAAAACATTGTTTTTAATAAGTCAGTGCTATGCTTACTTTATTATGGTGGTGCAACACACCAGATGATGGCATACACAGGCAGCCCAATGCTGATCATTTTCCCCACTAATTAGTGTCTTAACCAATCATAGATCTGATTGGTCAAAATACCAATTAGTGAAAAATACCAATTAGTGAAAGAAATATCAGAATTGGGCTGCCTGTGTAAACGCAGCCTTGTTCATGACGGCTGCTAGGTTCTCTGTTCTGAGAAGGGTCTCTGCAGATGTTGTCCACATATGTTCATCAGGTCTTCACCCATGAGATGGTACAAACAGTATGAGACTGCTGGCAGCCAACTGTGGATGCCTGAAACATTGAAAAGCAAATCACAGCCTTCTGGACCTAGTCAGTGAACAAACCAGATTCACATTTCAAAATACAATATTTTATTTAAAAATAAAACTGAAATGTGTGACCCAGATCATACACGTCATTATCATCCTGATTTAAGTGTCTGACCATTCCACTGTCTGACAGGGTATAAAGCACTAGATACCAATGGAATGCCACTATGATTCTGAAGAGACTGGGTATGTCCCAATTCCAAATGGCACTCTACTGATAGTAGTACACTGTATAGGGAATATGGAGCCATTTGGGACGCATCCTGGGTCCATCTGTTTCACATAATGCTAACTGGGTGTCAATTAAAACCGGTGGACTCGTACTCTCCCGGACCAGGGTGGACGCCACTGCTCTTTGTAACTTGTCGCGCGATGGACCAGGGCCCAGTTTCCCACTGGAACTTAGGCTTATGAGTGTTTTAACAATCTTTCCTACAACAGTCAGAGATATAACATGCTTTTCACAAAACAAAGCCTGTGTTGATACTGCCCTTCTCGGAGCAGCGTTCTCCCTTTCCAATCTTAACATTAGAGTTACTGACGACGGATCAGCTCCTAGAGAGATGTTATTTATTGTCTATGGCTACAAATATTGAGGTGGCTTATTCTAATCTTAACCCTATAATAAAACGCACTAAATCAAGATTTGGCAAATATTAGACAGAAGGCTAGTCTACAATTAGCTAAATATTCAATATTCAAATACAGTATATTAGGTCTGTAGCCTATACTGTATTTATCTTTTAAAGTCACGCAGAAGGGCCAAAAAAAAAAAAAAAGCATCTAACGCCGAAACTTAGCTGTTCTACAAGTGGTCTGATGTAGTCGTTAAATAAGTGTTTAAGAGCAACTTTATTAAACGGTGGTTTTGGGAAACAGCTTAGAGATTTAACGATGCTCCTACAAAAGGTCCTAATGATGAACGTAGCCTTAAGATACTTTGGGGAAACCGGACCCTGAGCTACTCTGAATCTAGTCCCAATGAAAAGACTGAAGTTGTTTCCTTGACTTCACCACACACTCTCATGCACCTGCAAAGTGACACGTGCATAGATCTGTTAGCTATTTAAATGAACTCACCCATCAGGCCAATGTAGTAACAAATCCTGGTGGAGAGAGGCCATATGTAGCAAGCTTCTCAGAGTAGGAGTGCCAATTTAGGATCAATTTAGTGTTTCAATCCACAATGAGTAAGATTGTGGAATGGGGCTGATCCTAGACTGTGAGAATCTTGATACAGCGGAAATAAGGGATAAAATATTGTCAGGGCAAGCAGACAGACATTCAGACATAAGGAGAGCATCAACATCCCATTCATTCACATGCCAGTCTGTCTGACATGTGGCACATTTGACACAGGAGAAGCCCTAGCTGACTCCTTTTGAGGCCTGTCAGTAGCCTGGTCCCAGACCTGTGTGCTTCAGCCAACTTCTCTAACTAGAGAAGTTGGCTAAAACCCAAACAAATCTGGGATCAGGCTAGCTGTTTTGAGGGTACGCAACATAAGCTGATGGGGGCTGGATGGCGCGTTCGATACAATGCAGTCAAAAATGCACAAAGAGTACCATATATCTAACTTGCTTGGTCCCAGATCCGTTAGTGCTTTTGCAAACTCCATTGCTGTCCTTGTCAAGCCAAAACAAGGTGGCATGATAGCACAAACAGACTGACACTCAGGCTACTTTAACTCTAAGGAGTAATTTGTCAGAATAAGGTGATACACAAAAAAAAAAATGTAGCTGCAATTCGACATCGCATCATATACTTGAGTTGTATATACACAAAATGCTAAAATAATCTAATCAAAATGCTGCATCGACATGTGTACAATACTGTTATGAAACTTGAGCTTTGAACACTGATATTACCACGGTAGTGGTTGGTTGGCACTAGTGCCGAGCGATTAGTACATTTGAGGTCTGTACGGTTTCGGTTCGATTATTATTATTTTTTTAATAATCACGGTTTTCGGTTGATACAATTTTAACATTAAAATGCATTGTGGGTTAAATGTTGTAACACATAAAACAATTATTAAAATTCCCATTATAGTAGTGACTGCCCATTACTGCGTATCACTTAATTTATTACTTAAATATTTCATTGTGTATATTACATTTGTTTTATTTGATGACTTTTATTCCAAATCATCTCATCTCTAGTGAGCTGCTGCTTATGCTGTCTGACAAAAATCCCTATTTTAGTAGTTCTTCAAAGTAAATAAGGCATACTATCAATCACTTAGATAAATGTATTTTCAGGTAGAGATACCTCACGAAGCAACTGCTCTCTATCCCTCTCGATCGTGCATTTCTCGGTCTCAGTGTCTGCCCCACACTAACCTAACATAGCAGGAGTAAAGGAAACACAGACCGGAAAAGTAGGATTATGGATAATGGTCATTGTAGTTAATTATCACATTTCCTGCATTAAACTATGTTGAATATTGGCCTGTTGGAAACTACAACGTTGCACAGTACGGGCTGATCTGATTTATCTGTGGAGAAACTGCAATGTGAGCATTGAGCTCACAGGAAAAAAATTACATGGAATTCAAATAATTGAACCGACGTTGGTCAATTAGCCGTTTAAAAAAATAAACGACATTTCGGTTGATCGCGCAGCACTAGTTAGCACTCCATTTGTTCCCAGTGTGAATGAGTGCTAAGGAAAACAGATCCCAGGGACATTTGCTTGAGAAGTCAAATGCAATACGACTATTCCCAATAATACAGTGGCTCCCACAGTCAAAGAAACCAGCATCACAACGAGGCTTGTACCCAGGGTGCATCCCAAATGGCACCCTATTCCCTATATAGTGCACTACCTTTGAACAGAACCCTCTGGGCCCTGGTTAAAAGTAGTGCACTATATAGGGAATAGGGTGCCATTTTGGACGCATCCCCAGACTCACTCCTCCAACCACGGTTACAGTACCAACTAGTCCTTTTGTGAGTTCAGAACAACCACCACCTTTATAGCTTATGAAACAGACGGAGACCATGTATAATAAGCACCGATGACAACTCACCATGAAATAAATAAAAAAAATACATCAAAAAGTAGTTAAAAACATCTTGAATATGCCATCCTGTACACATAGGCCTAAACCAAAACACATGTATTGTAACAGACTTCCACTACTGTAACCAACATAGAATACCATTGTGTTACTGATACTACCCGGTGTCCATTCACCATGATAAACCCCTTCCTTTCCCTAACCTAAGTAAGTTAACCTGACTACCATAAGTGAGTAGGTAGACACTGTTTGGTGTAGGCCTCTGTAAAGTAGGCATCAAAATAGACAGACAAATTAATACATGATTGATGAAACACTTCTGCACAGAACATTCAAGAGACCTAAATGTCAATCCAGGTCCTAATATGGCATTATGATATATAATCATGATATGTAGTGGTGATGGTGTGTCCATCGCTTCAAGTGGACACTTAGTATTCCAGTCTTAGAGGAGAAGTGTTCTCTTTCTGGCTGTGGTTCTACTGCGGTTTACCATCAGCTTGACCACATCCAGGTAGCAAAAAGTCCATGTGGTTTAGTAAGAGGGTCCAGTTAACAAGGACCTTAAAATAGTGTGGTATTCATTACAGCACACCGTAGCAAAACGTTTTGCAAAGGACATACGAAAGGAGCATTTCTAATTGGACAAGTTCAGGAAGTCCCTCCCTGTTTTGGTTTGTTTTCTTCTTTTTAGTGCCGAATGAACACAACCCAGGTAAGGTCAAGTTGATGTAGCGGGGAGAGAGGCAACACTTGCTTCCCGTGCAGCCTTGAGCTCAAAATTGAACCATTTTGTTTATGTTTTTAAGAAGCCAATAGGGAGAGGCTGGGATGCCACCAGATAGGTGAGAACGGTAGTCAGTCAGTTCAACATCCAACGAGGGAGAAGGGGCTATCTTAGTCCCGCCCTCGAGGTCATCCACTCCAGGCCCTGGCATAAGCTGAAAAGAAAAAAGGCAAACCATCTAAGTTGCAGATCCCTTTTGAAGTTTCAGAAGAAGTAAAGAGGCGAATCACATAGGCTATAGAAAGGAATGGGACAGTGTTAAGGTTGTGTGTGTGTATCCACGTGATGCCAAGGCCCCTCTCACCCTTCTCCTGTGAGCGCACAGCACGACTGGATGTGCCAGGGGTGGTCTTTGATGGAGCTAAGGGTGAGGTATTTGGAGATTTCCGCCGCCGACATGCAGTCTTTCATATCCTGCTTGTTTGCAAATATCAACAAAGCTGCCTTTCTTAGGTCCTGGGAAGAAAGAAGGGGCAAAGAGAACAATGCAACTTCCACTACAACACATGCATCCCAACTGGCACTCTATTCCCTTTTTAGTGCATTCATTTTGACTAGAGCCTTATTGCACTATATAGGGAAAAGGGCACCATTTGGGACGCAGCCAAGCACAACAAAAACTTCCACTGAACAATGTGACAGGGAGGGAACTAGAAATCATTCATGTGGACTTGTGAGACAAGCTCCTTGTTTTTTTTAGGCTGGCAATTTTTTGTACATTTTTTTACACAGATTAAACTAGTTCTGTGCGGTTTCCCCCAGTTTTCTGTGCCAGCATGCGTGTGAATGAAGGTCAGAGTACTGGGGGGGTTAATATACGAACCTCATGAGCCAACATCTTGTAGAGCTCCTCTTTAGAGATCACCAGCCTCTCTCGGTCTGTGCTGTCCACCACCAAGATGATAAACTGGGAATTACAGGAGACAGACAATGACAACTGAAAACACTTTATTAACCCTGCAAGAGGAAATTAGATGTTTCCGAATACACGTACTTGCGTCCTAAATAGTAGGCTTTTGAGGTATGCAAAAATAGATAGTATGTGATATTTAGAAAAAATTTATGTGATATTTAGAAAATAAATGTATGCTTTAAATGCCAGGATGTCATACTCATTTCGGCTTTTCATCTAATAGAATTCGCTGCACCCTTGAGGAAGAGAATAGTCTTCACACCCACCTGTGTTTGACAAGCTGATAATCAGAATAGGGGGACTCTACAAAAATCAGATGGCAGGGAACAAGCGCGATTGAGCATTAGATGACGCCTTCTCAGTATAGATGAGTATTTATGTTTAAGTGTTGCTTACTGCATACCTTTTCACTAAACAGTATGTTCTAAATAGTATGTACACTGAACAAAAATATGAAGGTCAAATGTTGGTCCCATGTTTCATGAGCTGAAGCAAAATATCCCAGAAATGTAGCACAAATTTGTTCACATCCCTGTTAGTGAGCATTTCTCCTTTGCCAAGATAATCCACCTGCCAGATTTTTTAAATTTAACTTGGCAAGGCAGTTAAGAACAAATGTACAATGACGGTCTACCCCGGCCAAACCCAGAAGCTGGGCCAATTGTGCCGCCCTATGGAACTCCCAATCATGGCCAGATGTGATACAGCCTGGATTCGAACCAGGGACTGTGGTAACACCTCTTGCACTGAGATGCAGTGTCTTAGACCACTGCGTCACTCGGGAGACCACAGATGTTGCATATCAAGAAGCTGATTAAACAGCATGATCTTTACACGTGTCCGTTGTGCTGGGGACAATAAAATACCTCTCTAAAATGTGCAGTTGTGTCACACAACTACATCTAATGCGATAGACCATATGACTGGACAGGAAATAGAAGGCATCAACTGAATGTTAAGTCTTTCCTGTCAGGTATTTTAAATTGTCTGTATTGTCTACTTATTGAATGTTTGAAATCTTGATTTGTAATTGTTTAATGTCTCATTAATTGGTGTTGGACCACAGGAAGATTAGCTAGCGTTACAGCGTTAGCTAATGGGGAGCCTAATAAAAATTAAATGGCACAGATGCAATTGGCATGCTGACTGCAGGAATGTCCACCAAGTATTGCCAGAGAATTTAATGTTAATTTCTCTACTATAAGCCTCCTCAAGTCGTTTCAGAAAATTTGGCAGTATGTCCAACCGGCCTCACAACTGCAGACCACGTGTGTGGTGTCGTGTGGGCGAGAGGTTTGCTGACGTCAACGTTGTGAACAAGAGTGCCCCATGGTGGCGGGGGTGTGGGTTATGTTATGGACAGGCATAAGCTACGGACAACGAACACAATTCCATTTTATTGATGCAGAGTGATAGCGTGACGAGATCCTGAGGCCCATTGTCGTGCCATTTGTCTGCCTCAATCACCATGTTTCAGCATAATAATGCACGGCCTCATGTCGCAAGGATCTGTACACATTTCCTGTAAGCTGAAAATGTCCCAGGTCTTCCTTGGCCTGTAAACTCAGACATGACACAAATTGAGCATGTTTGGGATGCTCTGGATCGACATGTACGACAGCGTGTTCCAGTTCCAGCCAACATCCAGAAACTTCACACATTCATTTAAGATGACTGGGACAACATTCCACAATCAACAGCCTGATCAACTCTATGCGAAGGAGATGTGTCGCGCTGCATGAGGCAAATGGCGGTCACAACAGATACTGACTGGTTTTCTGAGCCACGGCCCTACCTTTTTCTTTTAAGGCATCTGTGACCAACAGATGAATATCTCTATTCCCATTCATGTAAAATCCATAGATTAGGACCCAATTTATTTATTTTGATTTACTGACTTCCTTATGAACTCAGTAAAATCTTTGCAATTGTTGTATGTTGCGTTTATATTTTTGTTCACTACAGTACCATTATTACAAAGTATGCAGTTTAAATAAGTACTAGGCAAGACAGATTTTGGACACGGCCATTGGGTTTGTCACCAGCAAGACACTATGCTCGGACTCGTCGCGTAAACGAGACGGATTTGGAAAGATAGGCCACGTGCGGCTGGGAAGACAAGTACAGCAACAGACAAGTCACAGAGACAGACAGAGCACGGATGGCTGGTGAAACAAACTCATGACTTCCATAGAAGCCAATAGATTCAATAGGACACTTCATCTTTTCAGATGCCATTTAGAACAGGTACAGTGAAACATGGTGGGTGGATATTTCTGAGCGGAGACCCTCACAATTGGGCTTGTTCCGGGAATGGTGGCTGGCATGCTAATGACTCATTGTGTATCGTTCAGAGAGCATAGCAGATGTGGATGCAGTGTTTGTGCTGAAAGTGAGCATGTGGACAGAGCATAGCAGATGTCAGGTTACAGAATTGGCACGAGTGTGTGATACGGTTTGAAGAGTCCTACTGGGGGTTTTAAAACAGAGCTCCAATGAAGAGCCACATTCCTCATCCCCTCACTCTTACCATAAGCTGCAGAGGCAAAACTTGCCTTTCATACAGGACTCTGTCAGCGTGACCTTTGAACCCGGGGACGCCCCTTTGTTTGTTCAGAGCACAGACGGACCACGGCAGCTGGGCAATACTTTTGTTCCCCTCTCTGACAGCATCTATTAGGGATTAGGAGCCCCGCTATTTACAACACACACCACTGGACCTTTTATGCACCGTCTGTCTGCTACCACTAAAACGTACAGCACTGGCCACTGGGTGAGTAGAGTATGTTGGGGTGGTGTGTGTAACTTACCTCTGTGTTGGAGTAATAGGTGTTCCAGGAGGAGCGGAGAGACTCCTGTCCCCCGATGTCCCACATGAGGAAGTGGGTGTTCTTCACCACTATCTCCTCCACATTACTCCCTATGGTGGGCGATGTATGGACCACCTCGTTCATCAGACTAAGGAGGAAGATACAAAACGTTTCAGTGATCTACCTCAGAGAGCAACAGTCGTCATTAGTATGGCCAGGAGTTTTCCTTAAACATAGAAAAACTCTTGAGTTATAGTTAAAGATACATGGAGACAGCAGACAAGGGGGGGGGGGGGGGGAACTGTAGTAGTCCCGAGTGGGGCAGCGGTCTAAGGCACTGCATCTCAGTGCAAGAAGTGTCACTATAGTCCCTGGTTCTGATCCAGGTTGCATCACATCCGGATGTGATTTGGAGTCCCATAGGGCGGAGCACAATTGGTCCAGCGTCTGGGGTTGGCCGTCATTGTAAATAAGAATTTGTTCATAACTGACATGCTTAGTTAAATAAAGGTTAAAACATTTTTTTTCATTACTCACAATTGGTACAGTATGGTGGTCTTTCCAGCATTGTCCAACCCGACAATAATCACCTTGTGTTCTGCAACAAAGAAAGTGTGCACAGGTTACAGTTTCCCTTCCCAAGATACACTACCTTCTTGCCACAGTAATGGTTAAGATTAGGGGAGGGAAGCTGAACCTAGATCTGTACCTACAGGAAACTTCACCCCAGAGCCACTTTCAAAGCTAATTAGACATTTACATTTAAGTCAATGAGCTCTTAGCTTAGCTCCTAGCTTTCGCTGGTCTAACACAAGCGCAAGTAGCCCACCCCCCAAAATCACCATCACGGTCTTTAGCTTCTGTGTTGCTTTAGGGCCTTTAACACTCCACTGTCATACAAAGGCGGTTGGCAGACCAAAGCCTGAATCAAAGCAAGCACGTCTGTGTTAGAATATCCCCCCTAGGTGACTTCACCTTTGAAGCCCACGGTCGACAAGGAGGAAGGTAGTACTGTCAGATGGCTGATGACTTTGACAGGCTTTGGCACACAACAGATGATGTCGTCAGATGTTCCACGGCTATTGCTTCCTGAGAGGATAGCTACCCTGTAGTGGATGTGGGTGGGCCCGGCCAAAAAAGCTCACAGAGGAGGGAGTTGAGAGTTTGTTACATACAAAGAACACTACCCAACATTTCCATATCCACAAACACATTCATTGGACTGGTGTGAACTATATTTTCCATTCAAACAAAAGCAAACGTTTTCAATATGACAAAACACCATGATGGAAGTGGTCCACAAGCATCTAGCCTAGTAGTAATCTAACTAATTAACTCATCTGTTGGAGTGAGTGAAACTTGTAGCGGTCTAAGACCCGAAATTCCGCGATCTGACCCGGACCTGTAAATTCTGACTTGTCTCTCGGATCTGGGTCTGATTTAATTGCACAGATCCGTGGCAATTTATAATTGATTTGTCATCTGGACCAGTCCTCTTAAATGTAATGTGTGCAAGACAAGAACCGCACAAGCTTTATCGGTGTCAGCCAACTGCAACTCAAAAACATATTGCTTCTGTCCAGCTGAAAGTGGTTCAGGCTGCTCACCTCACGTCCTCCTGCTGCTGAGAGAGAGCGAGAAAGGAGCATTGGCCTAGGGTACTGCTGATTGCGAAGATGGAGGCCTTTTTCATTCAAATAAACGAAAAAGTTCAAGGAAGAAGAACCGTGAAAAAGAAGCCGATAAGGGGAATGTCCTCGGGGACAAGTTTTAATATTGTAGTGGACAAAGATGAGAAGAACGTTGGCACGGCCAAACGGAACTCGCTATTCTGGTTTGATGCCGTTTTCTAACCTATTTATTTTTCGTATCCATTATCATTTGTATATTATTATTAGCCTATTTAATAATATAAACCAGTTCTTTAAACATGCAAAAATATTGTATCATTTTGTTGCCCAATTTAAATTCTGTCTTTTGTGCTCTGTATTTAGTTTATAAGTAGGCCTGTTATAAATGAGCATTAGCCTATTGCTGTCATTTGTTGTGTAGGCCTACAGTAGGCACTCACCTTTGTTGGTAATTACTGCAATATAGGCCTGTTCAAGGTTTAAACCAGTTCTTTAAATATGCAACAAGTGTTTTGTTTCATTCTGTTCAGCCATTTTCTTTGGCCAAATTTAGAGTAATGTTACGTTTGCTGTAATATAATAGAATTATCAGAAGGCCTAGGGCTACTCGCACTCAAACCATGAAAAGGAAAAAACTAAAAAGGAGGGCAAGATGCAAAACTTAATTTGCAATATAATAACCTGTTTGTATTTTCCCTGTAAACAATGACTTAAAAAAAAAAAAAAAGTAATATATCATACTGATGCATTTAACGCTCAAATCTCCTACATCTGAACCGCGAGGTGGACAATTGTTTTCAAAAAGTAGAAACCAATCAAATAGGTTAAAGTTTTGAATATGCTACACATTGAAACAACAAATATATATATTTTCGGTTTAAGGACTGTGGATCATTTGGCCAAGTTCGCTCGTTTATTGATGTCGCTGGCAGCGCCCAGCTTGGAGTTCTCTCGCTCCCTCCTACTCTCGGACCTGAACGAGCATGGGTCTGTTTGAGCATGGGTCTGTTTTTCCACAGGTCTTTTCGTAACAGGTCCAACTGTCCTCGAGTCCATTCGGAGCAGGTCTCATTTTTTTTATTTATGCATATCGGGTCAGGTGGGAATGCCATGGATCCATTTCGGAATAACTTTTTTGACCTGTAAAGTCCTCTAGTCTAAAACACTGGAGGCTGGGATTAGCAATTCACTGGTCCTCTTCTGTCTCACTGAGGGATTAGGCCAATGGGATACACAATTCCACAGGATTACCTTATGGCCCAACATTGCAGGACAGTAGTATGAGAGTTGTTCTACTATAGATGACCTCCATTGGTATACAGATCTGGGACCAGGCTAGCATGAGTGCCAGTCTGTTTGTGCTATCATCATGCCAACTCCTTGTCCCTCATTGTCATGTTTGGCTTGACAATGATAAATGGAGTTGGAAAGAGCACAAACAGATATGGGACCAGGTTTAGAGGGGCAGGAGGTAACCTAAAGGTTAGAGCATTCGGTCAGTAACTGAAAGGTTGCTAGATCGAACCCCCGAGCTGACAAGGTATAAATCTGTCGTACAAGGCAGTTAACCCACTGTTCCTAGGCCGTCATTGCAAATAAACATTTGTTCTTAAATGACTAGCCTAGTTACATAAATAAATAAGGCTCTGGCCAATTCCATTATATTGACATGTTCTTTCTCTGCTGGATTGAAAAGACAGGAAAGGGCCATTACAACACTTTGTTAATCCATTTAGCCCTATAAAACTCCAAACCGACTTCCACATCCTTCCAAAGTTGTCCCTTGTGTCCATTTCTCAAAGTCAACAGAAACAGTAGCCTAAACAACAAGTCCAAAATTGGACCACAGAGTGCATATTATTCCTCTCAAACATGCGGCTATTTGAGTGTTAACGTTACATCTAACAGTATCCTCAGCTGGCTGATTCTGTAAACCTCTACCACCATTAGATTATGTTGCCGACGGTAACTCCCTAACATTGAGCTACAATAATTACTATCTAGACCACTACCATGTGTTGTTTTGCATGCAGCCACTGTCAAGGAATAGCGTTAACGTTAGCTACACATCGGGTCGAAGAACAGCTGGCAACCAAAAACGTTAGCCAACTAACTAACGTTAGTGAAGGCCCCATATTATTGTGTGTACTAGCTAACGTACTCGTTAGCTACTAGCAAGCTAAAAATGTTAGCTGGTAGCTAAGTACTCACCTTGATTGCAAAAGAAACTCCACAGTTTGGCAAATATAAGACCCATGTCGTCAGTGGTTTAAATTGCAAAGGGTGGACTGTCGACGTATCCAGGGCTAACTAACGTCGTTAGCTGGCACAAGTCCCCGTTAGTAGTTTTGAAATGAATAACCAGCTCCACACAAGCCACGTAAATTAACTCGCTAGCTCCACAACAAAACTCTAGTTGAGAAATGATTAGCTAACTAGCTACCTTTCTTTACTATCCGAGGTATCAGACTCAGTTATTTTGTCTATGGGCTAACGTTAACTAGCATCAACAGAGTCACAACTATCCGTTATGGAAAAATACGTTGACATAACATTTTTTCCTGATGGTGCCTTTGGAATTCTGTTTACGAGAGCTAACGGCCCGGAGCTAAGTTAGCTAGCTAAGGGTTTAACATTAACCACTTCAAGTCGACTTGTTTCCAGCTGCTAGCTAGCCAACTCCACTGTGAGAACTTTATATACACGAAGTTTTCCTTAATGCGAGATCTGCCTGTGTGTTGTAGCCTCTTCCAAATTGACTGTTAGTGTAAACCCCGATGCAGTGTTTTTCAAAAGCCACCCCCCCCCGGCCTAAGTGTCAAGTTACAATTGATGACGTTGACGCCAGGGGCTCAATAATTGGTTGAAAATGTACAGGATTATTTTTCATAAAAAAAACAGACTAAAGTGTTATTTATATATTCAGGAATCTTTTTTTTACAACAAGCTTGTGGGTTACTGTCGCCGGGACTGGCAGCGGTGTTGTTAAGAGTGAGCTATTGTGACATCAACTGTGTGCCAAAGTTGTGCCAGATGACATCATCATGTCTGACATAATATATTATTATATATAGGCATTTTGATGGACAAATCAATCAAACGGGTCCACGACCTCACCGGAACCACTTCCTATATTCACACTCCTGGTAGGTTGTACATTTGATTGACTTCAATGATAATCCAACCAGACCTGGGTTGAAACTGTTTGAAATCAGGCCAATGGAACAGTCCTAAAATGACAAACCCCGCCTAATTTGGCCCTCCAGGTAGGCTAAAGCAAACAGTCCTAGTAATAATAATTAATAGGTGGGTACTTACATATGTCCTATTTCATGTGTGTATTAAACATGTGTGAATTATATTTTTGGTGTGCATATGGCTCAGAGAGTGCTGTTGAGTGTTACTTTGCAAAGTATTTGAAAGATTTCAAATAGTATTTGAACCCAGGACTGAATTCAACAGAATAGGTTATGGTGTGAACA
This sequence comes from Salmo salar, assembly GCF_965601325.2. NCBI lineage: Eukaryota > Metazoa > Chordata > Actinopteri > Salmoniformes > Salmonidae > Salmo > Salmo salar. The sequence continues at coordinate 12,763,695 of NC_138319.1, forward strand.
AAGTGTGTCAATGGTGTCTTAGATGTCAACAGCATATCCCAAAAACGACTGCAAAATGTGAAAAATAGTATCAAAGTTCAAGTATGAGCTTGAAGTTTCTTTCAATTGGTTTGTTTTACCTTTGCCCTAGAATAGGCTAGATATAATTGTTTTCACCATATTGCTTAGGCAATTAAATCATTTCAGACCTACACAATGTTATGGGGGCTAATGGCTCTGGGTTTGTTTCTGTTCTGGACAGGGCTTATATACACTGCTCAAAAAAATAAAGGGAACATTTAAACAACACAATGTAACTCCAAGTCAATCACACTTCTGTGAAATCAAACTGTCCACTTAGGAAGCAACACTGATTTACAATAAATTTCACATGCTGTTGTGCAAATGGAATAGACAACAGGTGGAAATTATAGGCAATTAGCAAGACACCCAAAATAAAGGAGGGGTTCTGCAGGTGGTGACCACAGACCACTTCTCAGTTCCTATGCTTCCTGGTTGATGTTTTGGTCACTTTTGAATGCTGGCGATGCTTTCACTCTAGTGGTAGCATGAGACGGAGTCTACAACCCACACAAGTGGCTCAGGTAGTGCAGCTCATCCAGGATGGCACATCAATGCGAGCTGTGGCAAGAAGGTTTGCTGTGTCTGTCAGCATAGTGTCCAGAGCATGTAGGCGCTACCAGGAGACAGGCCAGTACATCAGGAGACGTGGAGGAGGCCATAGGAGGGCAACAACCCAGCAGCAGGACCGCTACCTCCGCCTTTGTGCAAGGAGGAGCAGGAGAAGCACTGCCAGAGCCCTGCAAAATGACCTCCAGCAGGCCAAAAATGTGCATGTGTCTGCTCAAACGGTCAGAAACAGACTCCATGAGGGTGGTATGAGGGCCCGACGTCCACAGGTGGGGGTTGTGCTTACAGCCCAACACCGTGCAGGACGTTTGGCATTTGCCAGAGAACACCAAGATTGGCAAATTCGCCACTGGCGCCCTGTGCTCTTCACAGATGAAAGCAGGTTCACACTGAGCACGTGACAGACGTGACAGAGTCTGGAGACGCCGTGGAGAACGTTCTGCTGCCTGCAACATCCTCCAGCATGACCGGTTTGGCGGTGGGTCAGTCATGGTGTGGGGTGGCATTTCTTTCTCCATGTGCTCGCCAGAGGTAGCCTGACTGCCATTAGGTACCGAGATGAGATCCTCAGACCCCTTGTGAGACCATATGCTGGTGCGGTTGGCCCTGGGTTCCTCCTAATGCAAGACAATGCTAGACCTCATGTGGCTGGAGTGTGTCAGCAGTTCCTGCAATAGGAAGGCATTGATGCTATGGACTGGCCTGCCCGTTCCCCAGACCTGAATCCAATTGAGCACATCTGGGACATCATGTCTCGCTCCATCCACCAACGCCACGTTGCACCACAGACTGTCCAGGAGTTGGCGGATGCTTTAGTCCAGGTCTGGGAGGAGATCCCTCAGGAGACCATCCGCCACCTCATCAGGAGCATGCCCAGGCATTGTAGGGAGGTCATACAGGCACGTGGAGGCCACACACACTACTGAGCCTCATTTGGACTTGTTTTAAGGACATTACATCAAAGTTGGATCAGCCTGTAGTGTGGTTTTCCACTTTAATTTTGAGTGTGACTCCAAATCCAGACCTCCATGGGTTGATAAATTGGATTTCCATTGATTATTTTTGTGTGATTTTGTTGTCAGCACATTCAACTATGTAAAGAAAAAAGTATTTAATAAGATTTATTTCATTCATTCAGATCTAGGATGTGTTATTTTAGTGTTCCCTTTATTTTTTTGAGCAGTATATATCTATTACAATGGCAAGGTGGCTAATTGGTGCACTTGCAAATCACACTATTTTCTCATAAAGGTTATCACAAACATCCCAAAATAAAATGTTAGGACCGTCTGACTGTTTCAGAACAAGGGGCTGAGAATGAAGAGGAAGTGCAGGGTCAATGTGGACGGGGGCGAACACCCAACCAAAAATCGGTCCAGCCAGCATGCCATAACCAAAAGGGTTTCATTGGTGCTCCCTTGTACTCAATTGACACAGAGCACTCTCCAGAAACTGCAGATTGAGAGTGAGGCTGACTGGCCCACTCCTATGGAGACCAGGGCAATTTCAAAGATGCCAAGGAGAAAGGGCCTACCAACCCCCAAGATGGAGGACAAGGGAACCCAATGCGACATGGGATCAAAGAGGAAAAGGATGACTAGTTTCCAAGATTTGGATTCAGACGACCTTAGGACTGCTAAGAAGATCAAGGTCACCGTGGCATCCGGACCATACAGCTCCATTGGCTCCTCCACATCAACAGACACATCCACCAGCAGCGAGAGAACCGACTCCAAATGTTCAGAAGTCTGCGATAAATACAAGACCAAAGTCCGACGCAACCCACCACGCAGAGGTCAGACACATTTGTCATAATCTGCCTTAGGTTTGAGTGACCAGACACCACAGAGTGTTTCAATGAGATAATTACAAACTGTGGCCAATTGTTGTAAAATGCAAATACCTGAAGGCCTACAGGGCTGACTTACAGTAAGTCAAGTGTACTATAAAGCCCCCTGTCTGATTAGTTTTATTGAGAATGTCTCTGTTTGTGCTCCTCTAGACCTGGTTATTGTCCTCAATGAAGCCTCTTAGACATTGAATAGCCTGATAAACAGTGTGTGGTTAGGAGAGGGACTGGGCCGTGTCCTTAACTGTGATATTTGTGTTGCAGCCAGTTTCACCTCGCTCTATAACGTGGGCAAGTTGCTGGGACAAGGAGGCTGTGGGTCCGTCTATGAGGGAACACGAAAGGAAGATGGGAGAGAAGTAATCATCCCTCTCTCTCTTTCCTCCCTCTTTAGATCTGTCCATCCACAGCATAAGACATTACCACAATTATGTTGATTATTCACAATGTGCTTCTCCCTTCTCCATCACTCAGGTCGCCATTAAGTACATCCCTAAGGGTGTATCGGAGTACTACCTCACAATCGTAAGTACAGTCTGATAAATGTGTACTGCACCACCCAACAATCATAAAAACAGTCAGATGGATATACATCGGAGTGCTAGCCTACCTAATAATTGTATGTACAGTCAGACCAATATAACAGCCCACTGAGCTGCCAATGCATGAAACTGTTGTTAATCAACCTTCCCCCTTTAGCCTGGAACAACGTACCGGCTGCCCCTGGAGGTAGCCCTGATGCAGATCGTGTCGCGGCCACCTGTCTGTGAACACGTGCTGGAGCTGGTGGATTGGTTCGAGCAGCCCAAGAAGTTCATCCTGGTCCTGGAGCGTCCCACTTCCTGCATGGACCTGTACGACTACTGTGAGATGATGGGTGGGAAGCTCAACGAGGCCATGGCGAGGGTCATCATGCTCCAGGTGGTTCTGGCGGTACGGCACTGCCGCGACCGCGGCGTCATCCACCGTGACATCAAAGTGGAGAACCTGCTGGTGCAGACGGACACTCTGAACGTCAAGCTCATCGACTTCGGCTGCGGGGATCTGCTGAGGGAGAAACTCTTCAGGGACTTTGCTGGTGAGAAAAGACGAAGACTGAATAGCATTGGTGTTGTGAGCTTCGGGCAAAGGAATGTAATATCCCCTCCTCTCGCCCCCCCCCCCCCATTTCTCTCAGGCACTACAGAGTTCTCCCCCCCTGAGTGGGTTCTGGATGGGATGTACCAGGGGCGCAAAGCCACCATCTGGTCCCTGGGTGTGCTTCTGTTTGGCCTGGTCAACGGTGACCTGCCCTTCAGGAAGGAGGCCGAAATCATCCGAGGACGCCTGCGCTTCAAGAGAGGGATCTCCAAAGGTATGTAGTTGCAGCTGGGAGGAGAGTAGGTGTGGTTAGGCAGTAGAGTGACATTTGGTACTGGTCCAATTACCAGTGCTTTATCTACACACTATCCAAAGCGATGGCGACACAGTAGAAACACAGAATTGAACTATTTTGCATTAAAAAAATGGTTTAGGGTAGGATACTTGATTAATAGAGTTTAAACTGAAGTTTGCAACAAGTGTGTTCTCACTGTATACTTTTTCTACTGTAACAAGATACCATTTGTGACTCTGTCTAATCCTATTGTTCCATAGAATGCAGAGACCTGGTCCGCTGGTGCCTCAAGCAAGACCCTCTGAAGAGGCCCGTCCTGGAACAGATCCTCCTGCACGACTGGCTGTCGGACCGGGCTCGCCCCTAAGTCCGTGTCCATTGCAAATGCCATAAGAAATACTGATATGAAATACATTTATTACTGTGTCATCAAGCAATGTCATATCACATACTTTATGTCATACCTATCAGATCTTTTACAAAATCTTGTCCATTCTCTAACTGACAGCTGTTGTTTGTTACTCAAATTTTTTTGCAGGTTCTATAGCAATGTAAGACAATTGAGGAGTGTAGGAGTGGGGAGAGATTTTGATAATTTGGAATTAGTAGCTGTTAGTACCAAAACAACATCCCCTTTTATGGTACTTAACTGGACAATTGGGTCTTAAAATTCTTTAGTGTTCAAAACCAAACCCTCCTCCAATGGGATTAGCCAAGGACAGCATCGAAAAAAGGAGAAGGAAGAAGAGGACACCAAAAATCACCTGATATCACATTTGATCTGCGCAACCAACTGGGAATGAGGACTGAAATTCAAAGCAGCTCTCCAGGGAACAATTTTGCAGAACATGAAGGGACACTCCAATTCTAGATAGGACCATCAAAACACCGCTGAGTTCTGACCCTCTTCTTGTGCTGCAAGGGCTTGAAGAGAGATTGTAACAGGGATAATGCTTGGAGATTTTGCTACTCTGATGAGAGAAAATATGGTTTTTATTCAACATCTTACCTTCGCCTTTGAGCTGATGTTGACAAAGGGAGGATACAGAAACTCTCCATAGAATAACAACTTTATGTTCCCCTAGACTGCACTGAGCCAGCTACCACTGTTCTAGTACTGAGCTTGAAGAGAACAGCAGAACTGTAAGGAAACTCCAACAGGAAGAGACCTTCAGAAAGACACCGCTGAGACCAGTTCTGACCTCCTCTGCTGCAAGGGCTTGAAGAGAGATGGTACTCGAATTCCAATCGACCCCTTTACAGCATATTACTTTCGCCTTTCAGTGTCTCCCGAGTGGCGCAGCGGTCTAAGACACTGCATCTCAGTGTAAGAGGCGTCACTACAGTCCCTGGTTAGATTCCAGGCTGTCTCACATCTGGCTGTGATTGGGAGTCCCATAGGGTGGCGCACAATTGGCCCAGTGTCGTCCGGGTTTGGCCGGGGTAGGTCATCATTGTAAATAAGAATTTGTTCTTAACTGACTTGCCTAGTTAAATAAAGGCTAAATAGAAAATTACAAAAATTCTGCTGACACAGGAATACCAATGACAGTTCTAAGCAGAAACAACAGTTTTGCCCCCCCCCCACCCTTAAAATGTAATATGATTGAAAACACACTTCACATCAGTGTCCTGGATGTAGTTAGGATTGTAATCTTAGTATTAATCTTAGTTTAAGTGAAGTAAATTAGAGCTGAAAAATGGTGTCCTCAAGAAAAATAAAAAAAAATAGGAAGCATCCCAAATCTGTTGTCTGGTGTAGTTTTAGATGTCACATTTTATAGATACTATTTATGAGTATGTAATAATAATCTGTAAGTGACTATCACATGTGAGTTGATTTATGTTTGATTAATGTACATAAACTCAAAACATATTTACAAAATCTCGGAATTATCGTTGAACTGAAATGTGTGTGTCAATAGCAACATGGATATAGAACAACATGCAGTACAGTAGCTAAATAATGAGAAAAGTGCTCCAATTAGATTGCCCCAAAAGAACTACAACTCCCAACATTACGACACAGACGCATGTTAATGACATATGAGGAAATGCCCTACGAAGATCCTTCACCCAAAAATGTAACGTGAGTAGCATGGAGACTGATTCAAAACTGACTTGTAAAACGCTTTTCGCTTAGAATTTGCACCTTTACATTATGCACACAAACGTACTTTGAATCAATACTTCATGCAAGCAACATGCTAGATAATGGAATCGCAAAGAAGCTTATGTGTTTGATGTCTTCATATCACCGACAATACCACTAGCCTCTTCGCTCCCAGGTCTCCCGTTATAATGGTCAGATACTGACAATTTCAAGGGAATGGATGCAGTAATTAACAATAACATTAATTTCTCTTTATGTAATAACCTAGGTTACATCTCAGGCCGAAATAGGTGTATTTTTTTTCCATCTTCAAATTGCCATAACCAATGCCAGAAGAAATGTCAATTTTCCCAAGAATTGCTTTGAAGCCAGAAGTTCATGATTACTTGAGGAATGTCTTCATAAACAAGGAGGTGGGGTTCCCTTACCTGCTACACACACACACACACATAGGGATATCTAAAGAGTTCTGTTATTAAAGAGTATCCAAGCAGACCCACTTCCTCTCTGCTTACCTCATGTCAAAATAAAAGTCCTGCACATGCGCCATATGTGGACAAAAAAGGAATAACTTGTGGGGGACGTTTATTTTGACATAGGTAAGCAGAGAGGAAGTGGGGTATTTAACAGACCCAAGTTTGGAAAGTCTGTTTAATAATTTGATCCTTTTAGATATTTTCTCTAATAATGATCAACTGTCCTGCCCATCGGCAGGAAAGTTGAAATGGAATTGTATTTCATTTCTGGCTTCCCACGGACTGTTTTTGTGCAACCCAGTACAATTTAAAGCAATTGCCTCCCGAGTGGTGCAGCGGTTTAACGCACTGCTAGAGGCGTCACTATAGACCGTGGTTCGTTCCCAGGCTGTGTCACAACCGGACGTGAACGAGAGTCCCATAGGGCGGCGCACAATTGGCCCAGCGTCGTCCGGGTTAGGGGAGGGTTTGGCCGGGGGGGGGGGTATGTAAATACACCCGCGTTGCTAAAAGCACCTAGCACACACACACACTAATTAATGTGTTTGTGTTCATTGTTTTGACAGTGACTACATTTATGTTCTTGTTCGAACAAGACGTTGGTTGAATTCTACTAGATGCAACTTTATTGTTCCTAAATGACACCTATAAGGTTTTTCTTGCACATTATCAGATCTCATCAAGTTATGTAGAGCTATCTGGGCATGTATTTCTCCTGCTTCTCAGAGTAGCATTGCTGATCTAGGATCAGTTTGGCCTTTTAGATAATAATGAATCCAAATGTTATGGAAAAGGAGGCCCTGATCCTAGTTCCACTCTGAGATGCTTCATGAATATTGGCCCTGAAGTTCAAGTGTCACCCAAAAATGATCTGTTGAAATAGAGAAGTAACGTTCAGCTACTCGAACCTGACACCCCCTGTCCTATGTTTGCGTACAGGTGCTGGCTGCAGTGAGTCAAGGAGAGGCAGAGCAGAGGTTCCAGAGGCTGCTGTCCTGCCTGTCCCACCCACCTGCCTTGACCTGTGTGCGAGCCAGCACACACCTGGCTTCCCTGGAGGAGATCCAACACAGGCTTGGGGAGGAACTCAAACAGGTGGGGGGCAGTCTGCTTTCTGTGTTGCTGGCTTGTGGGGGTGGGATTCATTCACTGTAGTATGTTAACTGAAATGTGCTTAAGTTCAAGGCTCCTTTTAGGCTATAGTGTGAGAGACAGATGGACTGAGTTTATTCCCTTCTACCGAAGTGTGCACTTGCACAGTTGCTCACTCTCCGTCATCAATCAATCAATTAATCAACCCTTTTTACATCAGCCGTCATGGATTTAACAATGGAGGGAACTCCCTCCAGCCAATACTTACACCAATCCATATGCTTTTAAATACATGACAGGGTGCAAATGCACACTTTAGGAAAAGGGTAGAGAATCAGGACACAGCCATAGTGGACATGTCTATGGAGCAGTGTTGCCCGAAAACTTAACTACTTAAATTGTTTTTTTTTTTATTGCTAAAGTTTTTTTTTGTCCCGGGTGGGTATGCTGTGTAAGAGCGTTTATGTCTGACTGTGTGTGTGTGTATACATTTATGACTTTCAACACTGTTTTCTGTGTGTTGACTCCTCAGTGCAAGCTCTTCTAACCCTGCTACCTCTGTTCTTGCAGCAGCAGAAGTGTGACTCTCAGTCTGAAGACATTTCCGTTACTATTCTCCCCCACCCGCACATTCCAGATGTGCTGCTTCTTCCTGTCATCGGGCCTAGGTATGTCAGGAATGCCTGCAAAATGTCCGCCAAATACACTATATACAGTACCAGTGAAAAGTTTGGACACACCTACTCATTCCAGGTTTTTTCTTTATTTTGACTATTTTCTACGTTGTTGAATAATAGTGAAGACATCACAACTATGAAATAACATATAATACACATATGGAATCATGTATTAACTGTTAAACAAATCAAAATATATTTTATATTTGAGATTCTTCAAAGTAGCCACCCTTTGCCTTGATGACAGCTTTATATACAAAGTATGTGTACACCACTTTGAATTTGTGGATTTGGCTATTTCAGCCACACCCGTTGCTGATAGGTGTATAAAATTGAGCACACAGCCATGCAATCTCGGTAGTCAAACATTGGCAGTAAAATGGCCTTACGGAAGAGCTCAGTGACATTCAACGTGGCACCGTCATAGGATACCATCTTTCCAACAAGTCAGTTCGTCAAATTTCTGCCATGCTAGAGTTGCCCCGGTCAACTGTAAGTGCTGTTATTGCCAAGTGAAAACGTCTAGGAGCAACAACGGCTCAGCCGCGAAGTTGTAGGCCACACAAGCTCACAGAACGGGACTGCCGTGTGCTGAAGCATGTAGCACCTAAAAATCGTCTGTCCTCAGTTGCAACACTCACCGAGTTCCAAACTACCTCTGGAAGCAAGGTCAGCACCAGAACTGTTCGTCGGGAGCATCATGAAATGGGTTTCCTTGGCCGAGCAGCCGCACACAAGCCTGAGATCACTGTGCGCAATGCTAAGCGTCGGCTGGAGTGGTGTAATGCTCACCGTCATTGGACTCTGGAGCAGTGAAACACGTTCTCTGGAATGATGAATCACGCTTCACCATCTGGCAGTCCGACAGACAAATCTGGTTTTGGCGGATGCCATGAGAACGTTACCTGTCCCAATGCATAGTGCCAACTGTAAAGTTTGGTGGAGGAGGGATAATGGTCTGGGTCTGTTTTTCATGGTTCGGACTAGGCCCTTTAATTACAGTGAAGGGAAATCTTAACGCTGCAGCATACAATGACATTCTAGACGATTCTGTGCTTCCAACTTTGTGGCAACAGTTTGGGGAAGGCCCTTTACGGTTTCAGCATGACAATGCCCCCGTGCACAAAGCGATGCCCATACAGAAATGATTTGTCAGGATCGGTGTGGAAGAACTTGACTGGCCTACACAGAGCCAAGACCTCAACCCCATTGAACACCTTTGGGATGAATTGGAACGCCAACTGCGAGCCAGGCCTAATCGCCCAACATTAGTGCCTGACCTCACTAATGCTCTTGTGGCTGAGAGGAAGCAAGTCCCTGCAGCAATTTTCCAACCTCTATTGGAAAGCCTTCCCAGAAGAGTGGAAGCTGTTATAGCAGCAAAGGGGGGACCAACTCCATGTTAATGCCCATGATTTTGAAATGAGATGTTTGACGAATAGGTGTCCACATACTTTTGGTCATGTAGTGTAAGAGTCCACTCCACAAAGGTAAGAGGGAAAAACACTCTTTACCGATGTAAAAATCGAAAGCCCTTGTCCAGGACTTTGCATGCAGCTTTCTGACTCTGAGCCTTCCTGGACCAGAGCTTAGAAAAATCCCAAACCCTCTCCAAAATCACTCCCACCATGGCCACAACTACACATGATTTCATAAAATTACAGTAGAAATAACAGGTTTCTTAACTTAACTCGCTATGCAAAAACACTATGCACATTGGGTTTGACATTCTCTATGTAACCAAATCAACAACAGAACTTAAAGACGCAAAGAAAGCCCCGCATAAACCAACAATTGCTAGCAATGACATAAGGCAACTTTCTCTTCTGCTCTTAATCTTTCCAAGAATTTGTCCTTTGCTACTATTGATATGTATGTGTGTGATGACATATAAGTGGTACCTCTGATCTTTAGCACTGTTCATCACCTCATCACCCGTGTGTGTGTGAAAGAGAGCTATTCTGCATCCCAAATTGCACCCTTTCCCCCTATGGACTCTGGTCAAAAATAGCGCACCATATAGGGAATAGGGTGCCATTTGGGACGTAACCAGAGCAAATAAGCGGCATGTGAATGTGTTTTACCACCCTCTTACTTTGCGGTCAGGCCTGTGGTCCAGCTCAGCTCTGAGGTCATAGTAGGCGCTCAGTGTGGCAGTGCTGTTCTGAGGGGAGCGCACGTCTTCGCCCCAGGGATCCTCGCCACACCCAAGTGTAAGAGGTCTTCATGCACTCCAACTACAAGCCAAGGACGGCACCCTCTTTCTTCACTTCCTTAGATGCCATGGGAACCTTTGACCGTAACGATTTGGTAGACCCTTGAGTTCTTCTTCAATAATTTGAAGGGATACTAGTTGCGTTCACAACAGGTGATTGCGTTAGAACTGTTATCAGCAGTCTAGTGAAACAATAGTTTTGGGAATGAACATTATAGCCTGGACTGGAGGTACAATAATAGTGGCGTGTTTGGTCTCAGTCATGAAGACAGGGGACATGGTGTACATATCAATGTTGTGATTGATACAAGTTGCCTTTGCTCCAGATGATTGTGTTAGAACTGTAAAAAGAGTATTAACTCGTAAACCTGTTGCCTGTTTCAGTCATGAAGACAGGAGATGCGGTGTCTGTGTTCTCGGACCTGGAGGGGAAGTGCACACGGGGGAACAAGGACTTTAAGGGAAAGAGAGTGTTTGTGGGAAATGGAGTCGCTGAAATGGACCGCTCCAACATCTTCTGCTCAGACGAACCAGTCAAGTAGGTAGAGACGCTTAGGTCTCGAATCTCTATAACAAAATTCTCTCAGGGCAGCGTTACACTCGCCTGTTATGAGGCTGCTATTTGGCTAGCACTTTATAGCACATCATAAAGTGGTAATAGCATGGTAATAGTATGGTTGCTATTGGAGTAAAGTTTTAATACAGATCAAGCCTCATTGAATGAAGCATGCGCACATACTCAATATCAATGCTCAGAAAGATTTAGTCCTAGTAAAAAGCATACGCTAAGCTGTAAGACATGCTCAGGGTTGAATATATTTTGCAGTAATGTCACTGTTCTCTTCCCGTATAGGGGTGTTGGCATTCGGATGGTAGAGCCCCTGTACCAGAGCCCCTCCTTCGATGGGGTACTGCCCAGTCTGGCGTTCCTACAGGTACCTCTTGAACAGAAGTTTTTTTTTTGCGACGGCAGTAGATTCTCTGGATCAACGGTCGTAATCAGGGGCATCTCGTGTCTCAAGAATATCGGAGACGGAGCGCTGATTTAGAATCCGTTTTGATCACAACAAATAAGATCACATGGACGTTGGGGACTGGGCCTGTATCCACAAAGTGCTAGGACCCCACCCTCTCTGTAAAATCTTATTCGTTATGATCTGAGCAGCAACATTTATCCTAGATTAGCACTCGTATTCTGAGCTCTGTTTTCCCCGTCTCTTTCTATGACTCTAGAACCTCCCGTCGGTGGTGGTGGGTCACGTGCTGGGGCCCCGTCCTGGAGAGCGCATCCTGGATATGTGTGCCGCTCCCGGGGGGAAGACCTGCCATATCGCTGCCCTGATGGGGGGACAGGTGAGAGTGTAGGGGTGGGGGCTCTGCTGGGCTTTGAAGACCTTGAAGTTAAAGGTGCAATATGCAGAAATCGCTCCACAATTTCCTGGTTGCTAAAATTCTTATAGTTAGCCTAATTTCAGATTCTGTGATAAAACAAGCGAGTATAGTGTAGAGAATCATTGTACCATCTAAACCGCTGTGAAATATATTTTCCATAACCAAAACTATTGTATTTTCAGCTGTTTGAAGCTGGTGTACAAAACCGAAAGTAAAAGACACAAAAAACTAAACTTAAGAACGGGAAGCATAGAAATGGCGCACGTAGGACAGATCTACCGCTTCTTAGACTTTCTTTCCATGGGAATGACAGATCTAGAACTCACATTTCTATGTGAATTTGGTTGGGTCACCCAAAAAGTTACATATTGCAGCTTTAAAGGGATATTTCACTTTCAGGTCAAAGTTTGTGAGATGTAAAGTGGTCTAATGTCCAGATGAAGCCACGTCCAATTACATCAGTTGTATAGATCCAGCGATATGGCTCCACCCCAAATAATTGAAAAACAAAACTTTAATTTATGAGTAAAATGGCCCTTTAAGTTTCCATTTGGACATTACATCTACTTCTCCACAAGGTGGAGCTGTTGTGCAAGGCTGGCCTCTTTTCCCCACTGCTACCTGGAATGTTGTTTTTGCCTTTGCTGCTCACTTGGTTTGTCCCTTGCAGGGAGAGGTAGTGGCCCTGGATAAGATCAGAGGCAAGGTGGAGCGCATCCTTCAGAACGCCAAAGTGCTGCATCTGGACTGCATCAAAGCCCACTGCTTCAATAGCATCAAGGCTGTGTGCACTGACCAGGCCCAGGACACCGAGGGTACGGAATGTGACTGATGGGATGCACATCCCAAATGGCACCCTAATTCCCTACGTAGTGCACTACTTTTGACCAGGGCCTATTCAAAAGTAGTGCACTATAGGTAATCGGGTGCCGTTTAGAACGCCGGCATGGACACCACTGACGATTTCAATGTTATTTTCACCTCTCTACTTGGTTGGCTAGCATGGTTACTAACTCAGAGACCTGGATACTTTCATGTCACCCTGTTTTCAGGTCCACCCTTCCCTCCACAGAGTTTTGACCGGGTGTTGCTGGATGCTCCGTGTAGCGGTCTAGGCCAGAGACCCAGCATGGCCTGTACCTGGAACCTGAAGGAGATCTGCTCCTACCAGCCTCTACAGCGCAAGCTCTTCCACACAGTGCGTCGCACGCACGCACACACAGACACATGCATGCCCGCTCGAGCACACTTACCTCGCATAAGACTGGCCTTGACCAGTGCTGACCAGTAGAGGACAGTGTGGCCAAGCTTGATTGTTCTAGAGCTCTGGGCTCCGATATACTCTGATGAAAAGCTTAAGTATAGCCGGCAGATGGATTACTGTGGGGAGATTAGGGTCCAATAGTGAGCACATCACTTATCCCAGCGGCACAAAGCGCTCCATCAGTGTCCACTGGAGTTTCCTTAAGGCCATTTAATATCTAGGCTCTGGAGAGACCGCAGTAAGGTAAATGTGTGTGTGTACATAGCTGCACAGGCGTTTTGACAATGCAGTGTCTATCTATTGAGCGATGAGGGCATGTTAAAGAGTGCTTACTGTGAGTGTGACCTTAGTGTGTGTGTGTATAATTGGCAGGCGGTACGGCTCCTGAAGAGAGGTGGGGTCCTGGTGTACAGCACCTGCACTGTGACTCTGGCAGAGAACGAGGAGCAGGTGGCCTGGGCCCTTAACACCTTCCCCAGCCTCACACTACAGCCTCAGGTAGCGCACACACACATGCACACACAGCCTCAGGTAACAAATGTGTACACACACACACAAAAATACTAACTAATGTGTCTCTCTCTCAGGAGCCCCACATCGGAGCAGAGGGCATGCTGGGAGCTGGCCTGTCACCTGAGCAGCTGCGTCTCCTCCAGAGGTTCAGTCCTGAGTTGGGCTGGAGCGTGGCCGAGGCCAGGGGAGAGGATGACAGCCCCACAGAACAGCCAGAGTCCCCAACCTCCCTCGCACACCGAGCCAACAAGGACACTATCGGCTTCTTCATTGCCAAGTTCCTGAAGAGCTGACAGGACTAGACTATAGCAGTACCCTCCCCTAGAACCGAGCTGTTCTCCCTGCCTTCACACAGGGCCTGCAGAGAGGAATAATGGTGTTTACACCTCTCACTGTACTCAGGCAGGAGAGCATTTAGAACACACACTCCCTGTGCGGTTTATAACATCCACCTCTGTGCCTGCCTGGCTGCCTACTAAAACACTGGCCCATATAGGGATGACTTGTATAAACAGAGAGGGGAGGGAGGGAGGGATTGAGCAAGATGAAAAACATTTATGGGCGAGTAAGGGAGAAAATGCGTAGGGCGGATGAGTACCGGCAAATGCAGTTCTGCTGCCGTTCGCCCCGTCGCCATGACAACAGTGACGACACAGCTGCCCTGGTGACAGCGGATTTGCTGGCTCTGGGAGCGTAGATCAGGAAGTAGCGTGCTGAAAGAGGTCACGAGGTATTAACAATTTACTGCCTTTTAGTTAGCGTTTTAAAAACAAGGAACCGGTATGGTTATTTTTACAGGAACAAGATGGCATCACACAGCTATTCCTCAGTTTATGCTCTCTCTACATTCAACAGATTTTGTTCCTTTACTTATCCCCTTTTCTCTCTAATAAATTGAAAATAAACTAATTATGTATATTAGCATATTTCTTCTTTACTACTTTCTCATTAAATATTTGTGTATAAACATCATATTGCTTGCCGTATCAAAACATTTATAAAGTTGATTTGATCAAATGGATGAAGGTCAATGCGGGTGAAGGTCAACGTCATAAATCTACGAGTTTGCAGTACCAGTCAAAAGTTCGGACACCTACTCATTCCAGGGTTTTTCCTTATTTTTGTTTGACTATTTTCTACATTGTAGAATAACAGTGAAGACATCAAAACGATGAAATAACACATATGGAATCATGTAGTAACCAAAAAACTGTTAAACATATCAAAATATATTTTAGATTTGAGATTCTTCAAAGTAGCCACCCTTTGCCTTTATGACAGTTTTGCATTCTCTCAACCAGCTTCATGAGGTAGTCACCTGGAATGCATTTCAGTTAACAGGTGTGTTTTGTTAAAAGTTAATTTGTGGAATTTCTTTCCTTCTCAATGCATTTGAGCCAATCAGTTGTGTTGTGACAACGTAGGGGAGGTATACAGAAGAAAGCCCTATTTGGTAAAAGACCAAGTCCATATTATGGCAAGAACACCTTAAATAAGCAAAGAGAAACGACTGTCCATCATTAGTTTAAGACATGAAGGTCAGTCAATCTGGAAAATGTCAAGAACTTTGAAAGCAAATAGCATCAAGCACTATGATGAAACTGGCTCTCATGAGGACCGCCACAGGAAAGGAAGACCCAGAGTTACCTCTGCTGCAGAGGATAAGTTCATTAGAGTTAACTGCACCTCAGATTGCAGCCCAAATAAATGCTTCACAGAGTTTAAGTAACAGACACATCTCAACATCAACTGTTCAGAGGAGACTGCGTGAATCAGGCCTTTATGGTTCGAGTTGCTGCAAAGAAACCACTACTAAAGGACACCAATAAGAAGAAAAAACTTGCTTGGGCCAAGAAACACGAGCAATGGACATTAAACAGGTGGAAATCTGTCCCTTGGTCTGATGAGTCCAAATTTGAGATTTTTGGTTCCAACCGCTGTCTTTGAGATGCAGAGTAAGTGAACGGATGATCTCTGCATGTGTGGTTCTCACCGTGAAGCATGGAGGAGGTGTGATGGTGTGGGGTTGCTTTGCTGGTGGCACTTTCAGTGATTTATTTTGACTTCAAGGCACACAACCAGCATGGCTACCACAGCATTCTGCAGCAATACACCATCCCATCTGGTTTGCGCTTAGTGGGACTATAATTTGTTTTTTAACAGGACAATTTGTATTTTTTATTTCACCTTTATTTAACCAGGTAGGCTAGTAGAGAACAAGTTCTCGTTTGCAACGGCGACCTGGCCAAGATAAAGCACAGCAGTTCGACACACAACAACACAGAGTTACACATGGAATAAACAAACATACAGTCAATAATACAGTAGGAAAAAAAAGTATGTATACAGTGAGTGCAAATGAGCTAAGGGAGGAAAGGCAATAAATAGTCCATGGTGGCGAAGTAATTACAATATAGCAATTAAACACAGGAATGGTAGATGTGCAGAAGATCAATGTGCAAGTAGAGATACTGGGGTGCAAAGGAGCAAGATAAGTAAATAAATACAGTATGGAGATGAGGTAGTTGGGTGGGCTGTTTATAGATGGGCTATGTACAGGTGCAGTGATCTGTGAGCTGCTCTGACAGCTGGTGCTTAAAGCTAGTGAGGGAGATATGAGTCTCCAGCTTCAGTGAATTTTGCAGTTCGTTCCAGTCATTGGCAGCAGAGAACTGGAAGGAAAGGCGGCCAAACGAGGAATTGACTTTGGGGGTGACCAGTGAAATATACCTGCTGGAGCACGTGCTACGGTTGGGTGTTGCTATGGTGACCAGTGAGCTGAGATAAGGCGGGGCTTTACCTAGCAGAGACTTGTAGATGACCTGGAGCCAGTGGGTTTGGCGACGAGTATGAAGCGATGGCCAGCCAACGAGAGCGTACAGGTCGCAGTGGTGGGTAATATATGGGGCTTTGGTGACAAAACGGATGGCACTGTGATAGACTGCATCCAATTTGTTGAGTAGAGTGTTGGAGGCTATTTTATAAATGACATCACCGAAGTCGAGGATCAGTAAGATGGTCAGTTTTACGAGGGTATGTTTGGCAGCATGAGTGAAGGATGCTTTGTTGCGAAATAGGAAGCCGATTCTAGATTTAATTTTGGATTGGAGGTGCTTAATGTGAGTCTGGAAGGAGAGTTTACAGTCTAACCAGACACCTAGGTATTTGTAGTTGTTCACATATTCTAAGTCAGAACCGTCCAGAGTAGTGATGCTAGATGGGCGGGCAGGTGCGGGCAGTGATTGATTGAATAGCATGCATTTAGTTTTACTTGCATTTAAGAGCAGTTGGAGGCCACGGAGGGAGAGTTGTATGGCATTGAAACTTGTCTGGAGGTTAGTTAACACAGTGTCCAAAGAAGGGCCAGAAGTATACAGAATGGTGTCGTCTGCGTAGAGGTGGATCAGAGAATCACCAGCAGCAAGAGCGACATCATTGATGTACACAGAGAAAAGAGTCGGCCCGAGAATTGAACCCTGTGGCACCCCCATAGAGACTGCCAGAGGTCCGGACAACAGGCCCTCCGATTTGACACACTGAACTCTATCAAGGAAGTAGTTGGTGAACCAGGCGAGGCAATCATTTGAGAAACCAAGGCTGTTGAGTCTGCCAATAAGAATGTGGTGATTGACAGAGTCGAAAGCCTTGGCCAGGTCGATGAATACGGCTGCACAGTAATGTCTCTTATCGATGGCAGTTAAGATATCGTTTAGGACCTTGAGCGTGGCTGAGGTTCACCCATGACCAGCTCTGAAACCAGATTGCATAGCGGAGAAGGTACGGTGGGATTCAAAATGGTCGGTGATCTGATTGTTAACTTGGTTTTCGAAGACCTTAGAAAGGCAGGGTAGGATAGATATAGGTCTGTAGCAGTTTGGGTCTAGAGTGTCTCCCCCTTTGAAGAGGGGGATGACCGCAGCAGCTTTCCAATCTTTGGGAATCTCAGGCGATACGAAAGAGAGGTTGAACAGGCTAGTAATAGGGGTTGCAACAATTTCGGCTGATAATTTTAAAAAGAGAGGGTCCAGATTGTCTAGCCAGGCTGATTTGTAGGGGTCCAGATTTTGCAGCTCTTTAAGAACATCAGCTATCTGGATTTGGGAGAAAGAGAAATGGGGGAGGCTTGGGGAGTGCAGGGCTGTTGACCAGGGTAGGGGTAGCCAGGTGGAAAGCATGGCCAGCCGTAGAAAAATGCTTATTGATATTCTGAATTATAGTGGATTTATCGGTGATGACAGTGTTTCCTAGCCTCAGTGCAGTGGGCAGCTGGGAGGAGGTGCTCTTATTCTCCATATATTGGTTCCTAACTTCCCTGAAAATATGTATATCACGGGGGCTATTCGATGCTAATGCAGAACGCCACAGGATGTTTTTGTGCCGGTCAAGGGCAGTAAGGTCTGGAGAGAACCAAGGGCTATATCCGTTCCTGGTTAAAAAAAAATTGAAAGGGGCATGCTTATTTAAAATGGTGAGGAAGGCACTTTTAAAGAATAACCAGGCATCCTCTGCTGACGAAATGAGGTCAATATCCTTCCAGTATACCCGGGCCAGGTCGATTAGAAAGGCCTGCTCGCTGAAGTGTTTTAGGGAGCGTTTGACAGTGATGGGGGGTGGTCGTTTGACCGCAGACCCGTTACGGATGCAGGCAATGAGGCAGTGATTGCTGGGATCTTGGTTGAAAACAGCAGAGGTATATTTGGAGGGCAAGTTGGTTAGGATGATATCTATGAGGGTGCCTGTGTTTACTGATTTGGGGTTGTACCTGGTGGGTTCATTGATAATTTGTGAGAGATTGAGGGCATCAAGTTTAGATTGTAGGATGGCCGGGGTGTTAAGCATGTCCCAGTTTAGGTCACCTAGCAGCACGAGCTCTGGGGTGGACCCAAAACACACCTCCAGGCTGTGTAAGGGTTATTTGACCAAGAAGGAGAGTGATGGAATGCTGCATCAGATGACCTGGCCTCCACAATCACCTAACTTCAACCCAATTGTCATGGTTTGGGATGAGTTGGACCGCAGAGTGAAGGAAAAGCAGCCAACAAATGCTCAGCATATGTGGGAACTCCTTCAAGACTGTTGGAATAGCATTCCTCGTGAAGCTTGTTGAGAGAATGCCAAGAGTGTGGAAAGCCGTCAAGGCAAAGGGTGGTTACTTTGAAGAAACTAAAATATAAAATATTTTGATTAGTTTAACACTTTTTTGGTTACTACATGATTCAATATGTGTTATTTCATAGTTTGATGTCTTCACTATTATTCTACTGTAGAAAATAGGCAAAATAAAGAAAAACCCTGGAATGAGTAGGTGTGTCTAAACTTTTGACTGGTACTGTATATCCTATATGGGCTTCAATTTACAGGCCACACTCCCTCTCCCATACTTCCCGTGCTGGAGTCAGAACTCAGACCTTCACAATGACCTCGGCTCACCTCTCTTTCCCTGGCTTCCTGGGAGGAGGAATAGCATCAGTCTATCAACAGAACGGTGGGGGAAAATTACACGGCACGCTGCACCCCCCCATCCATCAGAATTCACCAGCAGCCACATCAGCTGTGTTTTAGATGGCCCTAGAAATGTGATTAAAAAGGCTCCACTGACAGGCCACTAAGACCCCACTATCTGTGGTTTAAATCTGACCCAGGAACAGCATAAGTGGTTGCTTTTTGTTGTATAGGTACTCTGCAGTGTAACAAGATAAAGGGACTGTCCATTCACTAAAATTGAGATGCAGCTTTAAGAGATGTCTCGGGTTGGTGTATTTTCTGGGACCTGAGGAGAGAGAAATGTTGGGAAGTAATACAATGCTCTCTGCAAGGACTGACTGGGACCAGTAATCGGCCTGGGCATTTCTAACACACGGTCCATGTTTTTCTTCAAGGACCCCATTATTAGCCAAATAATGATAATTCTGTGCAAAACCCCCAATTTAGACCAGCCCACTGGGCTAAATATGGACCAGTCCATCTGGCGTTCGCCCTAACTGCCCTATGGCCAGTCCATTTCTGGAGAGACAGTGGGAAGTAAAACACTGCTCTCTGCCTTATTTAAACCTGTCCACTCTCTCGCTCTCAGTCCCTTCTTTCTCTCCTTCTCTCTCTGCTGTTGACGTTCATGGCGTCATGGCGACTCGGAGGCAGCTGGTTCCACCTGGGAGTTTCAGGATGGTTTCAGAGGACTCTATTCTTAGACCAGACCGCCGCCTTCACTTCTGTCTCTTCTCATCTCTCCCATGTCCTGGCGGGCCATTCCTGGTCAGAGTACTAACGTAAGCTATGAATGTCATTCTCAGAGGAAGCGATGACTTTTAGACACAGTTACCGACACACAAAGTACAGACAGACACCACAGGTATGTAAGCAACAGCATTTCCTGGAACATATTTCAAATAAATCTAAGACCAGTTGATTTTCTTGTCCTCTACATAAATCCTTTGTTGCCAAGTTTATTTTTTGTATTTATACATATGTACATACAAATGTACACTCTTAAAAATGTGTAGTGTTACTACAGTAGCATATAAATGGATTGTACATTATAATCATAATATTTGAGGCAAAAATAAAATAAAAAAACTAAGACTTGTTCTAGGGGACTGGTTGGTTGGTGGTAATGTAAACAGAGGGACAGAATACCCTAGGGTTGCATCCCAAATGGCACGCTATTTCATACATAGTGCACCCTGGTCAAAAGTAGTGCACTATATAGGGAATAGGGTGCAATTTGGGGCACATACCCTAAACTCCCTTACCTTACAGAGGGCAGCCTGAACTAAGTTAGGAGTTGGCCCTAACCTCAACTGTGCTAGGTTATAACCAGAGCCATATATTTAAAAATAAATAATTTTAGAGAGAAAACGTCTCTAAATATATGGCTCTGATTATAACTTGGGGCTTACGACTTTTCTTGAGCACCGTAGCTTAGCAGAAAGGCTTACCTTTATCATCCAGTTGATATCATTCAGTGGTTGTGATTGATTTTCAAAAGAAAAAGTGGACAATTGGCAAATTTCTCACAATACCTCATAATGCACATTCATAGCTAATTGGACTGTACTAAGTGCATGGAACTGTCCTTAGAAAAGGGTCAAACTCAAAAAGACATACCATCATAGATAAAAGTCCCCTAGTGTGTGAGTGGATTGGTTTGACCCGATAACTGTACCCTAAAATATCAAATCGTTGTACACCTGACACCAACAATGTGAATCAGTCTACAGTATGTTGTGCTAAAAGTGCTGAACAGAGTGTGTATCAATGTTATAAAATGTTTCTGGACCCTTTATAAATAGAACAACGTTACTGTAATGTAAGACAGCAAGTCATGTCACTATTCTTTTGTCTTGTAAGGCAAGACTAAGGTGTGCCCCAATGGAGAGGCAGCATCAACACCAGAGGAACCAATGTCAGAGGACCAAACACCGAAAATTAACAAAGCAGAATAACAAAAAAAAGCAAGGAAGAAAACAGGAACATTTGAATTAAACCAAAATAAAACAATTGCAAATATTTAGCATTTAACCTTACCTGGTTTCCCACTTCTCAGTCAGTCACCGCTAACAGTAGTCTGAATGAACAAATGATTGTTCAAGTGGCAGTAAGAAAAAAACAATAGACAAATACAATTTAAAAACGCTAATCACAGAAAGCACAGTACAGAAGAGAATTCTGCTGTTGTGTCATGCTTTATCAAACACAGGTTTAAAATATGCATATTTGAGAAGATCCATGCATATCCACACATAAACGACAACGTCTATGTATTGATACACACATTTATATATTTATATATATATATCTATATATGATCAAAATACTGCCGTTGCTAAGGATGCAGCAGGCTTTACAAAGGAAGCGTACATAAACGGGGGATGCAGGGGCTTAAGAGTATAGCAGCAAGATGGGACAACAGAATGGTTTGGGAAAGAGGGGGGTGAGTCCTACAGTACCACTGTCTCAGTGTGTGAGGGGGTTTGTGGTCTAGGGGCTGGGCTGTCACTGGTGAATATAGGGGTCTCTGGCCCAGTCCCCTGTGTCGCCCCTCTTTTTGGGGGCCACCTCCCCTTCCCTGTCCCGGTCCCGGTCATAGTACTGGTGGTGGTCGCGGGCCGGTCGTTGGTGGTGCTGGTGACCGCGCGGCTTGTTGCGCTCGTTGTGGTCCTGCTCGTTGCGCTCCTTGGAGCGGTGGTGTCCTGTCGTACCGTGGTCCGCCTCCTCGCCAGTGCCGCCACGGTGATGGTGGTGGTGGTGATGGTGGTTGTGGTCCCTGGGGTGAGGCTGAGCCTCGTAGCGCCCCTGCTGAGGGTGCCCCCCCTCTCCCAGCCCCTCCTCCTCATACTCCTCCTCTCCAAACTCTTCTTCCTCTTCCTCCTGGTGCAGGAGGTGAGTGCGGGGCTCTATGTAGGCTGAGTCTCTGCTTTCTCTGCTCTCCCGGCTCTCGGGGGTCTCTGAGTCCTGTGTCTCCCCCCGGGAGAGGCCCTTGCCCCGGCTACCACCGCCACCAGTATGATGATGGTGGTGGTGGTTGTTGTGGTGCTGCTCAGTCCGCTGGGAGGAGGAGCGGTGGTGGATGTGCTGGGGTCTCCTGGAAGACTCTGTCCTCAGGGGCCTCTCCTCCTCCTCCTCCTCCTCCTCCCTCTCCCCGTCTGGCTGCTCCTGGCTTTGATGCTGGCTGTGGTGGTGGTGATGGTGGTGGTCCTCCCTGGAGCCCTTCCTCTCCACACCTTGTCCTGCCTTGTCCCCTGCTTTCTGCTCTGCCCCGCTGCCCTGGGGTTAGCAACACAACACACAACACACAACACGGCCGTTAGTACAGTTAGACACACCAACACACCTATGCAGAGTAAAACACTTTTTGGGATTATCCCCTATGATTTTGAATGCATTGTATCCATATACAAATCAAATCAAATACAAACACACACTCTCAAACAAATGCAAATCAAACACACTCCAACCACATCCATATAGTATGTCACATTAAACACACACTCCAACCACATCCATATAGTATGTCACATTAAACACACACTCCAACCACATCCATACAGTATGTCACATTAAACACACACTCCAACCACATCCATACAGTATGTCACATTAAACACACACTCCAACCACATCCATATAGTATGTCACATTAAACACACACTCCAACCACATCCATACAGTATGTCACATTAAACACACACGCCAACCACATCCATACAGTATGTCACATTAAACACACACTCCAACCACATCCATACAGTATGTCACATTAAACACACACTCCAACCACATCCATATAGTATGTCACATTAAACACACACTCCAACCACATCCATACAGTATGTCACATTAAACACACACTCCAACCACATCCATACAGTATGTCACATTAAACACACACTCCAACCACATCCATACAGTATGTCACATTAAACACACACTCCAACTACATCCATACAGTATGTCACATTAAACACACACTCCAACCACATCCATATAGTATGTCACATCAAACACACACTCCAACCACATCCATATAGTATGTCACATCAAACACACACTCCAACCACATCCATACAGTATGTCACATTAAACACACACTCCAACCACATCCATATAGTATGTCACATCAAACACACACTCCAACCACATCCATATAGTATGTCACATCAAACACACACTCCAACCACATCCATACAGTATGTCACATTAAACACACACTCCAACCACATCCATACAGTATGTCACATCAAACACACACTCCAACCACATCCATACAGTATGTCACATTAAACACACACTCCAACCATATCCATACAGTATGTCAAATCAAACACACACTCCAACCACATCCATACAGTATGTCACATTAAACACACACTCCAACCACATCCATATAGTATGTCAAATCAAACACACACGCCAACCACATCCATACAGTATGTCACATCAAACACACACTCCAACCACATCCATACAGTATGTCAAATCCACTCACAAATCACTCATCAGAATCATTTTCAGGAGTTTAAAAAGGACTTTCATTGTCAGGAGTTTCGGTCTCCCCATTTCCCAATGGGGAGCAAGGCATGGGGATGGAGAAAAGACGTGGACATTTGAAATTCACATGAAACTGATCTGCATCAATCAAATGGCCCAAACTAATTGTTCGCTGCCGTTAAATACAGACACTTCAAATAGATAATTATTCTCAAACTGACAAAAGTGCGTCATGCTAAATTCCTCTGCCTGTAAGAATTCATTTTTTCAAAGGATAGCAACCAGCCGTGTTAAACCAATTCTAAACACAAGCTCCAGATTTGTCGGTGTAATTTCAAGGCTTAATGATCTTGTTCAGTCATGGTTAGCAGGCCCACCACCAGCCATGCTACCCCTTGTCTCACTATGCCTCTATCCTATTAGTTTCTCTACATCTCATTGCATCCTCAGCCCCTCCCATCTTCCTCTCTCTTTCATTTTCCTTCTCACTGTAACTCTCTCTCTCTGTCCAGCTCTTCCCTGTAGTGGTCAGTGTGTCATGGCGCTGACTCTGTGGCAGTACAAACTGCTCATGGCTAGTGAGCTACTTGTCTCCCTGCCCTCTCTGCTCTCCCTGTCCTCCTCCTAGTCTGGGCTCCGGAGCAGGCTGCCCACAATGGCCCGGAGCCTGGCTAGCACCTGTACCTGCATGCTGGAAACAGGAGCGGGGCTGGAGGGCAGGGCGGCCGTGGCCACCTTGGCCAGCAGCGGATTGGGGGGGTTGCAGCTGGCAGGGTGGGTGCTCTTCCAGTAGGCCTCCAGGTAATCAGCCATGTGCTCACACGCATCCTCCAGTTGGTTTTCATCCAGGATGATGTCAAACATCTCCTGAGTGAGGGAGATGGAGAGAGATAAACAGAGGGGAAAACAGTATTGTTAGTGTTTTTATGGGCCCAAAACCGTACAGGTATGAGCTTAGTATGGGTCAACGATACTACGATAGATAACAACTTTATAAGAGAGGATCTACTTTTTCTTAGATACTTTATTTTATAGATTCCAAATGACTTTGCGCCTTTTTTGTTTTTTTACAAGAAACTGACATACTTCTTGGATTTAAGAAACTTAGACTAAAACTGTGTCAGTGACAAAATAACCAATTTAATAGCATTAAATATTCATTTGGCAAGAATAGACAGATCAGGGAGACTCTTAAAAGCTAAATACCACCAGGGATGCGATGCTATTGGAATTAAATTAGGGTGGATTTTTTTCACAAGCCTGTGATGTTTGGGATCATATTCTAAAAGAAAATCAGAGAAGATCACAGAAGGACTGAAATAGATTTGGCAGGAGATATGAGGCTTTCTGAAGCGTTCCACAACAGTATTATTAATATAACGGCAAAATCCTGACGGGAGATATACGCACACAACTCAAGAAACCTCCACGCAAATCAACATCGGCGCACGATTTACATAAGACCTCAAGCAACTTGAGTGTGTGTCTTCTCAAGTTCTTCTCTTCTCAGCCCTTGAGAGTCTCCTTTAGGGTATCAATAGAGGCTTGATGCACAGACACCCAAATCTCCAATCTGCACAAAGAAACAGTATCTTGAAATGAATGCCCAGATTGTAATAGCTGTGGCGTGTGGCGGGTGTGATCCAGGTAGCAGAGACCTCTGGGTAGTGGCGTGGCTATACTCACGGGAGGGCACTGGGCCAGTTTGTCTGCAGCGACCATCTGGACGTTGAGGTGCTTGGCCTGGGACTTCCCTCTGGACTTGATGAGCCTCTGCAGAACCTGTGGGGATATATGAGCGAGGCATGAGAGTCATGACGCCGTCAGCACCGTCACAAATTCAACTCCGTCATGTGAAAGCATCGTCGACACCGTAACGATGTCAACGCCGTCACGTGAAACCACGTAGACACCGTAACGATGTCAACGCCGTCGCGTGAAAGCACCGTCAGCACCGTAACAGAGTCAACTCCATCACATGACAGCATCGTCAACACCCGAACAAAGTCAACTCCATCGCATCACAGCATCGTCAGCACTGTAACGTAAGTCAACGCCGATGTAGCAGCAACGTGGAAACTTCAATCCAACATCAGTAGCACAGTAGAACGGTGATTCTACTGATTCACAGCAGCAGTAGTTGATGAAAAGAGGAGACGAGAGGTGTCAGACGGTTTATCCCATCGAGATGTGATTCAGACTGACAACACTTTGATTTAGCGGCCGTATTTCACACATCTTCAGCTACGCCTTCGTTCCCTTTTTATGTTACCGAAATGGCAGGCTTTTTATTGTGTTATTTGCAGACAGCTGAAGGTCAGCGTGATGAATCAGTCGCCTCACACACCTGACTCTCTCCCATTTAGACGAGCTGAGTAGACGGAGCTTTAAAAAAGGCCATATTTAAAAACCAGAGCAGGACGGCATTCAGTAAGAAAAGGCGATATGAGCAGTGACAAGACACATCCATACACCATTGGCTCCCCAATGCACCAGGGACATCCATAGACATCCATAAACCAGTAGGAGATTACTTCACTACTTCTTACGGAGTCTCAGGACGAGACTTCCACTTCAGCTCTGTTTACTTCATCAATCTGTCACTCACTTCTTTCATACTGTCTGGAGGGGATCAGTCTCTACCTGCCCTGCATCTACCTTTGCACACTTACACATATTATTTATGGAAGCCCTGAAGCCCAAGGCAACAAAAATAAAAATCACTTGGAATGATCTTGTTTGAACTACTTAGTATCTTGTTTGAACAATGTAGTACATTTTTTTATAATAATAAACTTCCGTATATTACTGTGTGTGAGATGGAAGGTTGGCTGAATACATGACTAGAAAATAAAGGTTAGTATTGGATTAATAACCATTAATACACTGGGGCAAACTGCTAGCACCCTGTGATTCAGTATGATGACACAACAGTGGTAGGCCTGATCACCGACAACAATGAGACAGCCTATAGGGAGGAGGTCAGAGACCTGACCGTGTGGTGCAAGGACAACAACCTCTCCCTCAACGTGATCAAGACAAAGGAGATGATTGTGGACTACAGGAAAAGGAGGTCCGAGCACCTCCCCATTCTCATCGACAGGGCTATAGTGGAGCAGGTTGAGAGCTTCAAGTTCCTTGGTGTCCACATCACCAACAAACTAACATGGTCCAAGCACACCAAGACAGTCGTGAAGAGGGCACGACAAAACCTATTCCCCCTCAGGAGACTGAAAACATTTGGCATGGGTCCTCAGATCCTCAAAAGATTTTACAGCTGCACCATCGAGAGCATCCTGATGGGTTGCATCACTGCCTGGTATGGCAACCGCTCAGCCTCCGACTGCAAGGCACTACAGAGGGTGGTGCATACGGCCTAGTACATCACCAGGGCCAAGCTTCCTGCCATCCAGGACCTCTATACCAGGCGGTGTCAGAAGAAGGCCCTAAAGACTCCAGCCACCCCAGTGATAGACTGTTCTCTCTGCTACCGCATGGCAAGCGGTACCGGAGCACCAAGTCTAGGTCCAAGAGGCTTCTAAACAGCTTCTACCCCCAAGCCATAACACTCCCAGACTATTTGCATTGCAAATTTGACATGTCATGATTTGACATGTCATGTAAACTACCACATGTATTTGTGGAATGGAAATTGTGTATTGTGAATGAACGTAACGTTATGACTATAACTACTGTTCCCTGAAGGAGTGAAACAAAGTACAACATACTATGTATGGGGAGTAGCACTCTTTTAACTTTGGATGAAGGATCTACAATCACGCCTGACATGGCCAATGAAATCCAAGCCTCGCTGGAAGCCCGCCTTCCACAGGTGATAAGCGTGAGGGTCGGATTCATTCCTTCAATTTAATACCGCTCTTCACCGAGGCCAGGAACGGGCGGTGCGGGGCCAAACAGGTGTCGTACCTCGTTTTCCTCCTTCAGGGAACAGTAGTTATAGTCATAGCGTTACGTTCCCTTTCAGTCAGTCATATTTGATGCAACAAACTATTGCAAAATATAATCACGACCCAACGAATACTAAATGAAACGGCCCATGGCAGACCACCCCAACCTGACCCCGCCAGATGCGGCAGTCTGGGCATTGCGCACACGGCGCCCTGTCTAATGATTTTCCCCTGTCCCAAGCGTAAGCACGCTGTGTTCTATACTGGGAGCAGTGACATCCAAGCTATAAAACCTCACAAAAGTATGTGGTGATGCCCAACTCGCAGCAGCACAAATATTTCCTATGGTCAACCCTTTAAACAATGCCCAAGACGCTGCCAGACCCCTGGTGGACTGGGCGCATACACCGGTAGGTAATCCTTGCCCCTTGCTGCTATATGCCAGGGCAATAGCCTCCACAATACAGTGGCAGAGACGCTGCTTAGAGAGTGCCCTGCAGCGAGCTGGATTAGCAAAACAGACAAAAGGTTGGTCACATGACCGGATATCCCGGGTCCATTTAATGTATGTGCGTAAAGCTCGCACCAGGCACAGGGCATGTAACCTTTGTTGCTCTTCAGAAGCAATAGCTGGAGGCGAAAAGGTAAATAGGACCTGTAGGACATAGCCATGACTTTTGGGGCGAAGGCCGCTTTTGGACGCCCGGGGCCAACTGAGTACAGCAAGGGTGTACAGAGGTCCCCAGCACTTTTAGCCTAGGCCAAAGCCATGAGCAGGGAGGTTTTGTAGGAGAGTATCTTCAGATCCACCGTCTCCAGAGGCCATGTACCCTTTTAAAGTGGAGAATGCTTGAAAAGCAACTGTAGAAACATAAGGATGTCCCTTACAGAGCACTGAAAAGTCCTTTATCTTGGCACCAGAGCTCAAATGCTTGCCACTTATACACATGCAGTCCTCTCATGGAGGGCGCCCTTGCAGACTGAATGGTAGCAATAACATTCAGAGGTAAACCTCTAGCCTTCAGATTGGCCTCTTAGGGGTCAGGCCCATAGAACCAAATATCTGGCCTCGCTTGCCAAACCTGCCTGTGCACCTGGGACAACAGGTGCCTGCCTAATGGGTGTTTCCACCGGTCCCTGCCTAAAAGGTGAATGATCTCTGCGAATGAAGGCTGCCTGGGGAGCCACAAGAATCAAAGGTAAGCCGTCCCGGCGCACCCACTTCACCGTGGGATGATAAGAACCTCTGGCGGAAATACGTAAAGGAGGGTTCGAGGCCACTGGTGCACCAGAGCGTCCGTTCCCAATGGGTCACTGGGTACCTCATGGAGAAAAATAGAAGTCACTGCAGGTTTTCTCACAATGCCTAAAAATCGACATCGGCCCTGCCGAAAATGTTCCATACCTGGGACAGCCTCTACTCCTGAGAGAGGAGGTCCCACCTGGATAAAAGATCTGCACCCGACTTGAGGCAACCAGGGACATTGTGGGTTCTGACCAGCACAACCCGGCCCGACAAAAACAGGGGAAAGCACCTGAGTGCCAGATACTCCACCAGTATCCATAACTCCCGAATCGAGTTGCCTTCGTACAGCGCAATGCAACCTCGGGGGACGTGTCTGTCGCGATCACCTTCAGGGATATAACTCGGCCCATGAGAGCCCACTGACAACAGCAGAGGGTCCCACCACTAGGCCTGACAGGGATACCCGAAGCGACCGGCTTAGGCTGAGCGATGCATCCAGGTGAGTAGCTAGCACTCAGCACTGAAAGGCGGCGGGACCCAACCATAACCACACTGGAACGACTTCCATCACAGAAGCCAGCATCCCCTGTAGGTACAGGCACTGGCAAAAACACTGTGACACAGACGAAATTTGGTTAAGCAGAGCCGGAACCCGGACACCCTCTGTGTTAATAGAAAAGCGTGATACGTGAGTGAGTAGCTTGAGACCTAGAAATTTGATTTTTCTGTTTTTTCTGGTTTCTTATGAAGCCTGGGGACTGAATACGGGACAGTAGCAAGGATGTGTGTAACACTGAATTCCCCCTTGACTCCGCCTCCACCAGCCAGTGTATGTGAACGGAGCGTGCCCAATTTGACTGGAGCGTGGAGCAAGTTTCCCCAAAGGCTGGAGCGTCGGCCTCCCCCCGCTCCAATTTCACTCCAGTACCGTTCACTTCACGAGCTCAGTGCATGCCCGGCCCAGCATGCATTGTAGGCTATTTGTGTGTTTCTATAGCCCCTTGCTTTAGCTACTGTCATAGAGTTCGCTAAATATTTTCATAAAGAAAATTATAAAACAAACAGGTGCAAAATCAAAGTGACTTACAAAGATGAGGAGGACCAAGACCAAGAGAGGTAGTGCGGTGACGTAGTGTTCACAACTAAATAATTACTGTGGAATCCGAAAAGACACCTATACCGAAAGCATGATGGTGTACTTACTATGTGCACATGCTAACAGAAGGGAATGAGGTGGGTAGCTAGCTAAGTGTGTAATTGCAGCAAAGTATTTATAAACAAAAAATCTGACCTCTTAAAAGTTATATTATCTATACAATAGGCTAGAATAGATTTTGGCCCAATAGGCATGACATATTATCTTTTTCAAGGAGCTTTCCATTTTTGCCTAAAAACATTTAAGCCTACCTATACACATTTTAAAAAACAACTCTGCATCCCTGCCCAGCCTGGCAAGAGTGGCCTGAAGAGTCCCAGTGGCTCTACAAGCACGGAGAGGGTATTCTCCGCTGCTGGCCTGCTCTCCAGGCTCCATCGCATGAGCCTGTTGCCAGATTCTGGCCAAACTCGTGTTTGTAAAAATGAATTCAAAGGCACTGTAGACTAAGCCTAATAAGGTATTTTTAGTTTCATTTGTATTTAAGTCACAGCCTATATGCGCAATTTATTGACTATAATGATTTAATACAACAAAATGTTGTTTAAATGTTGAGCCTTAATGTCACTGCCAGCCTAGTGTGTCGCACTCACAAATGCTTCACAATGTATTTCTTTGTAGGCTATATCCTTGAAATAATTGGCTAATAATATAGCCTAAATAATACACTTTAATATCTTCTTAGGCTACCTGTCTGGTTCTTGACCTAGTTAGAGAGTGTTTATATGCATTTTAATGTAATGTAATTCAATGTAGCCTATTTCAAATGATGAGCGCTTCTTACAGTCACTTTTTCATTCTGTTTATTAAAATAGTTTTCATTCAAATCAAATGGTTTGGTTTCAATACTTCAAAACCAAATGGTAGGTCCGGGTGGTCACAATAGTAGATGGGTGTTGGTTAAATGGTGAGTTTAATGAATGGAACGAATTTGGAGCGGCAGTTTTTTTCCCCCTGTGACCGAGGAGCGGTTATTAGCCGAGCGGTTAGAAAAGATGTGCCACCAGCCAATCAATGTAATAGCGTTCGGATCGTGAGCATTCTGAGTTTGTAGACTCTGAGGTGCTTGCTGAGGGCACGTAGTTCGAGAATAGGACGCAAAGTCCCGTCCGTTTTCGTAAACCAGGAATAGCGGCTGTACCAGCAGTCCTGGATCTTCGACATAGGAACCACTCAGATTGCCTGCTTCTGGAGACGGGAGGATATTTCCTCCCTCAGAAAATGGTACTGAGGCTTCGGGAACAGTCGACGTGATGATGCTGCAGACGTGTGGGGGACGCACAACAAATTGTAGCCTGTACCCTGACGTCACTGTTCGCATGATCCAGGGCGACAGTGCGCATGCATGCCATTGGTCGGAGCAGACCGCGACACTCCCATGAAGTGCCGTCTGAAATTAGTTCTTCTTCCATTTCCACCACTCTTGACAACCGTGCGTCTGAACATGGAGAAGGAATACTTTTCATTGAACTCACATACCCGTCAAAAGTTCCACCCGTCAAAACTGTGGAACTTGGCTGAAAAAAAAACTGTGTTTATGTGCCAAGGTTTGCCTAAAGCCCGGCCCACTCTGGGTACACGGGCTCTGGCGATCAGTGACGTACCCCGATTGGCAGTGTCACATGAAGGCACTGTTGTCACAACGAGCCTCACCCGGTTCAGATGGTAAGATGCGTTTCAGTAAACGGCTGGCACCCAGCGCTGGACCACACACATAAAACCTAGACCCAGGGAACAAAACGTTATCATGGAGGTTTCCCTACCAACCAGTCATAGGTACTAGTGACAAAATCCCTTGTAACCTAGCTGGAAATTGGACAGGTAAGCTCTGAAAAACTGACCCCTTCTGTTGTAACAGACAGGGGCGATTGGTAATCGAATCTCTTTCGCAGGAATGAAAAGCATTGAGCTGGAGACAGACAGCTCATTTTGGGGGCTCTTATGAACCACAGAGACTGCGGTGGGATAATAGCGTGGTCGTGTCTAACCCTGCTCGTTCCCTCGACTCCGCTACCAACAACTCATCGCCTATAGAGCCTATAACCTGCATCACTAGACACCTCATTGTGACTAGTGAGCTACAGGCAGGAATCAATGAATCCCAGTAATGGACCATCCATGGGCACACTGACCCAACTTGTTACTCTGACCCTGGGGAGATTGATATACCCCTTGAACACTGTGAACACAGTGGAACGCGGGGTAACAGAGGCGGCAGCATTAAGCATGGACAAGCTTCCAACATACGTTGTGCTTCTGTGAGACTGTATAGCCTGCATGAAGCTTGGCCCCTATATAAGCACAGGGGGCTCTGGCAATGGCTGACGTAGTACGCCGTCTGCCAAACGTGGGGGCACTGTTGTCACAGTAATGTTTTTGCGGAGGGGCGCACTGGTCACTCAGACACATGCCTGGCCCCACGCTCCGGGAGTTACCCCAGCCAAGTGCTCAGAGGGCTGCTTCTACATCGGAGGTGCATTTAAACCCCATTTCCGTCACTCCCTCCAACTCCAGGAACTGAAAATAGGAATGGGGTTGCCTTAACGCTGGGGGAAAGCTAGTAAGTTTTACTCACGGTAGTTAAGCATGCTAGCCGACGTTAGCCAGGAGGCTTTTTAGCATAAGCTAGGCTAGCTAGCCCAGCAACACCACAGTGGGGAGGCAGGAATAGCTATTATAGTTAGCTCGCCTCGGTGAGTTAGCCAACCTGGCTAGCACGCCATGCAAAGCTCATTTAGCTAGCCCAGTGTCGAAAGTCTATGTAGAACCGGATCGCTGAGGTGACCGGACCCATCCTTAAGAAGTCTGTGAAGAGAGGAAGCCAGCGGTTGATTGAGGCAGACACAAGTGGCGGGGGGTACCCCCGTACCTGGCCGCCCTCTCTCTTCGAGTAGTCTCCCGTGTACCGAAGGTGACTGACTGAAACCAGACTAGATGTAAGTTACCACTTATTTGCCTTGCTTGGCCTCACCTTAGGAGAGGAGATCTTGACGTAGACGATGATAGGGGCCAGGGAGGTCTTTCCCAGTTGGGCCGGGTGGTTGATGGTGTCTGCGTCCAGAACCACCAGCTGCAAGGTCCGGGCCAGCTCAAAGATACGCTCTATCTCACTTTGCACTTCAGCTACTAAGAGAGAACGAGAGGGAGAGCATTAGGGTTGGAGAGACAGAGACAGAGAGTGAGGGAGAGAGAACGAGAGTCAAGCCATGAATCTGCTTTCATTCCGCCCTTCAGTTATGCGGCTGCGAGAGAAGGAGAGATTATCGAAACTGAATGGCTATAGGATCATGCGGAAATATGAAAGTAACCCATTTAATGTGAGAGAACATGTATTAGCTAATGCACTTTCCCCCCAGATAGACACGGTTAGGTCATAAACATAAATCACAGACAGTCCAGGAAATCTCCCTCAAGCAACACTTCACTTCATTACATTTCATTAGAAGCTCAAACAAACTTGTGTTTGCACATCCACTGCTGCAATGACTAAGACACACCCAGATACAGTACAGCCACCGCTTGCCCTATTTGGTTGTTGCCGGAAATTGAGCTGAGAGTCCAGATGTGTCTGGTGATTGTAATACATTATGAATGCATCCCAAATCGCTCTCTATTCCCTATATAGTGCACTACTTTTGACCAGAGTTCTATGGGCCATGGTCAAAAGCAGTGCACTATAAAGAGAATAATAGGGTGCCATTTGGGATGCATTTTATGATGATGTTTTTCATATCAGACGCTTCCTGTTGAAAACACTGGGTTTTGATGATATCTAGGCTGAAATCAAACAGGAACTAACAGCTGTGACTGGAATGCAACATAGGCCGTATAATACTCCTTTTTACACACTAACTCAATTACATAAATGCTTAACTCAAGTAATGGGTCTGCTTGTAAGAGATTCCTGAAATAACTTCAGCAACATTGGGAACAATTGTTGTTTTCAGAAAAGTCTTCATATCTATTGCTATCAAGACAGAGTTAGGGTTCAGCGCACTGTCAACACTTGTGTCCCTGAAGTGATTAAATAATTATACAGTTGCATTGGCTTCCAGTTAAAGAGCTTGTCATCAAAAGTGGAGCACAGAGGTTGTACAGAGCTGTGCAGTGCTTTAAGTGTAACCCAGTCTTAAAGTATCTTTAAAGATGAGGGTGGAAGTGGTGGTAGATCGAGGGAGGTGCTACTAACTTCCATCCACGCTCCGTCTGAGGCTCCACAGAAAGGGCTTTATCCCGGGACATCGCTGCCAGAGCAACAGGCACATCAGAAAAGTAGTGCTCTAAATAGGGAATAGGGTTCCATTTGGGACACGACCCAGGAGTAACATTACAGAGCACCGTTGGTCATGTCAGTGATCCAATACAAAGATTAGTACTGTGGCTTCCATAGTTCCGTTGGCTCTCCGGCCAACACCGTGAGGTCATAGCTGAGGAATCTGTTTCATTCTAAACCGCAGCTTGTTAATCAAGCCTGGTAAAATCAGCTGGGTTCTTGACCGTGTTATCTGGCAGCAGGCTTCTGGATTCTCCTCTCTTTCCCTATCTTTTGTTCCAAACACAAACCTTTTTAATCAATCGTCCCCTTCGAACATCTGTAAGTCTGCATTATAACCAACTTCAAAGCTTCATTCCAAATGGCATCCTATTCTCTATATAGTGCACTACTTTTGACCAGAGTTCTATGGGCCATAGTCAAAAGCAGTGCACTATAAAGAGAATAATAGGGTGCCATTTGGGATGCATTTTATGATGATGTTTTTCATATCAGACGCTTCCTGTTGAAAACACTGGGTTTTGATGATATCTAGGCTGAAATCAAACAGGAACTAACAGCTGTGACTGGAATGCAACATAGGCCGTAAAATACTACTTTTTACACACTAACTCAATTACATACATGCTTAACTCAAGTAATGGGTCTGCTTGTAAGAGATTCCTGAAATAACTTCAGCAACATTGGGAACAATTGTTGTTTTCAGAAAAGTCTTCATATCTATTGCTATCAAGACAGAGTTAGGGTTCAGCGCACTGTCAACACTTGTGTCCCTGAAGTGATTAAATAATTATACAGTTGCATTGGCTTCCAGTTAAAGAGCTTGTCATCAAAAGTGGAGCACAGAGGTTGTACAGAGCTGTGCAGTGCTTTAAGTGTAACCCAGTCTTAAAGTATCTTTAAAGATGAGGGGGGAAGTGGGGGTAGATGGAGGGAGGTGCTACTAGCTTCCATCCACGCTCCGTCTGAGGCTCCACAGAAAGGGCTTTATCCCGGGACATCGCTGCCAGAGCAACCGGCACATCAGAAATGTAGTGCACTAAATAGGGAATTGGGTGCCATTTGGGATGCACCCCAGGAGTAACATTACAGAGCACCGTTGGTCATGTCAGTGATCCAATACAAAGATTAGTACTGTGGCTTCCATAGTTCCGTTGGCTCTCCGGCCAACACCGTGAGGTCATAGCTGAGGAATCTGTTTCATTCTAAACCGCAGCTTGTTAATCAAGCCTGGTAAAATCAGCTGGGTTCTTGACCGTGTTATCTGGCAGCAGGCTTCTGGATTCTCCTCTCTTTCCCTATCTTTTGTTCCAAACACAAACCTTTTTAATCACATCCCCAGACAGGTCAATCGTCCCCTTCCAACATCTGTAGGTCTGCATTATAACCATCTTCAAGGCTTTCTTCCAAATGGCATCCTATTCCCTATATAGTACACTACTTTTGACTAGAGCCATATGTCCCCTGGTCAAAAGTAATGAACTACACTCTTAGTAAAAAGGGTTCCAAAAGGGATATTCAGCTGTCCCCATAGGAGAACCCTTTTTGGTTCCAGGTAGAACAATTTTGGGTTCCATGTAGAACCTTCAGTGGAAAAGGGTTCTACATGGAACACAAAACATTTCTACTTGGAATCAAAAGGGTTCTACCTGGAAACAACAAGGGTTCTTCAAAGGGTTCTCCTATGGGGACAGACGAAGAAAACTTTTAGGTTATAGATAGCACCTTTTTTTCTAAGAGTGTATAGTGTATAGCAGTGGTGTAAAGTACTTAAGTAGTTTTTTGGGGTATCTGTACTTTACTATTTATATTTCAGACAACTTTTACTTCACTACATTCCTAAAGAGAATGATGTACTTTTTACTCCATACATTTTCCCTGACACCCAAAAGTACTCATTACATTGTGAATGCTTAGCAGGACAGAAAATGGTCCAATTCGCACACTTATCAAGAGAACATCCCTGGTCATCTCTACTGCCTCTGATCTGGCGGGCTCACTAAACACAAATTCTTTGTTTTTAAATTATATCTGAGCGTTGGAATGTGACCCTGGCTTTCCGTCTGGTTTGCTTAATATAAGGATTTTTTTTTATTATTCGTACTTTTACTTTTGATACTTGAGTATATTTTAGCAACTACATTTACTTTTGATACTTAAGTATATTTAAAACCAAATACTTTTAGACTTACTCAAGTAGTATTTTAACTGGGTGACTTTCACTTTTACTTGAGTCATTTTCTTTTAAGGTATCTTTACTTTAACTCAAAGTATGAGAATTGAGTACTTTTT
Organism: Salmo salar; assembly: GCF_965601325.2. NCBI lineage: Eukaryota > Metazoa > Chordata > Actinopteri > Salmoniformes > Salmonidae > Salmo > Salmo salar. The sequence goes on from NC_138319.1 coordinate 12,800,153, forward strand.
CCACCACTGCTGTATGAGGAATAGGATGCCATTTGGGACACATCAGAAGGCTTTGTTTAATCTTTTACTCCTTCCCTTTTCTCTTTGCAATTTGTCTCTCTAAATACAAAGGGCACTGGAGGAACACAGAGGTCTCATACTTCCAGAACTTACCAAGGTTGGAGCGTGTGTTGGAGCGCTCGATGATGGCGTGTTTACTAGGGTTGTTGAGGACGGAGCGTTTGGCAAGAGAGATGTCTGCCGTGACACGAGTGATTGATATTCTGATAGGAAGGCAGAGAAAAAAATAACTGGTCAGAGAGAGAATAGAGCGTGCTCTGATTTCTGAATCAAATAGCCTCGATTCATGATCACTATCAATAAAAAATGTAACACTTGGAAAGAGCACTGTATTCAAAAGAAAAAGGGGATAGCAACAAAATCTCCATATGAAGAGGGGAGAGTTGTGATTTCTAAGGAAGGTTTAGTAGACGAGGACAGAGATGGTGTGAGTATGCTTATAGTCAAATACAATATGTAAAACATCTTGCTAATGATCAAAAGGCTTGCACTCTGAGAAGAATATAAAACGGTTTACAGTATGAGTACAGTATGAGTTTTGTAACATCATTTATTTACTGTGGATGGGAGACTGGCCAGGAAGCCCAGGCAGGGACTGGTGCATGGAGAGGAGCTGAGGAGAACCCTGTGCTGCACTAGGGCCCACTATGGCCTATTAAGGACATGGAGAAGGCCTATTTAAAGCAACAGCTAACACACATCTCCAGGCCAAACAAACTTGTTACATACTCCTTCGGCAAAACCTCCCGGGACAACTAAATACCAGCCTATAGGACTCAGGCAGAGCAGACTGAACAGGGATAAAGAGAGGGGGAAGGACGAAAAGCACGTACCTCCCTTCAAATCGGTGTTTCAAAAAGTCAAACAGTGCTTTTTGCATCATATCTGTCACCTGCAAGCAAAAGGGACAATAAAAACATAGTGAACATTTAAGGAACTACCATCATTTTGAAAACAGACTGTGTGTGTGTGTTTGCATGGGTGGGTTGGTTGGTGAAGACAAATCTCAGCTCTGTTGGTGTGTGTCCATGTGTCCTCAATGAGAACAAATAGAAGAATTGGAATTAGTGTAAACAGATTAGTGAGGGTAGTATTGGTGCTAGTACCAGTAGTAGGGTTGCAGAATTCAGGTCATTTCCCCAAAATGTCCAGGTTTTCCAGAAATCCCATTTAGAATATTCCCTGGGTTTCTGGGAAACCTGGGAATTTGGGGGAAAGTTACCGGATTTGGCAAACTTAACAAGTAGTGATCTAAATAGAATGTACTAGTGGTGAGGGTGGTAGTATCAGTGATAACCACTTATAACAACTGCATAACAACTTATAACAATCCCTTATAATAACAATGCTGTTACCTCATAGCCCTTCAGTGACGGTCCAACCAGGACCACAGGTCGCATGGAAGGCACAACGTCGTATGGAGGAATGTGTTCCGTCTGCCCGACGACAGAAAACAACCCATCAGCTTCACATCCAGGGGGATTATTATACAGAGGCCGCAGCCCATTTGGCACCCTACCCCCTACATAGTGCACTACCTTTGACCAGCGCCCTGGTCAAAAGTAGTGCGCTAAATAGGAAATAATGGCGGTATTTTGGACACATGCACACTCAACATTGCACACTAAGTCCAGGGGAAAAAGCAAAACACACTATACCACTTATTAGAACTGAAAGGAACTTGGCAAACTATGAAATGAGTTGTTCTAACTGTGAGCCCCAGTTTGCACTCAACACACATGACGGATGCCAGTTAAAGGGGCAATCTGGGACTGGTACATCCCTTCATCCATCATGGTTTTCTGGTCCATAGAAATAGGGGTGTTTTGTTTTCATTTTGAGTAAATATAAAACGGTAAGACGTTATACTGAATGATACTCTAGACAGAGCAAATACTAAGATTATCTCTGAACTGAATTCACCGACCCCGTAATGAATTGACAAGCAGCCTAACATAAGAACAACAATCCAAATCTGTGTGGAGGTCAAGGTATACTGAGCAGAATCTCTCATTTCATAATTGTTATCTACTCAAAAGGGAATGTCAGTAGGGGAACTGGTTAGTCAGAACAGGGATGATAAGAACTAAAACGGTAGGAAACGGTAGAACCGAAACAAACTAGCAGAGAAACCCAGTCACACAGCGACAGAGTGGGAGCTCAGTGCATCTCAGTGACAGCTTCAGAGGGATGTGTGTGTGTGTGTGACAGTGAGGCAGTAGACCTCTAATGCCACATCTGTGTGTGCTGTCACAGTTCCAGCGGTGCGACGGTGCAGTATGTCTGAGGAACGCAACGGCAGACAGACAAGACTGACACGCCATCGCTTCGTAGGGAAAATGAAAGCGCTTTCTCCTCCGCAGGAGCGACAGTGCGTGATCTGAGCACTACTGGAGACAGCTATGACAGATGGATGAAGAGAGAGAGAGCGAGCGGGAGAGAGGTGATAGCACTGAGTCTGTCACACCTCTACTACCTTTTTTCACAACTCAATATTACTGCTAACTACAGTATCTACCGCTCTTGCTGTTTTTGTTGTTGTTCCATCTCACCCTGTTTTTGTGTCTTAGCCTCTCTTTCCAATGTCTTGCTGTCTATCGCTCTCTCCCCCTCCATCTCTTTCGCTCTCTCTTTCTATGTCTCCATCTCTTTTTTCCCCCTTTCTCTCTTTCTCTCTCTAGCTCTCTCTTTTCCTGTATCTGTCTCTCTCGGTCCGTCTCCCTCTCTTTCATTTTTCTTCAACTGCTAACATCTGCTGCCGTCACTGGCTGTCCCTGGGGAACTCTCGTTACATCAGAGCGGGGAAAGTGCTGCTAGATGCATGCCAGAGCATCCAAGTCTGGAGCACTATATTTTAGGCCATATTTTGCTGGCCTAGGCTACAGGGTTATTGTTACTAAAATATGCATGCTGCTGGATGATGGAAAATGGTGGCTATTGTTCCCATTGTTGTTGTAATTGTATGGTCTTAGAAAGGAGATGAGACTGTACCTCTTTATCTGATTATTGTAAAAAGAAAACTAAAAACTCCATAAATATAATGTTACAAGAAGAAAGGACATGAAATGTGAACGGAGAGGAGTTTTCTGTTTACTAAGCTTTGCATCAAGTCAAGACATGGAGTGCACACAATGACCGAAAACTATTGTTGTGTATGCAATGTGTGTATGTGTGTGGGTTATGTGTATGAGGTTGGCCTACACACACACACACGCACGCACGCACGCACGCACACACACACACACACACACACACACACACACACACACACACACACACACACACACACACACACACACACACACACACACACACACACACACACACACACACACCATCATGTGCCAAGAAAGCCCTTATGGGATTTCCATAACTCCTCTGAAACTGTGTATTAATATGGCAGTGCTTGACAAAATAATGGATTTATTTTGGATTTAGTTCTTTCATAATTAGACTAACGTGAGAATAGTAGTTGTATTTGTTCTAATGGAGGTCACACTTGATTCATGTTGCTGTGTGATAAAGATACACAACCAAACCAACAAGGATGCTAATAGCTGTCACTGTAGATTAGGGCTGTGGCGGTCATGACATTTTGTCAGACGGTTATTGTCATGCAAAAGATGGCGGTCTCAGGTAATTTACCATTAATTAACACGTTTAGCATGTCCAGGCCTCCCCAGATACAAGCCGTTGATTTAAAAAAAGTTGAATAAATCAATTTAATATACACCATTACAATATATCCACTATTTCATTTTGTCACGTCTAAAGAAATATTATGATATGAAGAAAATGTATGCTTATAAATCCTGTGCCATTACTTTATTGTATACGATTTTATAGTAAGAAGAATATAATTGAATTTAGCTGAATAAAAGAAAAAGGATATTTTTCCCATTACAGAGCGATTGCGCTTACTGTATGAAGTGGCTATGTTGAGCGTAAAAGTGATCATTTGAAACAGGTCCTATATGCTAGATTTAGTTGTGAATGATACAAACCTTAGAATGTCTCAGAAATCAAAACATACAGTACCAGGGGATGAATTTGACTGCAGAGTGAAGGAAAAGCAGCCAACAAGTGCTCAGCATATGTGGGAACTCCTTCAAGACTGTTGGAAAAGCATTCCAGGTGAAGCTGTTTGAAAGAATGCCAAGAGTGTGCAATGCTGTCATCACGACAAAGGGTGGTAACTTTGAAGAATCTCAAATATAAAATATATTTTGATTTGTTTAACACATTTTGGTTACTACGTGATTCCATATGTGTTATTTCATAGTTTTGATGTCGCCACTAAAAATCAAGAAAAAACCTGGAATGAGTAGGTGTGTCCAAACTTTTGATTGGTACTGTACATGGGCGGCATGGTGTGATTATAGGTGTCACGTGTGCTCCTTCTCCGGCCTCTAGGTCACCAGGCTTCTCGTTATGGCGCACACCTGTCACCATCGTTAAGCACATCAGCGCATTATGACACTCACCTGGACTCCATCACCTCCTTGATTACCTGCCCTTTATCTGTCACTCCCTTTGGTTCCTTCCCCAGGAGTCATTGTTTCTGTTTCAGTTTCCTGTCTGTGCGTGGTTCGTGTTTCTTATTTTGTATTATGTTGTGTTCATTTATTAAAACACTCACTCCCTGAACTTGCTTCCCGACTCTCAGCGCACATCGTTACATTAGGCTATTGATGATTTGCGAAAGTCGCAAAAAAAGCTTGAGCTCTGTTCCTTGCCTCAGGCTGCACAGCCGTTTTCTCATCAACTGATCATATTTCCACCATTCAGACAGACTATTCTCAATTTAATCTCGTCTTTGCTAATAGGTAAAATTAGTTTCGATTTAGAATGGCCCATTATCAAATGAGCAGGGGCAGGGGAAAAAAGACATGGAACTCGAATAGCGAATGGAGGCCGCGTGCTTTCCCACTGGTCCGTTTTGTAGGCTACTTCGGTTTTATAGCGGAGCATGTGCTTAATATGAGCAGCTGAGAAATAAATATAACAACACTTACTTCACTCCAAGCATCAATCACTGTTTGAGGAGCATGCTCTCGCTGCCCCGACAAGTGCACAACCAATGAACCAAGGGGCTATACGTTCTCTCCCAGACTTATGGATAGACATTTTGGAGCGTAGCATAAAGGTAGCCAGTCAAATGCAGTATGCATAATAATAGTCTACACTCAAAGGAGATTTGTTTCATTTTGGAGTATAGGCTAGACCAATGATGTACCAAAGACATCTTAAATGAGTTTTGTTTTATGTTTTTCTGCCATGTGTAATACGGTAGGCTATGCATTCTATAAAGGCACAATCATCATTTTAATTCTGTTTTTTTTCGGGCTCGGGCTTATAAATCTATGCATAAACTCAAATATGTGTTTTACACTGTTTCAACCCATTGTTGAACTACTTTCTTCAAAATTGATCATCACAGTGAGGTGAGTTTTAAGAGTACTAGAGTCCTACTGTTTTGATGATATGTGTTTGATGTGATTTTATATTTCATTTGCATTGATATCAGAGTGGTTAGAGGGACAATAGAGCCCTGAGTACCAGGCCATTAGAACCTGATGAAGGGACAATAGAGCCCTGAGTACCAGGCCATTAGAACCTGAGGAAGGGACAATAGAGCCCTGAGTACCAGGCCATTAGAACCTGATGAAGGGACAATAGAGCCCTGAGTACCAGGCCATTAGAACCTGATGAAGGGACAATAGAGCCCTGAGTACCAGGCCATTAGAACCTGATGAAGGGACAATAGAGCCCTGAGTACCAGGCCATTAGAACCTGATGGTCTAGCAAGTTGGGTACTACCAAAGCATGTCCAGAGTGAATAACAGGAGATTATTGTGACTCAATGGTCAGGTGGAATTTTACTGTGGTCATGACTCGTGACTGCCGGTGTGGCGGTAATATGATCACCACAACAGCACTACTGTAGATACACTTCTGGTTTAATAGCTGAATACAATGAGTTCCCACTAAATCTGCATCACGCATGCACACACACATGTACACACATGTACACACACACGCACACACATGTACACACACATGTACACACACACATGTACACACACACATGTACACACACACACACACATGTACACACACACACACACGTACACACACACACACACGCACACACACACACACACACACACACACACACACACACACACACACACACACACACACACACACACACACACACACACACACACACACACACACACACACACAGACAACAGTGAGTTAGATTGGAGTGTCAGGAACGACCACAACCACTGCAGAGAAATCACCGATGCACATCCCCCAGACCCCCAAGGCCCTGCTGGGGGTTGGTGCATGCTGCACGGCAATATAACTTACCGACTTCTGCTTCTGCTTAGCTACGGCCCAGACGGAAGAGGAGAGAGAGAGGGTTAAGAAACTGGCAACATGCATGCTAATGGCTCGAACGCCCAGCGGAGGGAGGGAAGAGACACGGACTATGGCGGGACAAAGAGGACAAACAGAACGGGGGGAACGGACAGACGGTGGACAGGGTGATGCTGAGCAGCCACAGTGAGGCAGTTGTCGTGGGTAGCTGTGCGGACGGACCGACCGACAGAGAGAGAGAGAGAGAGGAGATCGAGAGAAAATACCGGCGTAGATGCCACGTTTACCTTCTTAAAGAAGGGCATTCGTTTTTCTTTGGCTAGGGTGGGTGACATGACAGCGTTTGGCTGACTGGCTTTAGGGGAGCGGAGGTGGACTGGAAGCTCATTGTCCTCGGGGTCTAAGCCTGTGGCATCAATGTCAACGGCTACGCACATGGACACAACACAAGGCCACCATCACACAGATGCAAACACAGGAGGCTACAAGGGTAACATTGAACACCTAACACTGGATAGATACACAGGTTATTCCACCACATAAACAAACTGTACAGACCATAATCAAGCTACGGTCAACTATAGTCAAACTAGGGTGAGCAATGACAGTAAACAATAGCACATAAGGTAAGTAAACATTTAAGGCCACAGTGTCTAAGACATAAACACCATTCTGACATTTTCACTAAAGGGCCACATCGTGTAGATTTAGCAACCAATTGGACAACACGCCTGAAGTGTACAAAAGATAGGCCAGCAGTAAGGTCAAAATAATGACCTTCCTAATGAAACTCACTCTCGTCTCCTATTTCTATCACGCTTCCTCTTCAAGCCCTCTTAGAGGTTGATGGAGGTTTGATAATAACTCCCAAGTATTACAGTAAAGAGTTTGTTTGTGTTAGTGAAAAACGTGGCAACCTTTCTCCAAATGCCTGCCGCAAGGCCCTCCTTTACTCACCAGAGGAAGGGGGGGTGGATTTCCGCGAGTTAGGAACCACTTCACCTAAACTGGTAGAGGAGTTTGCTCCCGATTTACTGCAAAGAGAAATAATTCATATCAAGCTATATAATTGATATCAGTATATCTGAGGTGTTGCAGGATGACAGTGTCGGCTATCTCAAGGGTCGGCTCAATGCAAGAATAATGATTGGGTGAGGTGCATGTTAGTTTCCATGGTGATTGCAGTAAGGTGGGGGGGGGGGATGGTACATACCCGGAATGGAACTTGCCCTGTTTGGCTCTCTGCTCATGTTGTACCCGAGTGTTCTCGATCTTCACAGGACTGGGGATGAAACCGATTTCACAGCCTTCCTTCACCAGGCGTCCTATCCACCAGTCGTTGTTAAATTTCTACAGGGGGGACGGACATGAACCGGTTAATACATCTGTGTTCTCCTTCTGCTCGTCATCATTGTTATCAACATCGTCTTCCTCCTCCTCCTCCTCATCATCCTCATTCTTCCCCCCCATTCTCCTCCACCTCGTCCCCATGTGATGGTACTGTGACCCCTGACCTCTTTGACGTGGAGGAAGTCTTTAGCCTCAAAGGAGATGGCCATGCCCGGCACGGGGACGTCGTCATCGTTGGTGGCGCAGTAGTTGACATTTGTGCGGACAGCAAACGCAACCGGTTTAGTCTGCCAAAGAAAGACAACGAAGAGATGCAAAGTTTTGGCTACACAAGATAAGACATGATATAATGCCAGGTTTCTCTTGTAGGCTGAAACCTTTGTCTTGGGCAGTAAAAGCTGAGCATGAAGAAAAGAAGAGTGATATGCACATCCTGAACTTGAGAATACCAGTGCTAACTAAAACATTATACTGAGATAGGAAATGAGAGGCCCGCACGTGGAATAGGCTGCTCCCAAGTGCATTATTCCAACACCCAAATACAGCGTTTTGACTTCACAGAAGTCTTTATCGGGAGACAAAGCTGAGCTCCATGGATTCGTTCCCTGAATCGAATTCTCCGTGATGTTTTTATTAGCGTCTCCAGCTGAGAAGAGAGTAGTGCTATTTGCGGGGCTATTTTCTCCCCCCATTGTGTGAGGTGTAAAAAATAACTGCAGTCAGAGATGCTGCCTGGCAGGCAGGCTGTGACTCACCCACACTCACTTATATCTTTATGAATGAGCCTGCTAATGTACTGTCTACGTCCCAAAATGACACCCTATTCCCTATATTAGTGCACTACTTTTGACCAGAGCCCTACGGGGTTATAGGACAGTCTGGTCAAAATTAGTGCACTAGACAAGGAATAGGGTGTCTTTCCCCTCCTCTGTCTCCCTGCTTTAGGGTACATCAGTGGTTCCCAACCAGGGGTACTTGGCCTATCCACAAGGGGTACTTTGTTTTTGTCATGTGTTTCCTTCTGACTAACAATGACCACACTGCACTTGTGCAAATGGTTGGTGAATAGAATCTGTACAATGGCTGGATCAATGTGTTCCATTTATAAAATCACGTATGACCTTTTTCCCTCTGGGACAGCCATCCACCCTGTGTGTCCCAAATGGCCCCCTATTCCCTATTTAGTGCACTTCTTTTGGTCAGGGGCCCATAGGGTCAAAAGATGTGCGCTACAATATATAGGGTGTGGTTTGGGAGACACACCCAGTCCATCTGAATAAAACAAACTTAATAAACAGTATTCCCTCCTAGGGCCTGACATAACCGCTTTATGACACAGACAGATCGATTCAATGCAAGATAACGCAAATTCCACAATTTTTGGACGAGACAGGAGGGAGCAACATGTCGTACAAATCCCCCCCCCCCCCCCCCCCGTAGCAAGGCATTACATTTTCTATGAAAAGGGATTTAAACAATAAAGACTTAAAAAATAGGTCACTGACTAGAGAAAAGAGACAGGAGAAAAAAACATACACAGACTCCAAATCGTAACCTGATTGTGGCCTTAGGAATATCAATTTTTAAGATAGAATCGAATTACATCAAATGTTATTGGACATGATCGTAATCTGAGCTGAGTTTGTCTGTGGTAGCGGCAGTAGGTGACATGGACATGGCCCTTTCCGGATTCCATTTCCTCTGCCTGTGAGAGCGTGACAAGCTCCTCTGTCGCTGGTGGCCGATGGAGAGCCAAGCCAAACGCACAGTGATACAACCCACAGTAATTTCACCTGGCACTTTGCTAAACGTTTACCTGTAGATGACAGAGAAAGGGAAGCTGGAATGGGACATGGCTGGCTTAGTTTACCACTAGCAAAAAATACATCAAATATCCATGTAGCATAAACCCAATGAAAACCCTTGAAAAATGCTATAAAAATGACAAACGAACGTTAAAGCAAAAATTGACTGGCCATACGGCAGTTAAGGTGAATGCCAGATGGGCCGGTCCATCTTTAGCCCAGTGGGCTGGTCTAAATTGGGGCTTTTGCACAGAATGCTCATTATTTGGCTAATATTGGGGGCCTCAAGGAAAAACATTTGCTGGTGTTTATTGCCCAGGCACATTTCTGCTCCCAGTGAGAAACCATACAAATGGCCTTGTAAAGCCTATACAGTATACAAACCTATAGATGTGGCAACAACTGTTAGGTAAGAATGTCCTCCAAGAAAACGGGGCATAAAGAACACTTAGAGTAGGGAGCGTAATTCTGCCCAGTCACCTTCAGCCTTCACCTATCTAATGAGCCCCATTAGAATGATTGGCCAGGAGAGTGGACCTACAGGAGATCCTGCAGACCCCAAATGGCACCCTATTTCCTAGTGCATTACTTTTGACCAGAGCCCTATGGGGACCTGGTCAAAAGTAGTGCACTATATATGGAATAGGGCGCCATCACGCATTGTACCATTCTCAGGCGAAGAGCAAACAGGATGCCATTTATTCTCATTCATTCCTGATGTCCTTCAATGTCAGATAATGCTTTATAAAAATATGAAACCCGGTGCAAAGCGACAATGATAAACCTCTAAATAAAACAAGACAAATACACATCATTTATAATCCTCTCTAAATAAGCTTGGCAGGAGAGTACAGCACATCCCAGGAAAGGAATGAATGGTTGTATGTGTGTCTGTGTGTTGGTCAATGTCAATGGAGTAAATGTACTGCGCCTGAGTACTAGTACATGACACACAGAGGACATTGTGTCCTTGGTTGAGCGTCTGTTTAAAGCCACACGGCTGCCGTGCTAAGGTGTTATGTTCCGTCAGAGGTAGTGTCCCAAATGGCACCCTATTCCCTACATAATGCATTCCTTTTTGACCAGAGCCCTATGGGCCCTGATGAAAAGTAGTGTCCTATAAAACAAATAGAGTACACCAATTTAGAACACAGCCAGGTAGTATGTGCCTGTGTGGTCTGGGGGGACTGGGACTACCTTTCTCATGCTCCACTGCTTCTCTCCCTCCAGTCTCTCAGTGATCAATGACATGGCCTGTGACGTCAGTAGCCCATGCTGGAGCATTAATGCTGTTTCACAGTGGTTAATGCTATTTCACACCAGTGTGCATCTGTGTACACACTCTCCTGACCTCAGATGCCACCGTGGATTATCCCAGGTGACAGGCCCTGTACACTGTGGCGCCGTGATGTTCTCCTCTCCTGTCCATCCCCCTCTTCCCTCCTCTCCTGTCCATCCCCCTCTTCCCTCCTCTCCTGTCCATCCCCCTCTTCCTCTCCTCACCTCTCCTCTCCTGTCCACCCCCCTCTTCCTCTTCTCATCTCTCCTCTTTTGTCCATCCCCCTCTTCCTCTCCTCATCTCTCCCCTTCTGTCCATTCCACTGTTCATCTCCTCATCTTTACGTAGCACAGGCAGGCCTTCATTAGGCATGCAGTATTGACCGCAGAAAGAAAACAAGTACAATTATAATTCCGAATGTATTCAACTTTTATAGCACTATTCATGACATAAAGAACCTCCAAGCGCTTTTTAAAATGTAAAACAACAACAACCTCATTCGTGAGAGGGTCGGGAAGGGTCGTGGCTTGAGTGGTCATCGGAGGAAGGTGGTCATGACATAAGGGGGAGAGGTGAGAATGAGAGAGGGGGATAGAGAGAGGGATAGAATAGGAGAGGGAGGAAAGAGGGGCTGGAGAAGAGAGTGAGGGGAATGGGAGAAAGAGGAGGGGAGGAGAAAGAAAGGAGAGAGAGAATAGAATAGAGAAACGACTGACATAAGAGAAAGAGAGTGTGAGGGGTGAGGTAGAGAAAGAAATGTGGTTGATGGCCAAATAACACCACAGAGTCCTCTCCAACCCTCCCCTCTCTGTCTCTCTTGCTTTCTCTCTCTTAATATCACTCCATTTTGTGCATATTTCATTAACAAAAATCCTGAAGCCTTCTCTCTAACGGTACTGCCATCATTATAAGATGCCTGCCTTGCGTGTTGCCTGCCTTGTCATTTGTAATCTGGCATCGCCCTTGCATTTGCAGGCCACAGTGGATCTAGGACCATAAATCAAGATTCTCGTATTGTTTCACCTTGAGCAAATGTTTCGGATTGTTCTGAAGTCGAATGTAAAGCCTTATTGCGAGCAGAGCGAGTACAGTGTGCTAGCTCTGAAGTGCGAGCCCGTAAAATGTGGTTTTATGCGCCGTGGTAAGGTCCCCTTAACCTTCATCAATCCAGCCAGAGATTTTTTATTCTATAAATGAGCAGAGCCATATGGCCATTTCAGCACTGCCCATGCATAATGAAATAGAGAATGAGGACAGTTCTCTAAAGTCCAGACATTTTAATATTTTACATTCATATCGAGCATAATTGGGTGACAGTGATTGATTGCTGAGGCTATTTTTACACGGGAAACAAGAGGTCTGTCTTGGTTTGAATCTGGGGTTGTGTCTGAAATGGAATCCTATTCCCTATATAGTGCACTACTTTTAACCAGAGCCCTTTCTCTTGTCTCTCTCCCCCTCTCTATCTATATCTACTGTATATATCTCTCTTCCCCTCTGTCACTCTCGCTCTCTCTGTTTTTCTCTGTTTTGCTAACTCCAGTGTATCTCTGACTCCTTGGTATTGCCTCTTAGGTGATAGAGGAAAGGAGGGCAGACAGTGCTAGTTTGTTGTCAGATGTGAGTGTGATTTGGGCTAGGAGACACTGCCATAGGAGGAGAAGCCTGTAGAGTTGATTAAAGCTGTGCGGTCAGAGAGACGGGCTCAAGGGCCGTGAGGGGATACTGATGTGAGAGACCGGTGGCCTCAGGGAGACACAGCCTATCTCCATTTAACTCTGGCTCGCCTCGCAGGTACTGCCCAGATCTGGGCTACGATTAAACACAAACAAAGACGCGCACACACACACACACATGCAAGCACGCACAAGGGTTTCATATGACATTGAAACCAGTAGCCTATTTCTCTCTATTGGTTTTCAAATCAACTTTATTTTATTGTCCAGTAGCCAAAGGCACAATCGTAGTCATATGTGCAACCAATGCTAGTTGTTGCATCTTTAGATCTCCCATATTTCGACATTTCTAAAGTAAATTTGAGCTCTGTCACATGAAACCGCTCGCAAGTGCAGTGACAACTGGGTTTTCCGCTAATTACATTATGGAATGAACATTCGCGCGTAGCCTACTGCCGTGAGCGCATTGCTACGCAGCTATAATGTGAAGGACTAATAGTTTATCAACATTTTAAGCTAAACGTTCTGATCTGTTGCATCTGACTCAATGCTTTTTAAAGTTATTCTTTCTCACACAGAACAACAAGCTGACTACTAGAATAGGTCAACTTTTCTACCATAGGGGATAGTAGATTGACATAGGCTAGTGATTTTGCTGTTCGTTACTTGTCTCGTTGGCTGAGGAAACGGAAATGCGGACAGTTATTCTGACATCTACAAAGTGCACATCGGAATTCGGTAAGAAGGACGCATCCCATTGCATCCTCGAGTGGTATGTTCTGTTAATATGAATTACCATAATCTAAATGTGATTTCTGTCATTCTCAGCACCATGGGTGGACGCCCTAATCAGGTTATGCATCCATTTTACATTTTTGTACATTTTAGTCATTTAGCAGACGCTCTTATCCAGAGCGACTTACAGTAGTGAATGCATACATTTCATACATTTTTTTTTTTTTCCTGTGCTGGACCTATATGCATCGAATACATATAGGTCCAGTACATTTCTGCTGCCGCTCAAATGTCTGGTGCCACATAATGGAAACCCTGGCACGGACGCACAGACGGACGCACACACCTCCCTAACGCAACCGGCATGGCAAGGAAACTGAAAGAAACAAGTCAAATCGATGCCTCGTGTTGTTCTCTGCGCCGCGAGAACTTGGTCTGTGAAATACTTTTCCTCGCTACACGTGGTGTTTTCTCAGCACTTTGAATTTCCATACTATTGATTCTGCACAGTACTGTGTTTTCTCTGTGATCTCAGTGCATCAGTTCCTATCAGAGCGCCTGCTGAAGTTGGATTCTAATGATCTCTGTGTGCCACTGAGCTTCCTTATTAGGTGAATGTCATCTCGGCGCTTCGTTCTAGGTATCCACTCTTTGTAACCCGCCTGCTGGCAAGTCATATTTCACTCCTGAGCTGTATTTCAAATTGCACCACAAATAAACGACAGCTGCGCAACTATGGGGCAAAACAAACGGAGTTGGCTTAGATTGTTGACAAACTATATTTCATCTCCCAAGTGTTTATTGAAAACATACACTGAACAAATATATTAACGCAACACCTAAAGTGTTGGTCCCATGTTTCATGAGCTGTAATTAAAGATCCCAGAAACAGAACCGCAGACCACGTGTAACCACGGCCAGCCCAGGACCTCCACAACCAGCATCTTCACCTGCGGGATCGTCTGAGACCAGCCATCCGGATAGCTGAAGAAACTGAGGAGTAACTCATTCTGATTGGCGGGGCCTGGCTCCCCAGTGGGTGGGCTTGGCTCCCAAGTGGGTGGGCCTATGCCCGCCCATGTCTGTGCCCCTGCCCAGTCATGTGAAGTCCATAGATTAGAGCCTAATTAATTTATTTAAATTGACTGATTTCCTTATATGAACTGTAATTCAGTAAAATCTTTGAAATTGCTGCATGTTGCGTTTATATTTTTGTTCAGTACAATTGCACAAATACAATTGCACAATGAGCACCTGTTGTCTCTCAAATACATCATTACACTTGTTGGTTAGCTAGCTAGCGAATTTGAGCCATATTAGCATTGACATGAAATCAACAAGACATTATGAAACAAGCCACCAACGATTTCCCACATGGCAGCTTCTTGTCAATGCTGCTAGATTTCTGAACGTTCATTTTCGTGACATTGTCAGCCAACCCGTCTATGTAGTGCACTACTTTTGACCAGGGCCCATAGGGTACCCTACACTCTTAGAGAAAAAGTGCTATCTAGAAGCTAAAAGGGTTCTTCGTCTGTCCCCATAAGAGAACCCTTTGAAGAACCCTTGTTGGTTCCAGGTAGAACCCCTTTTGGTTCAAGGTAGAACCATTTCCACAGAGCGTTTGACATGGAACCCAAAAGGGTTCTACCTGGAACCAAAAAGGGTTCTCCTATGGGGACAGCCGAAGGACCTTTTTGGAAACCTTTTTTTCTAAGAGTGTAGGGCTCTGGTAAAAAAAAAGGTACACTACTGTATATAGGGAATAGGGTGCCATTTGTGACGTAGCCCTGGTCGGTCTGCCTGTAAAGAGGCAATCAGGCCAGCATATAGCCGGATGTTTCACAGAGAGAGCCCCTTCTTTCTCACTAATTAAAAAGATAAGTCGCTAGCAGATAACCTGGCATGGATTACCCCAGCCACTTTGCATGATAGACGAGCTGTAAAAATAGCTGCTCAATGATCTGGCATCTCGCCGAAGAGAGAGAGAGAGAAGAGAGAAAGAGAGGAGAGAGAGAGAGAGAGAGAGAGAGAGAGGGAGGGCTCGGGTCAGGGGAAGTGCAATCTCAGTGACAGTAATGGTTTATAAGGCAGTAATTCACAAGCACCTGCCTAACCCACTGTTAATGCATTATATACAGTAAACACTTACTGTACAGAGGTAATAGAGTCTATGTGGCCTATTGGGGTCTGGTCAAGTGCACTAAAGGGAGTAGGTTGCCATTTGGAATGCAAGCAAGCCATAATAAAATTAAATACAAAAGCCACAAGACTGTTTAATAGTTAATTAAATGGTTACCCGTTCTATCTGCACTGACCCCATCTTGCATTGACTCTATGCACACTCACAAGACTATATATAGACTATATACACACTCACACACACTAAATCAAATCAAATGTTATTTGTCACATGCACCGAATACAACAGGTGTAGACCTTACCGTGAAATGCTTACTTACAAGCCCTTAACCAACAATGCAGTTCAAGAAATAGAGTTAAGAAAAAAAATTATAATCCAAAAGAAACACAAGAAAATGACATAACAATAACGAGGCTAAATACAGGGGGTACCGGTACCGAGTCAATATGCTGGGGTACAGGTCGAGGTCATTTGTAAAGTGACTATGCATAGAAAATAAACAGTGAGTATTAGCAGTGTAAAAAAAGGGGGGGTGGGGGGTTCAATGTAAATAGTCTGGGTGGCCATTTGATTAATTGTTCAGCAGACATATGGCTTGGGGGTAGAAGCTGTTAAGGAGACCCTTGGTCCTAGACATGGCGCTCCGGTACCACTTGCAGTGAGGTAGCAGAGAAAACAGTCTATAACTTGGGTGACTGGGGTCTTTGACAATTTTTTAGGCCTTCCTCTGACACTGCCTAGTATATAGGCCGTGGACGTCAGGAAGCTTGACCCCAGTGATGTACTGGGCCGTACGCACTACCCTCTGTAGCGTGCAGTTGCCGAGCAGTTGCCATACCAGGCGGTGATGCAACCGATCAGGATGCTCTCGATGGTGCAGCTGGGAATCCATTCCAAATCTTTTCAGTGTCCTGATGGGGGAAAAGTGTTGTTGTGCCCTCTTCACAACTGTCTTGGTGTGTTTGGACCATGATAGTTCGTTGGTGATGTGGACACTCGACACGCCTGTTCAACCTTCCTTTTCCTATAGTCCACAATCAGCTCCTTTGTCTTGCTCAATTTGAGGGAGAGGTTGTTGTCCACACTGCCAGGTCTCTGACCACCTCCATACAGGCTGTCTCATCGTTGTCGGTGATCAGGTCTACCAGTGTTGTGTCGTCAGCAAACTTAATGATGGTGTTGGAGTGGTGGTTGGCCACGCAGTCATGGGTGAACAGGGAGTGCAGGAGGGGACTAAACACGCACCTCTTTTGGGGGATTGAGGATCAGCGTGGCAGATGTGTTGCTGTTGCCTACCCTTACCACCTGGGGGCGGCCCATCAAGAAGTCCAGGATCCAGTTGTAGAGGGAGGTGTTTAGTCCCAGGTTCCTTAGCTTAGTGATGAGCTCTGTTGGCACTATGGTGTTGAATGCTGAGCTGTAGTCAATGACCAGCATTCTCACATAGGTGTTCCTTTTGTCCAGGTGGGAAAGGGAAGTATGGAGTGCGATTGAGATTGCATTTTCTGAGGATCTGTTTGGGCAGTATGCGAATTGGAGTGGGTCTAGGGTTTGAAAGCACTTCATGGCTACCGACATGAGTGCTACGGGGCGGTAATCATTTAGGCAGGTTACCTTCGCTTTCTTGGCCACAGGGACTATGGTGGTCTGTTTGAAACATGTAGGTATTACAGACTCCGCCATGGAGAGGTTGAAAATGTCAGTGAAGACAATTGCTAGTTGGTCAGCGCATGCTTTGAGTACACGATCTGGTAATACATCTGGCCCCAAGTCTTTGTGAATGTTGACCTGTTTAAAGGTCTTGCTCACATCGGCTACGGAGAGCATGATCACACAGTCGTCCGGAAAAGCTGGTGCTCTCATGCATGCTTCAGTGTTGCTTGCCTTGAAGTGAGCAGAAAAGGCATTTAGCTCATCTGGTAGCTTGAGGCTGGGTTTCCCTTTTTAGTCCATAAATCTTTCGAGCCCTGCCACATCCGACCAGCGTCAGAGCCGGTGTAGTAGGATTCAAACTTAGTCCTACATTGACACTCTCACGTAAAACCCACACACTCACATACAATACAATACCAATCAAAAGTTTGGACACACCTACTCATTCCAGGGTTTTTCTGTATTTTTACTATTTTCTACATTGTAGAATAATAGTGAAGACATCAAAACGATGAAAAAAAAACATATGGAATCATGTAACAACCCAAATAGTGGTAAATATTATATTTGAGATTCTTTAAAGTAGCCACCCTTGACAACCTTGACAGCTTTCCACACTCTTGGCATTCTCTCAAACAGCTTCATGAGGTAGTTTTAATTAACAGGTGTGCCTTGTTAAAAGTTAATTTGTGCAATTTCTTTCCTTCTTAATGCGTTTGAGCCAATCAGTTGTGTTGTGACAAGGTAGGGGTGGTATACAGAAGATTGCCCTATTTGGCAAAAGACCAAGTCCATATTATGGCAAGAACAGCTAAAATAAGCAAAGAGAAATGACAGTCCATCATTACTTTAAGACATGAAGGTCAGTCAATTCAGAAAATGTAAAGAACTTTGAAAGTTTCTCCAAGTGCAGTCGCAAAAACCATCAAGCGCTATGGCGAAACTGACTCTCATGAGGACCACCACAGGAAAGGAAGACCCGGAGTTACCTCTGCTGCAGAAGATATGTTCATTAGAGTTACCAGCCTCAGAAATTGCAGCCCAAATAAATGCTTGAAAGAGTTCAAGTAACAGACACACCTCGACATCAACTGTTCAGAGTAGACTGCATGAATCAGGTCTTCATGGTGAAATTGCTGCAAAAGAAACCACTACTAAAGGACACCAATAAAAAGATGACACTTGCTTGGACCAAAAAACACAAGCAATGGACATTAGACCGTTGGAGATCTGTCCTTTGGTCTGATTAGTCCGAATTTGAGATTTTTGGTTCCAACGGCCGTGTCTTCATGAGACGCAGAGTAAGTGAACGGAAGATCTCTGCATGTGTGGTTCCCACCATGAAGCATGGAGGAGGAGGTGTGATGGTGGGGGGGGTGCTTTGCTGGTGACACTTTCAGTGATTTATTTTGATTTCAAGGCACACCAGCATGGCTACCACAGCATTCTGCAGCGATACGCCATCCCATCTTGTTCGTGCTTAGTGGGGCTATCATTTGTTTTTCAACCGGACAATGACCCAACACACCTCCAGGCTGTGTAAGGGTTATTTGACCAAGAAGGAGAGTGATGTAGTGCTGCATCAAATGACCTGGCCTCCACAATCACCCGACCTCAACCCAATTGAGATGGTTTGGGATGAGTTGGACCGCAGAGTGAAGGAAAAACAGCCAACAAGTGCTCAGCATATGTGGGAACTCCTTCAAAACTGTTGGAAAAGCATTCCAAGTGAAGCTGGTTGAGAGAATGCCAAGAGTGTACAAAGCTGTCATCAAGGCAAAGGGTGGCTACTTTGAAAAATATAAAATATATTTTGATTTGTTTAACACTTTTTTGCTTACTACAGTGCCTTGTAAAAGTATTCATCCCCCTTGGTGTTTTTCCTATTTTGTTGCATTACAACCCATAATTTAAATAGATTTTCATTTGGATTTCATGTAATGGACATACACAAAATAGTCCAAATTGGTGAAGTGAAAATATAATTTTTTCTAAAATTCAAAAACGGAAAAGTGGTGCATGCATATGTAATTCACTCCCCTTGCTATGAAGCCCCTAAATAAGATCTGGTGCAACCATTTACCTTCAGGAGTCACATAATTAGTTCGATTGCACACAGGTGGACGTTATTTAAGTGTTACATGAACTCAGCATATATACACCTGTTCTGAAAGGCCCCAGTCTGCCACACCACTAAGAAAGGGGCACCACCAAGCAAGCGGCACCATGAAGCCCAAGGAGCTCTCCAAACAGGTCAGGGACAATGTTTTGGAGAAGTACAGATCAGGTTTGAGTTATAAAAAAATATCAAAAACTTTGAACATCTCACGGAGCACCATTAAATCCATTATTAAAAAATGGAAAGAATATGGCACCACAACAAACCTGCCAAGGGAGGGCTGCCCACCAAAACTCACGGACCAGGCAAGGAGGGCATTAATCAGAGAGGCATCAAAGAGATCGAAGATAAACCCTGAAAGAGTTGCAAAGCTCCACAGCGGAGACTGGAGTATCTGTTCATAGGACCACTTTAAGCCTACACTCCACAGAGTTGGCCTTTATGGAAGAGTGGCCAGAAAAAAAGCCATTGCTTAAAGAAAAAAATAAGCAAACACGTTTGGTGTTCGCCAAAAGGCATGTGGGAGACTCCCCAAACATATGGAAGAAGGTATTCTGGTCAGATGAGCCAAAAATTTAGCTTTTTGGCCATCAAGGAAAACGCTATGTCTGGCGCAAACCCAACACCTCTCATCACCCCGAGAACACCATCTCCACAGTGAAGCATGGTGGTGGCAGCATCATGCTGTGAGGAGGTTTTTCATCGGCAGGGATTGGGAAACTGGTCAGAATTGAAGGAATGATGAATGGCGCTAAATACAGGGA
The DNA here is from genome assembly GCF_965601325.2 of Salmo salar. Taxonomy (NCBI): domain Eukaryota; kingdom Metazoa; phylum Chordata; class Actinopteri; order Salmoniformes; family Salmonidae; genus Salmo; species Salmo salar. The sequence goes on from NC_138319.1 coordinate 12,820,124, forward strand.
TTCTTGAGGGAAACCTGTTTCAGTCTTCCAGAGATTTGAGACTGGGACAGAGGTTCACCTTCCAGCAGGACAATGACCCTAAGCATACTGCTAAAGCAACACTTGTGTGGTTTAAGGGGAAACATTTACATGTCTTGGAATGGCCTAGTCAAAGCCCAGACCTCAATCCAATTGAGAATCTGTGGTATGACTTAAAGATTGCTGTACACCAGCGGAACCCATCCAACTTGAAGGAGCTGGAGCAGTTTTGCCTTGAAGAATGGGCAAAAATCCCAGTGGCTCGATGTGCCAAGCTTAGAGACATACCCCAAGAGACTTGCAGCTGTAATTGCTGCAAAAGGTGGCTCTACAAAGTATTGACTTCAGGGGGGATTAATAGTTATGCACGCTCAAGTTCTGTTTTTTTTTGGTCTTATTTCTTGTTTGTTTCACAATAAAAAATATTTGCATCTTCAAAGTGGTAGGCATGTTGTGTAAATAACCCCCCCCCCCCCCCAAAAAAAATATATATTTTAATTCCAGGTTGTAAGGCAACATAATAGGGAAAATGCCAATGGGGATGAATACTTTCACAAGCCACTGTACATGATGTGTTATTTCATAGTTTTGATGTCTTCAATATTATTCTACAATGTAGAAAATACTTTAAAAAAAAGAGAAAAACCCTTGAATGAGTAGGTGTGTCCAAACTTTTGACAGGTACTGAACTTTTGACAGTGCCTTCAAAAAGTATTCACACCCCTTGACTTTTTCCACAAATTGGTTGTGTTACAGCCCAAATTTAAAACAGATTATATTAGGATTTTTTGTCACTGACCTACACACAATACCATATCACATCAAATTGGAAATGTTTTTCCAGAAATGTTGACTCATTTATAAAAGATGAAAAGCTGAAATGTCTTGAGTCAATAAGTATTCAACTCCTTTGTCATAGCAAGAGCCTAAATACATTAAGGAGTAACAATGTGTTTAACAAGTCACATAATAAGTTGCATGAACTCACTCTGTGTGCAATTATAGTGTTTAACATGATTTTTGAATAACTACCTCATCACTGTACCACACCCAAACTATTATCTGTAAGGTCCCTCAGTCCAGCAGTGAATTTCAAACGCAGATTCAACCATAAAGACCAGGGAGATTATCCCATGCCTCGCAAAGAAGGGCACCTATTGGTAGATGGGTAAAAAAAAATCTGACATTGAATGAGCATGGTGAAGTTATTAATTACACTTTTGATGGTTTATCAATACACCCAGTCACTACAAAGATACAGGCGTCTTTCCTAACTCAGTTTCCGGAGAGGAAGGAAACCACTCAGGGATTTCACCCTGAGGCCAATAATAACTTTAAAACAGTTACAGAGATTAAAACCCATAAGAGTAAGCCATGTCTAAGCGGGGGAGGGGGATTCTACTAAGCTATACGGAATTGTTTTAAGAAGGTCATACCAAGGATCACGTTGCTATTTGATTTTGAATTGTAATATATATATATATATATATATTTTTTTTATGAATGCGTTTTCGAGCCTTACTGCTATTAGAACCAAACAAACGCATTGAATAACAAGTTCCATACATAGAACAACAGATAGTTCCCCCATAAAATAAAAAGGAAGTTTGTTCTGAAGTGTATGTCCTATATCTGAGAGATATAATAAAGATCAGGAAACATTTGTTGTTGTTTTTAACATGTATTTAGCCCCTTATTTTTTATATACAGTACTCCATAAATTTGTTCAACTGGTACTGGGGGACCTTCAGAAGAGTCTTGTGAGGCCTGTGGGCATCCTAGAGCAAAACAACCGATATCTGCGTGTTTGTGAGATTCCCACCTTTCCACAGAGGGGTGTGTAACTGTTCGGACGCTACAGACAGAAGTTGGCAGATGGTCTGACAAACACCGCTCTAGGGCTTTCACCGCAGATGCGGAAGTGCAACATACAGTATCGCTAGCTTAAACTGACAGATTTTTATGGGGATTTTTGTATTATGCTAATTTGACTTCCGGGGGGAGAGGATATCGACCTTAGGGGCTGTGATAGGAAAAAACTGAGGAGGGATCAACAACTTTGTAGTTACTGCACAATACTAACCTTGTTAACAGAGTGAAAAGAAGGAAATACTGCGAAAAATGCAGCAAAGCAATATTTTTTTGTTATGTTATGGGGAAATTCCAATACAACACATTACTGACTACCACTCTCCATATTTTCAAGCATAATGCATCATGTTATGGGTATGCCTGTAATTGTCAAGTACTGGGGAGTTTTTCAGGATAAAAAATAAAGGAATGGAGCTAAGTACAGGCTAAACCAGGTTCAGTCTGCTTTCCACCAGACACTGGGAAATTAATTCACTTTTCAGCAGGACAATAACCTAAAACACAAGGCCAAATCTACACTAGAGTTGCTTACCATGGAGACAGTGAATGTTCCTGAGTGGCCGAGTTACAGTTCTGACTTTAATCTACTTGAAAATCTTGCTCAACTAAGGTAGTTAACCAACAACATATCACAATCATAGCAAGTAAAACGTTTTTTTTTGTAACCGTTACTGAGAATGTTGTTGCTGTTTGGGCCAGCTACTTGCAAATGCATTTTTGTATTTTAATCAAATGCATTACAAAATACAAACATTGATTCAAATGCATTACAAAATACAAACATTGATTTTTATGGTATTTTGTATCTGTATTTTCTAACTGTATTTTGTCATGTTTGCCCATCCCTGTTCAGAGTGTATGTCACTGTTTCTCATAGAATTTTTCACAGCGGGCGCCTTTTGGAAAATTTTGGTGAAAATATAAGCATGCCTACTTCTCTAGGCACCACTACACCACTATGTACATATCTACCGAATATATTGTACCCCGTACTCCTGCAAATTAATCTGGTATTGGTACTCCCTGTATATAGCTTAATTCCTGTGTATTTTATTCCTCTTTTTACATTTTTTTTCACTCTGTATCATTGGGAAGGGCTCCTAAGCAAGCATTTCATGGTAAAGTCTACACCTACTGTGTTTCTGTGTCTAACACAACGTTCAATCACCATGTTGCTTCTTCCTGGGAATTTTGGGAAAGTTAGCGTAGTTTTGTAACCCTATGCTGTACTGTATGTACCGTAGAATGGACTGATTGTTCACTATGCTTCTCACAGACAAAGCTGTTGCGCTTAGACAGCATGTTGTGGAACACACAGTCTGTCCTCTCTAAGTCACCAATATCTGTCAGACATCTAGAACCTATCTAGAACTGATCTAGAAGAAGAACCCTTGTTGAACCCTTTGAAGAACCCTTGTTGGTTCCAGGTAGAATCCTATGGTTCCAAGTAGAACTGTTTTGGATTCCATGTAGAACCCTCTGTGGAAAGGATTCTACATGGAACCAAAAAGGGTTTTACCTGGAACCAAAAAAGGTTTCTTCTATGGGGACAGCTGAAGTACCCTTTTGGAACCATTTTTTTGTAAGAGTGTGATTTATTTATCCCCTTATGCCATGGCTGCAAACAACCCCAATACATACTATGTATGTGTCACAAATGGCACACTATTCCCTATAGAGTCCACTACTTTTTTCTTGACCTGGTCAAAAGTAGTGCACTACATACACTCATAGAAAAAAAGGGTTCCAAAAGGGTTCTTTGGCTGTCCCCATAGGATAAACCTTTTTGGTTCCAGGTAGAACCCTTTTAGGTTCCAGGTAGAACCGTCTGTGGAAAGGGTTTTACATGGAACCAAAATGGTTCTACCTTGAACCAAAAATTGGTATTCAAAGGGTTCTCCTATGGGGACAGCTGAAGAACTCTTTTAGGTTATAGATAGCACCTTTTGTTCTAAGAGTGTAGGGAATAGGGTGCCATTTGGGATGTAGCACAATGGTAATACTAGAGCCAGAGGTCTCTCTCCCCTAGCCGGAGAGTCAGACTACCCTAACCGGATAGGGCACTGATGTGACACCCTAACATCCCTCAAACACGGATGGGTTATCGACGGTGGACCTAGGGCCCTGAGTTTCCCTGACCATGTGACCTGACCAGTGAAAACTCCAATGGAACCAGGAGAGCGATGCGAGACTACCTCATTAAGCAGCATAAGCAGATCCTGATCATGAAAAGGCCTTTTTCATCTTCATAGTTCTGATCCACCATACAAGAAACAGAGAGAGCGAATGAGAGAGAGAGAAAACGAGACGGTGTGGCTAAAGAAAGGGAGATCCACAGCAGACTGCTGAACAGAGTGGTCAGTATAAGTGTCAGTACAGTACCTTGGCCTTCTCCAGCTGTGCCTGAGCCTGCCGCTCTGCCTCTCGTCGCACGGCCTCCTTATCCTCCTCCAAGGACACATCGGAGTCTGATGGACGGCTGGTGTAGGAGTCCGCCGAACCCTGCAGAGCAGAGGGAAACACACGTTAATGAGAGATTGCATAACAGATGAACCTCTTCAGACCTCAACATCACACAACAGACTAACTCATCATTTCCCAAACTCAGTCCTCGGGATCCCAAGAGGTGCATGCTTAGTTTTGATCCAAATAATCAAAGCGTGATGATAATTAGTTGATTATCAGCTGCGTAGTGCTAGGCTAAAAACCAAAATGTACACCCCTTGGGGTCTTGAGGACCGAGTTTGGGAAACCCTGGACCACTTTTCAGACCTCAGCAACTCTTCAGACTCACACTCACCAGACACACATCAACATACAGCACATATACACACCATGCTGCCTTGTTTAGCCGTGAGACATGCCAGGTCTAACTGAAATTCAAGCAGAAGTCCTATCTTTGGAGACGGTTTGCGAAGACAGAGCGCGTCGGAGCCCGTTAGTAAACTTAGTGAACAGCCACACACATCTAAATCAAACAATATTCA